>NC_091467.1:11986055-12711560 GCF_027789765.1 Dendropsophus ebraccatus
CCCAAAGCTTGGCGCGTTAAGGTGAGGCACCCACCGGCTGAAGACGACAATGGTGAGTATGTGCTCCTATATAGGTGAGTATATTCCCCCTGCCCTCCCTCCCAGGCCGCCATTTTACTCCACATAGGCAGCTCTCCCTCTCCAGTCACTTGCAGCCCTCCCCAGGCAGATACTCCTCTCCCCTCAGTCGGTAGCAGGCCAGCCCTCTCCACCATTTTATTTTTATTAGTGTCTCTCTCTCTGGGTGCCACTGTGAGGGATGTTCCTCCCCTGACTGAGTGCTGCGCAGGCCGCAGCTTCCCGCACTTTTCCTTTTCATGTGGCTCTAGAGACCATACTAAAGGATGCTCCGCCCCTTTTTCCTAAGCCCCGCCCCTTACCGGGTGCCGCGGCATCCTGCCCTTTTTTCCCTATATTGTGGCTCTCCAGAGTACACACAGGGCTACCTCCGCCCCCTCCTGATATGCCCCGCCCCTTTTCGGGCGCTGCGCGGCCCTCTTCATTACTTCTCATTATGTTTGGCTCTCACTGGAGCCTGCTCTGAGGATGCCCCGCCTTCTCAGGTAAGCCCTGCCCCTTCCGGGTGCCGCGCGGCCCGGAGAATTGCGCCTTTTTTCTTAACTGTGGAGCCTGCACTGGAATGCTCCGCCCCCTCCCGGCAGGCCCCGCCCCCTTCGGGAGTCGGGTGGGCCTCAGCATCCCACCTTAATCTTACCTGTGGCTCTCGGTGGAGCCTTCACAGTAAGATGCTCCGCCCCCTCCCGGTAGGCCCCGCCCCCTTTCGGGTGCAGCGCGGACCGTGGCATTCCCCCTTTTGGCTCTCTCCAGAGCCTGCACTGAGGGATGCTGCTTCCCCCTCCCCCTGCCATGTGTGTGTGTGTGTGAGGTCTCCTGATGGAGCTACCACACACACTACCCTTCTATTCCAGCAGCTTGGGACACTTGATGCATCTCTCCTGCCACCTACTGGTGGAAGTGGTCATTACACCATTACATATATGAGAATGGCTTGCATCATGTTTTATTATGGCCAATGTTCCATATAATGTTCCAGCAACCCTTGGTCTGCAGATCCAGCATTTTTGGTGCTGGTTGACCCCTCTGTGTCAGATTTTATATATATAAGATTACATTAATACTTATATACAGACACTCTGGTTCCCCTCCAACCACATACGCACAGACATATTCCCCATCACCATACAGTGTTTCTGTGCCCTCAGTGAGATCCTCTGCTACACGGTGTCACGAGAAGTTCATGGAACCAGACACGTTACCCGCTATCCAGGCGGTGTATCTGTGCTCTGAGCAGAACCCTCTGCTACATGGTGTCACGAGATGTTCATGGAACCAGACACATTACCCGCTATCAGGTGGCGTATCTGTGCTCTGAGAACCCTCTGCTACATGGTGTCACGAGATGTTCATGGAACCAGACACATTACCCGCTATCAGGTGGCGTATCTGTGCTCTGAGAACCCTCTGCTACATGGTGTCACGAGAAGTACATGGAACCAGACACGTTACCCGCTATCCAGGTGGTGTATCTGTGCTCTGAGCAGAACCCTCTGCTACATGGTGTCACGAGAAGTTCATGGAACCAGACACGTTACCCGCTATCCAGGTGGTGTATCTGTGCTCTGAGCAGAACCCTCTGCTACATGGTGTCACGAGAAGTTCATGGAACCAGACACGTTACCCGCTATCCAGGCGGTGTATCTGTGCTCTGAGCAGAACCCTCTGCTACATGGTGTCACGAGATGTTCATGGAACCAGACACATTACCCGCTATCAGGTGGCGTATCTGTGCTCTGAGAACCCTCTGCTACATGGTGTCACGAGAAGTACATGGAATCAGACACGTTACCCGCTATCCAGGTGGTGTATCTGTGCTCTGAGCAGAACCCTCTGCTACACGGTGTCACGAGCAGGACACGGAACCAGACATGTTACCTGTTTCCAAACAGTGTATCTGTGTTCTGAGCAGAACCCTCTGCTACACAGTGTCACGGTAAGTACACGGAACCAGACACGTTACCTGTTTCCAGACAGTGTATCTGTGCTCTGAGCAGAACCCTCTGCTACACAGTGTCATGGTAAGTACACAGAACCAGACACGTTACCTGTTTCCAGACAGTGTATCTGTGCTCTGAGCAGAACCCTCTGCTACACAGTGTCATGGTAAGTACACAGAACCAGACACGTTACCTGTTTCCAGACAGTGTATCTGTGCTCTGAGCAGAACTCTCTGCTACACAGTATCATGGTAAGTACACGGAACCAGACACGTTACCTGTTTCCAGACAGTGTATCTGTGCTCTGAGCAGAACCCTCTGCTACACAGTGTCACGGTATGTACATGGAACCAGACACGTTACTCGTTGACAAACTATCTCTGAGCAGAACCCTCTGCTACATGGTTTCACAAGCAGGACATGAGACCAGACACATTACCGTTCCTAAGGGGACTACTGTGTTCTTGAGGCAGAATCCTTTGCTAAATGATGTCGCAAGCAGGACATGGAACCAGACACATTACCTATTACTATGCTGTGTTCCTGTGCTCTCACAACAGAACCGTCTGCTACATGGTTTGTTAGACAGGTTATGGGACCAGACTCATCACCCATTGCCAGTCGTTGTTCCGGTGTTACTCAGAGCTTCCAGTCCTGTCACTCACATCACCCATTAGCGGGCGGTGCTTCAGACCTGCCTCTCATCTTCATGACATAGATTCCTTTACTACATGATGTCACAGACATAGAACTGGACATGTTACCCCCTCCCAGGTGGTGGTACAAGGTTATTCAGACCTCTGCCCTCTGCTGCATGATATGGCTCCAACTACATTACCTGTAGTTCGGTGTGCGCAGATTGTGGTATTCTGTTACACGATGTAATACACCACCTTCAGGTTTGCTCACTATCCTGGTGATGCTGGGCAGTTCTCGTATCCAGTCCTCATTTACATAGGGACACAGTCCTGATCTCTTCCCTGCTCCCAGGGCACACACTGTAGGCTTCTGTTTACAGGTCTGACCAGGCACATTACCTGTTTCCAGTCCAGGTATTTGTATCTCTTGAATGCTGGTCCTCTGTTACTTACTGCTTGCAGCTACTCTGCTCGTGTTACCCTGTATGTTACCTTTCATCCTCGTAGGACTTCCATGATCTGTGCCTGTCACTTCAGGGGATCATCATAGGGTAACTTGTTACTACACCATGTTGTCTTCTATATGTTTCCACTAACAAGTCTCATTACCTGCTCTCAGGCAGCGTAACCTTGTTGTATTCCTCTTGGGCTGTATCCTTTCTAAAGCCCAAGCATCCTGCTACGTGTCCCACTACACGAGGTACAGAACCCCTCGCTTTACCTGCCCCTGGACTGTTGGACTCTCATACTCTGGTCCTCTGAGTGGCCGGCAGCATACAGATCCGGTCACTTTCATCCTGGTACTGTCAGGGTAGTTCTTCTGTCCTTTGTCTGGGCATAACTACCATGTTCTGGCATTTGTCTCGCTGGCTGTTCCCCAGTAGTATGGCTTGAATTGCTTAGGCCGTCCCCTCTTTGATCTGGATGAAGTGAGGCCTCTCTGCTCCTCAGGTAAAACAGTAAAGGGTTTCTTCTACCCCTGGTGTATGTAGGACATCAATTGCCTACATGTCTATCACAGTGCTACTTTAGGACTTCTCCTTCTGCATCTGCCTATGGCCAACATGGCAAGTATTTAGTCTTCTCTCTTAGGCAGCTGCAGTCTCACAGGGTGAGGATTTCCTGTTTACTGCCTGCACTGTTTCTCTACCGTCCTAAGCATAGGTGTATGGTCTCTTCGTGGTCTAGCTTCTCCAGGTGTCCTTGCTTGGCCATATGGACTATGAAGCATTGCTCTCAGTTCAGGGTTTTGCAGTGCTCCCGCTTACACCATTACTCCTTCTCCCTGGCTTAATGCACTGTTGTGCATGACCCCCCCATCCTGGGTTTGGTTTTTACCACTCAGTCAGAAAATCTTCAAGCAGCCCTTCCCTCCTCCAGGAGGATGGAATATTTAGTATAAGTATCCTCCTGAGGACTGCTATTCCGTAATAGCTTCCGACAGGCAGGTGTGGGTTTCTGACCCTCACTGGCCTCTATGAGCACTCCTGCTTGAATTCCTTGTCCTTGGTCTTGTTGTTGACTGGCCATCCCCCTCCCTTATGTTGTCTCCCATGTGGATTCCTTGAGAACTTAATCCCTTAAAGTGTCACTGTCGTGAATTTTTTTTTTGCAGAAATCAATAGTCCAGGCGATTTTAAGAAACTTTGTAATTGGGTTTATTATCCGAAAAATGCATTTTTATCATGAAAAAGCAGTTTGAAGCTCTCCCCCCTGTCTTTATTGTTCTCCTATGGAGAGAGCTAAAGAAAAGACCAAAACAGGACAACAAAGAGTTAATCTACAAATCCCTCACCCGTTATCTGTTCTGACCATCACCAGTGACCTGTCTGAGCTCGGATTACAGCTGTCACCCAGCTCCGTGCCTGTAATCCTCTGTTATCTGCTTTCTGCTGCCGACTAACTCCCTCCTTCCTCCTCCCCCCTCCCCTCTCCCTAGAACAGACAGGGGACGTCTCCTGCAACAAGTCACAATTTTCAGATTTTTCAGAGTGGATGAAAAAGAGGAAGGAGGGGGGGACCAGGGAAAAGGCTTTTTACATGCAGATAATGGCAGATTTGGCTAATAAACCCAATTACAAAGTTTCTTAAAATCGCCTGGACTATTGATTTCTGCAAAAAAAAAAAATACGACAGTGACTCTTTAAGGGTTTCCTCTCCTTGGAAACAGGGTTGTTCACTGGCCCATTCTGGCAGGACTTACATTTGCTGTTCTGCTCTTACAAAGCAACGTCTCTGCTCACCCTTTGAGGCGTTGGTTTCTGGATCTAGTTTACATATGGACTCTAGTCTATGTATTACCTGTTGTGCCCATTGTCCTGTGACAACTCCCATGCCCATCAGCCTTACCTTGACCTCCCTCGACAGTTTTCTTCTGGGACTCCTTGCTCTCGAGTACCTCTAGGCCTTCCTTGGAGCGGAGTGTTTTATATGATCGACCTCCTTTCTAAGGCTTTAACAGCCCATGGAGTTGTTTTTTCCCCGGCTTACCGGCTTTCCTCTGCTCCTCTTTTCTGCCGGGCACTGCGGGGTACCAGGTACTACTGTACTCCTTCCAGGACAACTTACTCAAGATTCTGATGTTGTTTTTCCTTCCTCCAGCTCCTTCCTTCCCTGGACTGCATTATGCTTGGACAGCTTGATTCTTCTTATTAACATGTGTTTCTCAGATGGGATAACTCATGTCATAGGCCATGGCTTCTCTTGTGCTCAAGTTTTGTCTTCTCAGTGAAGACTGTACTCCTAGGCCTATGGAGCTTTCAGCCTGGCCATTCTTCCCAGCTCCATAGTCAAGGACGCAGCTTCTCCTGCATCTCATGTGGCACCTTCTATGAGAGACGCTCAGTCCTCTCTCTCTCCTTTATTTGACGCCTTAGACCTCTATGTGCCATGAAACATTTTCCAGTCTCTCCCGTCATGGTTGTATTTGCCTTTTATTCTGTTCTACCTCAGAGTAAGTCCCTGCCGCCTGTGATCGCCCACTTGGCTGGGCGTCTGCTTTTTTTCCCCACATCTAGCCTACTAGTTCTGTTGGACTCGATGTTACATCATGTTGCTGGCTTCCAGGACGGACACAACCCACTCTGTCTGCCGTGCAGCACGTTGCTCCAGGGACTAGACATTTTTTCCTTTGCTGCGGACCTGTAGGGGTTTTCTCTGATGCATTCAGCATCATCCCTTGCTCTATTCCTAGTTGATGGTTGTGTTGGTGCTATTCTGTGCCTTCTCACCAAGCGCTCTTGTCTAGCGGTTATCTTTCCCACCCCATGGACTGCTTTTGGACGTCCCATGGTATCTGTGTCCCCCAATAAGACGCACGAGAAAAGAGGATTTTTTACTCACCGTAAAATCTCTTTCTCGTAGTCTTCATTGGGGGACACAGCACCCACCCATTTTCTTTTGGGGTTTTTCCTCGGTATGGTAGTTTTCTCCGTTTTTGGTGTTATTCCTACTTTACCTGTTCTTGACTTCTCCTACTGCTCTTGTACAAACTGGTTTAGCTCAGTGCCTGTGGGCGGGTATATCCTGCTCAGGAGGAGTCACTTCCTTTGTTTCTCTTAGTGTCAGCGCCTCCTAGTGGCAGCAGCCTATACCCATGGTATCTGTGTCCCCCAATGAAGACTACGAGAAAGAGATTTTACGGTGAGTAAAAAATCCTCTTATAGTTGTTTTCCATTTTTATCTCTTTTTTCTAGAAGAAGCGGTGACTGCGGAGGATACTGGAGGAAGTATATTCAACGGAGAGAAGAAAGTGCTGTATTACGCTGATGCCTTGACGGAAATCGCTTTTGTTGTACCATCAGCAGTGGAGACTCAGAGTAAGTCCTGGTGCATGGTGTTTGCTGACGCTGATCGATCCTCAATGACGTATCATTGACCCTGTTACCATTCTGTTTCTTCCGTACAGCGGACACTTCAGAAAGTAATGTATCCGAGCAGGAAAGTGATTCCAACATGGATCTTCTGCCGGGAATACTGAAGCAGCCGCTGACACTGGAACTGTTCCCTAACCATACAGAGGGCCTGAATTCTACACAAAGGGTAAGATCTTTATTCACTTTCATATCTGAGAATGAATGAGCTAACCCATCACACTGTAAAGCTGTCCGTACGCTGCACTACTCTGGGCGACTGGTGTTAGCTTCCCTTCCCCACATACAAGTTCTCTGGGCTTGGCCAAGCTTACTTGTGGAAAGGGGACAAAGGTCCTCATACACCCAGGGGCTGCTGGCTCCATAGCTTTTTGTCCAGGTAAAACACTCTATGGAATTGATATACCAGCAAAGTTTTCTGTACCTTGTCTTTTTGCCTGTCAGTCCCCCCCCCCCCCCCCCCCGCAGAGCTCGCTGAGAGGCAGGGAGTGCGACTAGTCATGGCCCGTTTCACCCATGGTATTAGCGTTTTGCTGGGACATGAAGCTACAGAGCCAGCAACCCCAGCAGACCTGATAGGAGACCCGTCTGTGCAATGTTCCCTGATTGGTTCCCTTTACCAGTTGTGTTGGCGCAGTCGATCCATGTGACCTGCACTTTGGCTTTAGCACCAGGGTGTAGGCAAGTTGGTTGCTGAAGTAAGGAGAACTAATTAACAGGAGGAAAAACCTACCAGGGTGTTTCTGGATTGAGCATTTTTAGGACAATTTTAGGCAGGTACATATAGAAATCTGCTTTATAACCTGTGGCTTTATTGTTTTGCTTCCTCAGCTCAGTCCCACGTCCAGGACGAGGAAAACTCCACATGGGCGAACGGTTCCCCCTCTGGGACCAGAAACCAAGGTGGCCGTTGTCTGGCTGGAGCAGTATGATGACTTGGGTATACTTTATAGCCTTTATTTTGTCTGTCATTTTTTTTTTATTTATTTTTTTGACCATCGCTGCTTAAAATAATTTTTGCCTATTAATTTTTTTTTTGTTGTTTTATACTTTTACTACTTGTCCTCCTTCCATTGCGTTTAGCCCTCCCGTCAGTCCACAAAGACGTTGCTGAATGCCCTTGCAGAGTTTGCAGTGTCACAGATATTGTGCTGCTGCAGGAGGGGAGAGACGGCTGTCCGCAACCACCAGGCCCTCCAGAGAGGAGGCTGGGATGGTTTATTACTGTCCCCACTGCATATAGATAGCGGTCACACAGCTCAGCAGGAGCCATAAAGATTCCTGTCCTAGTGATCATAGTATCTGCAATCAGCTGATGACTCTTCATAGAACCAGACCAGCTTTGCAGTGAGTGTCAGTAGGTTGTATTTCCCCTGTTACATGAGCTAATATGTCGTGCACCATTACAGGGGAAATTGACCATAGGAAAAAGAAATTGTAGTGTTAAAATGTCCAAAAAGATTTTGGATTAGATTAGAAAAAACACAGCTTCTTTCTTGCAATAACAGCGCCACCCCTGTCCTCAGGTTGTGTGTGGTATTACATTTCATCTCTGTTCACGGCACTGGAACTTCACACATCAGCTGCTGTATGTCCTGCAGGAAGTGGTGGTATTCTTTTCCAGGCTGACACAGTGCTCTCTGCTGCCACCTCTGTCCATGTCAGGAACTGCCCAGAGCAGGAGCAAATCCCCATAGAAAACCTCCTGCTCTGGGCAGTTCCTGACATGGACAGAGGTGGCAGCAGAGAGCACTGTGTCAGACTGGAAAGAATACACCACTTCCTACAGGACATACAGCAGCTGATAAGTACTGGAAGACTGGAGATTTTTAAATAGAAGTAATTTACAAATCTGTATAACTTTGACACCAGTTCATTTAAAAGCACATTTTATTCCTCTGGTGTGCCCCTTCAAAGGGCATGATTGATATTTTTGCCACCCTTCAGTTGTAGTAGATATTACTCCACTTTTATATTCTCCATGCTTCTGTCATAGCAACAATAAGTGGAAATGTTCTTGATCCTGTCCATCGTTAAGTAATAACTGTATCCTCTATGTGTCCCCCCCAAGAAAACTTCCCACTATCAGAACTAACAGCAGAGACCAGTACTGGGATGGAGACTACAACAAACAGCAGCACCTCCATCAGGTAATACACAGACTGGTTGTGAGCGTTCGGTCTTCTACCTAAATCATGGCAGACATCTTACATAGCCTTCTATCCTGTAGGAACAGCATGCCTGAGAAGGAGGTTCCTGTAATATTCATACACCCCCTGTACACAGGATTGTTCCGTGTAAAAGTACATGGAACTTCTGGAAAATTCAATATGGTTATCCCATTGGTGGATGGAATGGTGGTTAGCAGAAGAGCACTTGGTAAGTATAAAGAATAGAGTTGAGCGAACTTCGTCCGAACCTGAGCATTCAACACTTCATTAACGGTACAGCCTATGGCTTATGGCTGTAACTTTAAAGCGATACTGTATCCAAAAGCACCCACCCCCACTGCTGATACTTTCCGTTTGATGAGAGTAAGTCCTTCCTGGTCATGTCTTTTAAAATGCATCCAGTGCCTTGGTTAGGGTAATAAATAATCTTTTAATCTGCAGCAGCCGAGTCAATGTGGCAAGGCCAAGGGTGTCTGTCTAAATAGTGTACATGTGCCGCTTCGGATCTTTAAGGCACATGTTTAGACCATGTGATGAATAGGAGAAATCCTGCCCAGGGGTGTTTCTTATAATGAGGAGGGCGAGGAGGAAGAAAGGAGAGGCATTGCAGGCCTAGGGCAGAGACACTCTAGGCCACGCCACATTGACTCGGTTGCGGCAGATTCAAAGATTTTTTTTTTTCTTTTTCCCCCTCCCCCTAACCAAAGCACTGAGTGCATTTTAAGACGCCACCAGGAAGGACTTACTCTCATCAATGGGAAGATACCAGCGGTTTGTAGGAGTGGGTTGGTGAATACAGTATGTCTTGTAAGGCCTTAAGAGCAGTAATAAAAACTTGTCTGCGATAGAGCTGAGCGAACTTGCTGAAAGTTTGGGTTCGACAATGTTCATCCAAACCCAGACATTCAGCATTTGACTGGAGAAGTTGGATGCCAGGAAAACATGGATATGGTTTTTTGCGGTATGCAATTTTTCCAGCACTCCCTAGGGCGGCACTCAACTTTTCCCGCCCCCTGGAGTGAAATGCGGAGTGTTCAGGTTTGGATGAATGTTGCCAAACTATTGTCAAGTTCGCTCCAAGCCTTTTACCTACAGCCCAAATTTTTATTATAATTATAATTAATAATTTATTTATTTTAACTCTTAGGGTTTTTAGTAAGACAAACAGTCATCAACATCTGCAGAAGAAAAAGGTTGGAAAGCGACTCCTACAACACGCCGTACGTGCGGCGAAAGCAGAAAATCACAGACATAGTCAACAAGTACAGGAACAGACAGCTCGAGCCCGAGTTCTACACCTCTCTCTTCCATGAAGTTGGCCTAAAGAGCTGCACTCCATAAACCAAAATTCGCCCACTCTGTGGGGCCTAGGGGCCAATGACTATGTTAAAAGGGCCACTCTGGCAGGGTCTGGAAACCAAAAAAAAAATATAAAACAAGAGCTGATGCACTGAATGTGTGCGCAAAGAGGGTCCATGGCATGAGGGATATCCGTGGAATGGTATCCAAGATGGAATGATTGTCACCCGACCGCCTCTTGTAGATTTATTTTATTAAGCTGCACACGGATCCTCAACGCAAGAACGTGCGATCGCACCAGAGATCGGCCTCCGGCGTCTGAGCTCCGAGAGGCTGCGGACGGACGTGGAAAGGGTTTTAGCCATACAGGTTTATATACATCCCACTTTGTAACCGAGCCAGTATGTCGCTGGTCAGTAGGAGGTGCGGAGGGAATCTTCATTATGTATGCAATCCTTTTTAGTCTTCGGTTTGTTCCATTTTCTGTTACACCGCCCATAGCGTTGAAAGGTGAATGCTCGGACAACGCGCTCCCCTACATAAAGCATCTCCTGTTACATAAATGAAATATATTCTGGCATGCTGAACGTTGGAACTCCATTATGTGGGTATCGATGACCATTTTACTCAAGGACGGGCAACACTTTGGCCCTCCAGCTGTTGCAAAACTACAATTCCCATCAGCCAAAGCTTCCAGCTATTGCAAAACTACAATTCCCATCATGCCTGGACAGCCAAAGCGAAGCTTTGGCTGTCCAGGCATGATGGGAATTGTAGTTTTGCAACAGCTGGAGGGCCGAAGCGTTGCCCGTCCTTGCTTGAAAGCAATTTCAACCATTCGCTTAGATTTCCATAAACCTCTACAGAAGATAGCCATATCCTATATGGCCAGATCTAGGGATCTGGATTAACCACTACATTGCTGTATTTCTTTTCTGTTTTTTATATTTTCTGTTCCCATTTATGTGTTCTTATCCCTTCAGCTCTTCGGCAGGTTAGACGAATCTAACCTGCTGATATGTCCCTATTGCACAGGAGACTCTGAGGAGGAATGTATGTCTCTTGCCTTCATCCTCAGAACCTTTCCTGTGCTGTTAGTCTTTTACTCTTCGCCAGGTCCCCCGACCAGCCTGGTCCATTCCTTATTAGAAAGGGTCAGGCTGGCCAGGGCCGGAGCGGCACTATGGGGTGGGGGCAGTGCTCGTAACAGGTCCCCCTGTTTTCCTGACACTCTCCCAGACCGTGGAGCAAAAGACTAACTGCACAGAGGATGAAGGTAAGAGACATACTGTCCTTGGCGTCTACTGTGCAATAGGGACATATCAGCAGGTTAGATTGGTCTAACCTGCTAATAGTTCCCCTTTAACAAGCAGATTTTGTATTGGATGACTGGACAACTGTTCTCTAATCCAGCTATAGTAGGGATATTTTATATTAAAACTATTTCCTTATACGCAGGGTCTGTGTGACGGGCCTATCTCTGTGTTCATGACACATTGATATTGAAGTGAAATCAAATCAAATCTTTCAAATCACCTGGTGCCAGAGATTTGTAATTTACTTCTATTAAAACATCTCCAGTCTTCCAGTACTTATCAGCTGCTGTATGTCCTGCAAGAAGTGGTGTATTCTTTCCAGTCTGACACAGTGCTCTCTGCTCCCCCCCCCCCTCTGTCCATGTCAGGAACTGTCCAGAGCAGTAGTAAATCCCCATAGAAAACCCCTTCTGCTCTCCAGACTGGAAACAATGCACCACTTCCTGCAGGACATACATCAGCTGATAACTACTGGAAGACTGGAGACTTTTTTTTTTTTTTTGATAGGAGTAAATTACAGATCTCTGGCACCAGTTGATTTAAAAGAAAAAAAGGGGATCTCCGCCTTTCAACTGTATTCATCTGAATAGGTTTAAAAATTCCATGTTCATAAATTTCCTAATATATCTTGGAGCTTTACAGACCTACCAATCCCCTGCATAGACATAGTATAAATCTATGTGTAGCCAACACAAAGGCCGTGCTCACATATGTCCGGTGATCTGTAGCCACCCCAGATGAATGCTGGGTTATATGCACCAGTCGTTCTGTCTGACGCCCTATTGGTCCTAGAGCGTTAAGCCAATGGAGCTGCATCCATTGACGTCAATGGAACTGAGCTGCAATACCACACACAACCTGATGACAGGGGTGGCGCTGTTTTCGCAAGAAAGTAGCTGTGCTTTTTCTAATCCCAGAGAACCTCTTTAATCTCTGTATAAATAATCATCTACTTTTTATGGATCCTATGGAAGCTAATTAGAGTTGTGACTATAATCTGATTCATCCTCACACGTCACCCATCTTCCATTCCGTAACCCCCCCCTCCCCCGCCATCTGTAATGTGCCAGCTCCGTCACATGCCGTTACCCGTATAACATTCGCTTCTCCAAGGACTCTGAAAGTCAAAGTGGGATTAGTAGTTTGTGAGTCTGAGAGGCTGGTTCCTCTCCGATAAGGTTAGAGCATCTTTTAATGTACATATGTTTTTTTGTTTTTTTTTCTCTTGCAAATATTTTCTTTGATCTATACTACCACTTGAACTCTTGCCTTTGTGTGGGGTGTACTGTCTCGGTATGACTTGTACAGTTTCCTCCTCTGTGTCTGACGCCACTGATCTAATGGTTAATCTCGCTTCCATGTAGCAGATTAAGGACAGCGCCCCCTGTTTGCACTCTAAAACCATATATATTTTTTTCTTTTTTAATGAACTATAACTTTATTTGGGATCACATGTAGTCACTTGGCTTGCACCCGCCGTGCACACTTCTCTCCTTGTGGTAAGTCATGGACACTGTGTGACTCTCCCCAGTTACTGTATTTTATTCTGTATATAGGCCGTCGGCACAGAGCTGCGGAGTCGCTGTAAATACAAAGGGATGACTCTGTTTCGCAGATTTCCTGTAACCTTTTTCCCGTTAAGCCACGAAACATGGTTTCTGTTCATGCCAGTCGCCTTTCTCTGAAAGGAATACACATCTGATATTGAATGTAACACATTTAGTCAAATAAATTTTAAAGGCAGTTATTATTTAAAGAAAGAAAATGTGCGTGTGCTTTTTATTTCGGCCGTGTATTGTCTGGGGTATGAGGGTATGCTTACAAAAAGTGCACGTCTATATTTATACATACAGCCACTAGGTGTCTCCCGTCCCGTACTCCATGCTCCCTCCATGTTGATATTTGGTCTTTTCTCTAGTCCAAAAATAAGACCAAACACAAGAAGGTCCTTTTGTGCGTTCGCAGATACGACTTGGTATTGATTGACAACCATTCCTGAGCGCACACAGAGTGGAACTAGTCCTCACTACACGTGTACAGTTGCTGCACATCCACATTCAGTAGCAGAGAATCCTGGGGGTGCTCGCATTGTACGGTCAGCTCTCCTGTCACTCAGCACCAAAACCTCTGTAACCACACAGTAACATTATACAGACTGAATTGTTACATAACACAGAGCATTGTCTCCTGGTAAGCTGCAGAGCTGATAATAGAATTAGCAATAGGTAATAATATAATTAACCTAAGTTATTGTCCTCAGCTTATATCCAACCTGCATGATGGACAGGTGTCTCTCCTTGTGTGAGCGGCAAAGGACAAGGACTTCCTGTGTTTGCTCTCACTTTGAACAGAAAAAAGACCAAATATCAGCACGGAGGAAGCATGGAGCCCAGGAAGGGAGACACCTAGTGGCCATATGTATAATGCTGATTTAAACCGAAAAACCTGCAACAGGTAGACTTTAAAAACATGATCTATAATTCAGGATGACCCCTTTTAAAGGAGAACCCCCAATGGGGGACTCATAACCCTACATAATGTCTGAGCCATCGTCGTCGTCACCACCGCCTCAGCAGGACAAGAAGTGGTGCAGGCACGTATGAAATGTCATCCAAGTCCATGGGCATGAGAACACCAGCTGCCTATAAGAAAGTAGGGGTCTCTGCACCCTAGAGCAGCGCTTCTCAAACTTTTTCTACTGGAGCCTCACCCAACAGACCAAAGCAATGCCTGGGCCTCACCAGACTGACCTTTCATACCTTTTGGCCAAGCTGGTTCTCACCATTCCATTGTCCGGTAGCTCCGCTCTTATGGACTATTACAGACAAACTCCTCCTGCTGGTCTGTCTCCTTTTCCTATCCTGGGTGGTATCCACCATACGACCTGTACAAATTGGATACACATTTATGCAGTGTATCACGTTTGGGAGGTTCAACTTTTCTATGACCTGCAGTTTCTTGTTATATTTGATTACCGGTGGCTGAAGAAGTTGGATGCAGCCTTAGGGAGTCCTGGAAAACATGGATACAACCTTTGTCCATGTTTTCCTGGCAGCCCTTAGGGTTACATCCAACTTCTCCAGGCAGCGGGAGTCAAATGCCTAGGCTTGGGCACTTGGCTGTAACATCCCACCCAGTTTCTCCGGTGGGTGGTCTCCTCTTCTGGATGCTCTTCCTTCTTGGTTATGTCCGTCAGCAGTTTTGTTTCTAGCTGTGTGCATTCTATTAGTTCCTCCTGTTGCTCCTACTGCCTGCATGCAAGCTCAAAGGCTGCAGGAGGGGTATAGCCTGGTGGGAGGAGCTAGCACTTTGTCCTTCTTTAGTGTCGCCTCCTAGTGGCAGCAACCTATACCCATATACCTATACCCTGAAAAGGATGTACTAGTGAGGAAGCAGACAACTTGCATGCACATACTCTAGATTTTCTCTCTTGTATAGCACTAGCTAAGCCCCTTTGTCTTCTAGACAAATAGACCGAATTCCCCTAATGACAGGAAGAGGACAGCAGCCCCTCCTCTTTGACTCTTCAGCCTGGGTGAAAAACATGACATTGAGGCTGTATTCCCACGTTCCGTATTCCTCACGGAACACGGACGAGAAATACCTGTAACGGAGTCTCCCCCGCCCGGGCAGCATCTGTGATAAGATGCTGGGAGCGGGGGAACTGTACTCATGCGCCGCGCTGTAATGAATCAGCGGCGTGCGGTGCTGTCACTACAGTTGAGTACAGTTCCCCCGCTCCCAGCATCTTATCATGGATGCTGCCCACGTGGGGGAGACTCTGTTACAGGGAACACGGAACGTGGGAATACAGCCTAAAAATCATGAAAAAGAGCTTTACAAAATGCACCATTCATTTTATTGCCACATTATTTGTTTGCCCATGTCTCATAGCATGCAGATGGGTTTTTGTTTTGTTTTTTAATAAAAAAAAAAAAGAAACCAACAGGGGTTATGATCATAAGCAGTTTTGCAAAATACACTTTTATTTTTTTAAGTTTTAAATCAATATTATACATATGGCCACTAGGTGTCTCCTTTCACTGCGCATGTGTACAGCTGCTGCACATCCACATTTAGTAGCAGAGAATCCTGGGGGTGCTCGCATTGTACAGTCAGCTCTCCTGTCATACAGCACCAAAACCTCTGTAACCACACAGTGACATTATACTAACTGAATTGTTACATAACACTGAGCATTGTCTCCTGGTAAGCTGCAGAGCTGATAATAGAATTAGTAAAAGAAATAATATAATTAGCCTAAGTTATTGCCCTCAGCTGATATACAACCTGCATGATGGACAGGGGTCTTCCCTTGTATGAGCGGCAAAGGACGGGGACTTCCTGTTTTTGGTCTCTCTTTCTGAACAGAGAAAAGACCAAATATCAGCAGGGGGGAGCATTGAGCGCAGGAAGGGAGACACCTAGTGGCCATATGTATAATAGTGATTTAAACAAGAAACTTTGAAAAATAGAGTATATTGCAAAACTGCAAGTGATCACAACCCCTGCTGATTTCTTTAAAAAAAAAAATACAGGTTGGCTTTCATTCCCCTTTTAGTGGCCCGGAAGGGAAATTAACCCTTGCAGCGAAGTTTACAGATGAATTAGAACTGAATGCTGGAGATTTCATGATCAGCTTATTAGTGAGGGACCCTTCTACTAAGGAAGGACTATGCAAAGCCAAGAACAACTTTATCAATATAGGCTGACCTCAAATGGGTGGGTTTCAGTCAAATAAGCAAATCCCGGCCTAACCACAGGTCTGATGACCACAAATGACAGGTGTCGGTTCAGGTCATCAGACATGCGGTCAGGCCAGGATTTGGGGCCAAAATACGACTGTGTGAAGCCAGCCTAAGGCCACGTTCTCACATGCAGAGGAAAGTGTGCGGTTGAAACTTCACCAATAGCCGTGCAATGTTACCAGCATTATAGGCAATGCTGTGCACTTATTAGGGACTGCATGGAGGCGTGATTTCGGACGTAGTCGATGATCACAAATGTGGGAACGCGGCCTAAGCCGACCGAATCTCCTATTTTCAGCAACAGCATATCCACAACTTTTAATACTGTGGAATAATATCTTCTCGCCTTTAAACAGTATAAATGTTACTTCTCCTCCCTCCCAGGCCCCCTGTCTTGGTTTGCCTAAATAATGTGTAGAAGAAATGCCGCGAAACCAGTAAACTGGATGTGAAGGGGTTAAATGGATCTCAACTACGCCACTTCCACAGACACAACAATCTAACATTCCACGGCCGGCGCCCATAAATAGTCCTTTATAATACAACTTTATAATAACATAATATATAACAGTTCTCCTGTAGGCTCTACATTCCTCCTTACAGCTGCAGATGATCAGACAGCGCCCCCTGGTGGATTCCAATGAGTAGTGAAAGGTGAGTCAGTGGTGAACAGATGGCACAGCGACGTCCTCTGCTTGTAGAGTATTGGCTCACCTCGCAACGCAGCATCTCTGCTTGCCATATGCAACCACAGCAAATCACTACAAGGAGAGCTATGCACGCCGAATAATAACTAATGTATAAAAAAAAAAAAAATGTAAGACCTGTCATGGTGGTGTAATGCTAGAGACGCTTTTTATAGGGGCAGGAATGCTTATAGATGTTATAGGAAATAATGGAGAGTCATCACTGATTGCTCATCATAGGTGACACTATTGCTTGGTGTATATATATACTTACAGAGGCTTACATGTATATACACGTTCCCGCTTTAATACACACGCCATGGGGAAGACTTGACGGCGTTCCATCTCTCCATGCAGAAAGAACCGAGCTGGCACATGT
Source organism: Dendropsophus ebraccatus (assembly GCF_027789765.1). Classification (NCBI taxonomy): domain Eukaryota; kingdom Metazoa; phylum Chordata; class Amphibia; order Anura; family Hylidae; genus Dendropsophus; species Dendropsophus ebraccatus. Next base: position 12,003,180 of record NC_091467.1, read on the forward strand.
GGATAGGCTCACCCACCCACACTTTCTTTAAAGATGTCTGAAGACGACTCCGCACCTTCACATCATCATCAGATCCATGTAGCATATTGGTGTATTACTACTTCTATACATAGGTGTCTCCTGGGCCAATGCCTTCCTGCAATATAGGAGATTGACGGGTACTATACTGCATTAGAAAGTGGCATGCATGTCACATACCAGCTACTAACAAGCACAGTACTGAGCTCTATTTCACAGGATCCCATGGAGAGAACACCTGGGGCCGTGCATAATGCACAGACCAGAATATTCTCTGCAGCACCAAGAAAATCCAAAAAAACATGGCAACAACTATAGATCATAGGGCCCAGAGACACAGCTTTAAAGGGTTAATATCATTTAAATAACCTTTTTGATAGGTCAAAAGTTTTGATCAGTGAGGTCTGAACGCTCAGGTCACATGGTCAATAGGATGAGGGAGAGGCACTCAGCTAAGGGCTTCTCTCTCCTTGTCTCTTGGCTTAAAGGGGAACTCTGGTTAAGAAAGATTTAACCCTCTTCAATCCCCACCCATAATGTAAGCTTGTATGTAATGGATTTTCTATTACTAGAGATGAATGAAGATCGGAAAATCTTAGGTAAGATCGAACTCGAACCTTCCGCATTTGATTCCCGATGGTAATAGGCTGTATCCTGGAATTCAAGGCGGTACTCGGGCTGTCTCCGCCTTCCCCACGGAACAGGAAGGCATCGGGAATCAAATGTGGAAGGTTCAAGTTTGATCGAACCTAAGATATTCCGATGTTCGATCATCTCTATCTATTACATGAATTGGTTCACTTGTCTGTCTCCTGACTTACACCCAAGCTGTTAAAAATCCTCACTGCCTGCTCCAATCTGTCTCCACTCCTTTGTCCTCCCCCTCCCTTCTGAGACAGAGGTCACATGATCTGTTACTTCTGTTGCCAGGCAAGCAGTAACGCCTAATCTGTAACCCTGCCCACCACTGACCACTCCTGAGTGGTATAGTGGAAAGGAGACAAAGTTATTTCACCTCTCTCTCTCTCTCTCTAATTGATCTAGATAGATAGATAGATAGATAGATAGATAGATAGATAGGAGATAGATAGATAGATAGGAGATAGATAGATAGATAGATAGATAGATAGATAGATAGATAGATAGATAGGAGGGAGATAGATAGATAGATAGATAGGAGATAGATAGATAGGAGATAGATAGATAGATAGATAGATAGATAGATAGATAGATAGATAGATAGGAGATAGATAGATAGATAGATAGATAGATAGATAGATAGGAGATAGATAGATAGATAGATAGATAGATAGATAGATAGATAGATAGATGATAGATAGGAGATAGATTATAGATAGCAGATAGATAGGAGATAGATTATAGATAGCAGATAGATAGGAGATAGATAGATAGATAGATAGATAGATAGATAGATAGATAGATAGATAGATAGGAGATAGGAGATAGATAGATAGATAGCAGATAGATAGGAGATAGATAGATAGATAGGAGATAGATAGATAGATATGAAGAATACTGTGTTTACTGTGCAAAGTAGAAGAAGATGGAGCCAGTGGTGGGAAGATACTACAAGACAGGAGCAGGTATCTGACAGCTCTGAGGTGCAATGCATGCTGGGAGATGTAGTTTCCTGGCTCGGTGCCATGATATAAAACTGGGATCATATGTAAAAGTTTGAATCTGGGGCTTGGAGCAGCGTAGACAAGTGGGTGTTTCTATTAAAGTTAATGTAGCCTGTTCCTGCAGTGAATAGAGATAGGGAGAGAAGTGCTTATCCAATCGCTTCCGCTGTCCCCCCGCTCCGGTCCTCTGGACGCATCCTGGTCTGAGCTGGCACCTGGGTCGTGACGGGTTAGGCCCGCTAAGCCAGGCAGGGTAGGTGGGGTGTTTTATTTTAGGAGGGTGTTTTATTTTCGGGGAAACACAGTATATAGCGTATTTGGCTCTCCCAAGACTCCACTGATATCGATAGAGATAGGAGTTGGGCATGATGGAAAATCGCTGTCCAGCCCCTTTATTCTTGGAGATATATAGGAAATTAAACACCTCCAAAGCTAAAAGATAACCTAAATGTGCTCGGCTGACAAGTTACACTTAAAGATTTCCATTAGTGCAAATTTATGAAATATAGCATACAATGGAAGTAAAATTGGTGAGAGAATTAGTGTTGCTAACAGGTCAGGTTTTTATTTTCCAAATAATACCGCCATGTGTAATAATAATTTATTATGCCAATACAGAGCTCCCCCATATAATTATCAATCACATTATATTACCGTTTAATATTCGGTCAATGCCAAACTCCATTGCTCCACTGCTAAACTCCATTGCTTATTTAAAGGAATTATCCAAGCTTAGATCCTGGATAACCACTTTAATTCCCCCATACACACTCTAAATGCCACCAGAGACCAACAGTACTGCACAAGGCGGGTTTTTTTTAATCAGAACGTTATACAGATTTGTAAATAACTTCTATTTAAAAATGATCAGTCTTCCAATACTTAGCAGCTGCTGTATGTCCTGCAGGAAGTGGTGTATTCTTTCCAGTCTGACACAGCGCTCTCTGCTGCCACCTTTGTCCATGTCAGGAACTGTCTAGAGCAGGGACAAACCCTTATAGAAAACCTCTCCTGCTCTGGACAGTTCCTGACATGGACAGAGGTGGTAGCAGAGAGCACTGTGTCAGACTGGAAAGAATACATGACTTCCTGCAGGACATACAGCAGCTACTGTACTGGAAGACTGGGGATTTTTAAATGGAAGTATATTATAAACCTATCTAACTTTCTGAAACCAGGTGATTTGAAAAAAACAAAATGTCACTGGAGTTCCCTGGGTATTTGGGGCATACAGTATATTTTATAATGGGAAGGTATAAGACAGACATGCCAAACTCTGGCCCGCGGGTCCATTATTTTTGGCCGGCCGCAATATTCTCGCATTATATTAATCTTGGCCTGTCGACATCGCAGATTATAATATGGGAGGTCCGAATGGCCGCTCAGACCTTCCTAATCTTGTAGGCCGCAGGCAGCTTTTAGCCTGCGACCTAGCAGTATGTAAGAAGTGTCGAGACGCCAGAAACTCGGTGAGGTCGCGCGCGTCCAGCGCCGGCTGGGACCGCAGGAAGGGTGAGTCTATGGGGGAAGGCTGACTACTATATACGAGACTTGAGGAGGGCTGGCTACTACATAAGAGGCTATGGGGGAGGGCTGGCTACTATATAAGAGACTATGGGGGAGGGCTGGCTACTACATAAGAGGCTATGGGGGAGGGATGGCTACTATATAAGAGACTATGGGGGAGGGCTGGCTACTATATGAGAGACTATGGGGGAGGGCTGGTTACTATATGAGACTATGGGGGAGGGCTATCTACTATATAAGAGGCTATGGGGGAGGGCTGGCTACTATATAAGAGACTATGGGGGAGGGCTGGCTACTATATAAGAGACTATGGGGGAGGGCTGGCTACTATATAAGACACTATTGGGGAAGGCTGGCTACTACATAAGAGGCTAGGGGGGAGGGCTTGCTACTAAATACGAGACATGGGGAGGGCTGGCTTCTACATGAGAGGCTATGGGGGAGGGATGGCTACTACATAAGAGACTATGGATGAGGGCTGGCAACTATATACGAGACTTGGGGAGGGCTGGCTACTATAGAGGAGGCTATGGGGGAGGGCTGGCTACTGCATAAGAGGCTATGGGGGAGGGCTGGCTATTCCATAAGAGGCTATTGGGGAGGGCTGGCTACTATATACGAGACATGGGGAGGGCTGGCTACTATATACAAGACATGGGGAGGGCTGGCTTCTACATAGGAGGCTATGGGGGAGGGCTGGCTACTACATAAGAGACTATGGATGAGGGCTGGCTACTACATAAGAGGCTATGAGGGAGGGCTGGCTACTCTATTAGAGGCTATGGGGGAGGGCTGCCTACTATATAACAGGCTATTGGAGAGGACTGGCTTCTATATAAGACTATTCAGGAGAGCTGGCCTCTATAAAAGTCACTATTGGGGAAGGGTGGCTTCTATATAAGAGACTATTGGGGTCTGGATACTATATGGGGCACTACTGGGATGGCTGGCTAATATATGGGACATTTGGGGAGGTGACTATTATATGGGTCACCATTGAGAGGGCTGGCTACTATATGGGACACTATTGGAGGGGTTGGCTAGTGCATAGGGCACAGTTATGGGATTACCCACTGCTTGGGGAAAATAATGGTTACCATTGGGGTTGGGGTTTAACAATGTCATAGCAATTTATCATTTATCATAGTGCACGTGCTGGGGGACGCACACCACTGACAGTGCCAGGAACACTGTACGCTAATCTTCAATAAATATCAAGGTTGGCCCGCGAATACGTCTAATTTTTTAATTTTGGCCCACCGTGTATTTGAGTTTGACACCCCTGGTATAAGATATGGTTGGCACTACCACATAATTGATACGGTGACCATGGGGAAAAATCGCGAAAAGTGGAATAAATTATAATTTTGGTAGTGCTCACTTCAAACTGAAATAAGCTTGATACAAACTCAAAAATGAAAGAAAAATTGAAATAGGGCACTCACCATTAAAATCGTCATCTTTATTTCATTTCTTTAGCTTAAATTCGTCCATGCAGCCAGGAACGAGGACGCCAGCTCCGGCGTAATTGTGAGGGGCCTGACAGCTGTTTCACACGTGTCTGTAGAAGCACAAATTACGTGTGAAACAGCTGTCACGCCCCTCACAATCACGCCGGAGCTGGCGTCCTCGCTCCTGGCTGCATGGACGATTTTAAGCTAAAGAAATGAAATAAAGATGACGATTTTAATGGTGAGTGCCCTCCTTTCAATTTTTCTTTCATTTTTGATATTTTATAATGGAGTTTGATACTTTGTAATTTAAAAAAAAATCATAACTGGGGCAGCATCAAACTTCTCCAGACACCAGAAGCCAAATGCCGAGTGATCGAGGTCAGAGAACAGTTCGGTAAGTCAGCTTAACCCCATTCACCCATAGCCCTTCACCCTCCTTGGTTTCAATGGATAGACATTTGTAATGATTCAACTGTACTAATTATATAACTGTCAATCAATAACTAGGACCGCCCACTGGACTCATAAAGCCAGAATGAACAGATGTGTAAATAAAGAAAATAAACGTTCGGCTGAACATTTTCCTATAAAACTCCGCATCAATCTGCTGAGATCTCCTGCTCTACATCTTGACGGACCATAATATTTCCATAGTCGTAGGTTCCCTTTAAATACATTGATAATGATGAGCGAACTTGGCGAATATTCAAATTCGTTCGAAGCCTAACTCTCTGCATTTGACTCCCTGGACTGGAGAAGTTGGATGCAGCCCCAAGAAGTCATGGAAAACATGGACAAGGCCTAGGCCTGTATCCATGTTTTCCTGGTTGCCTTAGGGCTGCATCCAACTTCTCCAGGCCCGAGAGTCAAATGCAGAGCGTTAGGCTGGTTAATATCACGGTTACGGAGAATGACCCCTTCTTTGTAATAGCGGAGTCTACGCCTATAAGAAGACATTGTACAGAATGGATGGGGGCTATGCAGTTGCACGTGAGGACATAGTCTGGTTTTCACAGTACAATTCTGTCTCTTTCTCAGGGTCTGTCTCCCTTTCTCCTCCCCTCCTTCCTGCTTTTTTTTTTTCCCTCCAGAAGCCAGAGGCAAAGCGCCATAGACCTGCTGAGTATCAAGATACCAGGGGAGGCGTTACCATAGCAACCGGCACCACGTGCAAGGAATACACGGATCTGGTTACCTAGCAACCAGACGACGTCCATCCACGCTGAGACTTCCCTCACATGTGTATAGCTATACGATAGTCTTCGGCTGTACTGTGTTGTTGGCTAGCTACGGAAACACGGGCCTACCCATCGCTGCTTACCGGGATCTAAGGAATACATACATGACAGTGTAGAAAAGATGAGCTTGTCTTTTAAAACTCCTAAAGAGCAACGTATATATATATATATATATATATCACTGTAGATTTACATGCAGTGCTATGTAACACATCGCTATGCAATAATAATAACAATATATAATAATAATAATAATAATAATAATAATAATAATAATAATAATATACAGTGGCATTAAAAGTAATAATAATTTAGTACCAATTATATTATAAAATAGAAATATTATTATTAATTATTATTATTATTAAAAATAAAGCAGTACTAATAATAATATTCAGTAGCAATAATAATAATAATATTCAGTAGAAATAGTAATAAGATAGCACCAATAATAATAGGGCACTAATAATAATAAACAGTAAAATTAATATTAACAACAACAACAACAATATAGCACCAATAATAATAGAGCAGTAATAATAATAATATAAAGTATAAATCATAATAATATAGCATTAATAATAATAATAATAATAATAATAATAATAATGATGGAGCACTAATAATAATATACAGTATAAATAATAATAATAATAATAATAATAATACTATAGCACCAATAATAGTAATAATAATAATGTTGGAGCCCTAATAATAATATACAGTATAAATAATAATAATAATAATAATAATAATAATAATAATAATAATAATAATAATACTACTATAGCACCAATAATAATAATAATAATAATAATAATAATAATAATAATAATAATAATAATAATGTTGGATCCCTAATAATAATATACAGTATAAATAATAATAATAATAATAATAATAATAATAATAATAATATTAATAATAATAATAATATAGCACCAATAAACATAACATACGGTAGCATTATTAATAATAATATGGCATTAATAATAACTAATAATAATTACAGATGAGCAAATTAACATTACAAATGAAGCATATTGCTTTGTTTGCTTGGCAGTTTCCCAGGACTGGATCCAGCTTTTCCAGGTACCCGGGGTGGAGCGGCACAGAGATAAAAGGCAGCATACGTATAAGCCGACTGCCAAGCAAGCAAAGGGCTTCGCTCCTTTTGTAATTTAAATTCTCTCATCTCTAATAATAATAATAATAGAGCACCAATAATAAAAAGTGAGTGCGCACGAATAACCCTGTGATAATAACTGTAAACCCAACGTGAGTGTAAGCTCTGTGCCCCGGTGTGAATATGTAAAGAGCTCCAGCTACAGAGCACCATTTATAGTTCTCTATACCCTCCCGACATCTCAATGAGTAGGATTCCTGGATCTCAGCCATGACAGATGGCGCTGCCACCTATGCCTGTAGAGTGAGGCCCACTACTGCTGCCTGCTGCGGGCCCTGGAACACTGTCAGTCTACCCGCAGCTGGACAATATACACAAACCGCTCACTGAGGACTGAAGATGACTGATGCTGATCAGCAGCGGGCGGGATACTCTACAAACGCAGACGACTCTAACACTTCAAAGTCTTACAGTATATAGATTGCTATTTCGTTTTAATGTGAAATACCACTTTTACATGGCCGATTTGTAAGAAAATTATTTCTGATAATCAGCCCCTGTAAAGGTGCAGGCAGTCAACCGAAGGTTAAAAACTCATTGGCCGACTGGATCTTTTGAGTGGCCATTTGAATTATTGTTATCGGCCACACGTCGCCCTGTGTAAGTAGTTGATGTATGGCCGATAATGATGAATTTGAAGCAAATCTGTACTCACCCTGACCCCCCCAAACCGCTGGTACCATTCCACAGCTTGATTCAATCCATGTCTGGTTTCGGAGTCCATTGGCCTCCTGTTATTTCTGAAAACAAAACATTTTAATTCTGGAGTCAAAGAGGCGGGGCCTAGAGCATCTGTGCCCTAGGCCTGCAGTGCCTCTCTCTTCTTACTACCTACCCTACCTGCCCCTAAGGGGAGACCGAGAAAGAAGTGTGGGTAGCATGAAGAGAGAGGTGTTACAGGCCTAGGGCACAGATGCTCTTTGACCCAGAGGTGTTTTTTTTCTTCCAGGAATAACACCAAGAGGCAAACAGACCCCAGCACCAGGTATGGATTGAGTCAAGCTGCGGGATGGTTCTAGCGATTGGGGGGGGGGGGGGGGGTCGGGGCGGGTACAGATTAGTTTTAAAGAGCTGCAGGAATGATCTATCCAGGGTATTCCCATCTCAGCTTGTTATCCCCCATTCACACTTACCGGATCCGCAGCTGATTTCATTTAAATAACTGAACACAGCATCAAATCTGCACCATCAAATCTGCTGCAGATCCTGTAGGTGTGAACGCACCCTTAAGGAGAACCACAGGCAGCATGAAACACTGACGGCTTCCCATATCACAATGATATACAGCACGCTGCAATCCGGCCAGGTGGGAGCTCCGAGTCATTCGATGATCTCTGCCAGAAACGGCCCGATCGGAAACTACCTGAACTCCAGCTTGTGATAAGACACAAAAACAGCTGGAAATACAGCCAAAAATATTCTAGAAAAAAAATAAAAAAACTGCTGAATATACATTGGCAATTTCAACCCTTTTTTTATTTACAAAAAAAAATCTCATTTTTGAGGTGTATAATTCCAGCTCAAAAAAACAGTTTGAATGTGTACAGGATGCCGAACAATTCTGAGGATTCTATCACACCGCACAGTTAAAGGATGAAGAGCAGAAAATGTTACGTCTTGCTGACAAACTTGATGACTCAGAAAATTGCATCAGGTAAAAAGAAGTTGAGGACACTGAGGTTTTATAAAACCAGCCCTGGCTTCTCAAAGCACTTCTGCTCCTTACGTTAGTGATCGGTCAGGGCCTTAAAGGAATACTGTCACCTCCAGACCCGTATATATGAACAGCACAATGTAGTACATCCGTAGTTTTCTGCAATACATGGATTTATTCATTAGAGAATAGTGATCCATGCCGCAATTGCGGATCTGTACTAGAACCTGCCAGTTTTGGGGGGGGGGGGGGGGGGGAGTTTCCAACATGGATAATGGCCCTATAACATGTACACAGGGCGATTAAAGTCCGGCGAAAATTTTTATTAAAGTATTGTATTTCCCCCAAAAAAGTTATACAAATCCCAAATATACACTTATTAAAGGAAATGCCTATAAAGTGCCTTTTTCCCTGCACTTACTACTGCATCAAGGCTTCACTTCCTGGATAACATGGTAATGTCACTTTCTGGATAACATGGTGATGTCACTTCCTGGATAACATGGTGATGTCACTTCCTGGATAACATGGTGATGTCACTTCCTGGATAACATGGTGATGTCACTTCCTGGATAACATGGTGATGTCACTTCCTGGATAACATGGTGATGTCACTTCCTGGATAAAATGATATCACGTCCTGGATAAAATGGTGATGTCACGACCCGACTCCCAGAGCTGTGCAGGCTATGGCTGCTGGAGAGGATGATGGCAGGGGGATGCTCAGTGTCCCTCCAGTGCCCTGTGTCCCTCAGTGTCCCCCTGCCATCATCCTCTCCAGCAGCCTCAGCCCGTACAGCTCTTGGAGTCTGGTCGTGTCATCACCATTTTATCCAGGAAGTGACATCACCATTTTATCCAGGAAGTGACATGACCATGTTATCCAGGAAGTGACATGGCCATGTTATCCAGGAAGTAATATCACCATGTTATCCAGGAAGTGACATCACCATGTTATCTAGGAAGTGACATCACCATGTTATCCAGGAAGTGACATCACCATGTTATCCAGGAAGTGAAGCCTTGATGCAGTAATAAGTGTAGGGAAAAACACTTTATAAGCATTTCCCGTAATAAGTGTATATAGGTGATTTGTATAACTTTTGGGTGGCAATACAATACATAAATAATAAAAAAAAAAAAAAAAAACTTTAAAATTAATGGATCCATAGTGTTGTCTATAGTTGCAGGTCCGCAGTTGCAGACAGCCTACAGAACGTGCGAAAGAGGCCTGAGACTTGGAGTTCTAATGTGTTTTGCAGAAACCTATTACTTTTTTGTACTAAGTTTTGTAGATTCCATTTAAACCTCCGAAACAGACAAAAAGTGGAACGAAAAAAATGGGGGGGATAGAGATATAACTGACGGACAAACAGTATTGAAGGAGCATGGCCACCTTTACGAGCAGACTCGCTCACCACTATTATTCAGCTTAGCTTAAAGGACAAGTGCCATGAAAAACTTTTTCCCAGTAATTGAAGCACATTACAAAGTTATATAACTCTGTAATATGCTTCAATCACCTCTCTGCCTGTCAATCATCCCCTCTGAGTGCGCTGACAGGCAGAGCGCAGTAACTAGATACGAGCAGGGAGCCGCCCACCTTGACTACTTCCCCGCTCGTATCTAGTCACAAGCCGGGGAATAAAAGTCATTTTCTCCGTTATAAAGTACCTGCTGCGGCCGCTCCAGGTGCTTTATACAATGCTTAAGGGTATGTTCACACATAGGTGGAGTGCGTTATGAAACCCGGGGGGGGGGGGGGTTGGGGGTGGGAACTACCCCCCCCCCCCCCAACATTTTACATCTTTTGGGAGGAATGGGAGCGTGGTTTCCACAATGTGAAAACACAGCCTCAGGGTGACATCCAGCCAGCTACTTACTGGCGGAGGAAGGGCACCATTGTTGTATTTCCATTAGTGGAACATAATCAAATTCAGAAAGAAGTGGAGAGCACTGGGTACAGGTGTTGTCAAAATGGCAGAAGGGGTGGATTGGGGAAGGTGAGTTTGATTTAGAAAACCCCTTGGTCCAGTCTCTCAAATGAGGGGGGGGGAGGGAGTAGGAGAAGTCTAGAGTTGGCCCCTCTAGTGAGAAGAGGAGCAGTGCAGACCGTCTCTTCTCAGAGGCCTGCAAGTTGGCCTATCCACATGGTGGGGAGACATCTTGTTTTATAGGAGAATCACTGAGGATAGCCTGGAATACCTACAGCTCCTGCTAAGACTCCTGGACCAGCTTGTGCTTGGAGAGTAGTGTTGAGCCAACTTGCCAAAGGTTCGGGTTCAGCAACATTAGTTCGAACCTAAATGCTCAACATTTGACTCCCAGCATCTGGAAAAGTTAGATGCTGCCCTGTGGAGTCCTGGAAAACATCAATACAGTCATAGGCCATGTTCACAGAATGTAAATTTTCTATTAATCAGGGCCGTTCACACAATGTAGAGTGCAGCTCCAGCCGCACTTTCCATTGTGTGCAATGATGAATTAGGATGCGGGTGCACACGGATGCGCCCGCATCCCAGTTTAATAGAAATTAAGTTTACCCGACCGGTACTGCAGTACCAGCCGGGATAAACTTCCCTGACACCGGCCGTACTGTGAAATGGCCGGGTCACAGAACGGCCGGTGTCTCACGTAGTGTGAACATAGCCATAGGCTGTCTCCATGTTTTCCCTGCAGCTCTAGCGTGGCATCCAATGTCTCCAGACACCAGGAGTTAAATGCCCAGTTTTTGAGTTTGGGGGAATGTTGCTGAACCAAAACCTTCGACAAGTTCTTTTAACACTATTGAAGAGTGTTCCCGCTTAAAGGATTGAAAGCGTGCACAAATTTGCATCACATAAATAAAATTCTGTCACAGAGTCACGTAGATATCAGATGTCCTACCAGGATCCAGTTTCCAACTGCTCCAACTTGGGAAAGACAACAGGTAATAGCAAAAGAGGAGCCTGTGGAGCCTCATTTAAGAGTCTCGAAACACAGGACTAGCTAGATATCCCTCCGGGAAGGACCGAGCCAAGGGGCGGCCCCTGTAGGGAAACCACCAAAACCACCATATTAAGTGACCCTATAGGTCAATGTAATGACAAGGGAAAAACCAAGGCCAGGTATCCATTCACAGACAGCTGTTTCGAGGTGTTGCCCCTCATCAGTGTGGAGCAGGATTCTTGCTAGGTGGGAGCAATGCCTAGTAGAGCCCGGAGGGATATCTGGCTTGTCCTGTATTTCGAGACTCTTACATGAGTCTCCACGGGCTCTTCTTTTGCATATACATGTTTCCCAGGGAGCAATGCACCTAGGATTTCACTTAATTAAGCGCTTTAACAGACAACTGGCAGTGTTATCATTTGGCTGGTCTCCCTGAGATCAGCGATCTGTTTCTCTAACAGGTAATAGCGAAATTACAAAGGGCTAGAGTAACGGGGACAAGTTCCTGACTATTTACCACTACAGGCTCTGAACTCCGCCTGCCCTGACCTTAACCTGTCTGACAGAACTTTTCTCCTGCTTCAGTGCCGTACTTTAGAGTTATATGTTGTTGCTAACAGCGACTATTCTTATGGCAACAATAAATTTATTCTCCAAAGCAAAGTCCAAATTAAGTTAAAGCGGGGATGGGGAACCTATTGCCGTCCAGCTGTTGCATGGCTTTGGCTGTCCAGGCATGATGGGAATTGTAGTTTCACAACAGCTGGAGGGCCAAGGTTCCCTACCCCTGGGTTAAAGAGTAATAAAATTGGAAGGGTGTGAAACTCCGCTAGCTTAGCTCAATTCCCTTTCGGCCCAGAGTATTCCCCTCCACCAGGTAGGCCTAGTATCCTAGGCCCTGGCAGGTGAGATAGTTCTTTACTTTTGAAGCTTCACATAACACAATGTAAATTCTCTTCCTAATGGAACACCCATTACAATTATTATGTAACAGTAAGAAAGGGTCAGACTTTTCTGTTAGTTTTATACAGAGTTTAAGGGGAGGAGAGAAAATACCTCCTGTGAGTTTGGAGAGGTGCGGAGGTCTACAGCTGCGGTGACCAAGCGATGGCCACAGTCAACATTGTGCAGCTGAGAGTGCAGGAGGAAAGGTCTCCCTCCCACAGATGCATCTACGAGCACAACCAGTGACAGTGGAACTCTGACTGTGGGAGCGAGTCTTTGAGACGCCGGAGAGGTTGTCTCTGAGGTTACTTGAGATATCATCGGGATTGAGAAAGAGAGAGAGCTCTGGTGTTCAGAAATGAAGGATTATGGCCATACCCGCTAGGGTGGGAACTGAGCTTGTGAGTGTTTGAGATCCATGTGGGTATGATAGACTGAGATACATGCCTAAAGGAGGGTATATCCGACAAGACGTGACTTTCAGGAAACCAGAGTGCCAGGCGAGACGGAAAAGGAAGCTGGAGAGAACAGGGTTAATGCCCTTGGACCTGTCTGCCGTCTCTCCTGACCTCCTGACTATTTACAGCTTTAAAGCTTTACATCCCATACTGTAAATTCTTAGCACAGTACTATTGCGGTGTCCCACCACGGTTGTTGCTCTTGGTTACACCCTTCGCAAAAGCCTATACTTATTGTAAGCAAGTGGTGATGTAGTAGTGCTGAAGTTTCGCCACTAGATGTCGCTATTATAGGTTAGTGTACTCAGTTGTAGCACAGCTGAAGTATGGAAAGGGTTATTGTTTATTTATGTGTCACATGGATCTGTGAACCTATGGGAGTATCTTCTTGTTCTGCCCTATCACCTCTTACTTTACTTCTTCTTTATGCACTCTTCAACCACTCACAGCACACTTTAGATATGCTGCAGATAGGAAGTCACATGGCCTTTGGTCACTAGACTCTGTAGAGCTAGGAAGGGTATTTTAGTGCAAAAACAATCACCAACAGGGCTCTAGTACTTATAAAATAAATCATTGCCACTGGGCTCTACTGTAGGTATAGTTTTGAAGTATCTGTCCATTTTCTCTACAGTGGTCGACTCTCCAGTAATGGCCCTATTCCACGGAACGATTATCGTTCGTTTTGGGACGATATCGACCACTACGGACGATAATCGTTCCGTGGAATAGAGTGCAACGATCAGCCGACATCGTTCTTGTCGGCTGATCGTTGCAGTCGCTTGTTTTTCAACATGTTGAAAAACAAGCGATTGATATAGCAGCGATCTGCTGCCGTCGCTCGGTTGAATAGGAGCATCGGCAGCAGACGCTGCTATATCCTATGGGCTGCCCGGACGATCAGCGATCCTCCGAGCAGCCCCCCCGCAGCTCCCCGCCGCCCCTCCCGCACTCACCCGCTCGCTGCAGCCGTGCTGAATAGCGGCGGCAGCGAGCGGCGAACGAGGAGCAAACGAGCGCTAATAGCGCTCGTTTGCTCCTCTAAAACGACCCGTGGAATAGGCCCATAAGTCCTCTGCGTAAGCAAGGGGTGAGACTCTCTTGTCTCCGGCTTCCCTGGGGGGGGTCTAGTCTATTTACCCATGAGGGTTGGGAAGCTAGCTGCAGGAACTGTCCAGCCTGGCACTAACTAACTAAAGAGAAATTGTTACTATAAAAAAGGCAAAAGTGTTTGTGTAGCTAAACCTAGTGTTAGCTGCAGCTGTGCTGTGAGTGTGACATCTGGTGGTTGGAGTAAGAAACAGCGGCCTCCTGTTCTAACCTTTGACACCAGAGTGAGACACTTTTACCAAGGTATAAGAAGAAAAAAAGAGAAAAATCAATAATCAGACGACATGCACGATGTTGACTGATCGTTGATTTAAAACATGACCTAAAATCCCATCTGTTTGCACGATGTCGCTCTGTATAACAGGAGCGGTGTCAGCAGGCTGCTGCTTTCTCCTATGGGCCACCCAGACGATCTAAAGATCATCCGGACAGCCCCACCTGCAGCTCAGTGCCTCACAAAAGGCGAGCAGGAGAAACAGGAGGGGCCATGGGGTAATGCAGAAAGGGCTGCCCGAATGATCCTTAGATTGTTTGGGTGGCCCATTGAAGTCAATGGCCTGTTACATGGAGCAACAAGCAGCAGACCATTGCTGCACTGATCAAGCATGTTGGATGATCATGGTCTTTTATCATGCGCTATAAGGCTATGTTCACACTACGTAAAAGTACGGCCGTTGTTGCCATCAGCAACAGCGGCTGTGTTTTTCACGTTGAGGAACACTGCCTATTGTTCTATGGGATCCCGACTGGAGCATACACACATCGTATACGCTCCTGCTGGGATCCCGTGCGGCACTGCAAACAACTAACATGTCAGTTTTCTGCGGCCGCAATTTAGTGAATTGCGGCCATAGGGAGCCCTGTCAGTTCACACAATGAAGTTCACACAATCATCTGGCCGTTACTGCAGGGATGATCTTTGCAGAGACCGGCCGGGTCACAGAACAGCCGGTCCCTTACGTAATGTGAACATAGCCTTACACTAAACGAGTATCGGACGGAATGAACGGTAATCGGCCAAGTATGACTGATAATAATTCTGTGTAATAGGGCCTTTAACTGTTCAGACATACTTTGGATGTGACACTACAAATTAACATGATAACAAGTGAGAAAAAACACCTTTCCGACGCTGTTCTTCTATGTCCTATGTGATGCTGCGCAGAGCCAGAAAGATTAGCGAACGATAATCAATGATTTTACGGTCAGCTCCAAAAATTTGATCAACAACACACAAAGAAATTTTAATTAGTCGTTCGATCATCGAACAATATATTGATTTTTTACCTAATAATCTTTCGGTGTAATAGGGCCCTTAGGCTTGATTAACAGCCTGAATGCAAGGAGAAGCTCCCGGGCACGCCACAGGTGGACCAGGATCCAAATCTGAGCCCGTACACCAGCTATACAGTGTGGCGAAAGAAGCAGAGGTGGACCTGAAGTATGGAAATACATGAGAGCAGGCGGGTTAAGATATATATCAAGCTGGCTGTACAATGTGGTAGCTGTCAGACGGACATTTGTTTGGTCGACAGCTATCTGTCTCAATTGCCTATACACATGTAACTCAGTCAAATGTGCATGTATCCTCAATGGAAAGTTGCTGCCGGACACCTAAAGGTGGCTTATACCTCTGAGAATAGGACTGAGCATGTGAAATTCAACCTACCATCCGGACCCCGACATCTACTGTCAGGAGAGAGTTGGATGATTGATCCGACAGCAGATACGAGGGGGGGGGATGATTGGTTGAATCCACATTGGACGATTGGTTGATCCAGCCAAGAATTAGATCTAATGTGTATGGCCAACATTATTGATTACATGGTGCCGAGAATCACTGTGATGGTCCCGGATGAATATTGTTGCCGCCAATGACTGTACTTAAGTTTTTCATCAAACTTTATATTCATCAAAGAATCCTCAATTTGCAGCAATTACAGCTTGGCAGATATTCAGGGGACACTTCAACGCACGACTTTATAGTGAAAACGACTCCACGGGAACTCAATAATCTCGAGATCTGATGATTGTTCTAGTCGTCTATCAAAGACTACTCTGTCTTCCTGCGGCATAGATGAAAGGCGGGCTCGCAACGCTTCCAGTATTATCTATAACGTTTCTTGTATGGTCAACATCTCCGAATACTCCGAGTATGAATGCAGATAACACTGGGCGGAAGTTACTCATACAGCCGCACATAATGCCAGCAGACATATCACTTCTGCAGCCTGTTCAGCTGCACAGGGGCCCAGGCCAACAGAGAGGCCCACAGGGCTCTGACTTAGCCTAGCGGGCCCAAGATGCCAGCCGTGGCCCGCCCCAAATAACACACTCCTCTATTGGATACGTCAGCCACGTCTGGCCTCAGTGGCGCCATGCTCCTGCCCTGCCCCAGGACGTGCGCACCAGTGACATCACCTGGTGGTTGGCAATCACTGCATTGAGCACCCTGATGACTTGGAGGACCACTGAAGAGACAGGTGAGGTATTGTATGTGGGGATGGGGGGCAGCCAGGATGGGTAGTGTGTGTTGGGATGGGGGGCAGCCAGGATGGGTAGTGTGTGGGGATAAGGGGCCCAGGAAATTTTTTTGCACGGGGGCCCTATGCAGTCTGTGTCCGCCCCTGTCCGTATATATACCCATTTGGCGTGGGCAAGCAGGTGTTTCAATGGCGTATAACAGGGTATGAGAAAATGGAGTGAGCACGAATGGGACCACAGGTCCCCATTCCCTTATACCAGAAAAAAAGTCTAGTGCCTATTAAAATCTAACAACTCATGCATACACCCCGGTGTGACTTTTCTTTTATAATAGTTAGATTTAATTGTAGCCATATGCATATAAAATCTAGTATTAAAGGGTCACTCTTTTTCTTTAAATTAACTGGTTTCAGAAAGTTATATAGATATAGATATAGTAATTTACTTCCATTTAAAAATCTCCAGTCTTCCAGTACTTATCAGCTGCTGTATGTCCTGCAGGAAGTGGAGTAACTCACAGATGACTCGGAAACAAAAAAACTTACTCTGTAAATATTCTAAAATCGTAACAATTAATACATAACTCAGAATAGATGCCTGAATTACTTCAGATATCAGAGAAGAGCCTAAAATTAATTCAGAGCCCACGCCAGCCTGGTGGCACACAACCATGGGCGGTAGTGCAGGAGGAGTTTAATATGTCATGCTATCACCCAGACCAGCAACACTTAGTCCTCAAGGCTGACACATCAAGCACATGAGTTGCATCCTATGTGTGTTCATTAGGGTTTGACTTTTCGGTGTCTGCTGGTGAAGTAAGGACTAATATTAGGCATGACAAAAATCATGGATATACTGAACCATATTCATCTGATAACACTTAACCTGCAGCCCTCCAGCTGTTGCAAAACTACAATACCCATCATACCTGGACAGCCGAAGACTGAGATTTCTCCTCTTTTCAAATCCATTCCTGGCTTTCAATTCATTGCAGTTAAAAACCTGAATGTGTGAACACTCCATTAAACAAAGTGAGACTTTACACTTCCTCACCTGCATCACCTAATTTTTATGTTACTAAAGATACTAAAATTTGCTCTAAACTGTTCCTATTTTCTGACTGTAACTTTTTTATGTCCTTTTTGTACATTGTTATGGAGGCGACCATATTGCCTGAGCTGTTGTTAACAGTATTTAGTAACATGCTTTACAGCAAGACTCATGGACATAGATGACAATAGACAGTCTGTCCCCTTGAGATGAATGTGAAATATTACTGACTGTGCTCTGTGACCTTTGAAGAGGTCATTTCACAGGGAGCTGCTATTGTCTCCTCTATCTACTGGTGTCACATGTTGCTGCAATGCTGTACAGATCACTTTACAGCAGCCTCCTCCTCACCACAGACACAACAGGAAGTCTCAGCTTAGTTTTAGGCCCAGTGGTGAGAATGAGAACTGAAAAATCTCAGGATTATTATATAATATAGATTTTAAAAATGGAAAATTATAAAAAAGAAATTCACTAAAAATTCTTATAAAATATGTTAAACATAAAAACATTATTTAAAGTCATTTTCTGATGAAACATTCCCTTTAAACTATTAGTTTGCTTTCTTTGCTCCAGAATCGTGTGCCAAAATTTTTAGAGCATTTACACCACACCTTCTTGCACAGAGGCAGCTCCCCGTTTACAGCAACCAGCGGCGTGTCTAAAACTCATAATAATGTGGCACAAGACCTTTTTCTAAAGCACTTGTAAATAGTAAAACTTTAAAACTGTGTAACCTCTGTCAAAGCCAAACAAAAAAAATTAAAAAATATATGAAGAATTTAAAATGAAAAATTTTGGTAAAATTGTCAGTCCTTCAATTTTCAAATATTGATGTTCATTTTTTTCCTTCACTATCCTTGCAATATGTCCAAGTATTTTCACTGTCATTTTCCTGTGGAGAAGTATTTTGCCATGTAAATGGATGAACAGACAGTAAGGAAGTCTCTTAATGTGATTTTTGCTACAAAAATTCACCAAAATTTTATTATGGTAACAATGGCGTGTGTGTATGGCTTATAACCAAACATCCTAAATCTCATGCTGCTAATGAGTATATCCTAGACCGGTGTTACGGAGGTCCGGTCTACCGTATCTTATCCATAGATGCAAACACTGCATGTTAATCTATTCGCTCCTCGCAGATAACATGCTCCTTATTTTCTATTCGGCCTCGGTTAGCATCCTGTTGTCTTTCATGTGTCCTAGTCTGTTTTCATTCGGGGATTCTCAGCCTTGCCAGCTCACACACTCAGGATACGTGCCAGCTCCACATCTGTCTCTGTGCTGGGAATTTACACAGAGCTGATGATCTGGTCATTACTGAAAATTCTTACTGCAGAGAGATCAATTTTGCTTGGTAGCTCCTGGCGCAATATGCAAAATTAGTAGCCGACGTCGAGCTAATAGCACTTATCGGTCATTAGGTTGGTTGTAAATCAGCCTCACTACAGTATAGACTCACTAGTGAACATACACGAATATATTGGGGAGCAGGTTGTAAATTTTCTTACGTACTCCATTGGTGTACAATGCCTACATTTTTAGTAGGGGTGGCATACCAAAGCAAATTTTTCAGACAATGACCTTATGTATGTACACAATTTCATAAGGTCAACTAGAATAAAAGGTTTCCCAGATCAACAGAAATGGCCCAGGGTTCTAATCGACAGCACCTTCTCTAACCATGGTTCCCTTGATATGCTCCAGTTGAAGCAAATGGACCATTAGGTACATCGCTTTGGGTTATTTACCTTAATGGATCATCGCCGGCACAGGGATCCAGTCCTTTTTTTTTTTTTTAAATCACCACCCGATTTCTGCGCACTGCGCTGGTCTTTTCCCGGACAGCTAAGGAGGAAACCCACAGCCGGGACAACTAAGGAGGAGACACACAGCCGGGACAAATAAGGAGGAAACCCACAGCCGGGATAACTAAGGAGGAAACCCACAGCCGGGACAACTAAGGAGGAAACACACAGCCGGGACAACTAAGGAGGAGACACACAGCCGGGACAACTAAGGAGGAAACACACAGCTGGGACAACTAAGGAGAAAACAGGCGGCCAGGACAACTAAGGAGGAAACCCACAGCCAGGACAACTAAGGAGGAGACACACAGCCGGGACAACTAAGGAGGAAACCCACAGCCGGGACAACTAAGGAGGAAACACACAGACAGGACAACTAAGGAGGAAATACACAGCCGGGACAACTAAGGAGGAAACACACAGCCGGGACAACTAAGGAGGAAACACACAGCCGGGACAACTAAGGAGGAAACACACAGCCGGGACAACTAAGGAGGAAACACACAGCCGGGACAACTAAGGAGGAAACACACAGCCGGGACAACTAAGGAGGAGACACACAGCCGGGACAACTAAGGAGGAAACACACAGCCGGGACAACTAAGGAGGAAACACACAGCCGGGACAACTAAGGAGGAAACCCACAGCCGGGACAACTAAGGAGGAAACACCCAGACAGGACAACTAAGGAGGAAACACACAGCCGGGACAACTAAGGAGGAGACACACAGCCGGGACAACTAAGGAAGAAACACTCAGCCGGGACAACTAAGGAGGAAACACACAGCCGGGACAACTAAGGAGGAAACCCACAGCTGGGATAACTAAGGAGGAAACCCACAGCCGGGAAAACTAAGGAGGAAACACACAGCCGGGACAACTAAGGAGGAGACACACAGCCAGGACAACTAAGGAGGAAACACACAGCCGGGACAACTAAGGAGGAAACACACAGCCGGGACAACTAAGGAGGAAACACACAGCCGGGACAACTAAGGAGGAAACACACAGCCGGGACAACTAAGGAGGAAACACACAGCCGGGACAACTAAGGAGGAAACCCACAGCCAGGACAACTAAGGAGGAAACACACAGCCGGGATAACTAAGGAGGAAACACACAGCCGGGACAACTAAGGAGGAAACCCACAGCTGGGACAACTAAGGAGAAAACAGGCGGCCAGGACAACTAAGGAGGAAACCCCCATCCGGGACAACTAAGGAGGAAACACACAGCCGGGACAACTAAGGAGGAAACCCACAGCCGGGACAACTAAGGAGGAAACACACAGCCGGGACAACTAAGGAGGAAACCCACAGCTGGGACAACTAAGGAGAAAACAGGCGGCCAGGACAACTAAGGAGGAAACACACAGCCGGGACAACTAAGGAGGAAACACACAGCCAGGACAACTAAGGAGGAGACACACAGCCGGGACAACTAAGGAGGAGACCCACAGCCGGGACAACTAAGGAGGAAACACACAGCCAGGACAACTAAGGAGGAAACACACAGCCGGGACAACTAAGGAGGAAACACACAGCCGGGACAACTAAGGAGGAGACCCACAGCCGGGACAACTAAGGAGGAAACACACAGCCAGGACAACTAAGGAGGAAACACACAGCCGGGACAACTAAGGAGGAAACACTCAGCCGGGACAACTAAGGAGGAGACACACAGCCGGGACAACTAAGGAGGAAACCCACAGCTGGGAAAACTAAGGAGGAAACACACAGCCGGGACAACTAAGGAGGAGACACACAGCCGGGACAACTAAGGAGGAGACACACAGCCGGGACAACTAAGGAGGAAACACACAGCCGGGATAACTAAGGAGGAAACACACAGCCGGGACAACTAAGGAGGAAACACACAGCCAGGACAACTAAGGAGGAAACACACAGCCAGGACAACTAAGGAGGAAACCCACAGCCGGGACAACTAAGGAGGAAACCCACAGCCGGCACAACTAAGGAGGAAACACACAGCCGGGACAACTAAGGAGGAGACACACAGCCGGGACAACTAAGGAGGAAACACACAGCCTGGACAACTAAGGAGGAAACACACAGCCGGGACAACTAAGGAGGAAACCCACAGCCGGGACAACTAAGGAGGAAACCCACAGCCGGGAAAACTAAGGAGGAAACACACAGCTGGGAAAACTAAGGAGGAAACACACAGCCGGGACAACTAAGGAGGAAACACACAGTCGGGACAACTAAGGAGAAAACACAGTCGGGACAACTAAGGAGGAAACACACAGCCGGGACAACTAAGGAGGAAACACACAGCCGGGACAACTAAGGAGGAAACCCACAGCCGGGACAACTAAGGAGGAGACACACAGCCGGGACAACTAAGGAGGAAACACACAGCCGGGACAACTAAGGAGGAAACACACAGTCGGGACAACTAAGGAGGAAACACACAGCTGGGACAACTAAGGAGGAAACCCACAGCCGGGACAACTAAGGAGGAAACACACAGCAGGGACAACTAAGGAGGAAACACACAGCCAGGACAACTAAGGAGGAAACACACAGTCAGGACAACTAAGGAGGAAACACACAGCCGGGACAACTAAGGAGGAAACACACAGCCGGGACAACTAAGGAGGAGACACACAGCCGGGACAACTAAGGAGGAAACACACAGCCGGGACAACTAAGGAGGAAACACACAGCCGGGACAACTAAGGAGGAAACCCACAGCCGGGACAACTAAGGAGCTTCTCTGTAAGCAGCATTTCATGGTCCTGGGGTGGCCTAGCCATCCTCCACACCTGAACCCAATACATAATCTTTGGAGGAAGCTGAAACTCAATGTTGCCCCCAGCGATAGCCCTGAAACCAGAAAGATGTGGAGAATTTGTGTATGGAGGAAGGGGACACAATCCCTGCAAACCTGGTCAAGATCTCCAGGAAACATCCAACCTCTGTAACAAAGGTTTCTGTGCTAAATAATAGCTTTTTTTTATATAGATTCTGTCTCTCACAGGTGAAGTTACCTACCATAAATATCACACATCTCTCCGTTCTGTGTAGGAGGAAAAACTTGCAAAATCGACAGTGAATCAAATCCTTATTTTCCCCATTGTATGTTATGTAATGGCTGGCGTGAGTTTCTTACTGTGGTTGCACAGCATGGTGTCGGTTAGGGAAGGTCCCCGGGACCGGGGAGCTGCGGAGCACAGCAGAGAAGACCAGAAGTGGGGAGAGGTAAGGTATCAGGTGTTTGGGCAAGGGCTGTATGGACATCGCTAACGATGTCCATGCAGCCTTTACTGCCCAATTATCGGGCCTTCTTATAGGTCCAGTAAACGAGTGCCGATCTAGGAGGCTCACTTAATAGTACCCTTAGACTCCGCTCCGCCCAAAAACAAACTGGTCGAGAAGCACAGCGGGTCCACACTCGCTGTCTGTTACCCTCTGCATAGTGGTAGTGCCGGGTAACTGCAGCTCATCTCCTATTCACCCTATCGATCAGTGATCCTGTGATAGACCATCAACCATAAAGTCCTAGAAAACCCCTTTTATGAACATTTGAATGGAAGTAAAACAGTATATTTATGTCATTCCCTATAATAAGCACATTAGCCAATTTATCTCCTATAATAAGACTTCTTTATTTACACACCACCTTAATATCATTAAGGATTAGCAGACATGGAGGCCGGCAACATCACGGAATTTTTTCTGCAAAACTAATTATCTTAAAGCCTCATTATTTTCTTTTTTTTTTTCCTTGAAATCTAACAGCTTTGAATCCGAGCCGGGTAGTGTGAGAAGTCTTTTGTAGAACTATAAAGGGACGAGGTCTAATCATATAATCTCTGGTCGTGTAATAAATTCATGTACCGGGATATTCACACTTGCCAGATTTGTCGCAGAAACGGAATGGGGTTGTTTTCGTGGAAAGCACGCAAAATCCTGCAAGCCCTATATAGATGGATGGGACAGTTCCAGAAATATCGGCGACAAGTCTGCCATGTGTGAATATACCCTAGGGGCGAAACACGTTAAATCCTCAGATTGGGAATATATGATGAATTATTGCAGCACTCCGTGGTTGACGTCTTAAATGGAATAAGTAATAAGACTCTATTGGATCACTGATGCTTATAAATCAACTTTACATTGCTGTGACTTTCTATAATAGGGTGCTTTGCTGGCAGCCTTAGGCCTTTGCTTTATTACAAAGCAACAAAACTAATTAAATTATTAAATTACCAGTTCTTCCAATCTTTGTGCAACTACAACATTTACCATAGAGAACATGTCTGGCATCAAAACTTTAAAAGAAAGGTGCGGGAAAGTAAACTTACTGTAGTGCCGCTCCTGGATCCAGCTGACAGCCAGTGGTCTCCTGAAGCTTTTCCAGCTGGAACATCATGTACCCGGCTAAGCCCTTGCCCACTCAGCCAATCAGTGACTGGGGCGGGACACAGCCCCAGTCACTTACTGGCTAAAAACAAAAACCTATATTAGGGTCTCTGACCAGTAATAAGCAAATAGGGTTCACTCTATAGATCCAAAACCAAAGAAAAACCCTAAATAAATACAAACCACATACCAAAATTAATTTAACAAAATATCAATCCTTTATTAATATATGAATCCCAAACCTATCCCATAAAAACAACATATACACATAAGACACTTAAAAGACATGGTGCAGGGGATCACAAAAATCTATATCATCTTGAAATACACCAGCAATAAAGAAAAGGGACAAGAAAAACTATGATAATTTACATAAATAATGGGATTTCAAATGGCTTAAATCAAGTATCTAAAGTGCTATGTGCAACCTATATCCATCACAAACCGGTACTGAGTATAGACAAGGGAATATATTTATACATCACATGGCTAACATTGCCATCCCTAGAAAAATAAGACCTCAGACAAGTGCCAAATAAAATGAATCCCAATCCCCTTCTGATGCGGCCCCTGCACCTCACCCTCCAACGCGTTTCGTAGACCTTTCTCAAGGAGTCTAAGCCGGGCAATCCCTCGACTGGGCCATGACGTTGCAGCTGGAAGAGCCAGGTATGTGACGTACCTGGTTTCCAGATGAAAATTGCTTCCGGCGGCTAGGAGTGGCGCTACGGAGTCACAGGGTAGGTAAGTTTACTTTGTGTTTGATTTTCCCAATTTAAAATTTCATGGCACTTAAAGGGGAACTATCAGCAGGTTAGAATAATCTGACCTGCTGATATCTCCCTATTGCGCAGGAGGCACTGAGGATGATAGTATGTCTTTTACCTTCATCCTCAGAGCCATTGCTGTGCAGTTTTAATGTAGTGCTCTGTCCGGTAAGGCTGTTAGGAGCACAGCCCCACTCCCAGAGCACTGATCCGACCCTGGCTCTAACGGTTGTCTGGAGGCGGGGCGGTGCATTAAACGGCCTTACCGGACAGAGGATTACACTAAAACTCCACATAAACAGTGCTGAGGATGAAGGTAAGAGACATACCTTCATCCTCAGCACCCCATGCGCAATAAGGAGATACCAGCAGGTTAGATTCGTCTAACCTACTCATGGTTCCCCTTTAATACCTTTTTTTTGCTGGAAGACTGCTTACCTGTTAGTAAAAGACTACTTTTATGTGTCATGCAATGGTACAGACACCGCCCCCCTAGTTTACATGTACAGTGGAGACCAACTGCCAATACTTTCAGGAGACAGGTTATCTGGTCATCTTAGTGGATCACAACCAAGGGCAGCTTATTATCAAAAAAATGCTGGCCCATGGGGGATTATGTGTTCTATATGTTATATATCAGCATAAATGCCTTCTATGTGGTGGTGGTGGAGGGGTAATGTTGAGTTTTGCAATCATTGAGTCAACTATGAACTGTGAACCAAAGTATTAAAGATCAAATGTGAAGTCGGCCCTCTAACAACTAAGGATTGGCCTCAACCCAACTAAAAGGCAGTGGCAGGACCTTAAAGTACTGTGCATACACAAAATCCCACAGACCTCAATGCGCTTGGTGCTCACTACTACTGTTTTATTCCAACATTTTGGTTGTCACTGGAACCTAAATATTCCCCCACCCTAACCTCAGACACCCCATCCCCATTAGTAAATACTACATACAAGTCATTTATATACTAGAACGTTCTCTCCTCTGGTTAATGACCTCACAAGCTGCATATTTTGCAAGGACCTCGACTACATTCTTGCCCATGTATTTAAGCGCACAAGGAGAATTCCAGTCATCATCCTGCATGTTAAAGGGATACTCTGGAAAAAATCTTTTTCTTTCAACTGGTTCCAGTCTGACACAGTGCTCTCTGCTGCCACCTCTGTCCATGTCAGGAACTGTCCAGAGCAGCAGCAAATCCCCATAGAAAACCTCTCCTGCTCTGGACAGTTCCTGACTTGGACAGAGGTGGCAGCAGAGAGCACTGTGTACCCGCACGTCCAGGGCCGCCTCCATGTATTCAGAGTGGAGCCGAGTCCCGGGTGCCGTTCATAGCTGCGGCTATTAGCGGGCACGGTCCGATTGCCGTGCCCTCTAATAAAGTAATCAGATGCAGCTGTCAAAGTTGACAGCTGCATTCGATTACTTGATGCAGTCGTTCCCTGGTGTCTAGTGGGGTGGACAACGTTCCAGAGGTGCGATCCACACATCTTACTCCTGGCAGCAGCTGGAAGCTATTAATGTGCCTACCTCCTCAATCTATGCTGCATATCTATGCAGCATAGATCTATATGCGAGATCAGTGCACTTATACTAGAAGTCCCCTAGGGAGGATAACCCTAACCCCAGGGGGAATAACCCTAACCCCAGGGGGGCTTCTAGTATAAGTGTAAAAGAAAAAAAAGTATTATTATTAATAAAAAGCCCCCTCCCCTAATAAAAGTCTAAATCACCCCCCTTTTCCCATGTTATAAATAAAAATAAATAAATAAACATGTTTGGTATCGCCGCATGCGTAATTACCCAAACTATTAATTAATCACATTCCTGATCTCGCGTAAGCACAAAAAATCCCAAAGTGCAAAATTGCGCATTTTTGGTCGCATCAAATCCAGAAAAATTGTAATAAAAAGCGATCAAAAAGTCACATGTGCGCATTCAAGGTACTGATAGAAAGAACACATCATGGCGCAAAAAATTACACCTCCCACAGCCCCATAGACCAAAGGATAAAAGCGCTATAAGCCTGGGAATAGAGCGATTTTAAGGAACATACATTATATTTGTTAACAATGGTTTGAATTTTTTACAGGCCATCAGATACAACAAAAGTTATACATGTTATATATCGTTGTAATCGTAACGACTTGAGAAACATATATAACAAGTCAGTTTAACCCCAGGGCGAACGGCGAAAAACGAAAAAGACACAAATAAAAGAAATGGGTTTTTTTTTTTCAATTTCACCACACATTGAATTTTTTCCTGGTTTCGCAGTGTACTTTATGAAAAATTTTAGCCTGTCATTGCAAAGTACAATTAGTGACGGAAAAAATAAGGACTCATGTGGGTTTCTAGGTGAAAAAATGCAAGTGCTATGGCCTTATAAGCACAAGGAGGAAAAAACGAAAACGCAAAAATTTAAATTGGCCCTGTCCTCTAAGGGTTCAAGTCACCCATATCAATAATAACTCACTTTACTACCATTTTGGTATTTTCATCCAACAACATGTTATTGTTATCCTCAGTTTGCCCCCGAGGACTATAGATCACACCCGTTATAGTAACAGATCAATATTTAGTTTGTAGGTAAATCCAGAGTCTTTAGAAAGTCCAGGACTTTTCAATACACTTACATTGCGTAATGCCTGTGTGGGTGTTGTATCTTCCCGATACCTTTTAGATGTTTATATTCAGAACTTCTTGTGTTCTTTTATGTCGTATTTATTCTGATATCCTGTTCTGTAAATGTGATGTCCGCGCAGAACTAGAATTGGACCCCAGTGAACCTGTAGCAGCAAGGTCAGGATGATGTGGGCCAAGGGGCTAGTAGCCACCTTGTCGGGGACATGTTGGCTCAGTGGTTAGCATTGTCAAATCCCACCATGGACGCCTTCAAGGAGTTTGTATTTTTTCCCCCTTGTTTGCGGGAGTTTTATCCCACATTTCAACACATAGGGGGGAAAATATCCAACATGGTGTAAAGTGAAACTGGCTCAGTTGCCCCTAGCAACCAATCAGATTCCACCTTTCATTCCTCAGACTCTTTGGAAAATGAATGTAATGCGTTTAATACATAAACATTTTATGGGGGGAAAAAAGATGAAAAAACAGACAGATCCATAGACTTCCATTATTATTATATATATATATATATATATATATATATATATATATATATATATATAAAAAAATAATATATATATATATTTTTTTTTTATTTTTTTTTGGCATACACAGAAACGCATTTGTGTACGTTAAAGGAGAAGTCTGGCGGATTGTAAAATCCTGCAGCTGGCATAGGCAGGGGGGGAAATTGATAACAAGTACTAACATACCTCTCCCCGTGCCCACAGTAAGTGGAGGGACTGGCCATGGGACCCCCGCCAGGCTCCAGAGCTGACACATCACAACCCAGCTGATGGACTGCCTGGTCAGCCAGTGAGCGACTGGGCCAGGACCCGCTCCAGTCACTGATTGACTGAGCGGCCAGTCCATCAGCCGGGACAAGCCTTTCCACCCCCCCACCCCCCAGGGTCATTGCAACTCAGGGGAAAGTGCCCTTTGGCGGGGATCCCACGGCTGTTCCCGCCTGATGAGTTATCCTCAAGTGGGTATGATTATCATGATATGTACCTTGTAGAACTTTTTTTTTATTTGACACCTTTTAACAAATTAAAACCTTTAAAAAAAATAAATGTTCCTTTAAATTGCTCTATTCCCATACTTATAACGCTTTTATTTATTGGTCTATGGGGCTGTGTGAGGAGTAATTTTTTGCGCCATGATCTGTACTTTCTATCGGCAGCTTACTTGCATATATGCAACCTTATCATCACTTTTGATTACAATTTTTCTGAATTTGATTTGACTAAAAATCTGCAATTTTGCACTTTTGCCATTTTGCGCTTACACCATTTACTGTGCGAGATCGGGAATGTGATAATTAATAGTTTGGAGGATTACAGACACAGCAATACCAAATATGTTTATTCACTTATTTTTATTTATAAAACAGGAAAGGGGAATATTTTTTAAAAAATTAACTACATTAACTTATAGCCCCACTATGGGGCAATATTGTACAGTTTCCTGATCTTCTATAGGAATCAATGTAGTATATATATACATCATTGAATACATTTTTCTGCAGATTGATTCTAAGGGCTGCTGGGGCCCAAAGCAATTGATCTGTGAGCCAGGATCAGCGTCATTGTGATGCTGAGTCCCGTTCAGAGAGGAAACGGTGTTAAAGGGGTTGTCCAGCGAAAATCTTTTTCTTTCAAATCAACTTTTCTTTCAACTCTGTCTCAGTTTTCTGTGAATCCCCATAGAAAACCTCTCCTGCTCTGGACAGTTTCTGACTCAGCCAGAGATGTCAGCAGAGAGCACTGTGATGCTGATCCTGGCTTACAGATCGATTGCTTTGGGCTCCAGCAGCCCTTAGAAGCGATCTGCAGAAAATTTGATTCAATATAGTATATATATATATATACTATATTGATTCCTATGGAAGACCAGGAAACTGTACAATATCGCCCCCTAGTGGGGCTATAAGTTAATGTAGTTAAAAAAAATTTTAAATATATTTTTAATAATAAAAAGCCCCTTTCCATGTTAAAAGTTTGAATCACCCCCCTTTCCTGTTTTATAAATAAAAATAAGTAAATAAACATGCTTGGTATTGCCGTGTGTGTAATCCCCCTATTAAATTATCACATTCCTGATCTCGCACAGTAAATGGCGTAAGCACAAAAAAGTGCAAAATTGCTGATTTTTAGTCAAATCAAATTCAGAAAAATTCACAGAAAACTGAGACAGAGTTCCTGTCTCGGCCAGAGATGTCAGCAGAGAGCAGTGTGTCAGACTGAAAATAAAACAACACTTCCTGAATGACATACAGCAGCTACTAAGTAGGAGAAGACTTGAGATTTTCTAATAAAAGTAAAGTACAAATCTATATAACTTTCTGACACCAGTTGATTTGAAAGAAAAAGATTTTCGCTGGACAACCCCTTTAAGGACATTTAAACGCAGCTGTCAGTTTTAACACCGGTTATGCATGTGTCCTTAAGGGGTTAAAAGTAACCAGTTAAAAATGTATGCGTTAAATGGACTGCAAAAACACAGTGTGAACCCGGCCTTATTACAATTATAATTAAACAATTCCCATCATGCCTAGAGCTAAAGCTTTGGCTGTCCAAGCCTGATGGGAAATGTAGTTTAGTAACAGCTGGAGGGCCGCAGGTTCTAAATACACCTAATTTCACCTTGGTTCTCCGTACAGACTATCTTACAGAGAAATGCTAATAAAGGGACATTATATCACACATTTACTATAACACACAAGTAACTGTGGCTTCTATAACTCTACAGGCTAGTGTTAATAAAAACCTAGCCATTGATTTACGGTATTGATCATTCCACACGTTGCATACCTGTGGCTCGTTAGGAAACATTCCAGAGCTCCCCGGAGTGGATTTTGATTTAGTGGTTTAATGAAATGTTAGACGACTGTTTTTATATATATATACTGTATATAAAGTTTTTAGATGTCTTTAGAATTTTTAGAATAAAAAAACAGTAACAATAAACAGTTTCCAGACAGAAAAAAATGCTAAAACCATCACAGCCATTAGGATAAGTGTCTCCGAGATGCACAATTATCTGGTAATGGAGAAAACATTCACTCGTCTACATTACACAGCAGTGGGTTAATTGTGACTAAGATGACTAAGGCCTCGTGCACACGTCCGCAGCCATTTTTAGAGTCAGGAAACATTGATCGGGAAGCCTTTCAGGAGGCTTCAGGAAACCATCATTAAAAAAAATAGGAGGTAAAAAAACATACTTGCCTGCTGCAGGCTGCAGTGGTGCTCCCCATGGCTTCTCCCGCTCTCCGACTCCAAAACATTGGGAGGTTGAGAGCGTCCTCTTGTGGCTGGAGGCAATATTGTTCTCAGCCAGAAGAGTTATTGATATGGCCGGGAGTCAATGGCTCCTGGCCCTGTCAAACACAGCAATGCATTTAACTATATGTGCTACTGATTAGGAACGCATATATTTAAAGGGCCAGCACTTGTCTGGGTGCTGATGATGGCCCGGGCTGGCTACCGGCGCATTCAGAATTCCAGACAATTTCCAGATGTGCTTCCAGAGCTGTCTGGAATTCCGGACAATTACAAGAGATGTCATATAATTTCCGGACGTATTTTCCAGCACGGACGCTATGTGTCCGTGCCCAATAGAGCCCTATTGGTGAGGAAGATTTTCCTGACGTGTGCATGGGGCCTCAGTGTTGTACTTCTGGCATTAGTGATGGGAGCCATGAAGTGCTATGTCACATCAATACTGGGTCACAGGGGATCAAAGGGGCACTCCGGGCAGGAGCCTTTTTTTAATATATGTCTGGGGATGGGTGGTTTAGAAATAATAAAGTGAACTTACCTCCCTGGTTCCCGCAGCGCCGGCAGTATCTTACCAATCTGTTCCACTGTTTGGCTGCTTGTGGGTCTTGCTGGCCCGAACAGTCTGAAGTGGGACACCGCTGCAGCGCTGATTGGCTGGGTAGGCCTGCAACATCACTGCCCCAGCACCCAGAATCGGCCAAACAGTGGGACGAATTAGTAAGATACCTGTGGAGTTACAGGAGCCAGGGAGGTAAGTGCACTTTATTGTTTCTAAATTACCTATCCCCAGGCATATAATAAAAAAAGTTAAAATATTTTAGATATATCTGCCCTGTCGGTAAACATAATAAACACGTTACGCTTACCTATCTGCGCTCCCCCAGCCTCCCTATGCAGCCTCTCTGTATCCCCCACTGACTGCATCTCCGCTAATTTTGAGATGAACTTGTCTTGGGAGAGACATCCTGCTCAGCCGCGGGCTGTCCCATCTCAGCTAGTGATTGGCCGAGTGGTCCGTCATTCCGGAGACAAGTTCTTCTCGGAAGCAAAGGAGCTGCAGTCAGCGGGGGACACCGGAGAGGCTGCATAGGGACACTGGGGGTGCGCAGAGAGGTAAGCATAACATGTTTATTATGTTTACCAAAAGTGCAGCAATATATAGAAATTTTTTAAACGCTGGATAAACCCTTTAAAAGCTCTGCATAGAAGTTCGAGTAAATTCTAAGCTGGTCACCTGAGGGTATTTATTGCCATCACCTCCGCCTTCCAAGCTTTTAGGCTGCTTATTGCTCCACATAATAAAGACACGATCAACTGATCAAAAGGTCAGCTGAAGGTGCAGACCTAAAATCATCGAGCATGTGACTGTGTAAAAAAATAAAAAAAAAACTTCTAGATACCTGTCCATGCTTCCTGACGTCTTGCTAGCTTTGGCCCTCTCTGAAGTGATAGGTGCTCAGCCAATCAGCCCTCTCCCGGTGATTGGCTGAGTGGCCTGTGACTTCACACAGTGCCAGGAGAGGGCCGAAGCTAGCAGGACGTTAGAGAGCATGGACAGGTGTCTAGAAGTTTTTTTTTTTTTTTTTACAAGAGCTGCACGGAAATCACTATTGATGTCCGTGCAGCCCTTGCTGCCTGATTGGGCAGTGTATGGGCTAAGTAAGATCTAGAAGATCGGAGCTCACTTACAGAAAGTCATCGGGCTGTGTAATAGGGCCCTTACATGAAAATATGAGGTTATTCAAAAAGCAAAGAAGGGCATATAAAGCAAATCTGTTTCACTTTTATTGAAATATCAAATGTATATATATTTTTAAAAGACATATATAAAATATGTATAAATTTCTGTGCTGACAACAGCCAAAAAGGAGGAAAACAAAAAGGTGGAGCTCTTACATCAGAGAAAACAGGTGCATGGGTAGACAGCGCATAATAAATACAGTATATCCGGCAATGTAAGTGGGTCAGTGATCACATGTATAAAAGCAATGGCAATGCACAGAGCATACCTAACACTGAGAAATAAGGAATAGACTGAAATAGACAAATACATGGAAGAGACCTTCCATATCCAATGTGCACCTCATATGGTCAGCTTGCCTTTGGTTGTTGGTCATATGATGCATAAATCTTATAGAGACTGGGGAACCAATGCCCACTAGGATAACAATAATTGAAAAAAAAATTATGTTTTTTTGGGGGGAGGGGCAAAGGAGTCTCTCATCCCCCCCCCTCGAAAAAAAAAGGCTACTCCTTATCAGAGAGGAGTTCTCCAGGAGGCCTTTTCCCTATGGCCGGGGAGGGGGGTGAATGAAAGCAACAATATCCACTTACCTCTCTGATCCCAGAGGTGAGGCCTACATCATACATCATGGACATTGTTGCTTTCATCCACCCTCTACCTGGCCATAGTGAAAAAGGCCTCCTGTCCGGAGTACCCCTTTAACTGCCAGGAACACAAGTGCATCAGTTTTTTTCATCCGTGCCCGCGTCCCCGGTGACGGGTTCCCTTTAATCCTTCAAAAACATATTACATCTATAGCACCGATATGGAAACCCCCGGAAATCCCGCCTTGCCCAACATTGTCAGTAAAACAAATACTAATGTAGATACAAACACATGATGGTATACCGACAACAAAAATGTTATAGGACTCCACCAACAGGTTTAATAACTAGTTTTGAGCAGATCTCTCACAATGTTCAGGTTCAGCAACGTTATCCGAATCGGAATGCTCCGCGTTTTATTCCCCGCGGCTGCAGAAGTTGGTTGCAACCCTAGGCCAGGTTCACACTATGTAAAAACAATGGCTGTATTTCATAACAGCGGCCGCAGTTGTGCAAACGATATGAGATACTGTCTTTTTTACAGTGCGAACCTAGCTCTAGGGAGTCCTGGTACTCATATACACAGCGCTCTCTGCTGCCACCTCTGTCCATGTCAGGAACTGTCCAGAGCAGGAGAGGTTTTCTATGGGGATTTGCTGCTGCTCTGGACAGTTCCTGACATGGACAGAGGTGGCAGCAGAGAGCACTGTGTCAGACTGGAAAGAATACACCACTCCCAGCAGGATATACAGCAGCTGATAAGTATGGGAAGACTTGGTATTTTTAAATAGAAGTAAATTACAAATCTACATAACTTTGTGCCACCAGTTCATTTGAAAGAAAAAGATTTTGCCGTATAACCCCTTTAAGTTTTGCCCAAGTTTGACGAATCCCACATGAAGATAAAGAAATTGAAAAGCAAATGGACCTTTTTGCTATTTTTTTTCCCCACTACATCGCGAATGGTGCCCGATTCCCACGCTCGGCAGCAGTTTCTTTATATGCACTGGCCCGCTCTATGCACATGCCTCCATTAAAAACAAGCATGGCCGTGTCACTGAGGGGAGGGGATATCATTACACTGGGGACGCCAGGTCTGCCTCCAGTGCATAGAGCATACATTATTTCTATTAAAAAATCTAAATTTTTTTCTGTACTTAGCAGCTAATGGAAGTGGTGTATTCTCTCCAGTCTGACACAGTGCTCTCTGCTGCCACCTCTGTCCATGTCAGGAACTGTCCAGAGCAGGAGAGGTTTTCTATGGGGATTTGCTGCTGCTCTGGACAGTTCCTGACATGGACAGAGGTGGCAGCAGAGAGCACTGTGTCAGACTGGAGAGAATACACCACTTCCTGCAGGACATACAGCAGCTGATAAGTACTGGAAGACTGGAGATTTTTAAATAGAATTCATTTACAAATCTGTATAACTTTCAGACACCAGTTAAATTGAAAATATTAATTTTTCTCCGGAGTACCCCTTTAAACAGGCAAGTTCCTCTGAAAAATTTGCCTCTGAAAACACTGGAGCTGAACCCGTACATCTGAGAAAGTGCTATGTCATCATAAAAAAATGATGTCCAGACAAGAGCATCTCCCGCAAGACTGAAAATAATGTAGGCCATCGTGTCTCTTTCAGCAGCGTATTGCTGAGGACACAGTTCAAAGTGTATCGAACACTGGTTGAGAAATCCTCGACAGGCTTAAAGGGGTATTCCAGCGAGGTAAAACTCATTTTGATTAAACACCTGTCTTCAATATTCATTCTTTGTATCTATGAATGTATGTATGAATGTCCTGAGGAGGTGTCATGGCCAGGGCTGGGTGACTGGGTTGGGAGAAGCCATATTTGGGGGGCATCCTTGAGCTGAATGACTGTGGCAGACAGGGCCAAGGCCTCATGCACACGGTCTGTGTATTCGAAGGAACGGATTATCAGAACAGTTTAAGGCCATGTACACATGGCGTATGACACCGGCCGTTCTGTGAGCCGGCCGTGTCACAGAACGGCCGGTGTCAGTGAAGATCATCCCGGCTAGTACGGTAGTACTGGCTGGATGATCTTCATTTGTGCTTAATTGGGATGCAGGCACATCCGTGTGCGCCCGCATCCCAATTCACTGGAGCCGCACTCTCCATTGTGCGATCTATCAGGCTTCTGCGGCTGCTATTCAATGAATAGTGGCTGCAGTAGTGGATTATAATAGGGGCGTTTCGGCCGGCAGCCCGGGGCCCTGAGCTCCTGGGGGGCCCATGACCACCCAAAAAGACTTATACTTTCAGTGGTGTACTGTCT
This sequence comes from Dendropsophus ebraccatus, assembly GCF_027789765.1. Classification (NCBI taxonomy): domain Eukaryota; kingdom Metazoa; phylum Chordata; class Amphibia; order Anura; family Hylidae; genus Dendropsophus; species Dendropsophus ebraccatus. The sequence continues at coordinate 12,038,377 of NC_091467.1, forward strand.
CCTGGGTACACTTCCGCCATGATTTGCAAAAAATCACAGTTTTTTTAAGGCAATTTTGCACAAATCAGGACATCATGGCATTATCTGTCCTGTACTATGAACGCCAGGCTAGTGCTGCCATAGTTACAGTGGGGTGGGGGGCCCAGGCTTGGTGAACAGCCCGGGGCCTAAGGTAAAGTTAATCCGCCCCTGAGTGGCTGCACAAAAGTGACAAGTCAATTTTTTGTACGGCCGCTAGTATACTATGGAGAAGATTTATCAAGCTGGTGTAAAGTAGAATTGTCTTAGTTGCCCCCGGCAACCAATCAGATTCCATCTTTACACCCGTTTGATAAAACTCCCCCTATGTGTACACACTCCTGCCGCGATTCCCACGTAAGTTGCGTATTAATCACGGCCGTTGTTGCACATTGGCAACTTACGTTGTGTGAACATGGCCTAAAGGGGTTATCCAGCGCTACAAAAACATGGCCACTTTCTTCCAGAGACAGCACCACTATAGTTCAGGTGCGGTTTGCAATTAAGCTCCATTCACTTCCATGGAACAAAACCTGCACCCAAACTGGAGAAAAGAGTGGTGCCGTCTCTGGAAGAAAGTGGCCATGTTTTTGTAGGCTGGATAACCCCTTTTAATCTTCTCAATACTGTACTGACACAGCCACACAAACAGTTTCGGACCTCTCGGCATGATGATGATGATCATCATCATTTGATTACCGGTGGCTGAAGAAGTTGGATGCAGCCCTAGGGAGTTCTGGAAAACATGGATGCAACCTAAGGCCTCTGGCTACATCCAAGTTTTCCAGGACATTCTAGGGCTGCATCCAACTTCATGAGCATGGGATGGGTAAGTATTACTTCATTAATATGTCCCCACCACATCCTGCTTTTTTACATTTACCCAGAGTTCACTTTTAATGGGGTGTGGTGTAGCAGGGTGTGGCTTATTAGGGGATGGGGTTTGTGGGTGTGGCTTGTCATAGACAGGGTTTGCCAGCATAAACATTTAAAAAATACCCTGTATATTATTCCTTACAATGAGGGCAGTATAAATGGAGTGGACGGAGAGGATGGTCACATCCCAGAAGCCTATTTCCATTAGAGTTACACTCTATAAAGCCTGGACCACCCCTCTAATCCAGACCAGACAGTGTATATGTGGTGTCCCACCACAGGTGTTACGTGTTTTACACTTGTCACAAAAGTTTTTCCTCTAGGTTCAGTGGTGATAAAGGTAGCATTCTATAATTTCACCACTAGATGTCAGTGTTTTATATATATGCACTTATGGATTGAACAGCTGTAGATAACAAAGGATTACTGTTTTTTATATATTAGGTACTTTTGTTATCCAATGGAGATACTCTTCTTTTCTGACCTATCCTCTCTCTGCTTTGCACACATTCCTTTCTACCACTCACAGGGTTTCTTACACACCCCTGTAGGAAGTAATCACTTGGTGGGAGGAAGTGTAGTGTCAGTTCTACTCAGATTGTCATGGGAGGAAGACACACAGAGCAGACGTCCCTGCTGTAGCCAAGCCAGGGACTGGCTCTGCCAGAACCCCTGTGCGGGACAAGTCTAGTTTTGGTTTGAGTCTAAGACACACATGTATGAAGCAACCAGAGACTCTCAGTTTTTTCCAGTCTATATACTATATCTACGATGCAGTTCTAGACACTCCAAGAGGGAGAAAAGTCGGAGATAAACCCAGCCCATGCCGAGAACCACTGTACAAAGTGCTGGGCAGTATCCTGATATATAGAGGAACTAGCACGGATAGAACAAAGATACTAGAAGGTCTACGTATTCTATCTCACAGTGCAGGTGAAACTGGGACACCCTCAGCTTAGCTTCAGCCAGGTAATCACGGCTGGGGCTTGTATCACCTTATTAGGACGGGAAGCTCAACACTGTAGGGCAGAAGGTGGTCAGACACTAGTCTAAACACGTATACAAGTATCACTCACTCTTAAGTATCTCTTTAAAGTTCCGGCAGAGCACAGTACTACACTGGGTTGGGACTAACTTGACAGACTTCTCTCCTCTACACTGCTTTACTCTACTCTAAACTCTGCAAGCACTGCTACAACTACCTTTATTATATCCTTCCCTTTCTAGTATCTCCGCAGCACAAACAAAGCTAAGCGTTAACGTATGTACAAAGATCTATTTGCTGCCAAGGTGTTTTATATTATTCAGAGACTGCATAGTAAAGCTGTTCTATTTTTTTTTTTTATCACCGGGACTCAGTCATCTCTTACTCCGCCCCAGCACCTATACATCTTCGCCGTATACCTTGGGCCATCTTTCCTCTTTCTGTGGGTGACGGTACCGATAGTCCGGGGGGGTCAATTGCAACTCAGGACTACCGTGACAAGAGCCCAAGGGACCCATCACAGCCCGGAAGAGGCCGACCATTTCAGGGGAGTACAGCCAGAAAGAATTGGCGTCACCAGTAACATCACAGCACATCACCGGTCGAGTAGCACATATATAATAAAGACATTCACTAAATATAATATATCCAGGATGATGGATAGCCAAGTGCCAGCACTAACATTGCTAACCTAGGATTCCCGCCAGCTTGCTAGATCATCACCCACGTGTACACTCATGGTATATGAATATAGAGACGTCGTGCTTCTGCAGGGATCAAGGAGAATGGCAGATAAATATAGCAGCTGCAGCTTCATTAGCTCCACTAACTAGGACTCCATAGGGCAGCATCTAATGAGGGAGCTCCGGCTGACTGCATAAGTTCCACCTTATCCATCATAGTGCTCCCTCCACCCTCACAGGGGCCAGAGAAGAAGAGGTGTGATGAGAGCAGCATTGCTTTACCAACAGGGTGCCGGATCCAGGGCTGGGTGAGGGGTGGTGGGGGCGGCCATATTTAGGGGGTAGCCTTGAGCTGAATGACTGCCGCAGACTGGGCTTACACAGTGTAAGTGCAATCCTTTGGTCAGTGCACAGTGGCTAGGGAGCGGGGATATTAAAGATCCTGGGTCACATTGCATCCTGTTAAACAGTGTTCAGTAAGGAAAATGTTATAGGTGTTAATGTCTGTATCCCTGGTGGCCTAGGGGAGAGAAGGGGTTGAAGTTAGAATCTGTGGTGATCCTGATGATATGCGTTGAAAGTAAGGATCCTTGGGGGTCTAGAGAGCAAAGAGTGGGCTAAAGAAAGGAACCCTGGCTGAAGGGGTTAGAGGGGTTCTTCCAGGAAACATTCTTGTGGTACTGTGGCCTCGACTCCTGTAGAAGTGGTGAATGAGAGCTAAGGCTGATTAACTGTGCCACCCATTAATGAACTCTGCCAGTGTCCCAAATAGACTGTGCCACTGCGCCCACTAATGAACTCTGCCAGTGTCCCAAATAGACTGTGCCACTGTACCCATTAATGAACTCTGCCAGTGTCCCAAATAGACTGTGCCACTGCGCCCACTAATGAACTCTGCCAGTGTCCCAAATAGACTGTGCCACTGCGCCCACTAATGCCCCAACTGAACTGTGCAAATCTGAACACGAATTCATGTTTCTGCATATTTCTGAGTGTACGATATGTATGTATGTAATGAGGAATAGCCGGATGCAAGTGGATGATGAGGATTGTAGTCCTCGGTTGTCAAGACCTGGTTTCTTCCACCAGACCTTGAACTCTCCTTGGACTGGTGCAGTAGAGAGGGGATTGTATTTAGGATGATAGTGGAAGTAGTCCCTTGAGGAACACCTGAGTATTTGTCTCCTTGCTGATGTAGGTTGGAATACGTGTGGAATACGGGATGTGGGAATAAGCCCTAACTCCTTTGTTTTTGCACCCTGCTGTTGGGAATCACACTACAGAGAAACTGATTCTAAAAGACAAGAAGCTGTGACCCAAGCAGTTGTAATCCTGCAGAAAACTTGACTATAGAAAGAGCTAAGGAAAGAAAAAGATTTGGATTTATTGGGACACCTGTCTATTATCTTGTGCCTCTTGGAGTATAATTCTTCTTCTATTTGGCAAGTAAAGAGAATTGTGAGTTGCCAATTATAAGTTATCCTTTGTCGTTGGCTAGTTATTTGCATGTTACTATTAACGGGGTAGTTCACAAAAAAATCTTTCAAATCAACTGGTGCCAGAAAGTGGCAGAGATTTGTATTTTACTTCTTTAAAAAAAAAATCTCCAGTCTTCCAGTACTTAGCAGCTGCTGGATGTGCTGCAGGAAGTGGTGTATTCTTTCAAGTCTGAAACAGCACTCTCTGCTGCCACCTCTGTCCATGTCAGGAACTGTCCAGAGCAGCAGCAAATCCCTCCTTCTCCGGACAGTTCCTGACATGGACAGAGGTGGCAGCAGAGAGCACTGTGTCAGACTGGAAAGAATACACCCCTAGCCAAAGACAAAGGGTAACTTATTAAGGGCAACTCACAATTCTCTTTACTTGCCAAACAGAAGAATTATCCTCCAAGAGGCACAAGATAATAGACAGGCGTCCCAATAAATCCAAATCTTTTTCTTTCCTAAGCTCTTCCTATAGTCAAGTTTTTAGCAGGATTACAACTGCTTGGGTCACAGCTTCTTGTCTTTTAGAATCAATTTCTCTGCAGTGTGATTCCAAACAGCGGGATCATACGGATGGGGAAGCCCTGTAGTGGACTCTTACCCCGCCCCGGATCATGTATCAATATGATGGGGAAAGTGGATAGAGTGCAGATGCAGGACCAGTATTCCAAAGCGACGGATGTTTCAGGCGGCTTGTCCTTCTTCCGAGCCCTTTCCCTTCTTTCCTCCAGTCTATACAGATTTAGATCCTTAAAGGAAAAGTCTGGCAATTTGTAAACTCCGTCGGGGGGAATTTGATAACAAGTACTAACCCACTTCTCCCTGTGCCTGTGGCGAGTGGCAGGACTGGCTTTGGGAATCCTGCTGGTCTCCGGGATCTCCAGCACTGACAAGTCATGACCCGACTGATGGACTGGCCGCTCAGCCAGTCAGTAACTAACCTGAGTCATGGCGTCATCACAAATGCCTTCCGACAGGTGTCCCGTTGCTCATCGTGGGCACGGGGAGAGGTAATTTCATACTTGTAATCAATTTCCCCCCTGCCGGCTACTGTAAATCGACAGACTTCTCCTTTAAGTCTTTTCTGATATGTTTTATGCCTCACACCCTCCACCATTTGTGTAGCCGTCTTTGGCTCCGTTCTATGTTATCAATATCTTTTTGTAGGTGAGGTCTCCAGAACTGGACCCAGTATCCCAGATGTGATGTCACTAGCGCTGCATTGATACAAAATATATTAGAATATCTGTTTGTTAGATATGAGGAAAGCTTTGATTGGTTTGGAGAAAGATGATTTGGGCGCAGGTTTCTGTAATGATGGGCTTTGCAGGCAGAAACAAAAAAAAACTGATCTCCATGGAACCTTCCATGATGTGGTGAGTTTATGGTTTGAGTAAAGGAGAGTCGGGGGGTTGGGTGTTCTGAGGGTTTGTGAAAGATGAAGGAAGTGGTTTAACAGAGTTTAAAAAAAAATTTTTTTTTTAAAGATAAAAAAAAATACTTGGGGAGGTGTCTAATATTAGCCAGAGCTAAAGAAAACATTTCATATGAAAAAAAATCCCTCTACACATACAGTATCAATCAAAACTTTAGGCAAGAGATGGGGAACCTTCAGTGCTCCAGCTGTTGCCAAACTACAATTCCCATCATGCCTGGACAGCCAAAAAGGATATGAAATGTGATGTTTTTATGTGGCATCGGTTGTCATCAGTTTCTGTGAAAGAAGGATACCGGACCACCTTATGAACGTAACCCTAGTCGTGGGTAATGCATTCTGCTCTATGACACAATGCAGCATTCATTTTTAACATCCATTTAACATAAATTAACCCCTAGGCCGCCTACGGGTGTTCAGAGCGTGGCCGCGCGACGGCCGCGCTATGAAGTGCCGCGGTCTTGGGTGTGGCATGTATCTGATTACCTGATGCAGCCGTTCCCTGGTGTCTAGTGTGGTGGATCGCTCCTCCGGGGAGCGATCCACACATCCTGCTCCGGCCGCGCTCAGCACCGTAATAAAAAAAAAAAAACCTCCCCTAATAAAAGTTTGAATCACCCCCCTTTTTCCATGTTATGAATAAAAATAAATAAATAAACAAACATGTTTGGTATCGCTGCGTACGTAATTGCCCGAATTATTAATCACATTCCTGATCTCGCACGGTAAACGGTGCAAGCGCAAAACAATCCCAGAGTGCAAAATTGCGCATTTTCGGTCGCATCGAATCCAGAAAAACTGTAATAAAAAGCGATAAAAAAGTCGCATATGAGCAATCAAGATACCGATAGAAAGATCACATCATGGCGCAAAAAATTACCTCCTTAGTTGTCCCGGCTGTGTGTTTCCTCCTTAGTTGTCCCGGCTGTGTGTTTCCTCCTTAGTTGTCCCGGCTGTGTGTTTCCTCCTTAGTTGTCCCGGCTGTGGGTCTCCTCCTTAGTTGTCCCGGCTGTGGGTCTCCTCCTTAGTTTTCCCGGCTGGGGGGTTTCCTCCTTAGTTGTCCCGGCTCTGGGTTTCCTCCTCAGTTGTCCCGGCTCTGGGTTTCCTCCTCAGTTGTCCCGGCTCTGGGTTTCCTCCTCAGTTGTCCCGGCTCTGGGTTTCCTCCTCAGTTGTCCCGGCTCTGGGTTTCCTCCTCAGTTGTCCCGGCTCTGGGTTTCCTCCTCAGTTGTCCCGGCTCTGGGTTTCCTCCTTAGTTGTCCCGGCTCTGGGTTTCCTCCTTAGTTGTCCCGGCTGTGGGTTTCCTCCTTAGTTGTCCCGGCTGTGTGTTTCCTCCTTAGTTGTCCCGGCTGTGTGTTTCCTCCTTAGTTGTCCCGGCTGTGTGTTTCCTCCTTAGTTGTCCCGGCTGTGTGTTTCCTCCTTAGTTGTCCCGGCTGTGTGTTTCCTCCTTAGTTGTCCCGGCTGTGTGTTTCCTCCTTAGTTGTCCCGGCTGTGTGTTTCCTCCTTAGTTGTCCCGGCTGTGGGTTTCCTCCTTAGTTGTCCCGGCTGTATGTCTCCTTCTTAGTTGTCCCGGCTGTGGGTTTCCTCCTTAGTTGTCCCAGCTGTGTTATTCATCCTTCGTTGTCCTGGCTGTGTGTTTCGGTTCATTGTCATTCTGGAAGACCCAGCCACCACCCATCTTCAATGCTGTTACTGAGGGAAAGAGGTTGTTGGCCAAAATCCCACGATACCTGGCCCTATCCATCCTCCCTTCAATAAGGTGGTCACCCGGTGACCTTTCCAGAAAACCACCTCCAAAGTATGATGTCCTCCCCGCCCCCCCATAGATACCATATATAGGTTCAGTCAGGAATACAATCACTGCAACGTAGAGCTACAGTCATTTGAAATAATTTGGAATGGATAGGTATTAGAGCTGAGCGAACTTTAAGCATGGTCGCGTTTGGTCCAACCAGAGCGTGCAGCATTTAATTAGCGGTGTCTGCTGAGGTTGGATGCAGCCCTGAATCTGCCTGGAAAAAAAAAGGACTCAGTCAGAGGCCATAGGCTGTATCCATATTTTCCATGCAGCTTTAGGGCTTTATCCAACCTCAGCAGACACCGCTAATCAAATGCTGCATGCTCGAAGTTTACTGAACTCTAATAGGTAGAATACAGAGGAAGGAAGGAAGTGTCAGGGAGTAGAACATCCGAGACGTGTTCTGTTCTGGACAACCCCCTTTAAAAGTCCCGTATTACACTGGGAGATGTGCATCTGATTTTTAACTCCTTAAAGTGACACTCTCTGAGAGACCTGCTTCTATCAGTCAGGGTCCCCGCTCTGTGACGTGCCCTATAGTCTTTCATTATGAGGCAGTCTTATCACGTGACACCGGGAGACGAAGGTGCTGAGATCGGACTTTTCCCGACTCCTCCTCTTGATCGGTTACAGTCTGAAAAGAGATGAGAGAACCGGGTTCGGGTTTGAGTCCATCCGAACCCGAACTATCGGCATTTGATTAGCTGGGGCTGCTGAACTTGGATAAAGCTGTAAGGTTGTCTGGAAAACATGGATACAGCCAATGACTATATCCATGATTTCCACATAGCCTTAGGGCTTTATCCAAGTTCAGCAGCAACCGCTAATCAAATGCCGAAAGTTCGGGTTCGGATCGACTCGAGCATGCTCCAGGTTTGCTCAACTCTAAGTCTGAACACTCAGACCCTGTAACCAGTAACATCAATGTTGGTGACCACATGCTGTGGAGTGGAAAAATTTGGTTATACAACTTTCGACAATCTTTCCAATATGTGGGCGACTCCAAAGGGTGTGAAGAATCATGTCTTTCTGACCACATCCCCTCCAACACCTATCTGTAGTGCTTTGATAGATTAGTCATAGCCTCTCCAGAGTATAATAGCATCAAACGATAGTCACAGGGCCCTATTAGATAGTTATATCCTTCAAATTTAAAAGATAATCATTTCGTGTAAATAAAGGCAGCGATCAAACGACCAACGAGAAACTGGAACCAACTTCATCGTTAATTGTTTGCTGTAATTCAACATTCGTTCACTAATCGTTCAGTGTAATGGTCCGTTTACACGGAGCGATAATTCGCCCAATCGATCATTTATCGATTTTGAGGCAAAGATTTGATTTTTATAACAATCAGCCTTTAGATGAAGAGATAAATCATTTTTTAAAAAAAATCGTTTTTGCAATGGTTTTAAGATCGCTTAAGCCCATCACACATATTAGGATGAATATGTGAAAGACTTACACAAAGCGATCTGTGAATTTTTAACTAACGGCCAACGACGATTTGAAAACATGTTGAAAGAATCTCGCTCGTCGATTAATCGTTTGCCGTGTTTACACAAGCTGATTATCGATTTAATGCTTAACATTGTTCAGAGAAGTTTCCCAAGTTAAAGGAGATGTGCAGCGGATAATAAACGCCGGCAGCAGGCAGTGGCAGTGGGAAAATTGAATACTAACTTACCTCTCCCTGTGCCCGTGGTGAGTGGCCTCGGGACCCCGACCAGAAGGCATTTTCCCCCAAATTGTGATGAGGAAAAGGCCTGTCCCGGCCGATGGACTTGCCGCTCAGCCAAACAGTGAGTGGAGTGGCATCCTGCCCCACTGACTGGCTGAGTGGCCAGAACATCAGCAAGGCCGTGACGTCCTGGGGGTCCCGCGGCCGCTCCCACCATTCACTGAGGGCACGGGGAGAGGTAAATTAGTATTTGTAATCAAATCCCCCGCCTCCCCCCTGCAGGATTTTATAATCCGCCAAAGGCCGTAACCCGTTTTTTATTATTTGCAACAAATAACCAGATCAGCTTGTCTGATCCAACATAAGGATGTGTTCACACTGAGCAAATCAGGTGGAATTCAGATGGAAAGTTCCACCACGGAATCCCGCCTGTCTCAGTGTGTCATAGCCTGTGTATGGGAGATCGCGCGCTCCTCCGCTGCCGCCACTATCCACTCCAAGAAGTGACATATCAATTCTTTGAGTGGAGAGTGGCGGCAGTGGAGGAGAGCGCGCTTTACCATAGAAAGGCTATGGCACACTGAGCAAGGCGGGATTCCACCTGATTTACTCAGTGTGAACATACCCTCAGAGGGTACAATATTGGGCAGTAAATGCCTAACCTGGCAGTACTTATAAAAGTTGCCTTTTGGGAGCGAGTATGATGCTGGGCCATAAGATGACGGACAGTCAGGATACCATTACTGCGCCATCAAGAGAAGTCTAGCTCAGGTGTGGAAATCAGATGGCCTGGCATGGAGCACTGGGAGCAGGCCCGCCGCCCCCCAGTGTGATGAATGAAGTATCCCACTGGTATATGCTCGGCTTTCTCTGGTAATCTTGAGGGACTAGCTTCACCCACTAGTTCAAGTCTGGGACACACGCTACCGAACCTGACAGCCTCTGGACTCATTTGGCAAAAGGAGGTTTTCTTCTACTCCAAGTTATTCTCCACACCATCCTGGCAGATCACAAGACAGTTCCTGAAACTATGCTAAGCCAAGCAACACTTCTTCTACTTCTTACTACTACTATCACACTGGCGGAACTACCGCCGTAGCAGCCGTAGCGGCTGCTACGGGGCCCCGCCGCATCAGGGGCCCGTGACGCGGGCCCCTGGAGCTGACATATCCTGCAGCACCCGGCGGCTGAGCATGCCTCCCGGGTGCTGTAGCCGGGGGCCGGTCCCGTGCTCCTCCCGACCCGGAGACTCCTTTCCCCAACCATAGGGAAAAGGAGTCACTAGGCCAGGAGGAGCACGGGACCGGTCCACAGCGCTCCTGTCACCCCCTGTCTGATGCGCGGCTGCCGTCTGATGACGCGTCCTAGCCCCGGCAGCGCGCGTATCATAGAGTTCTGTGTGGGCTTGTGCTGCGGCCCCGACTTCCGGCACAGAGACGTGTGCCGGAAGTCGCGGCTACAGGCCCACACAGAACTCTATGATACGCGCGCTGCTGGGGCTCGGACGCGTCATCAGACGGCAGCCGCGCATCAGACAGGGGGTGACAGGAAGAAGGCTCGACGGGGGAGCGTGTTGTTAGGTGAGTTTTTTTTCTTTTTTTTAAACTTGCTTTTCTCGGGGGGGGGGGGGGGGGGGAGAAGGGGGCATCTATGGGGGGGGAGAGAAGGGGGCATCTATGGGGGGGGGGAGAAGGGGGCATCTATGGGGGGGGAGAGAAGGGGGCATCTATGGGGGGGGGGGGAAGGGGGCATCTATGGGGGGGGGGAGAAGGGGGCATCTATGGGGGGGGGGAGAAGGGGGCATCTATAAGGGGGGGGGGGAGAAGGGGGCATCTATAAGGAAGGGGGGAGGAGAGAAGGGGGCATCTATAAGGAAGGGGGGGGAAGAGGAGGGGGGCATCTATAAGGAAGGGGGGAGGGGAGAAGAGAAGGGGGCATCTATAAGGAAGGGGGGAGGGGAGAAGAGAAGGGGGCATCTATAAGGAAGGCGGGGGGGAGAAGAGGAGGGGGCATCTATAAGGAAGGGGGGAGGGGAGAAGAGAAGGGGGCATCTATAAGGGGGGGGAGAAGGGGGCATCTATAAGGGGGGGGAGAAGGGGGCATCTATAAGGAAGGGGGGAGGAGAGAAGGGGGCATCTATAAGGAAGGGGGGGGGAGAAGAGAAGGGGGCATGGGCATCTATAAGGAAGGGGGGGAGAAGAGGAGGGGGCATCTATAAGGAAGGGGGGAGAAGAGGAGGGGGCATCTATAAGGAAGGGGGGAGAAGAGAAGGGGGCATCTATAAGGGGGGGGAGAAGGGGGCATCTATAAGGAAGGGGGGAGGGGAGAAGAGAAGGGGGCATGGGCATCTATAAGGAAGGGGGGGAGAAGAGGAGGGGGCATCTATAAGGAAGGGGGAGAAGAGGAGGGGGCATCTATAAGGAAGGGGGGAGAAGAGAAGGGGGCATCTATAAGGAAGGGGGGGAGAAGAGGAGGGGGCATCTATAAGGAAGGGGGGAGGGGAGAAGAGAAGGGGGCATGGGCATCTATAAGGAAGGGGGGAGAAGAGGAGGGGGCATCTATAAGGAAGGGGGGAGAAGAGGAGGGGGCATCTATAAGGGGGGGGGGAGAAGGGGGCATCTATAAGGAAGGGGGGAGGGGAGAAGAGAAGGGGGCATGGGCATCTATAAGGAAGGGGGGGAGAAGAGGAGGGGGCATCTATAAGGAAGGGGGGAGAAGAGGAGGGGGCATCTATAAGGAAGGGGGGAGAAGAGAAGGGGGCATCTATAAGGAAGGGGGGGAGAAGAGGAGGGGGCATCTATAAGGAAGGGGGGAGAAGAGAAGGGGGCATCTATAAGGAAGGGGGGGAGAGGAGAAGGGGGCATCTATAAGGAAGGGGGGAGAGGGGGGCATCTATAAGGAAGGGGGGGAGAGGGGGGCATCTATAAGGGAGGGGGGAGAGAGAGACCATCTATAAGGAAGGGGGGGAGGGGGACATCTGTAAGGAAGGGGGGGGGGGAGGGGGGCATCTATAAGGAAGGGGGGGGAGAGGGCCATCTATAAGGGGGGGACACCATAGGGGGAGAGCAGGCCATCTATAAGGGGAGAACATAGGGGGAGAGGGGGACAACATAGGGGGAGAGGGGGATATAAACGTACAACATTGGGGGAGAGGGGAACATCTATAAGAGGACAATAAAGGGGGAAAGGGGGCCATCTATAAGGGGACAATATAGGGGAAGAGGGGGGCCATCTATAGGGGGGGCAACATAGGGGACCATCTATAAGGAGACAACATGGGGGGGCATCTATAAGGGGGACAGCGGAGGGGGGCAACATAAGGAAGCTATCTATAAGGAGGGGCGACAGAGATGAGGGCCATATACTAAAATGGGATCACATAGAGTCAGCCTACCCACTAAATGTGGGTGTAAAGGGGCCAATACAGATGTGCAGTTGTTAGAGATGAGGATGGTGTCAGAGTGTGGAGCCTAATATGTCTGTCTGGCAGATTCTGTGGATTCGTGGCCCGGAGAAGTTCTCATAACGGCCCAGGACAGATGGAAAAGAAAATGAAAAGGGAAGAACTCCGATCAGAGAAGACGTCTCCTGTAAGTCACCTGATGTAACTGTACTGTAATTTATATGGTGTACAGGACCTGTGTAGAGCTGAGTGTGTTGATGGCATAGTGGTCGATCGAGGGGGGGGGGGGGCGGGGGGGCCCCAATCAAAAGTTTGCTATGGGGCCCAGCCATTTCTAGTTACGCCCCTGTACTATCACCTACTACCTCAAGCACTACCAACATCTGTACCTACACCAAGTAGAGTTATTAACTTGTATTGCACTGAAGAATTGAAGTAAAAAGTTCTCTCCTGGTTAAGTGATGGACTCTGTGCTCATTTCTTCTCTGCCGCACCTGCACCCACACTCGTTCTCCCCTTATAAAGCCCAGTGCCAGTGTGTCCGGGGGTGGGTAACGCCACTCCTGGCCACTGTAACAAGTGCCCAAGTGAAAACACCAGAAGCCCACTTACTGTTACTGCAACCCCCGGGCCATGGCATTTCCATCTCAGAAATGGAAATCATTGAGAATACTGCTCTCCCTGACAGCCAGCAGAACAATCCAGCTCGGGGATAGTATATAGACAAGATGGGAATTGTACGTTTTAGAGATAGACGGTCCCGTCAAATATTTCGTCATTAGATTATTGGTGTGTAAAGAAGTTAGGGAGTCCTATGGCTTAAGGCTGTATCTATGTTTTCCTGGACTTCCTAAAGCTGCATCCAACTTCTTCAGCCACTGGGAATTAAATGCTGAGTAATCCGATGTCAGTCGCGCTCATCTCTAGTAGTTTTGCAAAAGCTGAAAGGCGCAGGCTCCCTATCCCTATAGCACTCTACGCCGTCCCTTCTCTTTTCACCTCCCAAATGGTGGGCTGTCATTGTCTGATAACTATACGGTGCCTTTTTATAGATATCATACTTTGGTCAAATAAAACTTTCAACATTGTAGAGTGCTGCCGCTACCGTACACTGCAGAAGTATACTGTGCCGAAATAAAGATCTAATCAGGACAGAAGTAAATACAACCATGGAGACAGGCTGGGACCAGCCCACCAGAGAATAGATGGAGCTCACCGTGGGCCTCCAAATAATGCTCAGGTCTCTGCATTTTACTACGATTTGCACGTAACTGCAGCAATAACGCAACACTTTTGTGCAAATCACAGTAAATACCATCCCCCCCCCCCCAAAAAAAAATAAAACCTAGTAGAGGTGTTGCTGAATTGCTAAATATAAGGCCTCCTTCTATGGAAGCATGCCCGCCGAACAGAACACCAAGGCATGTGGCTGTGATTCTTTTTAGCCCGCTGCAGTTATCCCCGATCTTCACCGTCCATTGCAGAGCAGGTGCATGCAGGGCATGAAGACCGTCACCTGCCGCCAACCCCGATGTTCCCTTCCATGGCCGTCACTTCTAAATGCGCAGGCAAGGCATCAAGAGGCCCGTCAACTGCAGCCATCCCCCTTGTCCACTACCGCCAGATATAGAGCTGCACACAGTATGCCGGTATCCTGTCGCCTGCAGTACTGTCCCTGCTGTGCTGTACGAATGTGCTGTAGTGAGCTCCCCCTGGTGGCCTAAAGCCGCCATGTCACATGTAAATTCTTCTTAATGGAAAATAAAACATCCCGTGAAAAGAAGACCTGGAAGCAAAAATTAATATAAAACACATTCTTATTTTCAGGGAAATATGGGATGTTTTTTTCTGTATCCTGAAGGTCTAAAAAGGAAATATAAAGGCAACCCTTGCATATATTGTACTGCATTCAATCTGAACACGATTTTGTTTCCGTGACACCAACACATCGCTTAATACACCCCCATTGGCTTGCACTATTTGTCACAGTCGTGTCGGCATAAGGCAGTTGCACAACTTTAGTAACTTGTCACAAATGACTGTCCCATTGCATGATGTGGGTTCTGGAGTTTCCTGCACTTGGGCTAAGGGGGGTGCACACCTCCAGAGTTTTCTTGCCCCTTGCATAGTGTTCCAATGGGATGTTGCAAACTCCTCACAATGCATGTGGTCATGGATGTGCACATGTCTATGAATGCATACTTATCCAACCATTACAACAGACTCAGGACTGAGATGTATGATGCAGCCTAGCAGGAAAAAGCAGCTCAAATATCTAGCCGGACCCCCCCTGGGCTCCCCCTCTTGTCTCTCACACTGCACCCCCTTCTATTCCCCCCTCTACCTTCTCTCAGCCAATCGCCGAGCACATCTCATCCATGCAAATAGCAGCACAATGGAGCAAAGCAATAACCACGCCGCAACCAGCCTTGAAACGACCACCACTTGTTTGACAAGCGAACGGCCAATCACGTGTGAGCTTTTCGCCTGCCTGCCAGTGAGGTAACCAATCAGCTTGAGGAGGAGGCGTTCCCCCGCCAGGTTAGGGTGTCCTTGCAGGGTGTCTTGTGCTAAACTTCACCAAATAATAGCTGTTTGTATTTTGGCTGCAGCAGTGGCCATTTTAGGTAAGTTCTCCTCTTAACTTTTTAATTTGCAGCCTCCTGGCTGGTGTGTAGGTGGCCGTGGGCGTGTGGCGGCCATCCATCCCCTTCCTGGGCATCTCTTATGAATGAAACTGTGATTTTTCCGTCCTGTTCCTTTGCTTTTTGTGTGTGCTTCACCGAGGAGGGGGGTGTCTGTAAACGTGTCCACCTCGGGAGAGTGCGGATGGATATCGGGCGTTTTAGCTCTCCGGATCTGTGTTTTTTTTTAACCCCTCCCTTCCTCTAGGTACCTCGCTGCTTTTTTTTATAT
The DNA here is from genome assembly GCF_027789765.1 of Dendropsophus ebraccatus. Taxonomy (NCBI): domain Eukaryota; kingdom Metazoa; phylum Chordata; class Amphibia; order Anura; family Hylidae; genus Dendropsophus; species Dendropsophus ebraccatus. The sequence goes on from NC_091467.1 coordinate 12,053,653, forward strand.
TTTGGGTTTTTAACGTACCCCCCCTCTTTTGCCCCTGTGGTTCTGCCCACTGCACTAAAGCGTGTGCTGTGGGCAGTACCAAGTGGGGGAGGAGTAGGGGGAACTGGAAGCTGAAAGGGCATGGAAATCCTGTAATGTGGATTGGAGTTAGGGCCACACATCCATCCAGGAGGAGGGGGCTGTAGCCTGGCTACAGATGCCGGCTGTGTGGGGTGCACAGTGTGAATGCTCTCTTATATGGACACTATGGTGGGGGTCAGGCCTGTGAGGACTGCAGATGGGACTGTGTGTGGAGGTACCTGTCAGGCCTACAGCTCTGCCTCACCTGCTTCTTCCCTCATGTGACGTGAAACAGCTGCATTCAGTGCTCAGCACTTCCTGCTGAGGAGACCCCCCTCCTCCTTAGGGTTCTGATCACATGAGGCGGTTTATTTGCCCCTGTGCTATTATATTGTGCATGCACGCCAATGAGAGTCCTGTGCACACTTTGCAGTTTTACGCCAGGTTGCTTTTTGGTAGAGTTTTTTTTTTTTTATGTTGACGTGAAAAAAAAAAATGGAAACGTTAAAAACCACATGTGCGACTTGACCATCTTCCACTTCCTATGTGGTTACGGCAGAAAGCGGTCTAGGAATAGTGGTGCCCTTTAAATGCATTGGTAATGGTGCAGGTTCTACCGTCTATGCAAGGTTTAACTTGGTGGCGGGTGGTCTGATTTTCTTTCAAATCAGAAAGTTCCTTAGATTTGTAATTTACTTTTATTTAAAATCTCCAGTCTTCTAGTGCTTATAAGGTGCTGTATGCCCTGCAGGAAGTGGTGTATTCTTTCCAGTCTGGAGAGCAGGAGAGATTTTCTATAGGGATTTGCTGCTGCTCTGGACAGTTCCTGACATGGACAGAGGTGGCAGCAGAGAGTACTGTGCTGGATTGGAAATAATACACCACCTTCTGCAGGACATACAGCAGCTGATAAGTACTGGAAGACTGGAGATTTTTCAGTAGAATTAAATTACAAATCTCTGGCACCATTTTTTTTTTCTGTCAGAGTTCCCTTTAAAGTTGCCTGAAGTCGTGCCTAATTATATAGGGGGGAATAATAATCATGTAGTTTTTTTCTTAAAGGGGCACTAGGCCGTGTCCGTGGCTTACCTGCTGATATCACTTAGTAATATGTATGTAGTCGCATTGGGAGATTCTCAGAACTGGAACAGATAGGAGGGATCGCATGTAGACATTACTCTGATCTTCCTATCAGTCCTCCCACTTTGTGGTCTGTGTAGATGACCACCATAAAACAACTTGCTCTATTGCTCCTGGTCTGGGTCTGGATAGTTGCACCCCCAATAGGCATTTCTAGCAAAAATGGTGGCCACCTCTGTGGTATACAGTGTAGTTACTAGAGATGTGCGAATCTCGAGCAGGCCCGGGTCCATCTGAACCCAAGCATGGGGCATGTGATTACCGGTGGCTGCAGAACTTGGATGCCGCCCTAGGGAGTCCTGGAAAATATGGATACAGCCATAGGCCATAGGTTGTATCCATGTCTTCCAGTACTCTGTTCCAGTTTACTCACCCCATTGAGAAGCAGATTGATGTATCATGAGAGCAGGTGCACATAACACTCTGCAAGTTTCTATGAGTATGGGGCTGGTCACATGATCCAGGTCAGGACCTGAACAGAAGCTGGTAACCATATCAATAAGGTGCTGGTAAATAACTGTACTACGTTGTCTAATATAGAGGTGGCCAGCAGGCCGCAAAGTATAATTCATGCAAGCGCTTGATGGTTGAAGGTTCCTTCTCTTTAAATGGGGGGTGGGGCACATGATGCATTTACAGAGCTGAGCATGCCCACTACAGTTTTTTGATACAGTTAAGTGCATGAATGTGTAGCGTCAGTCTGTTTTCCGTTTTCTAGGTTGCTGGCTGCAGGTGATGTATAGGCTGCCACTTATGTAACTATATATAACCTATAAAATGTTATTGCTTCATTTATGGTGCATGCTCACACACAGTTCTTACTGCCGTCAGGTCCTATATAAAGGAGTCAAAACTGCAAGTTGTCGCTTCCCATCTACAACAGGGAACTTGCTGCAGCCTATGGCGCCGTTAAAGGGGTTGTTTACCAAAATATTTTTCCTTCAGATCAACTGGTTCCAGTAGGTGCCAGAGATTTTTTTTTTGGATACTTTTATTAAAAGATAAAAGAAAGTGGCGTATTCTTCCCAGTCTGACACAGTGCTCTCTGTCCATGTCAGGAACTGTCCAGGGCAGCAGAAAATCCCCATAGAAAACCTCTCCTGCTCTGGACAGTTCCTGACATGGACAGAGGTGGCAGCAGAGAGCGCTGTGTCAGACTGGGAAGAATACACCACTTCCTGCAGGACATACAGCAGCTGATAAGTACTAAAAGACTTGAAATTGTTTGATAGAAGTAAATTACAAATCTCTGCCACTTTCTGGCACCAGTTGATTTGAATGAAATTTTTTTGGGCTAAAAATACTTTGTGGACTTTATCAGTCTCTAAGTTTTAGTAGGGGGTCAGAATTCCTCTATTGACTTTTTGGTAACTTTCTCTGTATGTGAGATATATACAGTATATTGATACTGTATATAATATATGGAGGTTGGCTACAGATACATTTAGATGGTGATTGCAGTCTTTTTGACTACATTGTGCTGCAACTACTTGGATGATATTTTGGTGTAGTGCATTAGCATTGTGTCCGGACATAGCCGGCTGTAAGGGTAAGTCCATGTGTGCCGTAATCCTGTGACAGTTCCACAGCAGCAAGAGTGGGTTGCCTTGGCAGCTAGAGGCCCTTGTGGCTGACATGTCAGATCTACTATTACAGTCTGCCAAAGGCAGGTTCTACTAGTGGTTATGGATCTGACAGCACACTGCAATACAGTAGTATGATCTGACAGCACACTGCAATACAGTAGTATGATCTGAAAGCACACTGCAATACAGTAGTATGATCTGACAGCGCACTGCAATAAAGTAGTATGATCTGAGAGCGCACTGCAATACAGTAGTATGATCTGACAGCGCACTGCAATACAGTAGTATGATCTGACAGCGCACTGCAATACAGTAGTATGATCTGACAGCGCACTGCAATACAGTAGTATGATCTGACAGCGCACTGCAATACAGTAGTATGATCTGACAGCGCACTGCAATACAGTAGTATGATCTGACAGCACACTGCAATACAGTAGTATGAGCTGACAGCACACTGCAATACAGTAGTATGAGCTGACAGCACACTGCAATACAGTAGTATGAGCTGACAGCACACTGCAATACAGTAGTATGATCTGAAAGCACCCTGCAATAAAGTAGTATGATCTGACAGCACACTGCAATACAGTAGTATGATCTGACAGCGCACTGCAATACAGTAGTATGAGCTGACAGCACACTGCAATACACTAGTATGATCTGACAGCACACTGCAATACAGTAGTATTGCAGTGTACTTTATAGATGGGTTCTTTCCTTTTGGAGAGATTGTTTGGCTTGGCATAAAATCCCCACTCAAATTTTTGTTCTAAGGTCTTATTCACATGTTCAGTAAAGTTGTCCATTTTTCCGGATCCGTAATCACGGTTCAACTTAGAGCACATTGATTTCTATTGGGCTAGTTACACAGGCCATTCTAATTTTGATCCGTAATCTGTTCCGTAAAAAAAACAAAAAAACATGCTCTAGCGCGGATTGTGATTTCGGTACTGATTACCAATAGAAGTCTATGGGACATCCGTGACGTCCGCAAAAAACAGGGATCAAATCTATACATACTAGTACTATTCACACTTTACGGAAACTGATGTTATTACGGATGAATTTATACGGACCAAAGTAAAATAGCGGGAGGTTTTGCGGTGCAGAAAAATTACCGAACGTGTGAATGAGGCCTAAGGCTCCTAGATAGAGTGAGACGTGACTTGAAGAGACATCTCTTTACCTAAGCTAAGGGATAGCACTTTTGTTCACCCAAAAAAATCTTTCAAATCAGTTGCTGCCATAAAGTTCCAGAGATATGTAATTTACTTTTATTTAAAGCGACTCTGTACCCACAATCTGACCCCCCCAACTGCTTGTTCCACTTCGGATAGCTGCTTTTAATCCAGGATCTGTCCTGGGGTCCGTTCGGCAGGTGATGCAGTTATTGTCCTAAAAAACTACTTTTAAACTTGCAGCCCCGTGCCCAACGGCCGTGACCTAGAGTATCTGTGCACCACCTCTCTGTCCCTCCTCCCTGCCCTCCTCATCATTAGGAATGCTCCAGGCAGATTGTCTCCTATTCTCCACCTGTGTCAGCACGGCACATGGGCTGGATCGTTAAGCACCTGTGCAATGTTCAGCATGGAGAAAATGTTCCAGTGGCATTCCTAATGATGAAGAGGGTGGCAAGGAGGGACGGAGGGGTGGTGCAAAGTTAGGGCACAGATATTCCATCACCTGCCGAACGGACCCCAGGACAGATCGTGGAGAAGCTATCCAAAGGTACAAGTGGTACAAGGGGGGGATTGTGGGTACAGAGTGGCTTTAAAAATCCCCAGTCTTCCAGTACATATCAGCTACTGTATGTCCTACAGGAAGTGGTGTATTCTTTCCAGTCTGACGCAGCGCTCTCTGCTGCCACCTCTGTCCATGTCAGGAACTGTCCAGAGCAGTATAAATCCCCAAAGAAAACCTCTGCTGCTCTCCAGACTGGAAAGAATACATCACTTCCTGCAGGACACACAGCAGCTGATAAGTAGTGGAAGAATTAAATTACACCTCTATTGAGCTTACTGGCACAAATTCATTTGAAATAGGAAAAAATTTCGCCGGCGTGACCACCCGCCACCAAAAGAAACCTTGCATAGATGGTAAAACCTGCACTATTACCGATGTATTTGAAGGGAACTGTCCAGAGCAGGAGAGGTTTTCTATGGGGGAATACACCATGTCCTGCAGGACATACAGCGGCTGATAAGTGCTGGATGTTTTTTAATAAAAGTAAATTAAAAATCTCTGGCACTAGTTGATCTGAAAGAGAATTCAAATTTAAGGAGAATCCTTTGGACCCAGTGGACTTGGTGTACTTATAAGAACTCAAAAGATTGCTTGGAGAGGTCCGTAAGGTGACAAATAAAAAGTGTAAAAATAAAGAACACCACACACAAAAACATAAATATTTTTTTTTATCCCATAAACAATAACAATACCCATTGCCAAAATTTCTAATTATTGTACCATTAAAAACTACAGATCACAGCACAGCAAAGAGCCCGCTATAGACGGAAAATGAAAGCAGTTATAGCAGTCAGTAGCATAAATAAATAATAGTGAAAATAAATAAATAATAAACACTTATGTCACTTTAAAACTTTTGACTTTGTGACCCCCAAAAGTTATTTATTTATTTTTTTTTTTAAATCAGCCGGGTTTCTAGGTATAGTGGGTCTCCTGCAGGGAAAGAAGCGCACAGCAGTACGTTTCTCCCGGCTATGAGTGAACGTTACACTGTAGTTGGGTATCAGATACAAAACCCAATTCTTTGGATGATTTTCTTTGGACTATTATATGGGGATTTATTCCTTCCACATGCACCACCCTGTGACCCAGAAGTGCCCCCAGACATTGTTTTCTATATTATAAAATAATCCTGATATCTTACAGTTCTCATTCCCACCACTGGGGCTAAAACTAAGCTGAGACTTCCTGTTGTGTCTGTGGTGATAAGAGGAGGCTGCTGTAAACTGATCTGTACAGCAATGCAGCGTCATGTGACACCAGTAGATAGAGGAGACAATAGCAGCTCCCTGTGGATTGACCTCTTCACAGGTCACAGAGCGTGCTCAGTAATGTTTCACATTCATCCCAAGGTGACAATCTGTCTTGGTCTATGTCCATGAGTCTTGCTGTAAAGCATGTCACTAAATGCTGTTAGGAACAGCTCAGGCAAGATGGCTGCCCCCATAACAATGTAAAAAGTGAAATAAAAAAAATTAAAGTCAGAAAATAGAAACAGATTAGGTGAGACATTCACTTTACAATAGAAGTACCAATTCATCCCATGGGTCATTGCTGGGTCCCAGCTCTGCTGTCTTTTTCTCGCTGATGGAACACCTCATACATAAACCAAATACCAATAACATTAAATCCTCAAATTATTTGTATAGGACCGTCCCCCTGATACCACCAGGCAAGGACTCCACAAGGTACCTGGCACCAAGATAACAAATTTAACAAAACTTTTGACATGTCATAGATATATTAAAAAGTTTAGGGTCTGTATATTTAGACGCCTGCCAAATTGTATGTGTGAGAGCAGCACGGTGGCTCAGTGGTTAGCACAGTAGCCTTGCAGCTGGGGTCCTGGGTTCAAATCCCACCAAGGGCAACATCTGCTAAAGAGTATGTATGTTCTCTCCATGTTTGTGTGGGTTTCCTCCCACACCCAAAACATACAGATAGGTAAAGTGCTGCGAAATCTGTGTGCGCTATACAAATAAAAGCATTATAAATGTTAGAGTGGGGAGAAGTGCTTCTCTTAGTGCTTCTTTCCCCGACTCATTTCACTTCTATGTTAAGGCTGGGTTCACACTACGTATATTTCAGTCAGTATTGTGGTCCTCATATTGCAACCAAAACCAGGAGTGGATTAAAAACACAGAAAGGCTCTGTTCACACAATGTTGAAATTGAGTGCATGGCCGTCATATAACAGTAAATAACGGCCATTATTTCAATACAACAGCCGATGTTTTAAAATAACAGCAAATATTTGCCATTAAATGGCGGCCATCCACTCAATTTCAACATTGTGTGAACAGATCCTTTCTGTGTTTTTAATCCACTCCTGGTTTTGGTTGCAATATGAGGACCACAATACTGACTGAAATATACGTAGTGTGAACCCAGCCTAAGTCTGTATACCTCCCCCCCCCCCCCCCCCCCCCCCCCCCCCCCCCCCTCCGTAGTTGTTCTCCCATACTGTATACCTCCTCCCTTTGTAGTTGTTCTCCCGTACTGTATACCTCCCCCCCCTCTCTGTAGTTGCTCCCCCATACTGTATACCTCCCTCCCCTCTCTGTAGTTGTTCTCCCATAATGTATACCTCCCCCCCTCTCTGTAGTTGTTCTCCCATACTGTATACCTCCTCCCTTTGTAGTTGTTCTCCCATACTGTATACCTCCTCCCTTTGTAGTTGTTCTCCCATACTGTATACATCCTTCCTCTGTAGTTGTTCTCCCATACTGTATACCTCCCCCCCTCTCTGTAGTTGTTCTCCCGTACTGTATACCTCCCCCCCTCTCTGTAGTTGTTCCCCCATACTGTATTCCTCCCCCTCTGTAGTTGTTCCCCCATACTGTATACCTCCTTCCTTTGTAGTTGTTCTCCCATACTGTATACATCCTTCCTCTGTAGTTGTTCCCCCATACTGTATACCTCCCCCTCTGTAGTTGTTCCTCCATACTGTATACCTCCCCCCCCTCTCTGTAGTTGTTCTCCCATACTGTATACCTCCCCCCTCTCTGTAGTTGTTCTCCCGTACTGTATACCTCCCCCCTCTGTAGTTCTTCCCTCATACTGTATACCTCCTCCCTATGTAGTTGTTCTCCCATACTGTATGTCCCACTGTTGTTAGGCTGATATACTGTATACCTCCCCCCTCTCTGTAGTTGTTCCCCCATACTGTATACCTCCCTCCCACTCCGTAGTTGTTCCCCCATACTGTATACCTCCCCCCCTCTCTGTAGTTGTTCTCCCATACTGTATACCTCCCTCCCACTCTGTAGTTGTTCCCCCATACTGTATACCTCCCTCCCACTCTCTAGTTGTTCCCCCATACTGTATACCTCCCTCCCCCTCTGCAGGTAGTCCCCATACTGTACAGTCATGGCCAGAAGTTTTGAGAATGACACAAATATTATATTTTCCCATGATCTGCTGCCCTCTGGTTTTTATGTGTGTTTGTCAGATGTTTTATCACATACAGAAATATAATTGCAATCATATTATGAGTAACAAAAGCTTATAGTGACAGAATGAGTTAATGCAGCAAGTCAATATTTGCAGTGTTGACCCTTCTTCAGGACCTCTGCAATTCTCCCCGGCTGCTCTCAATCAACTTCTGGACCAAATCCTGACTGATAGCCGTCCATTCTTGCACAATCAATGCTTGCATTTTGTCAGAATTTATTGGTTTTTGTTTGTCCACCCGTCTCTTGATGATTCACCACAAGTTCTCAATGGGATTAAGATCTGGGGAGTTTTCAGGCCATGGACCCAAAATCTCTATATTTTGTTCTCTGAGCCATTTAGTTATCACCTTTGCTTTATGGCAAGGTGCTCCATCATGCTGGAAAAGGCATTGTTGATCGCCAAACTTCTCTTGGACGGTTGGGAGAAGTTGCTCTTGGAGGACATTCTGGTACCGTTCTTTATTCATGGTTGTGTTTTTAGGCAAGACTGTGAGAGAGACGATTCCCTTGGCTGAGAAGCAACCCCGCACATGAATGGTTTCAGGATGCTTTACAGTTTCATGATGCTTTACATGAGACAAGACTGGTGGTAGCGCTCACCTCGTCTTCTCCTAATAAGCTGTTTTCCAGATGTCCCAAACAATCGGAAAGGGGATTCATCAGAGAAAATGACTTTCCCCAGTCCTCAGCAGTCCACTCCCTGTACCTTTTGCAGAATATCAGTCTGTCCCTGATGTTTTTTCTGAAGAGAAGTGGCTTCTTGTTGCCCTCCTTGAGACCAGGCCTTGCTCCAAGAGTCTCCGCCTCACAGTGCACAGTGCAGATGCACTCACACCTGCCTGCTGCCATTCCTGAGCAAGCTCTGCACTGCTGGTAGCCCGATCCCGCAGCTGAAACTTTGAGAGAGGGTCCTGGTGCTTGCTGGTCTTTCTTGGGCGCCCTGGAGCCTTTTTGGCAACAATGTAACCTCTCTCCTTGAAGTTCTTGATGATGCAATAGATTGCTGACTGAGGTGCAATCTTTCTAGCTGCGATACTCTTCCCTGTTAGGCCATTTTTGTGCAGTGCAATGACAGCACGTGTTTCTTTAGAGATAACCATGGTTAACAAAAGAGAAACAATGATGCCAAGCACCAGCCTCCTTTTTAAAGTGTCCAGTGGTGTCATTCTTACTTAATCATGACAGATTGATCTCCAGCCCTGTCCTCATCAACACCCACACCTGTGTTAATGGAGCAATCACTGCAACAATGTTAGCTGGTCCTTTTAAGGCAGGGCTGCAATGATGTTGAAATGTGTTTTGGGGGATAAAGTTCATTTTCTAGGCAAATATTGACTTTGCAAGTAATTGCTGTTAAGCTGATCTCTCTTTATAACATTCTGGAGTATATGCAAATTGCCATTTTAAAAACTGAAGCAGTAGACTTTGTAAAAATTTATATTTGTATCATTCTCAAAACTTTTGTCCATGACTGTATACTTCCCTCCCCCTCTGTTGTTGTTCCCCCATACTATATAGCTCCTTCCCCTTTGTAGTTGTCCCACATACCCTCCCCCCACATTTAGTGTCCCCTACTGTGCATCTTCTACCCCCTCCTGCCCCCCCTGCAGCTTGTTTTAGGCAGATGGGGGCGGAGCATAACAAGTCTGGCCCTGATTGGCTGATGCTCAGCAACCAGTGTCAGGGATCTGGTCAGCTGACTATAACCTTGGCTTATTATTGGAGCAGGGCTTATATTTCAGGCCTACACTAAAATACCTGCAAATGAAACTAGGTCTTATTTGCAGGATCGGTGTTACTTTTGGAGGAACAAACAAATAATAATGGGTAACACAATACAACTCTATGCATATAAAGTGCTAAATACAAACACAAAAAAACACACACTGGGAGAGTATATACATGTACACATATGGGGAGAGTTATCAAAGAACTGGCTCAGTTGCCCCTAGCAACCAATCAGATTCCACCTTTCATTCCTCACAGACTCTCTGTAAAATGAAAGGTGGAATCTGATTGGTTGCTAGGGGCAACTGAGCCAGTTTCACTTTACACCGGCTTGATAAATCTCCCCCACAGTGTCCTCATACAATTATATACAAAGAGATGATGATACACTAACCACGACAAATCAAAGCAAATACAACGTGTATATAACCCAAATAGAACAAACCAGTTTGGTCTCGTGAACTTTTCCGTATCATTGTGCTAAACTTCCTCGAGAAATGAAAACACTATTTGTATTTGTTTTTGCTCATATGAGTTATTTGATGCCTCTTTCTTTTTTTTTTTTTAAAGGGGTACTGTGGAGATTTTTTTTTTTTGTCTTGCTAATGCATTGCCTTAAAGGGGTACTCCAGCGGGGGGGGGCACTTTTGTTCTGGGACCGGGGAGGAGGTGGCCAAGGGAAAAGATGTCCACTCACCTCCCCGATTCCAGCGGCAGCTCCCGCATTGCGGCGCTCTGGTGCCCGGTTTCCGGCCGCTTCCGGGTGTCTGACGCGGGCCCGAGACGTGACGTCTCAGGTCCGCTCAGCCACTCAGTGAAGGAGGCGGGATCTGTTTCAAGTCCGCTCAGATCCCGCCTCCTTCACTGAGTGGCTGAGCGGACCTGAGACGTCACGTCTCGGGCCCGCGTCAGACACCCGGAAGCGGCCGGGAACCAAGCACTGGAGCGCCGTGATGCGGGAGCCGCCGCTGGAACCGGGGTCTTTTCCCTCAGCCACCTCCTCCCCGGCCCCAGAACAAAAGTGCCCCCCCACTGGAGTACCCCTTTAATAAAGTTATGTTACTTTGTATATGTACTTTTTTTTTTTTTATTATTATCTACCGCTCAGCTTCCATTGTAGTAAAAGGTGACACGGGCCTCTCTGCTGCCACCAACGTTCGTGTCAGGAACTGCAAGGCTGTCCTGGACCCTGCTCTGATTAAAGGGGTATATTTTGTTCAACTGAACCGGTGTCAGAAAAGTGATACAGATTTGTAATTTACTTCTATTAAAAAAAAAAAAAACTCCGGTCCTGCAGGAAGTGGTGTATTCTTTCCAGTCTGACACAGTGCTCTCTGCTGCCACCTCTGTCCGTGTCAGGAACTGTCCAGAGCAGAAGAGTTTTTTTTATGGACATTTGCTACTGCTCTGGACAGTTCCTGACATGGACAGAGGTGGCAGCAGAGAGCACTGTGTCAGACTGGAAAGTATATGCCACTTCTTGCAGGACATACAGCAGCTGATAAGTACTGGAAGACTGGAGATTTTTAAAGAGAAGTAAATTACAAATCTGTATAAATTTCTGAAACCAGTTGATTTGAAAGAAAAACGTACCCCTTTAAAGGAGAAGTCCAGTCAAAATTTTTATTAAAGGGAACCTGTCACACCCCGTGCCGGGGTGACAGGTTCCCGACCCCCCGTTAGAGACCCCTATACTTACCTCATCGCGCCGGGTCCCGCTTCTGAAGATGGTCGGGTCCCGGAGATCTCAGCCGCCGCAGCCCGGCGCGCGCGCTGAGAGATGAGTCCAACACCCATAGAGAATGACGGGAGAGTCCAGCGCTCCGTCATTCTCTATGAGCGTTGGACTCATCTCTCAGCGCGCGCGCCGGGCTGCGGCGGCTGAGATCTCCGGGACCCGACCATCTTCAGAAGCGGGACCCGGCGCGATGAGGTAAGTATAGGGGTCTCTAACGGGGGGTCGGGAACCTGTCACCCCGGCACGGGGGGTGACAGGTTCCCTTTAAAGTATTTTATTGCCCCCCAAAGTTATACAAATCACCAATATAGACTTATTATGGGAAATGCTTATAAAGTGCTTTTTTCCCTGCACTTACTACTGCATCAAGGCTTCACTTCCTGGATAACATGGTAATGTCACTTCCTGGATAACATGGTGATGTCACTTCCTGGATAACATGGTGATGTCACGCCCGCAGCTGTGCGGGCTTTGACTACTGGAGAGGATGATGGCAGGGTGGTGCTCAGTGTGCCCTGTGTCCCTCAGTGTCCCCCTGCCATCATCCTCTCCAGCAGCCACAGCCCGCACAGCTCTGGGAGTCGGGTCGTGACATCACCATGTTATCCAGGAAGTGACATCATCATGTTATCCAGGAAGTGACCTCACCATGTTATCCAGGAAGTGACTTCACCATGTTATCCAGGAAGTGACTTCACCATGTTATCCAGGAAGTGATGTCACCATGTTATCCAGGAAGTGACATCACTATGTTATCCAGGAAGTGAAGCATTGATGCAGTAGTAAGTGCAGGGAAAAAAAACACTTTATAAGCATTTCCTGTAATAAGTGTATATTGGTGATTTGTATAACTTTTGGGGGACAATACAATACTTTAATAAAAAAATTTGCCAGACTTCTCCTTTAGGCGCTGCACTATTGATTTGAAGCAGGGTCCTGCCAGGACGCCCATGGTACATTTACAGGCCTTCAGCTTGGGCATTACCATCATAGGCAGTTTTCATATGTAAGGTGCAGTAAGCAGCTATTTGAAGGAGAAGATGCAAGTAGAAATGTATTTTTAGAGAGCTAATTGACCACCCTTACAGCTCTAATAGGGGTTGTCATCCAGTTTTCCCAAAGTCACGGGGGGGGGGGGGGGGGGGGGGGGGGCAGATCTGTCGTGCTGTGCAGTGATAGGGAAGCAGCGGATGTTTGCTGCCAAACTATATACTATATCAGGGGTAGGCAACCTTGGCTCTTGAGCTGTTGAAAAACTACAACTCCCATCATGCCTGGACAGCCAAAGCTTTAGCTTTTTCTATCCAGGCATGATGGGAGTTGTAGTTTTGCAACAGCTGGAGAGCCAAGGTTCCCTACCCCTGCTCTGTATAGCTGGGTATATCAGCAGCCTTGGCTGTCACTCAGCTTTCCCAGGAAGAGATAGCAATAAAAGGCAGACTGGGCTTCAAGGAAGTTTACTGTATTCACTATATGAGGATTTTCCTAATATATTTACAGGAGGTTCCTGAAGGTGGCAGGGTAACCTTGTTAGACCGTAGTCCTGGCCTCTCGTTGTGATCGGAGAGTCAGCAAGGAGGCCAGATATTCTAGTTTCTTTCGTTTAAGCTAATGCATGTGTTTCCTTTGGCATTAGGATATCCTTGAGCGCACACAAACATCTCATCGCACCGCGCTGACATTTGCTCCCGCCTCGTAAAGTTACTCACCATGATCCGGTGCGGATAGTGCTGCCTGAGTGTTTCCTGCGCCCCAGTTTCTCAGTTGTAGCCTGCGTCCCCATTCTTCTCTCTCATCCCAGGAGGACGGCGGCTATATTTAAAGGGGAAAGCTAGCATAAAACCATCTCCTGTCCTGTTTTAGGTTTTCTCTCTAGCACTAAAGGTAGTGGTCTCTACTTATGGGTTCCATCTGGTGTCCTTATGTTCTATGGTCTCTATGAGTATAGAACAATCCTGCCAAAATTCAGTGCCTTTACATATCATGTAATCTTGGAACCTTTCCTTATTCTGATTGCATCTTTGTATACGTTATTACAACTCCAATTTAAAGGGGTTTTCCAGCACTTCAAACTTTTTCAAATTCAGTGCAGTAAGTTACATATTGAATTCAGGCTTACTCACCCTCCTCTCGCTGCTCCTGTTCTGCAGGTTCTTTGGTCACCCCCAGTGGTCTCTCTGTCCTGATCCTTCTGACCTGGACATGCTAGATCCAGTAATAGGATGTCTAGGTAGAGAAGGACCAGAAAGTATAGACCGAAAAGCACTGGTGCAGGAGCAGTGGGAATTGGTAAGGGGTAGTGCAATTTTATACATATACATATATATATATATATATATATATATATATATATATATATATATATATATATATATATATATAATTTTTTTTATTTTTATTTAGAGGTGTATTAAATAAAACTAGACGACTAGATCGGCACTCATTTTGGTCTAAGTAAAACTGTACTATAAAACAAGAAATACTCAGTGAGTTTTGGTGTTTTGGTCAGCAGTGCAGATTACGAGCTCAGATTAGAATACCCCTTTAAGGAGCCTTTCACACGTCTTAGTCATCGTGCAGTCACAGCCGCCCTAATGATTTTTTTGTAGTCCCTCAAGACAATGTGCGGCAGACTGACAAGGATTTTTCGGACTGATAAGATGAACAACTGTTTTCTCGTCTGATCGCTGGCCCTTTTACATACGTAATTTTTTGGTATCCCTGTTTTTCCAAACTTCGTAGGGCTGCATCCAACTTCTTCAGCCACCGGTAATCATATGCTGAATGCTCAGATTCATTCACTCATCTCTAGTGACAAATTCTATTTGAACTGCCGCCTGGCTATGTGGCCATTGAGAAAAAAATTAATGGATTCACCATAGAATGAACCCCAGATGATACTGAAAAATCACGGATATATTGCAGGACACTGTGTAATTGAAGAACATTCTGGCCTCACGACACATACCTGAAATAGGTGAAAATAAGTGATTTTAATTGACATTTTTTTACATTTTTGTGAGAAAAGATGTTGGTTGTTCCTGGTGAGCTGTGAGTAAAAACTCTTTGGGACCGGGAACGTGATTGTACTCCTTTTTTTTTCTGATTTGTTCCTGCCCATATACGTACAATTATGTACTAAAATGATACATCTGTCAAGAGATAGCTGTGCACCCCTCACAACTACTGGGACCTGAGCCGTGATTGAATGCTGACAGTTAACCTGATAGATGCTGCAACTGCGGCATCTATAGGGAAGAACAGAGGGAGAATTCTCCCTCTCTTCACCATGGGGGGCTGCCCGAAGTGATCGCAAAGTCCCGGTGGTAGCTATGACAACCAAAGGCCTCCAGTATTATAGCTACGGAAGCCAAAGGCCTCCAGTATTATAGCTACGGAAGCCAATCAGATTCTGTCCTGTCTGAACAGCTATGTCTATGACAGGCATAATACAGTGCAATGCAGATCAGCCTTTCATCAGGCAATCAGACAGGGAAGTCCCCAAGGTGGGGCAGTAAAATAAAGTAAAAATGTAGAAAAAAATATATAAACAAAGGAAGTAAAATAATAAACATAAAAAAGTACACATATTATTGCATTAAGACAATGCTGGCAATAAAATTATCAAATGGTAAACCGTGCCTGTGCCACATCCTGCAGAGCAGCCCATTTCAATGACGTCATGGAGGGGGCGGGGAGATGGGCCACACCAGGTGCAAAGCCCCTCCCAAATGACACTGTCGGCCAATGATAAAAACGCATTTTTCACCAGAATGAGAACATAGACATTATTTACACAGGTAGATATAGAATGTGCAGAATGTAAGCTTTAGAATGGTGTTGAGAACTCCATATATTGGGGGGGGGGGGTTAAAATATCACTTTAAGGACAGAATTTGCCTAGTCCTTAAAGGGTTAGCCAAAGTGGGAAAGTTATGAGGAAAACATCCAGGTAACCCAAGAAGAAAAGGAAGACAAGAGCAAAGTGAGGGGATCATGAAGTGTGGATGATTGGATGAAAGTGATATCCAGTGATAAATTCTTAATCTGCACTGTTCTGGAAGTCCGGTCCGGTAGAGCACCAGGCGTCATTGGTCAGTACATAGGTACATAGAAATTACTGACACTTTTCTCTTTCCATCGATACCAAAAAGGTTTGTAGTGTTGAGCTGAGACGCCAAACTGTCCGGTTTCGGCAACTTTTTTCAAACCCAAACGCTTGGTGTTTGACTCCCAGTGGCTGCAGCAGTTTGATGCAACCCTAGAGAGTCCTGGATAACACGGATATAGCCATAGACTCTCCCTGTTTTCCTGGCAGCCCTAGGACGGGAGTCAAATGCTGGGAGTGTTTAGGTTTGAAGAAAGTTGCCGAGCCCAGTTTGGCCTCCCTGCTCAACATTATAGGTGAAGAGGCATTGAAGATGGTTGTCAGAATGATAACGTGTTCGGCTCCATACCGCAGAGTGTTAAATCCCGGCATATTGTCTCAGTGAGATGGCCAGCAAACAACCCACTTCTTTATCAGATTTATGGTAGAAACTAAAAAACTTGGCCCGTGACGCAACCGTCCTGCATAGCTGATCTGTCAAAAACGTTGGATGCAGCTTGATATAAAATGTTATTTTAGACTTCGAAGAATTGAAGCTGAAGAGGAGCAATGAACAAATAACAGGACTTTTACATTTTTTTATTTTTATGACTCCATAATTAGTTCTTCTACTTGATCTGTGTATGTTTCACGAAGCCAGAATTTTTAGCTTTTGATCATTTGTTTTGTGTCTTCTGTGATTTATGATGATCAACGATGTTGAACACAATCAGCCTGAGTAGGCTATTATCATCTCAACTAATAGACTTATAATCGTAGGACTCGTCGAGTTAAATATTTTTACAAATACATTCTTTCAGTAAACTATCTAGGTTACCGACCACCACTCTGCTCTAAAAGCTGGTGGCTATATAGGATGGGGCTTTATTTAAGACTGGCATGTGAGTATGGAAATGTTCGGTGGCCCCAGAGAGAATGAATAGCACAGAGGCCGAGCAGGCGGGGGGGTTTCTTTCATTCCAGGGTTAATGTGCCCATTTTTGGTATTGGTGGGGGTCCAAAAAGTTGGACACCCAACTACCAATCACTTTGTTATACCCTATTTTGTGGAGAGGAGTACCACTTTAAGTGTGAGGCCACCCATTGTCTTTCCTGACAACACTTAGCAGACTCAACCCATTGTCACCGGGCAGATTTGCGGCATACAACATTATGGTTCCCAGGACAGAACACGACTAAAAGCAATTAGAAATGTTGTACACCTTCCTTTCTATAGGCCATGGTCAGACAGAGCTGACTCTTACCGAACAGACAACACAAAAGCACAAGGCCAAATAGACTCGTGTCGTATTTTTGAGCCACATTTGATTTCAGGTTTTTTTTTTCTTTGGGATTGTTGGCCTGCTCAAAGTTTTGTTTTTAAAGGGAAACTATTAGCAGGTTAAAAGAATCTAAGGGGCCTATTCCACGGAGCAATAATCGGCCGAATCGGGCGATTATCGCTCCGTGTCATAAATACAACGATCAGCCGATGACAAGGATCATTGATATAGGTTTGAACTTATAATTGTCGGGTGCCTACCGCGCATCGCTACGTGTAATAGCGGTGCGCGGCCGGCGGCTAACAATTTACATTACCTATCCACGCTCCAGGGCTCCTCTTGCGGTCTTCTTCTCCCCGGGACCCGCACGCTCCAGCTTCAGAGCGGCCTGTCTAAGCTTACAGGCCGCTCAGCCAACCACAGGCCGGGACCACCGTGGCCAGTGATTGGCTGAGCGGTCTATCAACTGATTCAGGACGCTCTGAAGCTGGAGCGTGCGGGACCCGGGAAGAAAGACCGCAAGAGGCGCCCTGGAGCCTGGACAAATAATGTATAATGTTTAGTAAGGGCTGCAAGGACATCGGTAACAATGTCCATGCAGCCCTTGTTAAACGGTAATAGGGCCTTGGAATAGGTCCAGTAAACGAGCGCCGATCTAGCACATCGGTGCTCATTTACAGTTATTATTGGGCCCCCATCGGCCCGTGGAATAACACCCTAACCTGCTGAAATCATCCTAGAGAGCGCTAAGGAGGAAAGTAATCCAGAAGAAGCAATATGGAGACAGCACGTCCTAAAAAACCTTCGCTTTTATTCACACCAGTGCAACGTTTCGGCTCATTTTGTAGCCTTTCTCAAGCAGTGATACAATACACTTCCAAGTCTCAGTATATATGTGCAAGTGTTCAGTATACAGGTAATTATAAACAAGTCCATACCCTGTGAAGCCCAGTCACGACCACCTCCTGCGATCTGTCTCGTTTTCCTCCTGTCCCTTTCTGACCTTCTCTCCGCCTGCACATTTCTTTGTGAATATTTAATTTTTACCATAAAAGATGGAAAGATAAACTTGTTTAGAAACCGCTATGAATAGACCAAATGAAACGCAAAATATATTAGTATAGAGATGAAAGAGAATGTGGGTCAGCTCACCTGGAGAGTGTCTGATAGCAAAGTGTTTCTTCTAAAGAGAGCGCACGGTACACAGCGTTGACTAGACGCTCTAGTACATGAAAGATGCGAGTAAAAGTATGTCCAAACAACGTGTTTCACGCAGGTGTGCTTAGTCGTGGTCTGACCATGACTAAGAGCACCTGTGTGAAACCTGTTGGTCATTCACACTTATACTTTTTAACCTATGCCAGATTAAAATTTAAAGGGGGTTTCCGATTAACACTTGCTTGTCCCCTATACACAAGTGAGAGATCGCTGGGGGTCTGACCTCCTTGCCCCCTGGTGATCTCCATAGCGGCTACCACTTCCTTTGTTTTGAATAGAGCTGCGGGTTGGCGTGACCTGCAGCTTAATTTATTTTCTTAGAATGTGAATACGTTGCGAGCGGCAGGGTCGCAGGTAGAGAACCTTGGCTAATCTGCTTCTTGGAGAAGCGCTTATCTCTAAATATTCAATTCTCAAAAGCAGCTACTAAGTATTGAAGGCCGCAACGTTACAGCATCCCGCTGCTTCTAATGCTTGGTGACTGTCAAGCATTTAAAATGTTTTTGAATTTTTATTTTTATTTTTTTACTTTTTTTTTCTTCTCCTAGAGCTGTTATTATGGTAATGGGTCCCTGGATGTTTTGGGGGAAAGATCTGGGTACTTGATACTGAATAAGCCCTAAAGTAGGGATTGGGAACCTGTGGCCCTTCAGCTGTTGCACAACTACAATTCCCATCATACCTGGGTTATAGAGGTCTTACAATTAGGTTGTCTTTCTTTACGTTGAGTAGTCAGGTGGGTAGGAAAATGGAGTGTGAAGTAAAAACACTGTATACATTGTAAACACTCTGGCTTCAGCACCGACAGTGTTTTGGTCCCCCGCTGGTATCTCTTTAATGAAGCGATGCAGTATGTACCAGTATGTGGCCACAGCGGGCATTGATGATGTGCAGGTGTGGTGCTATGTGGGTATTGTATATTTTTGCCTTATTAAAGTTATATGGGCCAGGTGGGGGGAGGGGGGGGGTACAGGACCATCAGCACTGAAGCAGCAGGGGATTTAAAGGTATATATGTGTTTCTTTATTTATGTTACAGCTGACCTGGTGACACAGAGACTGGGAAAAATCGTGCTTAGCATGGTCTCCTGGCTCATTCTTGCAATTGCTCAGACTCGGACCGATTAAAACTTTTGAAATGTTTCTATGACACGTCAAAAGTTTTTCCAAATGACAGTTTAGATTTTCTAGGTCTAAATCAATGTTATCCATATGGCCACTAGGTGTCTCCCTTCCTGTCAAACTGTAGTCCGATATTTGGTCTTTTCTCTATTAAAAAAAAGAGACCAAACACAGGAAGTCCCCGTCCTTTGCCACTCACACAAGGAAAAACACCTGTCCATCATGCAGGTTGTATATCAGCTGAGGGCAGGTAACTTATGGTGCGTTTACACAGACAGATTTATCTGGCAGATTTTGGAAGCCAAAGCCAGGAATGGATTGGAAAGAGCAGAAATCTCAGTCTTTCCTTTATGACATGTTCCCTGTTTCTGGCTTTGGCTTTAACCCTTAGGGGATACAGCCAGTTTTCATTTTTGCGTTTTCGTTTTTCCCTCCTCGTGTATATAAGGCCATAGCGCCTGCATTTTTCCACCTAGAGACCCAAATGAGCCCTTATTTTTTGCGCAACTAATTGTACTTTGCTATGGCAGATGTAATTTTTGCCTAAAATGTCCTGGGAAACCAGAAAAAAATTATATGTGTGGTGAAATTGAAAAAAAAAAAAGTTTTTTTTTTATTTGGGGGGGGGGGGGGGGGGGGGGGTTGTTTTTACTCCGTTCGCCCTGGGGTAAAACTGACTCGTTATATATGTTCCTTAAGTTGTTACGATTACAACGATATGTAACATGTATAACTTTTATTTGATTTGATGGCTTGTAAAAAATTAAAACCTTTTAAAGAAAATATATGTTCCTTAAAATCGCTCCATTCCCAGGCTTATAGCGCTTTTATCCTTTGGTCTATGGGTCTGTGTGAGGTGTCATTTTTTGCACCATGATGTGATCTTTCTATCGGTACCTTGATTGCGCATATATGACTTTTTGATCGCTTTTTATTACAATTATTCTGGATTTGATGCGACCAAAAATGCGCAATTTTGCACTTTGGGATTTTTTTCCGCTGACGCCGTTTACCGTGTGAGATCAGGAATGTGATTAATTAATAGTTCGGGCGATTACGCACGCGGCGATAGCAAACATGTTTGTTTGTTTATTAATTAATTAATTTATTTTTATTTATAATATGGGGAAAGGGGGGTGATTCAGACTTTTATTAGGGGAGGGGATTTTGTGTTATTAAAAATACATTTTTCTTTTACTTTACACATATAGTAGAAGCCCCCCTGGGGTTAGGGTTATTCCCCCTGGGGTTAGGGTTATTCCCCCTGGGGTTAGGGTTATTCCCACTGGGGGACTTCTAGTATATGTACTCTGATCTCTCATAGAGATCCATGCAGTATAGTTATACTGCATGAATCCATGAGATCGGTGTTCTATTGCTTTTGGCTGCTGCAGCCAAAAGCAATAGAATGCCGAGCCGGGATCAGCGCCATTACGGAGCAGACCCCGGCCCGGGATGGATGCAGGGATCGCCCCCCCCCGCAATCGCGCCGCAGGGGGGCGATCCCCCCCACTAGACCACCAGGGATGGATTTGAGCAAGTATTTAGAAGCAGCTGTCAACTTTGACGGCTGCTTCTAAGTACTTAATTAGCGGGCACGGCGATCGGACCGTGCCCGCTAATAGCCGCGATCCCAGGCTACATGCGACACCCGGGATCGCGGTAGTTCAGAGGGGGGTCGCCGCGCGACCCCCCTCTGAACTCCCATAGCGGCACAAGGACATTCAGTAACGCCCTGGTGCAGCTATGGGTTAAAAATCTGTCACACAAATCTGTCTGTGTAAACACACCATCAGTATAGTTAGTAATAGTTAATAACATAATTAGCCTATCAGCTCTGCAGCTTACCAGGAGACAATTCTCTTGTTATGTAACAAGTCAGTCAGTATAATGTTACTATGTGCTTACAGAGGTTTTTTGTGCTGTGTGACAGGAGAGCTGACCGTACAAGGCGAGCACCCCCAGGATTCTCTGCTACTGAATGTGGACGCGCAGCAGCTGTATACATGCGCAGTTAGGACTTGTCCTGCTCAGGAATGGCTGTCAATCAATATCGAGCCATGTCTGTGAGCGCAAAGGACTAGGACTTCCTGTGTTTGGTCTTTTTTTTTTTTTTTTTTTTTTTTAAATTAGAGAAAAGATCCGTATGGAGCACAACATGACAGGAAGGGAGACACCTAGTGGCCGTATGTATAATGTTTATTAAAACATAGAAAACTTAAATGAGTACTGTATATTGCAAAACTGGTTTTGATCACAAAAAATTTAGTTGACATGGACCTACTTGTGACTATGACCAACATATGGGGGGATATTCTCTTCTGTTTCCCCCATATGTGGATGACCAGATTATTATATGGCTGTTGTGCACAGAGACATAAGGATTTATCTGGTATCTAATATGTGGCAGATTGTTGGGTTCTTGCCCTGTGCCGATTCATTGCAGAGAAGGTTCAGCTCTCTGCCCAAGCCCCCGTCTTCTTTGTCTAGCAAGTAACAACACATCCCCCGCTATCTATCTATCTATATATATTATAATATAATATATTGCTTCTATATATTTTTCCCCACCCCAAGTTCCCGCGAGATCCTCAAGCATAAAAAAAGAAGCCGCCGCGCTGCCGCTCTACAAGCCTGGCAGCTGTTCCCGAGCACATTGCAGCAGAAAGCAAAGTCTGCCTGGCGAAGTGACTGTGCCAGGAGGAGATTAATGTTCAGACCTGTTAGCAAGGGATACGCTGTTTGAAGGACGGAGATGCTCCCTTGCCCCCCCCTCCTCCGTCTACACATGGCTTCTTCCCTCCTGAGACTCAGCTGCTGTAGCTGAGCTGAAGTTTTGCTTATTGGATTCTGGGCCACCGAGATCATTAAAAACACTGCAGGGAAGTATAGGGAACATACCGCGCGCAATGAAAGCAAATGCCAGGGCCGCTATGGCAGATGTAGTGCCGCAGTTCTTCGTTGCGGTTGTCGTTGACACAGGGTTAGAATTAAAATTTAAATTTCACACACACACATTTTTTTAAATATAGTTATATTTTTATTATATATTTTTTTCTTTTGCGATCTTGCAAACTCCATCGTCATAATAGAAAGGGATTTTTTTTCCCACTTTCCTTGCTGCTTGCAGGATTTGGTTCATTGATATTTATAAGCCTGTGTCGTCTCCCCGCACCTCGGCTTCCCAGCTTCATGTGCCCAGAACACATCCCACACGCAGTGACTGTAGCTGCCGCAGCGCCTGGCAGAGACATAATTGTGTTTTTCTACGCCTCCTAGAATGTAAGCAGGATAAATGGGGTCCCCTGACCGGCGCGCCATAGATTGGAATGGTGCCCCGATGTAGAAAACAGGACCAGCCAGTGACGGTGTAGCTATATGTAGGTACTAGAGATGAGCGAATTTACATTACAAACAAAGCAAAGTTATTAGTTTGCTCGGCACTCGGCTTGTACACCGGCTGCCTTTTGCTGCTCCATCCCGGGTGCCCAGAAAAGCTTTATCCTGTCATGGAAAACTGGGAGAAGTTTCCCAGGACTGGATCCAGCTTTTCCAGGCACCTGGGGTCGAGCGGCAGGGAGCGACATGGAGATCAAAGGCAGCAGGCATATAAGCTGAGTGCCGAGCAAATGAAGTGCTTTGCTTTGTTTATAATGTAAATTTGCTCATTTCTAGTAGGTATCGAAAAGCAAATATATAGCTGAAGGAGCTGAGCCTTAGGCGCAATGTCTTCCCCTAAATAAAGCTCACACGTTACAAAACCATTGACGTCAATGGGAAAGCAACGGAAAGTCCGTAGAAATGTGCCAAACACAAAAGGGGAGATTTACCAAACTGGTGTAAAGTAGAACTGTCTCTGTTGCCCCTAGCAACCAACCAGATTCCACTTTCATTCCTCACAGATTCCTTGAAAAATGAAAGGTGGAATCTGATTGGTTGCTAGGGGCAACTAAGACAATTCTACTTTACAGCAGTTTGATAAGTTTCCCCCAAAATGTAAGTGAGAATTTTACAAATTGAATTTACGCCCGAAATTTTTCTTTTAATTGAAAGGGTTGTAAAGTGTACAAAATTGGGACCGGCATGTCCCTGTCAGGTTCCATTGGAGGCAATTTTTTAAATAATATTTGTTAGAAATTTTCTTCCATTCAGCTGCTGGTCAGACAAAGATATAACATATCAGTGAGAAAGGACTGACTGGGGGGGGGGAGAGAAATCCTGGAGGACAGCTCACACATGCTGGAATAAGAGAGAACAGAAAGAGGCCACTCCGCAGGGGAAAATCATATAGGCCAGGGGTGTCAAACTCAGGCCCTTCAGCTGTTTCAGAACTACAATTCCCATCATGCCTAGACAGCCAAAGCTAAAGCTTTGCCTGTCCAGGCATGATGGGAATTGTAGTTTTGTAACAGCTGGAGGGCCTGAGTTTGACACATATGCTATAGGCCTTGTAGTAGTATAAAGAGAATAGAGCTCGCTCACAGGCTGTACAAGCAAAAGAAAGAAAAATGTTTAATAAAGACCTGTGGAGAAAGTACAAAGCAACAATTAAAAATGCTTTTCCATCTCTTTTAAGCTGAGAAAAGTCAGTAGAGAAATATCACAGAAAAGAAGGCCATTGTAGTCTGAACTTGGACCACAGATGTTGCATCATAGTTACATAGTTAATGCGGTTGAAAAAAAGACACATGTCCATCAAGTTCAACCAAGGAGGGGATGGATACAGGGAAG
Source organism: Dendropsophus ebraccatus (assembly GCF_027789765.1). NCBI lineage: Eukaryota > Metazoa > Chordata > Amphibia > Anura > Hylidae > Dendropsophus > Dendropsophus ebraccatus. The sequence continues at coordinate 12,077,545 of NC_091467.1, forward strand.
GGGGAGGGGTGATAGGTTCTATACATATGCATTTATATTATTTTGCTTTAAGAACTTGTCTAGGCCGGTTTTGAAGCCCTCTACTGTTGTTGCTGTGACCAGATCCTGTCATCTAATGACATGTCTGTTATTTCTTTATTTTTCTTTATTTTTTTTGTTGGCTGGGCATGTGGTAATATGCATGTATTGGCCCATTGAATACAAGTGGCCCAATAAAGCCTGCAGTTGTGGACTATATATGGCCCAATTTGTGTGACTGTGTGTATGATGCCTAAGATAGCATAGGAATTTTTCTACATTTTTAAAGGGGAACTCTGGATTTTTTTTCTTTTAAATCGACTAATGTCAAAGTTATACAGATTTGTAAATTACTTCTATTTAAAACAAAAAAAAATCTCCAGTCTTCCAGTACTTATCAGTTGCTGTATGTCCTTCAGGAAGTGGTGTATTCTTTTCAGTCTGACACAGTGCTCTCTGCTGCCACCTCTGTCCAGAGCAGTAACAAATCCCCATAGAAAACCTCTCCTGCTCTGGACAGTTCCTGACATGGACAGAGGTGGCAGCAGAGAGCACTGGAAAGTATATACCACTTCCTGCAGGACTTACATCAGCTGATAAGTACTGGAAGACTTGACCTTTTTAAATAGAAGTAATCTACAGATCTGTATAACCTTCTGGCACCTGGGAAAAAAATAAAAAATTCTATGCAGTGCCCTTTTAAAACCTGCTCAACAAACTTTTATAAATACCGCTAATGTGCAGAATAGAGGCCTATTTTTTTTTTTTTCTTTTAGCTGTTTAATTTGTTTCTTTACCTTTTTTCAGCTATTATTGGCGATCCGCCATGATTTTACCTTTTTTATATTCTTCACTGTAACCATAATACAACAAAAGGAAAAAAGAAAACCTCCAGCTTTTCACAGCGCATTGATTTCGTTTCCCTCTGAAGATGCCCGGTGTCCAATTTGTTAGAATCGAGTTTGCAGAGCCAGTAGTTCAGCCAGAGCTACGAGAATATTTATTCTTCACACAATGAGATAAATGTCAGCTAGTCTGTAGTCGGACATTTATTCAAGAATTCTAATTAATAACAAATCAGATACTCTTAAAGGGTTGTCCATGGCTGTAAATGTCCATTATACTATCAGCCAGGGGTACAGTTGGGTAACCAGTCAACCTGACATCTGAGCTTTGCTTTAAAGGGGTATTCCACTCAAACATAACTTTTGACATAACAATTCCTTCCATACTTGTTATTATTTATTCAGCCTCCTTCCCCCATTTTTGAGCTGCTGCTTTCTGCTGAAGACACAAAAACTTGCGTGTGAGCTTTTCTCTCCATCTCTTCCTGCTCCCCCCTCCCTTCTGAGACGGCTGATGTAAACAACTGTATCTGCAACTTTTGTAGCTTCTTTTTAATGCTGGGAGGATTGTTCTAAGGTCAAGTTGATACAAAGTTGCAGATAGGGACTTATTTACATCAGGAGGGAGAGACAGAAAGGAAAGATCACACAGATTTTTGTGTCTTCAGTAGAAAGCAGCAGCTCAGAATTGGGGGAAGGAGACTGGATAGATAATAAGTATGGAAGGAATTGTTAGTCTTACCATGGGTAGCAATATATCAAAAGTTATGTTTCAGCGGAATACCCCTTGTAAATCCTGTTTCATTCTCACAATCCTTTTTTTTTTTCTCGGTTGGTATTGCTAATATATTGTAATATAAACACTGGGAACTGTGTGTTAATGAATGGACCGGGGTTCGTGCACTAGACGTAAATGACAGAACACAATAAGCTGCAGGTGTTGGAGTTTCTGCATGTTTTAGTCATCTCAATCATCATTGTTGGCCTGAATATTAAAACCTCCATCTTTTTTGTGTTGTAGATTGGAAACGTTAATTTATGATAATGAAAATACAGAAACAAGAGCCACAGGTTAGTAATGATCTTCTTTGCCATACTTACATATTACTTGTGTACTGTGTGTTAGGCTATGTTCACACTACGTAAAAAACACGGCCGTATTTCATAACAATACGCCCGTGTTTTTTACGTAGTGTGAACCTGGCCTTATACTGTATATTTTAGTGCAATAAAGAGTCAATAAAATACTGTTAGTAAACATTTATACCATTACCCAAAGCAGCAGTTTACAACTTGGACTGCAGTGGACAAGTAGCTATGTTTGCAATTTATTTTTTTTATTTAAAGGGGGATTCTAGAGATACATTTCTGTTCTTTATATTGGACTTACCTATTCAGGAAAATCGGCACAGGTTGGGTTGTTGCAAAGTGAATTATTTTTTCACTTCACCATGAGCAGTATTAAAAGTAGAAATTTGTCCGGATTACTCCTTAAGGCTGGGTTCACACCACGTATATTTCAGTCAATATTGTGGTCCTCATATTGCAACCAAAACCAGGAGTGGATTAAAAACACAATGTTGAAATTGAGTGGATGGCCGCCATTTAATGGCAAATATTTGCTGTTATTTTAGAACAACGGCTGTTATATTGAAATAATGGCCGTTATTTACTGTTATATGGCGGCCATCCACTCAATTTCAACATTGTGTGAACAGATCCTTTCTGTGTTTTTAATCCACTCCTGGTTTTGGTTGCAATATGAGGACCACAGTACTGACTGAAATATACGTAATGTGAACGCAGCCTAAAGGGAGTTACATAGGGAGCTGCGTCTTGCAGCCTCTACATAGTATTGCATGCAGCTATTCAGACCTGTTTGCAGTGGCCTGGGGTGGGTGGGTTCTTTTAAGCTGTTTGTTTAACGTCCATAGACGTTAATGGGAGTTACATACACAGCGTAGGACCAAGAGCTATGTTGTGTTAAACAGGCGGTATAGCTTTCAGTGCCACCCTGCTTACACAACCCCCATTATTCTCTGTGGAAGTTGTGTGAGTCTGCACGCTCGCTTCTCTTCAGAATCCAGGCTACTACAATGAGACCAGACTGATATTATAAATTATATTGGCAGCACATCTACTTTCTACACAGAGGCATGTGCTGCCAAGAAACATTTCTAATGCCATGTGTGATCAACCAATGAGCAGACCTTGGGCCTTATACAAGTAGTCTGTCTAATGCTGGCCTTGTATAAAAGGGTTCATAGGTAAGTACAGAACACTGCTATACAAGCCAACAGAGAGGAGCACCCTGCTTGTCATGTCCGGACTCTGTTCTCACTGGCATTTAGAGTAGAAGTCTGGCCAAAACAAAAAGAAAATTCAGCGCAGGAACATAATAAAAAATCAATACTTACCTGTCCCCGTGCCCCCACAGCACTCCCAGACTCCCACCAGCCTTCTGCAATGTCAGGAATGCCCACTCAGCCAGTCATTGGGGTGGGACATCAGTGCAGTCAGTGACTGGCTGAGCGGGCCCAGAGCACCTGATCCCGGGAGAAAGTTGAACCCGGCGGCAGTCAGTGAGCCTGTGATGCGGTGCTCTGGGGGCTTGATTCTTTATTATGTTCCCACACACCTCTGCTCACACTGTTATGGTTTTGGCCGGACTTATCCTTTAATTCTTGTATATCTGCTGCAGAAATCTGATTCTAACACTGGGATTTCTGCTCTGGATGTGTTTTGGGTGTGAAAATCTTCCAAATAAGTGAATCTGAGTGGAAATTTTCTATAGCATTGATGCAGACCTATTCCCATCTGTGAGATTTGGCTGGGTATCCGCACTGTAATCGGTGCGGGATACGACACATGTGGGGGAGGCCTCATACTATAGAGCAGCTCAGCTCCCGGCTCAGGTTACACTGCAGCAGGAAGGCTCGGAGGCGTCCTGTCCCTGGATTACAGGCAGGAGGGGAGGGGGGGCAGTGAGATCACTCCGCTCCACATGATGAGGATAGGAGAAGCCGAGGACTGAGCTTTGTTGTCTGCGCCGGTACGTCCCTTCTAGCAGGGTACAGCTGGTAGATGGAACTAGTAACTACAGGAACGCTTTTCATTGACAAAGAGCTCCTCAGACTTGCGTATATATAAGAATAGAATATATATAAGTCATGAGCACTTCAATAACTTTCTAATCATGTGTGTTTCATCATATATATATATGTATGTGTGTGTAAAATAGTATGTAAAAATATTTTTATATGTAACTATCTTTTATATGTAACTATATCTATCCACTGGACCAATGTTATTCAGTAGCGCCGTTGCGTACTACTCACCCGTCCCCGTGCCTGTCCAACGCCAAATTGCTGCTCTGGGACCCCCACGGCCTCTTCTTAGTCAACATCACAACCCGGCTGATTGACAGTCCGCTCAGCCAGTCGGTGACCGGGGTGGGACGCCACTCCAGTCACTGATTGGTTGAGCGGGCTGTCCCTCAGCTGGATCGGGTATTTTCCTATCATCACAACTCCAGTGGGTCCTGACTCGGGTCAGGTGATGCATCGCGGGCCCGGGGAGAGGTAAAAAAAGAAAATCAACGTTGGCCTTTTTTCCCCTCTGCCCCGCCACCTGACAAAAGTTTGTTATGGTCAGACATCTCCTTTAAAAATTATAGATGGTCAACAACCATCTATAGGAATTGGGGTGTAACAAAAAAAAGTGACAAAAAAAAAAATTGGGATATCATTTTGAATTTTTTTTTTGCGCTAATCAAAATAGATAGATACCGCTTATATGGCATAAACAACAAATATAATTTATCTGTGTACATTACTAATAGATGGCTCACAGTTTCATCCCAATTTCAACCATGTTTCACTTCATTTTCTGTCTCTGTCCCCCTTGGCAGCTACCCAACCTGAAAGCACTTAGCTATTCACCAATGTCCAGTGCCTCTATATCCTGCGAGCGCCAGGTACTTGCCCCATTTTCTGAAGCTAGCCTTGAAGATTTTCACCCCGTGACCCTTTTGGACGCCCCGTCTGGACTCCTGCCAGAGAATGAACTGTACCCCGGGCAGGAGAGCTGCGAGCTCAGCGAGGTGACCAATGTGAACGGAATGGAGGACAGTGGAGGGGGTGGGACGGGGGTGAAGAAAAAACGGAAAAAAAAGGAACAGGGGGAGGAGAAGCCGACTAAACCAAAGAAAAAGAAGGAACCCAAGAAAGAAAAAGTCAAAGAAACTAAGAAAGTGAAGGAGCCCAAAGAGGCCAAGGAACCCAAGCAGCCCAAGGTCCCCAAGGAACCGAAAAAGCCAAGAAAGCCCAAGGAGCCGAAACCACCGAAAGAAAAAAAAGCTAATTCTGACGCGGTTACTAAAACCAAATCTAAGAAAACAAGGTAAAATTTAGGACTTTTATCTTTGTTAAAGGGAACCTGTCACCCCTGGAAGGCCCCCGAACCCACCCTACCCCTGCATATGGCCCCAAAACTTACCCCAACCTGCCGGTGTCGCTTCCGATGCCTGTTCATCTGCGCGCTCAATGTGAAAATGGGTGGAGATGAGTCCGGAGCAGTGACTTCCTATGGGCATCAGACATCACCATTTGCATATTGAGCGCACAGAGCGGGCGACCTTATCTCTGCGGTGGGACCTGCATCGGGAGCAGGACCGGCAGCATAAGGTAAGTATGGGGAGCCGTATCCAGGGGGTAGGGTGGTTTTGAGGGGCCATCCAGGGGTGACAGGTTCCCTTTAAGCTTGCACTATGTGACCTCATCTTCTACTGAATATTATAGCATGATACTGCTTGCCTGTAGTGAAAGTGGCCGTCTTCTCCTAAATCCTTGAGTGATGCGTTCAGCTATCAGAAAGTTATACAAATTTGTAAATTACTTCTGTTTTAAAAAAACAGGACTTCCAGTACTTATCAGCTGCTGTATATCCCGCAGGAAGTGGTGTATTCTTTCCAGTCTGACACAGTGCTCTCTGCTGCCACCATGTCAGGAACTGTCCAGAGCAGCAGCAAATCCCCATAGAAAACCTCTCCTGACATGGACAGAGGTGGCAGCAGAGAGCACTGTGTCAGACTGGAAAGAATACACCACTTCCTGCAGAGCGTACAGCAGCTGATAAGTAATAGAAGGCTCAAGATTTTTAAGAAGAATTTTACAAATCTGTATAACTTTCTGACACCAGTTGATTGGGGGGGGGGGGGGGTCAATTGAATGCAAACAATGTTGCATGTAGGACTGTACCTTTTATCATGTGGATTGTACATCAGCTATATATTGAACCAATCTTATTCTGTGCAGCAAAGAACAGGGACCAACTCCAGTGGAGAAAAAGAAGAAAGGGAAGAGGAAAGCAGAACCATGTGAAGACAGCTTGGAGGGTGAGCTCTCCATGCTGAACTCGGGATCTCAGAGCACAGAGGAGTCCACAGAGTCTCTAGACAGTCAGGTAAATGCGTATTGATGTGTTCTTTAGGTTTACCAGCTACTTGCAAGTATTAAAGTTTTATTAGGTGAAAAGTTTTTAAATCTGTGTATTTTCTAACACAGATGCCAAAAATTTTGATTGATCAGGGTCTAGATATTTAGACCTCTATTAAAGGGGAACTATGAGCAGGTTAGATGGATATCTCCCTAATATACTACGTTATTCATGCACATAGATTATTTGTCTATATGTTGTGCTCTTGCCAATATATAGTGAAACCAGCATATCTGTAATGCATACTCGCACTCTTTGAATCTTGAAAAATAAAAGCTTTAAAGAAGTCTTCTGCTCAGGTAAGATTCATGTTGAATCATCCTCTTTCCTTTAGACTAACAATCCATTCCATACTTGTTATCTATTTAGTCTCCTTCCCCCAGTTCTGAGCTCTTGCTTTCTGCTGAAGACACAAAAACCTGTGTGTGAGCTTTTCTTTATGTCTCCCCCTAACTTCTGAGACAGCCGATTTAAAGAGTGTCCCTGCTGGCTGTCTCTGCACTCTGTGATGCTGGAAGGGGCAAGTTGCTTGTGACCTCACTGTGATTAACCCTCCCAGCATTATAGAAAGCAGAGATAGCCGTCAGGGGCACTGTGAACATGAGCCATCCTGGAAAATGAGGGGGAAGGAGAGGGAGACGGAGAGAAAAGCTCTCGCAGATTTCTGTGTCTTTAGCAGAAAACAGCAGCTCGAAACTGGGGGAAGGAGACTGAATAGATAATAACAAGTATGGAGGGAATTTTTAGTCTCGGGGGGGGGGGGGGGTGGGGGGGGGGGGGGGGGCTGGCGTCATTCAACATGTATTTTACCTGACCGGAATACCCCTTTAATTTTTATATACACTGAAATCTGCATATCATTCATTTATCCATAGTTTTTTGGGGGTTCTTTGCATGAATGGATGGATTCCTTTTGGTTTTTCATAATAATTAACAATCCTATTCCACATAGAAGAGGAGGTCGGGACGTCAGGTGAAGCGAAGGAAGTACAATGAAGACCTTGATTTCAAAGTGGTGGACGACGATGGGGAAACTATCGCGGTGTTGGGAGCCGGGAGAGCGTCTGCACTATCTGCATCAACACTGGCATGGCAAGCCGAGGTCAGACTACTACACTGTGCACAGACTGTATAATAAGGGGACAGCATAGGCTTTCTGCTCAAGGCAATGCTAAGATTTCAGACAGGAAGGAAGTGTCATTGCTTTTACATTCTCAGGAGAGAATATACTAGGTATTCATATCAGGTTGGTAACCACCATATATATGAATGATGATCTGTACCAAAACTAAAGAGACCCTGCATCCTATAGTCCAGAGGTAGGGAACCTTGGCTCTCCAGCTGCTGCAAAACTACAACTCCCATCATGCCTGGACAGCCGAAGGCTGTCCAGGCATGGTGGGAGTTATAGTTTTGCAGCAGCTGGAGAGCCAAGGTTCCCTACCCCTGCTATAGTCTGCAGTCAGGATGATTGGGTACAGAGCCGACAAAGCCCAATCACTGTGCGGTAATTCATAGCTATACAGTTGTCTCCCTCTTCTTGCCATCGGTGATCGTGCAGAAGCAGAGAGGAAACCGAGCGCCATGTGATGCCCCATCCTGCCATGGCAGAGAACTCCCTGCATAGCCCACGGAGCAGAGGTGATAGCTGCAGAGGCTTTGATGTCATGACCATGCGAGGATTTCCACACAGAGAGAGTATGAGCACAAAAGGAAACCAGCCGACCTTATATCTAGATATAATCCAGTATTTACATGCACCCTTGCAGCTTGTTTCAAGGACCAGAGATTAAAGGGGTTATCCAGCGATAAAAAAACATGGCCACTCTTCCCCCCCCCCCCTCTTGTCTCCAGTTCAGGTGTGGTTTGCAATTAAGCTCCATTTACTTCAATGGAACTGAGTTCCAAACCCCACCCAATCTGGAGACAAGAGAGGGGGAAAAGTAGCCATGTTTTTGTAGCGCTGGATAACTCCTTTAATGACACACTGAGGAGAGAGGGGTTAGAGGAGAAGTCCGGCGAAAATTTTCATTAAAGTATTGTATTGCCCCCCAAAAGTTATACAAATCACCAATATACATTTATTATGGGAATTGCTTATATAATGCTTTGTTCCCTGCACTTACTACTGCATCAAAGCTTCACTTCCTGAATAACATGGTGATGTCACTTCCTGGATAACATGGTGATGTCACTTCCTGGATAACATGGTGATGTCACTTCCTGGATAACATGGTGATGTCACTTCCTGGATAACATGGTGATGTCACTTCCTGGATAACATGGTGATGTCACTTCCTGGATAAAAATGGTGATGTCACTTCCTGGATAACATGGTGATGTCACTTCCTGGATAACATGGTGATGTCACTTCCTGGATAACATGGTGATGTCACTTCCTGGATAACATGGTGATGTCAATTCCTGGATAACATGGTGATGTCACTTCCTGGATAAAATTGTGATGTCACTTCCTGGATAAAATTGTGATGTCGCTTCCTGGATAAAAATGGTGATGTCGCTTCCTGGATAAAAATGGTGATGTCGCTTCCTGGATAAAAATGGTGATGTCGCTTCCTGGATAAAAATGGTGATGTCACTTCCTGGAAAACATGGTGATGTTACTTCCTGGATAACATGGTGATGTCACTTCCTGGAAAACATGGTGATGTCACTTCCTGGAAAACATGGTGATGTTACTTCCTGCTGGAGAGGATGATGGCAGGGGGACACTGAGGGACACAGGGCACTGGAGGGACACTGAGCATCCCTCTGCCATCATCCTCTCGAGCAGCCACAGCCCGCACAGCTCTGGGATTTGGGTTGTGACATCTCCATGTTATCCAGGAAGTGACATCACCATGTTATCCAGGGAGTGACATCACCACATTATCCAGGAGGTGACATCACCATGTTATCAAGGGAGTGACATCACCACATTATCCAGGAGGTGACATCACCATGTTATCCAGGAAGTGACATCACCGTGTTATCCAGGAAGTGACATCACCATGGTATCCAGGAAGTGACATCACCATGTTATCCAGGCAGTGAAGCCTTGATGCAGTAGTAAGTGCAGGGAAAAAGCACTTTATAAGCATTTCCTGTAATAAGTGTATATTGGTGATTTGTGTAACTTTTTTTTTTTTTTTTTTTTTGGGGGGGGGGGGGGGGGGGGACGACGACAATACAATACTTTAATAAAAATTCTGCCCGACTTCTCCTTTAAGCACTGGCCTTGGCCGATGTGGTTTGTATTATATGATTTTTAGTTGCCATTTTAGTCTATCCTGAATGTGTTTCAGTGAGGTTGTGGTAGGACTGCGTTGCGAGCTGGTCAAGTTTCTTCCACTTCAATTCACATTTATCGATTTTTATGGACCTTGCATTTGCATAGAGGCATCGGTATAGCATGTGCTTCTGTGGAGCATATTGGGTGGTATTTCCATTAGTCCTGTTAGTACTTGGTATTTTCCATGGTGATATTGACTTCACAATGCAGTTTTGATCTTGGCGATGTGTGCCGCAGCCGAGTGCAGTCAGATAATTGTTATTGGAGTTTTTCTTTTGCAGACAGACATCATAGGCTCCAGTACTAGTCCTGTTCTGTCTGTACAAAGACATACATGTGCTTCCTTTCTATGACTATACCATATTTATATCCACCTAAGTCTTTAGTGTATTCTGTTCCATGCTGCCCATAGAGAATTATGCATCTGTGAACCCTTGTCTCCAGTTCAGGTGCGGTTTGCAGTTAAGCTCCATTCACGTCAATGGAACTGAGTGGCAAAACCTGCACCCAAACTGGAGACGAGAGCGGTGCTTTCTCTGAAAGAAAGTGGCCATGTTCTTCTAATGCGGTTACCTTTTTAATCAAGTGGCTGGGCTGCACGAAGGATCCTTGTATTGTTCGTGCAGCCATGGAAAGTGCCAGCACGCATATGCATATATATCCATGCTGTCAGTTTCCACATCACGCAAACAGCTGTGTATGCTTACCTTCTGCACTGCTGTGTGATCTGGCCCTTCTGTCCTGCTCTTTAGCCCCACCTCTTAAAGCTGTCAATCTTTCTGGAGGTGGTGGCGACCTGAAGAGAGAGCGGAATGCCGGATCACACAGCAGCGCACTAGGTTTGTTTACGATGCTAGTGTGATCTGAAAACTGACAGCACAGATATATACATACCCATCCTGTCAATTTGCTATTGGCTGTACATCTCCTGTATATACAGCGGCCAATAGCGATGGATTTTGCTGCCCACAGAAAAAGATGAGATCAGCCGAGGATCGTTTGTTTTTCTGAATCTGGCTTGTGGGGTTGTGCTGCCCCTCTGTTCATTAGACCAGGGATGGGGAACCTCCGGCCCCTCAGCTGTTGCAAAACTACAATTCCCATCCTGCCCGGACAGCCAAAGCTTTGCTTCGGCTGTCCAGGCATGATGGGCATTGTAGTTTTGCAACAGCTGGATGGATGAAGGTTCCCCATCCCTACATTAGACCGCCTGAAATCCATAGATTTACTGTGTTATAGACCGGGAAAGGGTGAGAGCAGGCATTGTTACTAAATGGCTTTCTTGATACGTATAAAAGTCATTGTTATTTTTGTGTTATTGTTTGCATTGTAGGAGCCACCTGAAGATGATGCCAATATAATTGAAAAGATCCTGTCTTCAAGAGTAGTCCAGAAAGAGGTTAGCTGCTGTCTGTAGCAAGATTTCATTTTATGCATTAGAATTTTAGAAACACTTGTCACAATTAAAAAAAAAAATATTTAAAGAAATCAACAGGAGTTATGGCAATCAGTTTTTAAAAATTTTCTATGTTGAAAGCAACCTTTTACACATGACCACTAGGTGTCTCCCTTCCTGTGCTCCATGCTCCTTCACTGCTGATATTTGGACCAAACACAGGAAGTCCTGGCCCTTTGCGCTCACAGACATGGCTTGGTGTTGATTGACAGCCATTCCTGAGTGTGCAAGGAGCAGGACAAGTCTTTACTGTGCATGTGTACAGCTGCTGCGCGTCCACATTCAGTAGCAGAGAATCCTGGAGGTGCTCGCATTGTACGGTCAGCTCTCCTGTCACACAGCACCAAAACCTCTGTAACCACACAGTGACATTATACTGACTGATCTGTTACATAACACAGAGCATTGTCTCCTGGTAAGCTGCAGAGCTGATAATAGAATTAGTAATAGGTGATAATATAATTAGCCTAAGTTAGATGTATGGCCATGGGTGTATAAAACAGCCGTACTGCCCTTACCGACCTCGACTGGATGGCCAGACATGGATGTAGAATACATGTGATGCCGCTTCAGATTGGTCGCAATGAGTTTGTTACTAATAGTTATTTTAAGTCAACGCTTTGTAGATAAATGTGATTGTCCGAATTCTTTTCTTTTCAGTTTATTCCTGGAGGAATGTCATTGGAGGTGGAGGAATTCTATGTCAAGTATAGAAACTTGTAAGTCATGTGACTAATACATGTGATCTCAGACCATGACACCTGGAGGGGGCTGTTGTGATCTGTCGACTAGTCACAGCATTTACATTGATTGGGGGAGATTTATCAAGCTGATGTAAAGTAGACCTGGTTCAGTTGCCCCTAGCAACCAATCAGATTCCACCTTTCAATTTCCAAACAATCTGTGAGGAAAGAAAAGTGGAATCTGATTGGTTGCTAGGGGCAACTGAACCAGGTCTACTTTACATCAGGTTGACAAATTTCTCCCATTGTGTGTTGGGGTCTCGGGGATTCAGCGGACCCTGCTTTCTTTACTGCTGAAGCCCCTATTACACCGGGCGATTCAGAGGAGCAAAGAAGCGCCGACCTGCCAGGTCAGCGCTCACTTGTCCTCGTTCCCCGCTCGCAGCTGGCGCTATTACACACGTTGGCAGCGAACGGGTAATAGATGCATGATGCCGGCTGATCGTTGTTACACAAGACGATTATCGTCCGTAATGGCCAATAATCCAATAATTGCTTGGTGTAATAGGGGCTTAACACAGAGTGACTTGTCCGTACTAGTGGCCTTGACTGTTACTACAGCTCAGGTGTATTGAAGGGGTACTCCAGCTATTTTTTTTTTTTGTAGAAAGGTATATAGATTTGTAAATTACTTTTATTAAAAAAAAAAATCTCCATTCTTCCAGTACCTCTCAGCTGCTGTGTGTCCTGCAGGAAGTGGTGTATTCTTTACAGTCTGACACAGTGCTCTCTGCTGCCACCTCTGTCCATGTCAGGAACTGTCCAGAACAGGAGAGGTTTTCTATGAGGATTTGCTGCTGCTCTGGACAGTTCCTGACATGGACAGAGGTGGCAGCAGAGAGCACTGTGTCAGACTGGAAAGAATACACCACTTTCTGCAGGACATACAGCAGCTGATAAGTACTGGAAGAATGGAGATTTTTTAAATAGAAGTTAATTACACATCTATATAACTTTTTGTTACCAGGTGGTTTTTTGCCTGTACGTTGACATGTTCCAGGTGTACAGAGACCCTTAGCATGCCTAACTATCCTGTGTATGTACTGTCAGGGCTGCTACACCAGTGACTTACCTGCAGGCAGAGTGCCGGACTTCCCTTTGTTTTTGCTCTGTACCCGGTTCAGCCAATCAGTTGCCCTCAGTCACACAGGTTTCGGGGGTGAGCTGCATGTAGTGGAGGAGGTGTGACCTCTAGCATGCCCATTTGTTTGACTCCTGACCACAGGCTGTCAGTGCAGAAGCAGCATTGGTGCAGCTCTCCCCATTGAAATCTTTGTGTGCTGCCTTCTTGGTTCCTCTATAACTTTCCTAGAATCCATTGAGCCGGTTCTCCGCCTGGTTACAGTGGCGGTCTATGAATTACGCATCTCTGTGTGAGACGGCCATTGTACTGCTTGCGTCCTGATGGCTCCCTTATCCTCTCACTCTCAGTTCCTACCTCCACTGTAAGTGGGCAACGCTAGAAGATCTCGAAAAGGATCCAAGGATCCAGCAGAAAATCAAGAGGTTCCGAAACAAGCAAGCCCAGATGAAGCATATATTCACAGAGGTTGGTGTGAAGTACCCACAATGCATCATGTTACTCTTATATTGGCCGCCTGCTTCTCTCTTTCTATCCACTGTGCATAGCCTTTTCTTTCTCCAGTTCTTCTCCTCTATCTTGGCCGCTGTTATATTGGTCTCGGGCCTGTCTGATAATTTACTGCTCACTCTACATTATAGGATCTATATTGATCCATTTACTATGCGATCCTATTGACTTGACCTGGTTTCACTCTTTCTTTCCTGGTAAGAAGATATCCTGCAAGGGGGGGGGGTTGTCTACAGAGGGGAGATTACCTGCAGGGGAGGGGGTTTACTGCAGGGGGATTGCCTATGGGGGGAGGGGATATACCTACAGGGGGATTGCCTATGGGGGGAGGGGATATACCTACAGGGGGATTGCCTATAGGGAAGGGGTATACCTACAGGGGGGTTGCCTGTGGGGCAAGGGGTATACCTACAGGGGGATTGCCTATAGGGGAAGGGGTATACCTACAGGGGGATTGCCTATAGGGGAAGGGGTATACCTACAGGGGGATTGCCTATAGGTGAAGAGGTATACCTACAGGGGGGGTTGCCTATAGGGAATGGGTATACCTACAGGGGGATTGCCTATAGGGGAAGAGGTATGCCTACAGGGGGAATAGCCTAAAGAGTGGGTATTATGTACAGGAGGGGTTACCTACAGTGGGTGGGGGTATACCTACTGGGGGATTGCCTAAAGAATGGGGAATATGTACAGGGGGCACTACCTTCTGATTGGAGGGGGGCAGGTTACCTACAGGGAGATTGCCTATGGGGGAGGGGGTATACCTACAGGGGGATTATGTACAGGGAGATTGCCTATGGAGGAGGGAGTATACCTACAGGGGGATTGACTATGGTGGTGTTACCTACAGGGGATGCTTACTACAGGGAGATTGCCCATGGGGGAATACACTTTACTGGAGGTGGCTAAATACTAGGTGTGCTACCTACATAAGGGATGGCTACAAACAGGATTCTACTTCTGGGGGTAAGGGGGGGCTACCAACATGTCTGCACAGAGGATCCAGCTACTATATGGATGCATGGAGAGGGCAGATATTGGGCATTACTGCTTATCTGGGGCACCATTACTGTATGAAGCAATACAATACAATAATGTCTCAAACACTATTACCCCTTCATGATGAGGCCCAAAATGGCCTAAATGACCAGGCCAATTTTTATTTTTTTTTCTCCTCCTTGCTATCTTTATTCTTTACGTCAGTCCAAACACAATGATATCCAGGTTTACAGCTTTTATTAACTGTTTTTATTTTTTCACTTACGGGGCTGTATGGGGGGGTCATTGCACCACAATCTTTAGTTTTTATTAGCATCATATTTGTGTAGATCGCTTTTTATTAATTTTTCTTTATATATAATGTAACAAAAAAATCCGTAATCCTGGCGCTTTTCCTCCTCTTTTCCTGTACAGCGTTAACCATACGGGAATAGTAGTGTTATATTTTAATAGAGTGGGTAATTACGCATGCTACAATATATTTATTTTATTTAATTTTTTTTGTAAAATGGGAAAGGGGGTGATTTTAAACTTTTACTGGGAAAGGGGCTTTGGCATATTTTTAAAAACGTTTTTTTTTTTTTTAAACGGTGGGACTATTACATGCAGTCATTGGATTGCATATACTTTTCAATGCTATACCATTGCACACCATTGATCAGTATTATCGGCACTCTGCAAAAATTGGCGCTAGCAAAAAAGAAATAAAAATAAAATAAGATTTAAATTGTAAATCGTTTAGGATGTTAAAGTGGAGATTTTATTTTTTGACCCTATCACCCAGCCCTAATAATAATGTGTATAAATGTGAACTGGAGAGAATGGAACGGCTGCACATCCCATCTATGGCTGATACTAATGCCGCTAGGCCTATATTAAAAATCAACACCAGAGTGTCTGTATATGAATTGATCAAGCCATATTGCCCCATGTACCACCGCGCAGGTCCTCTGGTCCACACGGGTCCCTACGCTAACTCCACTCCAATGTGTATAAATATATTGTATTAGGATGGTGCCAGGAATACAGTAATGTCTGACAGACGTATTCTTCACTTTTCTCCCTTAGCCAGATGAAGATATGTTTAATCCAGACTATGTGGAGGTGGACAGGATTTTAGAAGTTGCTCATACAAAGGACTCTGACACAGGAGAGGTAAGGAGACTTTTGTTCTTATTAGGTATACATGCATACTGGTAACAATAAATCTATTATGTAAGAATATAGGGGGAGATTTATCAAACATGGCGTAAAGTGAAACTGGCTCAGTTGCCCCTAGCAACCAATCAGATTCCACTTTTTATTCCTTGTTTTCTTCTATAGGAGGTGACGCATTACTTGGTGAAGTGGTGCTCACTGTCTTATGAAGAAAGCACCTGGGAGCTTGAGGAAGATGTTGATCCCGGCAAAGTCAAGGAGTTTGACGCCTTGCAAGTTTTCCCTGACATCAATGTGACGGTATAGTAATACAGACTTTACTCTTCAGTGGAATTAAGACCACGGTGCAATATGTTGTTTTCCACATGTAGGGTTCTCAGATAAAAGTTGATTTTTAAGTGGAAACTTTGGCTTTACTGGAGTCTGTTCTGGGTCCTGTATGTGCTTGTAAGTAGGTAAGGATAGTGACATAGAAGGGTTGGTGGGTAAGGATAGTGACATAGAAGGGTTGGTGGGTAAGGATAGTGACATAGAAGGGTTGGTAGGGAAGGATAGTGACATAGAAGAAGGGTTGGTAGGTAAGGATAGTGACATAGGAGAAGGTTTGGTAGGTAAGGATAGTGATATAGGAGAAGGTTTGGTAAGTAAGGATAGTGATATAGGAGAAGGTTTGGTGGGTAAGGATAGTGACATAGGAGAAGGTTTGGTAGGTAAGGATAGTGATATAGGAGAAGGTTTGGTAGGTAAGGATAGTGACATAGGAGGAGGGTTGGTAGGTAAGGATAGTGACATAGGAGAAGGTTTGGTAGGTAAGGATAGTGACATAGGAGAAGGTTTGGTAGGTAAGGATAGTGACATAGGAGGAGGGTTGGTAGGTAAGGATAGTGATATAGGAGAAGGTTTGATAGGTAAGGATAGTGACATAGGAGAAGGGTTGGTAGGTAATGATAGTGACATTTGAGAAGGTTTGGTAGGTAAGGATAGTGATATAGGAGAAGGTTTGGTAGGTAAGGATAGTGACATAGGAGAAGGGTTGGTAGGTAATGATAGTGACATTTGAGAAGGTTTGGTAGGTAAGGATAGTGATATAGGAGAAGGTTTGGTAGGTAAGGATAGTGACATAGGAGGAGGGTTGGTAGGTAAGGATAGTGATATAGGAGAAGGTTTGATAGGTAAGGATAGTGACATAGGAGAAGGGTTGGTAGGTAAGGATAGTGATATAGGGGAAGGTTTGGTAGGTAAGGATAGTGACATAGGAGAAGGGTTGGTAGGTAAGGATAGTGATATAGGGGAAGGTTTGGTAGGTAAGGATAGTGACATAGGAGAAGGATTGGTAGGTAAGGATAGTGATATAGGGAGAAGGTTTGGTAGGTAAGAATAGGGACATAGGAGAAGGATTGGTAGGTAAGGATAGTGATATAGGAGAAGGGTTGGTAGGTAAGGATAGTGATATAGAAGTTTTGGTGGGTAAGGTTAGGGACATAGGAGAAGGTGTGGTAGGTAAGGATAGTGACATAGGAGAAGGATTGGTAGATAAGGATAGTGACGTAGGAGAAGGTTTGGTAGGTAAGGATAGTGACGTAGGAGAAGGTTTGGTAGGTAAGGATAGTGACGTAGGAGAAGGTTTGGTAGGTAAGGATAGTGACATAGGAGAAGGGTTGGTAGGTAAGGATAGTGACGTAGGAGAAGGTTTGGTAGGTAAGGATAGTGACATAGGAGAAGGTTTGGTAGGTAAGGTGATGGGTAGTTTGGCTAGTTTTCATTGTTACCTAATGCGAAAACCATGACAATATTAATCAAACCCTTTTTGCCATGATTGCTGAGGATCCTCAGTTATATAAGCCTTCTGGATACGTCCTGTCCGGCCATTTTCCTCACATCGACAGAATTTATACTCTATATCTTCTTTTCTTTTGGATATAGGAGCGACCGTCTTCTGAAAGCTGGCAGAAGTTGGAGTGTTCTCGTATGTACAAAAATAATAACCAGCTAAGAGAGTACCAGCTGGAGGGCATGAACTGGCTTCTCTTCAACTGGTACAATAGGTAAGATTCATTACCCTAAAATGCTCTGGTCATGATGGGCTGCTGCTGGATTAGCATCGAGTTCCTTTTTTAATCCTGAAGTTCGGGTCTCCTTGGATACCAACAGGCAATGAGACCATAAAAATATAGATTTGTCAATTACTTCTATATAGAAATCTCATCTTCCAGTACTTATCAGCTGCTGTATGCCCTGCAGGAAGTGGTGTTTTCTCTCCAGTCTGACACAGTGCTCTCTGCTGCCACCTCTGTCCATGTCAGGAACTGTCCAGAGCAGCAGCAAATCCTCATAGAAAACCTCTCCTGCTCTGGACAGTTCCTGACATGGACAGAGGTGGTAGCAGAGAGCACTCTGTCAGACTGGAGAGAATACACCACTTTGTGCAGGACATACAGCAGCTAATAAGTACTGGAAATTTTTAAATAAGAAGACATTTACAAATCTGTATAACTTTCTTTCACCAGTTGATTTAAAAAAAAAAAAAATCTTTCTCCAGAGTACCCCTTTAACTTTATTATCCAGAAATTCTGATCTCCTTCTTTTGTTTGTGTAGGAAGAACTGTATTCTCGCAGATGAGATGGGCCTGGGTAAAACCATCCAGTCGATCACCTTTATCTCTGAGATTTTCTTCATGGGCATCCGAGGGCCTTTTCTTATCATCGCTCCGCTTTCCACCATCACAAACTGGGAGCGAGAGTTTCGCACATGGACTGAGATGAACGCCATTGTGTACCATGGGAGCCAGATCAGTCGGCAGATGATCCACCAGTATGAAATGTTCTACAGGGATGCTCAGGTTAGCTCCAGCCGGTGATCACATCGCACCCACCAGGACAATATGTGCTCAGTTCATTGTGTTTCAGCCGCCTTGGAATGTTGTATTTATTAAAGGGAACCCGTCACCATGAATATGCTCCCTAAGCTATCAGCATCATGCTATAGAGCAGAAGGAGCTGAGTGGATTGATATATATCTTTATGGGAAAAGATTCAGTTTAACTTGTAATTTATTGGGTGAAATTCCTGATGTTTCCATGATAAAGAGTCCAGTCCATAGAGTGACTCCGCCCACTGGACTCCTTATCACAGAATGAGCAGTGATTTCAATCAACATGTTACAATCTATACTGAATCTTTTCCCATAAAGTTATATATCAATCTGCTCAGCTCTTCCTGCTCTTTAACATGATGGTGGTAGATTAGAAGCATTGTCTCGATGACAGGTTTCCTTTAACCATTTCATGATATTTTGTTCCGTTTTCCTATAGGGAGCGCCTATTCCAGGAATCTTTAAGTTCCATGTAGTCATCACAACCTTTGAGATGATTCTAGCTGATTGTCCGGAACTGAAGAAAATCCGCTGGAGTTGTGTGATCATTGATGAAGCTCATCGGCTTAAGAACAAGAACTGCAAGCTTCTCGAAGGGCTTAAACTCATGCCACTGGTGAGCAATGAAAGATCTCTCAGGATCTGGCGGTGGTGTATATTATACTCAGTACCCACTAACCCCCTCACGTCAACCATACGGCTATATACGCTGCAAATGCTGATGCTGGGTGCAATAGGATTGTTTATAAACGCTCTTGGCTGTAATGTGTCACCGTTTCAGTGTGATCGTCCCTGCACACATAAGTGTCTCTGGAGCCGGGGATAATGGCAGGCAGCAGCTAGCTGTCATTAACCCCTTAATCAACATAATCTATAGCAATTACAGCATTTAAGGGAGTCAGTGACAGTGTGATTACACTGCGGGGGTCCCCATCAATTTCTTTGACAGGCAGGGGTATAATACTTACCTCTGTTCTGTCAGATTTCATAGAGTCTCATAGAGTCTGCTTGAGGCAGACTGTACGTGCAAAGCACCGCTCTTATTGATAAATGCTACGTAGTGGAGATGTAAGGATGGCACTCCGTGGGTTGTTGGTGCTTGATTATTTTTATATATATATATATATATATATATATATATATATATATATATATATATATATATATTGTAGAAAAAAACAGGCACTCACCAAGTAGATTTGCTCATTTATTCAGAGCAGTATGCATCAGTATTACACCAAATAAGCATTTGAGCCAGACATGGCCTTCATCAACTTTGACTGAGCCAAAGCTGAAGAAGTCTATGTCTGGTCGAAACACTTACTGTATCATTGATTTATACTGCACTGAATAAATGAGAAAATCTGGTGAGTGCCGAGTCTTCCTATACATAAAATGCTTTGTAATGGCATAGCATCAATCAGTATAAGCAATCTAATGATTGCTTGTAATAATCCCAGAGGGGACTTCAAAAGTGGTGGTGGTGGTGGTGGTGGGGAGTTCCTATTTTCACCACTATGACACCAATAAAAACTATAGATCATGGCGCAAGAAGTGACGATCCCAACCAGCCCCATAGGTGAAAAAATAAAAGTATTGTGACATTCATATTAGTTCAGCTGGAATATTATACACGGCACTAGTCAATGTGAATTTCAGTGTCTCGTCCTCTGTGTCTTTCAGGAACACAAGGTTCTCCTTACCGGCACCCCCCTCCAGAACTCGGTGGAGGAGTTGTACAGCCTGCTTAACTTTCTAGAACCAAATCAGTTTCCTTGTGAGAACACTTTCCTGGAGGAGTTTGGAGACCTAAAGACCGAGGAGCAAGTAAGTCGCACGTCTTGTATCATGCTGCGATGTCCGGTTCCATGTTCAGTTGGAATTAACATGCTTGGATCCATTGAATCGCTCTCTCGTTCTTACATAGAAAACCTCCAAAAATAAAAATCACTGCATTAAAATGAGGTTTTCTGGGAATTATGTCAGCCCGGTTTGTCATCTACCATTAATTTTGCTTTGTCTTTTATTTATTTTACGCCAAAGCCCCAGTTACGGATAATATTAGCCAGCAGTACTGGGTCTAGTTAGATGCAGAAACCACCTACTACCGACATCCCATTAATCACTGTAACAACTACTACTCTCTTCTCTCCAGAGACATAGGCAGTACATTGGCAGGGGACTGCATTAGATAGAGATATAGCTACAGGTATATGTGTGTGTATATGTATGTATGTGTGTGTGTGTGTGTGTATGTATATATATATATATATATATATATATATATATATATATATATATATATATATATATATATATGGGAAGACTCTCTTTTTAGTAGTTAAAGTGTCACTGTCGTTCAAATTTTTTTGCAGAAATTAATAGTACAGGCGATTTTAATAAACTTTGTAATTGGGTTTATTAGCTGAAAAAAAAACATTTTTATTATGAAAAATCAGTTTGAAGCTCTCCCCCTGTCTTCATAGTTTTCTATGGAGGAGGGGAGGGGTGGAGGGAGATGAGGCACCAAAACAGGACAACAAAGAGTTAATTTACAGCTACATCACCAGGCTATCTCCTCTGAGGTCAGCGCTGAATACCGGCTTTCACACAGTTCCCACTGTGTACTCATTTGTTCTCTGCTCTCTGCTGGCGACTAATCTCCCCCTCCCTTCTCCATAGGTTACATAGGGCCTGACTAATGTAAAAGAGTTGAGATTTCCTGATAATGAGCAGTGGATGAGAGAGAGGGGGGGGGAGGACCTGGGGAAAAAAAGTTTTCAAATCAGCTGGTGCCAGAAACTTATACAGATTTGTTAATTACTTTTATTTAAAAATCTCCAGTGTACCAGTACTTAACAACCGCTGTATATCCTGCAGGAAGTGGTGGACTCCTTCCAGTCTGACACAGTGCTCTCTGCTGCCACCTCTGTCCATGTCAGGAACTTTGCAGAGCAGGAGAGGTTTTCTATGGGGATTTGCTGCTGCTCTGGACAGTTCCTGACATAGACAGAGGTGGCAGCAGAGAGCAGTGTGTCAGACTGGAAACAATACACCACTTCCTGCAGGACATACAGCAGCTGATAAGTACCGGAAGACTGGAAATGAATACTCCCAGTAATAGATAAGTAGTATTCAGAGGATTATTGAATACAAGTTGTCTAACGTTATATTGAATTGAACTGATGCTAAAAGGCCACACCGGATCTATCACATTGCAGGTGAAAAAATTACAGTCTATCCTGAAGCCGATGATGCTAAGGAGATTAAAGGATGACGTGGAGAAGAACCTCGCTCCAAAGCAGGAAACCATCATAGAGGTGGAACTGACCAACATCCAGAAGAAGTATTACCGGGCAATCCTCGAGAAGAACTTTACATTCCTGGCCAAGGGGGCCAACCAGCACAACATGCCTAACCTCATCAACACTATGATGGAGCTGCGGAAGTGCTGCAACCACCCCTATCTCATCAATGGTCAGTATGTATTATGAGGCTATATACTGTACTGTGGGTGGGAGGATGTCTCTTACGTCTACAAGGCCGTGTTCTTCACATATGTTCTCCCATTTCTTAGGTGCCGAAGAGAAGATTCTAGAAGACTTTCGTAAGAATCACAGTCCTGACGCGTCCGATTTTCAGCTGCAAGCCATGATCCAAGCGGCCGGAAAGCTGGTACTGATCGATAAGCTATTGCCGAAGCTGATCGCCGGAGGACACAAGGTTCTGATCTTCTCCCAGATGGTGAGGTGTCTGGACATCCTGGAGGACTATCTCATTCAGAGGAGGTGAGGCAGGTTAGACACTGGCAAGCATTATAATGGTAGACTCAATTGTAGAGATGAGCGAACCTCAAGGGTGGACCAGAGTATAACGTATTTGATTATCGGTGGCTGAAGAAGTTTGATGTCGCCCTAGGGAGTCCTGGAAAACATGGAGACATACTATGGCTTCTGGCTGTATCCATATTTTCTAGGACTTTCTAGGGCTGCATCAAACTTCTCCATCCACTGATAATCAAATGCCGATCAATCGGAGATCATAGAGGAAAAACCTCCTTATAGGTCACCCATATACTAGGATTCACCTACAATGTCTTCATTTGACTTACAGGTACACATATGAACGAATAGATGGAAGAGTAAGGGGCAACCTCCGCCAAGCCGCCATCGATCGATTCTGTAAACCAGACTCTGATCGCTTTGTATTCCTGCTCTGTACTCGGGCAGGAGGCCTAGGGATCAACCTGACGGCTGCCGACACCTGCATCATCTTTGATTCCGACTGGAACCCTCAGAACGATCTACAGGTAACTTTATTACTCTTACCACGTAAATATATTTAAAGGGATACTCTGGGCTGGGGGGCTTTTTGCCTATGACCGGGCAGGAGGTGGATGAGGGCAATGACGTCCCCTTTATCTCCCCAGTTGCAGTACCGTGTCCCGGAACGCGCCGCTCCGGTCCGCGCTGCCCAGCTGCTTCCTGGTCTCTGACGAGTGCTTGAGATGTGACATTTCGAGTCCGCTCAGCCAGTCAGTGGCCGAGTCGGCCATAGGCAAAAAAGCCCCCCAGCCCGGAGTACCCCTTTAATGCTGTATTGCTTTTTAAAGTATCTGTTTTTATTTTTCCATTTGTATTAGGTTTACATAACCTCACATTAAAGAGGCACTGTCGCAAAAGTTTTTTTTTTTTGTGTTAAGAAATAGGGGTTGTGATTAAAGCTGTTTTGCACTATTATTATTATTATTTAAATTTTCTGTATTAAATCAGTGTTCTACATATGACCTCTAGGTGTCACTGTGCATGTGTACAGCTGCTAAACGTCCACATTCAGTAGCAGAGAAGCCTGGGGGTACTCGCATTGTACGGTCAGCTCTCCTGTCACACAGCACTGAAACCTCAGTAACCACAGAGTGACATTATACTGACTGAATTTTTACATAACAAAGAGCATTGTCTCATGATAAGCTGCAGAGCCGATAATAGAATTTGTAATAGGTAATACTATAATTAGCCTAAGTTATTGCCCTCAGCTAATATACAACCTGCATGATGGAAAGGTGTCTCTCCTTGTGTGAGCGGCAAAGGACGGAGACCTCCTGTGTTTGGTGTTTTTTTTTTTTTTTTTTTAATAAAGGAAAGACCAAATATCTGCTGAGCATGGAGCACAGGAAGGGAGACACCTAGTGGCCATATGTATAACACTGATTTAAACATAAAAATATAAGAAAAAAAAATAAACCAAGTATAATGCAAAACTTGATCACAACCCCTGTTGATTTACTTAAAAAGAAAAAAAAATAATATATATTATATATATATATATATATATATATATATATATATATATATATATATATATATGAAAAAAATATACAGATATATGGATCCTAACATCATAGTCTCCACTTAGCTTAAAAAAAAAGTTTTATTTTTTACATTGTACAGGCACAGGCTCGCTGTCATCGTATTGGGCAGAGCAAAGCTGTGAAGGTTTACCGTCTGATAACCAGGAATTCTTACGAGCGGGAAATGTTTGATAAGGCCAGTCTTAAGCTGGGACTAGACAAGGCTGTACTACAAGACATTAACAGAAAAGGCAACACCAACGGAGTAAGTCTGATGGACAGTAATGTGTGGTTTTGGATTTGTCAGTACGTCTGAGAGGGTCTAACATGTGCATTGAATTCAGGTGCAGCCGTTGTCTAAAATAGAGGTTGAAGATCTCCTTAGGAAAGGGGCGTATGGTGCGCTCATGGATGAGGAGGACGAAGGCTCCAAATTCTGTGAAGAAGACATTGATCAGATTCTACAGCGCAGAACACAAACCATCACCATCCAGTCTGAAGGAAAGGGCTCCACGTTCGCAAAGGTATTCGGCACGCATTATTTTAAAGGGACTTAAAGGGGTGGGGACACGAAGAATACTAGGAAAACAGAAGAACTGCATCCGGCTCCACAGGAATGGAAGTAAAAACTGTTTCTTTATTGGATCATTTTAAAATAAGTAAACACACATCCTCGACGCCAACGCGTTTCGGAAAAATAAACTTTCCTTAAAGGACAACTCCCACAAAATTTTTTTTTTGCTCATTTAACACACATTACACAGTTATATAACTTTGTAATGTGGTTAAATACCCGGCCTGGCCCCCTTCCCCCACTTTCGGACCCCCGACCCCCCGCCCGGAAGTTAAAGAATGTATACATTACCTATTACGATCGTCACGGTCCTCTTCTCCGGGGCGGCATCTGGTGACGACGACGTCAGAGCCGAGGGGCGGTCCGGGTCTTTTTCCTCCTCGGCGTCTTCATGCAAAGTGAATGGGGATGAAAAGGCTGCTGATGCACATGCGCACCAGCAGCCTTTTCATTGGCTGGAGCGCATCACATGGCTTCCAGCTTGCTCAGCCCTGATTGGCTGAGCTTGCTGGAAGCCATGTAATGCGCTCCAGCCAATGAAAAGGCTGCCGGTGCGCAAGCGCACTGGCAGCCTTTTCCATCCCCTGGACCCGGAAGTCGGAGACATCGCTGGACGGCGGCGACGGAGAGGCGGACGGCGGGCGAATCGAGTGGCGATCGTCACCGGAGAGATGGTGAGTATGGTGTCTGTGTGTGTCTGTTTTTTTTTTTGGGGGGGGGTCCCGCGGGAGTTGTCCTTTTAATCATGGCATATTGTGCATTTGAGATATACCTCCATTTATACACATGCTTCACCAATTTGGAAAAAGGAGGGAGGGGAAAAGAAACAGGAAATGAGCGTTATCAGACTATGCCCAGCTGTATAAAATCACTAGTATCACCAGTGAATACATAGAATAGTTACAAACATAGAACCATACATAACAAATAAATGAAAAATACAAACATGGCCCAATTTTCACAAAAAACAACCAAAATACCATAGAAACAATAACAGAAAATGTGTATATGAATGTATGACTTACTACTAGGTACATGGTATGGATATGACAGGCATTGCACATATATGTGAAAATGAAAAAGCAGATGAAAAACTAAATGGGGACTGGGAATAAATACGATCAGACAAAAATGAATAAATGAACTAATATATATACGCCAAATCATTTTTCTTGTTCAGACCCAGAGGTGTGCGGCAGTCCAATTCTAAAATCCAGTGTGCTTCTCTGAGTCTGACCTGGTACATCCAATCCCCTCCCCTCTGTGGTCTGTTGACTTTCTCTATTCCGGATACCAAAAGAGACGATACATCCCCTCCATGCTGTTCCACAAAATGTTTGGACAGACCCGATAGGGGGCGATGTAAATGCAGTCTCATGGCAGCCGAAATATCTCCCAGATGTTCTGATATTCTTTTCTTTAGTTTTCTAATGGTACATCCGACATATTGTAAATTGCATAAAGTGCAAGTTGCCAGATATACCAAATGGGTGTGTTTCACAATTAATGAGGGTGGAAATGTGATAGTGCCTTTTTGTGACACTAGATACAAAGTGTCTTTGAGCTGCCATATATTTACACGTTGCGCATCTGGGCAGGGAGCATCTAAAGCAACCCGTAGTGGAGAGCCAGTTTTTCTTAGGTTGCTCCCTCAGGACCGTAGGCGACAGAATATTGGCTAGCGATTGTATTGTATATGAGAGATATAGACTCCATAATGGGAGAGATTTATCAAACATGGTGTAAAGAGAAACTGGCCCAGTTGCCCCTAGCAACCAATCAGATTCCACCTTTCATTTTCCAAAGAGTCTGTGAGGAATGAAAAGTGGAATCTGACTGGTTGCTAGGGGCAACTGAGCCCGTCTCACTTTACACCATGTTTGATAAATCTCCCCCAATAATCCCACTAAGTGCTGCTCAGTTTCATGTCCTGTTGCCCTTGGTTACAGCCTGCCCGGCATCCACTATATTAGGTCACTCATACTCAATTTAATCCCAGTCACATGACTTGTCCCATTAGTACTGGCAGTTGGTTTTCACATCACTTGCAGCAAGAGGGATTGTGGGGAAGTGTCTGCACTGTTGTCTGGCAACCGCAGGGTCATAGTTCAGAGAGGAAACCAGGAAGTGATCAGATGCATAGGGAAGGAAATGGTACAGGGATGTAAGCTACTTTACTAAAAACAGCAGATTTGTTCACTTTTACAGGCAATTATTGTTGTTTGAACATTCATTCATAGTTATCGCTACAGGCTTCTAAATATGGCCGAACGTTCGTGTCTTCACCGTGGCGAGTGGCCAGGAAAGCTGCCATCATACAGCTCCGATGGCAGCTTATCCCTCTGAGAACAATAGGGTCAAACACTGAAAAACCATTATGCCTGACCCTTTTCTCTACCTACATAAGGGATGCGGAATCTGCGGCCCTCCAGCTGTTGCAAAACTACAACTTCCATGTTAATAGTTGTAGTTTTGCAACAGCAAAGAGCCGCAGATTCTCCATTGCTGACCCTACATCACCTGTCGGAGAGTTGGGAGGCAACCATGTACCTTAGTCAGTGGTAGCATGTCCGACCAACTTTTTTGTAAGTTTGTACTTTTGTTTTGTCAGTTTGGAGGTAGAGAAACAAAAGCATACACATACGCTCACGTATCTGTCCATTTGGCCGTTGCCTGTTCTTCATTGCCTCCTCCTTCCATAGGCCAGCTTCGTATCTTCCGGTAACAGGACGGACATCTCTTTGGACGACCCTAACTTTTGGCAGAAATGGGCAAAGATAGCAGAGCTGGACACAGATGCCAAAAACGAGAAGGTAATAGTCGCTTCGTATCATTGTGTCGCGCGCAGTCAGGGTGCGGCCGTTCACTACAACCGTCATTTCTGCACTTGTTCCATTGTTTAGGACAGTTTAGTCATCGACCGCCCTCGAGTAAGGAAGCAAACCAAACACTACAATTCGTTTGAGGACGATGAGTTGATGGAGTTCTCCGAGTTGGAGAGCGATACCGAGGAGCGTCCCACCAGGTCACGAAGATTGAATGACAAAACGCGGCGATATCTGCGGGCAGAGTGCTTTAGGGTAGAGAAGAACCTTCTCATATTTGGGTAAGTGGCTGCTGTAATAAAGGAGGGATAAGCGCAACTCAAGTCTAAATGTTCGGCATTTGATTACCGGTGGCTGAAGAAGTTGGATGCAGCCCTAGGGAGCCACTGGTAATCAAATACAAAGCAATTGCAGAAGGGCAATAAAAGTTAAAGGGAATGTCTCATCAGACAATGACTTATTGTATAAATAATGTTTTTATGTTACATATTTTTTAAGAATTTTTGGTGACTTTTTTTTTCTTTTAATTTTTTTCCATTTTTCTATCTATATTATGAAATAATTCTGCTATCTTTCAGTTTTCATTCTCACCACTGGGGCTAAAACTAAGCTGAGACTTCCTGTTGTGTCTGTGGTGATAAGAGGAGGCTGCTGTAAAGTGATCTGTTCAGCATTACAGCATCATGTGACACCAGGAGATAGAAGAGACAGTAGCAGCTCCCTGTGGAATGACCTCCTCAAAGGTCACAGAGAGCACTCAGTAATGTCTTACATTCATCTCAAGGGGACAGAGTCTGTATATTGTCGTCTATGTTCATGAGTTGTGCTGTAAAGCATGTCACTAAATGCTGTTAAGAACAGCCCAGAAAAAAATGGCAGCCCCCATAACAATGTACAAAAAGTGAAATAAATAAAATTTGAGTCATCAAATAAAATAATTAGATTAGAATTAAGGAACAAGTTTTAGTATCTGACTCCAATAATTAAAAGAAAATCTAGATGACACGTTTTCTTTAACCCTTGATGTCCTCATTATTTACAGTGATATATGTGCACAGAAACAAGCAGATATCAATTGCTAACTTTACAATCTGCAGTGTTAAACTAGTTTTTCAGCAGAAACATTACAAGTTGTTGCATTTTTTTTTCTTTTTTTTTTTAAATCACGTTAATTCTGCAGTTGGGGACGCTGGAAGGACATCCTCACGCTTGGCCGATTCAAGTGGCATTTGAATGAAAAAGACATGGAGATGATCTGCAGGGCTTTGCTGGTATACTGTGTCAAACATTACAAAGGAGATGAGAAGATCAAAAGCTTCATCTGGGACCTGATCACTCCCACTAAGGATGGATACAACCTGGCTCTGCAAAACCACTCCGGTAGGTTTAGATTTTATATATATATATATATATATATATATATATATATATGTATATATATATTTATATTTCTGTTTTTAAAGTGTACTTTTTGTGAATTTTTTTGTTAAAGAAATCAACAGGGATTGTGATCACAAGTAGTTTTTGCAATATACTCGCCTTATTTTTTTTCAATGTATAAATCAGTTAACATACATCCACTAGGTGTCTCCCTTCCTGCCAAACTGTGCTCCACGCTCCCTCCAATGCTGATATTTGGTCTTTTCTCCAATTTAAAAAAAAAAAAAAAAGGAAGGACCCCTGTCCGTCATGCAGGTTGAATATCGGCTGAGGGCAATAACTTAGGGCCCTATTCCACCAGACGATGATTGTTCGCATAGTCGTTAACGATAAACGATCCAAACGACCGCTATTACGAATGACCTGAAATCGTTCACCCATTTAAATGGAAAGATAATTGTTACTTATGATCGTTCTTGTGGTCGTCTTGTCGTCGCCATTGCGTTTGTCACTACTGCGAAAGACCGAACGACTTCTTATTCAATGCGAACGAGCAACGATAAAAATAGGTCCAGGTCTTATTAAACGATTGATTTCTCGTTCGATTGTTAGTCGTTAACTGCTATTCAACCGAGTGATTATTGTTTAGATTCCAACGATTTAACGATACTCTGAACGATAATCGTCCGGTATAATAGGGCCCTAAGGCTATTTATATTTTTAACTATTACTAATTGTATTATCAGCTCTGCAGCTTACCATGAGACAATGCTCTGTGTTATGTAACAGTTAAGTCAGTATAATGTCACTGTAAGGTTACAGAGGTTTTGGTGCTGTGTGACAGGAGAGCTGACCGTACAATGCGAGCACCCCAGGGATTCTCTGCTACTAACTGTGGAAGCGCAGCAGCTGTACATATGCACAGTGAAGACTTATCTCACTCCATGTGTGCTCAGAAATAGTTGTCAATCAATACCAAGTCCTTTATTTGGTCCTTTTTATTTATTTTTTGAACAGAGAAAAGACCAAATGTCAGCAAGGAGGGAGCATTGAGCACAGGAAGGGAGACACCTGGTGGCCATATGTATAATGTTGATTTAAACATAGAAAACTACATAAAAAGTACATTGCAAAACTGCTTGTTATCGCAACCCTTGTTGATGTCTTTACATTTATTTATTTTTGCCACATTGCCTCTTTAATCAGTCTGGCAGGTATGTGTGATGCTTTTCATAGCTCTGTATTTACCTCCCAATCATTGGTAGAAGAGATTACAAACTATAAACAGCTGTATTGCACATTGTAGCAGAGAGGAGTATGCAGCCGCTGCTGGTTTATTTACACAGGTGTAGTGTATTTGGCCTATGTATATTCTGTTTGTTGCAGGTTTGTCTGCGCCCGTCCCACGTGGTAGAAAAGGGAAGAAAATGAAGAACCAGATGTTGCTTCCAGAGATAAAGAATGCGGATTGGCTCGCTAGCTGCAACCCGGAGATTATATTGCATGATGACAGCTACAAAAAGCATCTGAAGCAGCACTGCAATAAGTGAGTGTAAGGCTATAGTGAATCCACATTAGTTTCTATGGGGATTTGCTGCTGCTCTGGACAGTTCCTGACATGGACAGAGGTGGCAGCAGAGAGCACTGTGTCAGACTGGAAAGAATACACCACTTGCTGCATGACATACAGCAGCTGATAAGTACTGGAAGATTTGATATTTTTTAATAGAAGTAAATTAGAAATCTCTGTCACTTTCTGGCACCAGTTGATTCGAAAGAAACAAAATTTTGGTGAACAACCCCTTTTAAAATCTAAACAAATTCATATAAAAAATAAAAACCTATCCAAGGCTCAACACATTTAATACTCCAAGGTTTACATGGCTGTCTATCTGCTTTGGTCGCTCCGGAGGCCCTAAAAAAACCATTCTTATTGACATTGTTAGCGTCAGTCAGATTTTTTATTTTTTTTTGTACAGTATGTCATTTTTATTGTATGTTACAAATAATGCTGTCTCTCGGCAGGGTACTTCTCCGGGTGCGTATGTTGTACTACCTCAAGGCAGAGGTGCTGGGAGATGCTGCTGCCAAGGCTTTGGACGGTGTAAATGTGAGGTGAGGTTCAAAGCAACGTCTGAACCATCATTTAGACATCAGAACATAAAAAGGTGGGGTTTTGAAGCCAATGTCAGGGGTGAGGATCATAAAGAGGATGGGAGTATATTGGAAAGTTTTTTGTTTTTTTTTTTAAAGGAGAAGGCCAGCAAAAAAAAAAAAAAAAAAAATATATATATATATATATATATATATATATATGAGGGGGGTACGGGAACTTCATATAGAATGTATACTTACCTACCTCAGTTCCCCCGTTGTGCTGCATTATGAAAGCCGCAAGGCTCCTTCTGTTGCAGCCCCATGACTTGGCTGATGGATGCCCGCTTGGCCAGTCAGTCACAGCAGGAGGCTGGTGGCTGTCAGACAGTGGTAAGGCAGCGCTGCGGGGGCACAGGGACAGGTAAGTACACATTCTTTATTATGATTATGCACCCCTCTTCCTGCAGGTGATTTTTTTTTCATGGAACTTCTCCTTTAAAGCATACCTGTCATTAGGAAAAAAACTTTGACATGTGAGAGAGAAACCCCAACAAACTTATTTTCAACTACCTCGTTCCTAAACAATGGAGTTTCAGTGCACAGAAAATCAGATTGTTACTTTGTCTAGTTATCAGCTATCTAATAGTGTCCTTTCTGTTACAGAGACTTGGATGTCCTGTTACCGGATATAGATTATGTTGAGATACCTGTGGACTGGTGGGATGCAGACGCTGATAAATCCCTCCTGGTTGGAGTATATAAGCATGGTAAGTAGTGACAACAGAAGTGTACCTACACCTCCTGTAATGGAGGCATTGACAGACCTTCTTATTCTTTCTTTATAATGTGTCCTCTTTTAGGTTATGAGCGTTACTGTGCCATGAGAGCCGATCCAGCCCTCTGCTTCCTGGAGAAAGTGGGGATGCCGGATAAGAATTCCTTATCGGCTGATGGAGTTACTGATGTGGCACCTGATGTGGCAGAGCGGTAAGACATCATGTTGGAGTCAAAAAGGCTCTTTAGCCATGCTTGGTACTAGAGCTCAGTCCATTGCAGTTTTGCAGTTTCAGGCAGAGCCCTGTGTCTGTTTTATTCATGTAGCTGTGTATATGTATCATATTCATGTAGCTATATATATATATATATATATATATATATATATATATATATATATATAAATAATGTGTGTGTGTGTGTGTGTAAATATATACAATCATGTAGCTGTGTGTGTGTGTATATGTGTGTATATATATATATATATATATATATATATATATATATATATATATATATATATATATATATATATAAAATTTGTATATCTGTGTATATATCATATCCATGCAGCTGTGTATACATCGTATTCCTGTGGCTCTAGAGAGTCTTCCAGCAACTTCACATTACTGGATGGTGCAGGGATTTCAGGTTGAATTCTAAGTATTTACCCATCTATTTAAAATTGTGGAAAACCGGAATAACCCTTTAAAAAATAAAAAAGGTTAATTCCTGTTTTATTTTTTCAAGGAGCGGTGGAGAAAAGGAAGAAAACAATGAAGGCAAACAAGAAGGGCAAGAAGAGGTAAGAAACAAGCTTCAATCTGTGAATAGAAACTTCCTGGAGGAAATCTGCAGGCCACGTTCACACTACCAAAGTTTACAGATCATCAAATTTATTTCTTTTAAATCAACTGGTACCAGAAAGTGCCAGAGATTTGCAATTTACTTATTTTAAAAAATCTCAAGTCTTCCAGTACTTATCAGCTGCTGTATGTCCTACAGGAAGTGGTGTATTCTTTCCAGTCTGGAGAGCAGAAGAGGCTTTCTGTGGGGATTAGCTGCTGCGTTGGAGAGTTCCTGACATGGACAGAGGTGGCAGCAGAGAGCACTGTGTCAGACTGGAAAGAATAACACCACTTATAACACCGCTGATAAGTACTGGAAGACTTGAGATATTTTAAGAGAAGAAAATCACAAATCTCTGTCTGGGATCAGTTGATTTGAAAGAAATATTTTTTGGTGAACTACCTCTTTAACCATAATCATGCTTTGGAAGTTTAACACACCCTTTGTAATGTTTTCTTCCTGTCCTTTATTTTTATTTATTTTTTTGGTGACTAGGCAGGAAAGAATCCCAGTGTAGACAACGTGGAGCAGGTAGATGAGGAGAGTAATCCAGGTGAGCCTATAACACAAGAGTTTATACCGACGCTATGACCCGCTTCTATGACCTCTCCGTGTGACCTCTGCTGCTGCTAATAGTTTCCATGTTCTCTGAAGCCCAGGATAGCCCTGAATCAGACAGATTGTTATGGCCCGTTGCCTCCGCACTGACAGCGAGACTTCGTAGACTCATTACCGTGTATCAGCGGTGCAACCGCAAGGAGCTGGCACGTCCAGAGATCTTGGCTCCCACCAGCCACAGCTATTGGCTCCAGGAAGAGATGGTCAGGAGAGCCGAGATGGATCCAATTATGAAAGAAATGCAGAAGAGGTATTG
Source organism: Dendropsophus ebraccatus (assembly GCF_027789765.1). Taxonomy (NCBI): domain Eukaryota; kingdom Metazoa; phylum Chordata; class Amphibia; order Anura; family Hylidae; genus Dendropsophus; species Dendropsophus ebraccatus. The sequence goes on from NC_091467.1 coordinate 12,110,738, forward strand.
TATATGCACTTATCTATCCTGTCTCCTGTACCTTATAAGTAATATTTAGCCATGAGCGCAGCTGGAGCATGCTGGATTCCGATTGTTCAGCATTTGAGTACTGGTGGCTGAAGTTGGATGCCGCCCTAGGGAGTCTAGGAAAACATGGATGCAGATATAGACCATAGACTGTATCCACCAGGACTCCCTAGGGCTGTATCCACCTTCTTTAGCCACTGGTAATCAAATGGCCGACGATTGGATGAATATGCTCATCTCTAGTTATATTACATGTATGAAGGTGGAGATGTGTTCTAGTTTGTGAGATTGTGAATCCTCTGCCAGCCACTTTACTTTTAAGGAGGGCTCCGCAGCCCAGGCTGCTTTTAGCTGCATTTGGTTTACAAACTGCGCTGACTTGTATGTTGGGGCACCTTTGGCTCCACTGTGTACTCCGTTACGGCCGATAATTGTCCCGTGGAATAGGAGGCAACGATCAGCCGACATCGTTCATGTCGGCTGATCGTTGAAGTCGTTTGTCTTTCAACATGTTGAAAGACAAACGACTTATATAGCAGCGATCTGCTGCCGTCGCTCCGTGCTGCGATCTGCTGCCGTCGCTCCGTGCTGCGATCTGCTGCCGTCGCTCCGTGCTGCGATCTGCTGCCGTCGCTCCGTGCTGCGATCTGCTGCCGTCGGGCCGACAGTGAGAAGCAAACGAGCGCTATTTGCGCTCGTTTGATTCTCGTTCTCCACTCGCTGCTGCCGCTATTCCATGCTGCAGTAGCGAGCAGGTGAGTCCAGGGGGGGCTGCCCGGGTGATCGCTGATCATCCGGGCAGCCCATAGGGTATAGTGGCGGACTGCTGCCGCCGCTTCTATTCCACGGAGTGGCGGCAGCAGATTGCTGCTATATAAGTCGTTTGTCTTTCAACATGTTGAAAGAGAAACTACGTCAATGATCAGCCGACATGAATGATGTCGGCTGGTCGTTGCCTCCCATTCCACGGGACGATTATCCGCCATAACCGCCGATATCGGCCGAATACGGGCGATAATCCTTGGATTAGGGCCTTATGGGCTGCCCGGACGATCAGCGGTCACCTGGGCAGCCCCCCCGCAGCTCCCCCCCGGCCCTCCCTGGACTCACCCGCTCGCTGCTGCCGCGTGGTATAGCGCTCCTTTACTCCTTACTGTCGGCCCGTGGAATAGGACCTTTAGTCTTACCATACAGATAAAAAGGCATAAAGGGCAGATCTAATTCACCTGGTCCCTTTTAACAGGAAGTGTTAAAGCGTACCTGTTGCTGATTTTTTTTTTATTTAAAGAAATCAATGGGTTGTGATCATAAGCAGTTTTTCAATATTCCCCCTATATTTAAAGTAATGTTATACATATGGCCAACCTGTGCTCCATGCCCCCTCTGTGCCAATGTTTGGTGTTTAAAAAAAAAAAAAAAACACAGGAAGTCCCAGTCCTTTGTACATCAACTGAGGGCAATTAACCTAAGTAAATTCTATTAATAATTTTTACTAATTCTATTATCATCTCTGCAGCTTACCAGGAGACAATGCTCTTTGTTATGTAACAATTTGGTCAGTATAATGTCACTGTGTTGTTATAGAGGCAGGAGAGCTGACCGTACAATGTGAGCACCCCCAGGATTGTCTGTTACTGAATGTGGACGCACAGCAGCTCTTCACATGCGGAGTGAAGAGAGACACCTAGTGGCCATATGTATAACATACATAGTTAGTGTGTGCGTATATATATATATTTAGGGAGAAAGTATAAGAAAATATACTGCAGAACTGCTTGCGATCACAACCCTTTTTGATTAATAACAAGTTCACGACAGTGCGTCTTTAAAGCATTTCTGTCACTAAAAAAAAAAAACTTTTGACTTTTTGACAAAGTTTTGGTTGGTCTCAGTGTTGAGATCCTGACCTGTTGCTGGATATGTCCGGGAGAAGTGCACAGCTATGTGCTTCACAACCCGGCGCATTGCTGGATCTGACTTGGTGGGCTCAATAGACTTATAATGGAGCCTATCCCCTACAACAAGCTAAGTGGGCGCCAGGAAGCGCACAACCACTGCCTATTGGATTAGTAAGATATACCAATATTTTTTACTTTGAAGGTGGACCAGAAGAGAACAGGCTGACTTCTATCGGACGGTGTCCTCTTTTGGAGTAATATACGATCCTGACAAGAAGTGCTTTGATTGGACGCAGTTTAGAGCACTATCCCGCCTAGATAAGAAGACGGACGAGAGCCTAGAAAAATACTTCCATAGCTTCGTAGCCATGTGCAGAAACGTCTGTCGCCTTCCACTCAGAAAAGGTGATGGTAAGAAAATCTACTCTTACTTTTTGTTGGAACAGAATAGATTTGGGGAAACGGAAAGACTTTTACTGGTTTGACCATGTGTTTTTCTTCTGTGACACAGGTTCGGCCGATCCCTCTCTCTTTCTGGATCCAATAACAGAAGAACGTGCAGCAAGAACCTTGTATCGTATAGAACTTCTAAGAAAGGTCCGAGAGCAAGTGTTGAGGCATCCACAGCTTCACGAACGCCTCAAGCTTTGTAGGCCTAGTCTGTATCTTCCCGTGTGGTGGGAGTGCGGCAAACACGATAGAGACCTTCTACTAGGTACAGCCAAGCATGGGCTAAGCCGTACGGATTACTATATCATGAATGATCCTCAACTCTCCTTCTTGGATGCTTACAGAAATTATTCCCAGCATAAGAGAAATGGGGACGAGAACGTATGTTGTCATTACCAGATGACCTCTAAAGCCTACGAGCCGGCTTCTTGTCACCTAGAAAGGACGAACGGGTCCGAAAAGACGGAGGCCGAGACCAAAATCAAGACTGAAGCTGTGGAAGAACCAATCGAGAGTCGGATTTGTAGCCCTCAGGATCTTTCTTGCGAAAACTTGATTTCCCAAGTTGGCGATATCATGGCAAACAGCCGCGACGAGTGTTCTCTGCCCGACTCCCTCATGTGCATGATGTACGATGAGAAGGCGTGTAACAGCTCTCTTCTACAAGCTAGCTCCAGTGAGCGGACCTCCTTCACCTCAAACTTCTTGGGTCTGGAAAAAAGCGAAGCTACCGATTACTCGCTGAATAAGACCAAAGAAGGAAATTTAACCCAAGAAGAGGAGCCGGTATCTAGAGACTGCTTCCTGGGAAGCAACGGTCAGGAATGTGATCCTTTAGAAGGACAAGATAGGGTAAGCAAACCATTTAACAGCAACGATAGTCACCTTAGTTTATCTCCAGAGGATGAAGAGCAACCACATGCCCAAAACATTGGAGAAAAAGACTCCTCAACGCTTAACGATAATCATTTTTGTACAAATCTCGATCAAACCGCGGAGCAATCTTTAGGCCTAGAACTTGAGTTTCTGGACAAAACCTATGAAGAGCCTTCAGGTCTAAGCGCTAGTCTTAATGAAGAGAAAAGCTGTAGTATAATTGGGGAAAGTCCTCAAAGTCCGAATTGTAACCTTCCAGTGGAGGAAAAAGAGGACTGGGGAGCCGAACTCCAGGAAATTAAGGATGACCCCATCATCAAATGGCACAAGGAGCTAGACGACATGAAGGACCTTCCGCTAGACGAGTGCAGGGATGAGCACAAAGTGAAAGATCTAAGCCTGCAAAATGATGAAGCAAAGCCAGAAGAAAGCGGCTCGGCCCAACTCCTAGATGATAAAGACTTCATGGAGTCTAAACACAAAAGTGGAGAAATGCTTTCTGGCCTATTACAGCAAAACGCTGAGGATCTGAAAGTCAAAGACTCTGATGAAAAACCAATAGACTGCTCCAAATCTCTTTCTGATGAAAATGTAAAATTGGAGGTCTGTGAAGTTAAGAAAGAGAATATTGAGGAGGAATGTGGTTGTAAGAGTAAGTGATACAGAGCACTTTTAAAAAAAAAAAAATTTCTTCATATTTCTATTCAAAGGGGTTGTGCCATAAAGCAAAATAGGTAAAATCAGTAAATTCCCCCATCAATCAAATCACTTCCTGGTTTCCTCTCTAAACCGTGACCCTGCTGTTGCCATGCAACCAGAGCACACAGTTTCCTAATATCTCCATTGTCTGCAGGCTCAGTGGAGACCAGCTGCCAATACTTCCTGGAGATTACAGTTGTACTAAGAATACCTGGCCAAGCTTAGTGGGTCATAACTAAGGGCAACAGGTTAGCAAAACAATGCAGGCACATGGAGGATTAGTAACTATATCGCTCAAACAGTAACAGTACATGTACCTTAAAATTATGTTTAATTTTATACAATTCATCAGTTTAGACCTAGTTTTGTTAATGATACAACCCCTTTAATAGTTTTGAGTATATTCTGACTTGTATAAATTTTGTTGTTGCATGTAGAGTCATAGATTGTCATGTAAATGCCTTAGAATTGTTGAGGACCTTGTATTCTGAGGACCTTGTAGTGTACAGTCTTGTAGATTATGTCCTCCCAGATTTTAAAGCGTACCTGTCATGAGAGCTGCTGCTGGGGGTTGTGTGCATTACAGTCAAATGTGTGTTCACATCCACCTGGATCCGGTAGCGGCCCTCATGGCAGGTACACCTAAAGGGAAAAGTGAGGTGCAATCCTGGTAATAAAAGTAAATCCATTGGTGGACTTTCTGCTCTCACTGTTAGATGTAGTATACACAATGACTCAGTGTGGATAGAGAGGAGAGCACACATGGATAACAGTTCACACAGGCTGTAGATAGGGAGGGAAGTACACAAAAGGCAGCTTATAGAGGAGACTCGCACAGACTGTACACTCCTAAACATACAGGGGCACATTTACCAAGGGCTTGCGCCTATTTTTAGGTGAATAATTAGATTTTTCTATCTTTTTTGGTCCAAGTTCTATTTATGAACCAGTATTTGTATTTTTTAAAACCTTTTTTAACCTGCATGTTTTGAGTATTCATTTATCGTTTTAAGAAATTCACATAATGTGTGATTAGTTCCCAATTCATCATTTGCAACTTTTTAAAAGTCTAATTTTTGTTTATATTATGAGAATATTCTTTTCACAAATTTTCAAAAAGTTTGTTTAAATTTAGTCCTATTCGGCTGGGTAAAAAAACAAACAAAAAAAAAACAAAAACGCAAGTTTTAGTCTCACAGGGGACCCACGGGCAACACATTGTTACAGGAACATAACACCAATGTGAGGAAAATGTTATCTCGGTCTGAAAATGATGATTTCGTAAATCAGGGTTTTAGCCCTCAGATATATCCAAACATTTAAAAAAAACAAATGCTAAATATCCCTTAAAGGGAATTGGAAAAAAAAAAGTAGGACAAAATCTTCACTTTCCGTTTTTAACTTTGGTTTGGTAGGTAATGGTGTCCTGTAGAGATGAGCACAACTGGAGCATGCTCGAGTCTGTTCGTTCAGCATTTTAATACTGGTGGCTAGGGCCATTCGGGATTTGAAAAAAAAAAAAAAAGATTGATTAATTGCCCAGCCCTACTTGTAGTTGGATGCAGCCCTGTAGAGTCTTGGATCACATGAATACGGCCTATGGCCTATGACTGTATCCATGTTTTCCAGGACTCCCTAGGGCTGCATCCAACTTCTCCAGCCACCGCTAATCAAATGCTGCACGATAGGAGTTGAGCGTGTGCTCTTCTCTAGTGTCCTGTTATTCCCATTATTAAGACCGACAGAGCATTCTAGTTATATGATTAACATATACGTCCCTGCATGAAGACCTTATATTTTCACTATTTTTGCCCGCTGTCACCGAGGCTTCTCACTCGTCTGGTGGACGTGTCCTGTCATTCTGCATGTATTATATTAGTGTGTGTTTGTGCCTGTGCAAGCTTCCACACTGAGCACTTGGCTGGCATTTTTCTCTCTCTTTTTTCCCCCTCCTCTTTTGTTTGCCTGTCAGAAGATACCACGCACTATGGCAGGACGTGGATGTGGCAGTCTGAACCCGCAGGTTAGAGAGTCAATTCTGCTAGGTCACCGTATAACCATTTTTAGAATAAGCAACCCATTTTTTTTTTTTCGTCCATGTAATTTTTTTTTATGTATACTTCGTATTATTTGTTTTACATTTGTATAATCTCATTTTAATTTGTACCTTTTTATGCATTGTGAGTGGAAACAAGAATCTGTATATATCACAGATGAGGCTCTGTTCACACTTCAGCTCTTTTCTGTCAGTTTTTTCGGCGTAACATGCCAAAGTAAGACATTGGAAACCTAACAAACGCATTATATGGTAATGGGAATCTGTCACGGTTCCCGATACACGTGGACCCCATGATACCAGAGCTGTAAATGTGTATAACGTGCTGCTCGTTCTTTAATCTCATTGGCTTGTGCTTCTGTGTTCTCTAGAGCTCCTTGAGAAGTTTCCAGAAGAGGAGGCAAAAAGTTGCACAATGTCCAACGCTAAGGACGTAGCACAGGAATACCAAGATGGCCGAGCTCCGACTATTGCTCAGCTGCTGCAAGAGAAAACCTTGTATTCATTCTCTGAGTGGCCTAAGGTGTTAAAAGCAAATCTCCATTTTTGTCTGTTACTTTAAAGGGAAGGTTTCACGTACATTTTCTGTTACTGATTAGAGTCTGATACTAAAACTTTTTAAAAATTTTTAAATTTAACTTTTTGTACATTGGGGCTACCACCTTGCATGGGCTGTTTTTAACAGTATATAGTGACATGCTTTACAGCAAGACTCATGGACATACACAACAATACTCTCTCCCCTTGAGATGAATATCAAACATTACAGAGCGCGCTCTGTGACCTGTGAATAGGTTATTCCACAGGGAGCTGCTATTGTCTCCTCTATCTGCTAATGTCACATGACGCTGTACAGATCACTTTACATCAGCCTCCTCTTATCACCACAGACACAACAGGAAGTCTCAGCTTAGGTTTAGCCCCAGTGGTGAGAATGAAAACTGCAAGATATCAGGATTATTTTATAATATAGATAGAAAAATAGAAAATTACTAAAAATGTCTTAAAAAATTCTTTAACATTTTTCTGATGAGACATTCCCTTTAAGGTTAACAATGTAACCCAGTAGTTTTTCTATGTGTTTTGTACTTTCTAGAGAATCTCACTAACCATTGGTGAAGAGGGGTCACTTTAGCAAGAATAGAGCAATAACCCTAATAAACCAAGCTTTAAGCCAATGAGGTCCACCATTGCTGCTTGGATTATGGTTCTATTATAAGCAGAAGCCATAAGGACGTTGCCTATGTGTGATACAAGCCAGGGCCAAACAGTAGGGACAGAATTCAATGCAATTGGCTTGGTTTGGACCATCCCCATTCTGTGGGTAGACATTGTGGTTTCGCCAGACGTCATAACAGAGTTTTCTCCGAGCAAGACTTGAGTCTGATTCTAATAGGCCATTTTCAACGGCAGAACCATAGGCATTAAAGTGTCACTGTCGTGAATTTTTTTTTTCTGCAGAAATTAATAGTCCAGGCGATTTTAAGAAACTTTGTAATTGGGTTTATTAGCCGAAAAATGCATTTTTATCATGAAAAAGCAGTTTGAAGCTCTCCCCCCCCCCCCCCCCCCCCCCCCCCCCCCTGTCTTCATTGTTCTCCTATGGAGAGAGCTAAATAAAAGACCAAAACAGGACAACAAAGAGTTAATCTACAAATACCTCACCCTTTCTCCCTCACCCATCTCCTCTGACAGTCACCACTGACCTCTCTGAGCTCTGATTACAGCTGTCACCCAGCTCTGTGCCTGTAATCTTCTGTTATCTGCTTTCTGCTGTCAGCTAACTCCCTCCTTCCTCCTCCCCCCTCCCCTTTCCGTAGACCAGACTGGGTATGTCTGATGCAACAAGTCACAATTTCCTGATTTTCTGCAGTGGATGGAAAAGAGGAGGGAGGGGGGACCTGGGAAAAGGCTTTTTAAATGCAGATAGTGGCATATTTGGCTAATAAACCCAATTACAAAGTTTCTTAAAATCGACTGGACTATTGATTTCTGCAAAAAAAAATACCACAGTGACTCTTTAACCTCTTAAGGACATAGGACGTACCGGTACGTCCTATGTCCTCATTAGCACTTCAAAGCGGGGCCGCGCGGCGGCCCCGCTTTGAAGTGCCGCGATCCCGGGTGCCGCGTGTAGCCCGGGACCGCTGCTATTAGCGGGCACGGTCCGATCGCCGTGCCCGCTAATTAGCTAATCGGAGGCAGCTGTCAAAGTTGACAGCTGCCTCCGATTACCGGAGGCAACGTTTCCCTGGTGTCTAGTGGGGGAGATCGCTCCTCCGGGACCTTGTCCCGGAGGAGCGATCTCCGTTACTGATGCCGGCCGGGGACGCGTCCAAGATGGCGCCGTCCTCGGCTCGGCACTCGTTTGTTTCCGGCTGCAGCAGCCGAAAGCAAACGAGTGCCGATCTCATGGATCTCTGCAGCATATCTATGCTGCAGAGATCTCTATGAGAGATCAAAGTGTATATACTAGAAGTCCCCCAGGGGGGCTTCTAGTATATGTGTAAAAAAAAAAAAAAACGTGTTGTTAATAGTAAAAAGCCCCCTCCCCTAATAAAAGTCTGAATCACCCCCCTTTTCCCAGGTTTTAAATAAAAGTAAACAAATAAATAAATAAATAAACATGTTTGGTATCGCCGCGTGCGTAATCGCCCGAACTATTAATTAATCACATTCCTGATCTCGTACGGTAAACGGCGTCAGCGCAAAAAAATCCCAAAGTGCAAAATTGCGCATTTTTGGTCGCATCAAATCCAGAAAAAATGTAATAAAAAGCGATCAAAAAGTCGTATATGCGCAATCAAGGTACCGATAGAAAGATCACATCATGGCGCAAAAAATGACACCTCGCACAGCCCCATAGACCAAAGGATAAAAGCGCTATAAGCCTGGGAATGGAGCGATTTTAAGGAATGTATATTGGTTAACAACGGTTTGAATTTTTTACAGGCCATCAGATACAATATAAGTTATACATGTTATATATCGTTTTAATCGTAACGACTTGAGGAACATGCATAACAAGTCAGTTTTACCCCAGGGCGAATGGCGTAAAAACACATTTCCCCCAAATAAAAGAAATGCGTTTTTTTTTTCAATTTCCCCACACTTTGAATTTTTTTCTGGTTTCGCAGTGTACTTTATGCAAAAATTCAGCCTGTAATTGCAAAGTACAATTAGTGACGCAAGAAATAAGGGGTCATGTGGGTTTCTAGGTGGAAAAATGCAAGTGCTATGACCTTTTAAACACAAGGAGGAAAAACCGAAAACGTAAAAACGAAAATGGGCCATGTCCTTAAAGGGTTAATGTCCCCATGCATCTTAGACTGTCGTCGACCGTTGCTACCACTGGTATAAGGTGTATCGGAGTCTCCTGAACGACCACTGACCGATGATGTCAGTGGTGATAGGGGTTCGGCGTGGAAAATCACCACACCTCACACCTTTGTTCTGGGAGAGATAAACCGCAGTCAGAGTGCTGTGGCTGCGGCTTACCCCTCCCCATACAGGAACATTCGGCCCACAGCCCACAAATGAATGGGGTGATTCTGAGAATAGAACAATTGATGTTCTGATAACTGGTGAAACTTAGAAGACCCGCAGCTTAATGTCTTCTCTCTTATAGGATCGAGTGATCATTAATCGGATAGACAATATTTGTCATTCGGTACTGAAGGGGAAATGGCCGTCCTCCAGCCAACAGTTTGAAGCACAGTGCATGGTGCCATCAGTGTTAAATAATCTGTGTCCGAGGAGCAGCTACAGCCCCGCAGAAGCACAAACTACAACATACAGCAACGGCTCTCCTGGGTTACATGTGCAGAAGGTAAGCTTGGCTACATGTGTACATAGATATATATGGATCATAAATCCTGGTGTCAATTTTTATAGAGGCAGTGTCTAGAAAAAAATCTTTAAAGAAATCAACAGGGGTTGTGATCGCAAACCGTTTAGCAATATATATATTTTTTTTAAGTTTTCTATGTATAAATCCATGTTATACATATGGCCACTAGGTATCTCACTTCACTGCACATGTGTACAGCTGCTGTGCGTCCACATTCATAGCAGAGAATCCTGGGGGGTGCTCGCATTGTACGGTCAGCTCTCCTGTTATACAGCACCAAAACCTCTGTAACCACACAGTGACATTATAATGACTGAATTGTTAGATAATACAGAGCATTGTCTTTCTTTTTTTGCTTTGAAGGAAACCTTCAACGCTGCAGCATTTGCAAATGAGGAACGGAAGCATAGAAGACCGTTTGACTTTGAGAGTGAGAGGGCAGAGGCCAAGCCCCGAGGTTTGCAGCATCTCAGTACTCCGCTTGGGAGAACCAGTGCAGCATTGAATGGATGGAGAGAGACCGCCATGGAACTTTGTAGAGAGCAGGCCGCAGGAGGCAGCTCTACCTATTCCATCAATAGCAGCACGCCCAAGATGGCCGCCATGTCCGGCCTGCAGAGTTCTTTGGGAATGGACTTGTCGGGAATCTTGCAGGCTGGACTCATCCATCCTGTGACAGGACAGATTGTTAATGGCAACTTAAGGAGAGATGAGGCTTCCCTCAGAAGGAGAAGAGGAAGAAGAAAAAATGTGGAAGGGATGGATCTGGTGTTTCTGAAAGACAGGGGGATGCACGCAGGAATTGTGGTAAGAGGAGACGCCATTAGTTAGGGCCCTATTACACGGAATCGGCCGGCCCTATCCGGCCGATTATCGTTCTGTGTATCTTTTCGTGTTGATATAGGTTCTGACCTATAATTGTTGGGTGCTGACCGCGCACCACTACGTGTAATAGCGGTGCGCACCCGACGCTGATGATATGCAAAGAGGAATGCATACCTATGCAGGTTGCAGAGCTTCTTTTCCTCTGTGCTTCTCCCTGGGTCCCACGCGTCAGGGTAGCCTGTCTCAGCTGACAGGCCGCTCAACCAATCACAGGCCGCGACCACCGCAGCCAGTGATTGGCTGAGCGGCCTGTCAGCTGAGACAGGCTGCTCTGAAGCTGGAGCACGTGGACCCAGGGAGAAGCACAGAGGAAGAGGAACCCTGCAACCTGCATAGGTAATGTATACAGTTTAAACAAAACTGCAAGGACATCGGTAACGATGTCCCTGCAGCCCTTGTTAAACGATTTTCGAGCCATGTAATAGGCCCAGTAAACAAGCACTGATCTAGCAGATCGGCGCTCGTTTACATTTATTATCGGGCCCCTATCGGCCCATGTAATACCACCCTTTAGTCTTCATATGGAGGAGAACAAGAAGAGGGCTGAATTATGTTCTTATGTGCTTGGTCTCGTAAAGGGGCACTCTGGTGGAAAAAGTTATATAGATTTGTAAATACTTCTATTTGAAAATCTCAAGTCTTGCGGTACTTATCAGCTTTGTACATTCAAGCACTCGTTTGCAATTGTCAATTGGTGGAAACTAAAAATTGCTTCTTCTAATAGGACCCTTGGGAAGGTTACAGTATCACTTTAATTGTTCACCCGCTCTCCCTCTCTCATACAGGGGCTGCGGGAGGATTCCACTCAGCTTAGCTCAGCACATACTGAAGGCTCCGCCACTTCTTCCCATTCTGCAGCCACGGCCACTAAGACACAAGCCGAGAAGGTGATTCCTAACAAAAGTCTCCTGGAGTGGCTCCGCCAGCAGTCAGACTGCACAATAGACATACCAACGTACGCAGGTGTAAGTAGATAACGGTTGTTTTTTCACTGTGGCTGTTTGTGGTGTGGATGAAACTACATGTATGTTGTGTACTTGTATTCGTTTATCTGTAATTAGGGCATTGGGACCCATTCGACATGTCAAACTGGGTAGAAACAGAACCTATTGAAGAAGACTATTTGTAGAGCAGGAATGGGCAACCTTCGGCCCTCCAGCTGTTGCAAAACTACAATTCCCATCATGCCTGGACCGCCTTCGCAACGGCTGGAGGGCTGAAAGTTCCCCATCCCTGCTGTATAATAACTTCCAGTCTCTTGCAGAGTTTTTCAGATAAACCCAAACCAAGGCGCCAGCAGTGCAAGGATCCTATTAAATCAGACCTTAGCATCCTCACCGGTGAGGAAAGGATCTCGGTAGCGAACAAAGACGCAGGACGAAGGGTATGATTAATACTACAAGCTCTTGCAAATTATGTCCTATGGTGCTTGTGATTGAAAGCTACCTGTTGATTCTGAAGTGAATAGGCACCTCCTGACACCCACACTTAAGATAGATATTGGGGGAGGAGGATCAGACAGCAGCACTTGAGAACACAGACATGCCTGGTGCGCATATATATATATATATATATATATATATATATATATATATATATATATATATATATATATAAAATCAGGAGTAAACGAGCTTTTATCCAATGCCTATAGTGTATTGCCAGCTTTAAGTGGACACACAGCTCTATTAGGGCTTTATTAGAAGGGATCACTTACTTACAGAATAAAAGATTTGGATATAGCTCTAATAGTGTGGCATTGGGTCTCCTCCCCATGGATAGTCAGCCTAGGTGAATGGACACCGCTTTGGGCAGGAAGGGTGAGATATCTTGAATTTGGGTTGTATCTAGTTCCAAACAATAAAAATATTAAAGGGGTACTCTGGAGATTTTTTTTTAATTGTCTGGTTTCAGAAAGTTATGAGTTATACATTAATTTGTAAATAAAAGTAGTAGGCTCTCTAGCATAACTCCCCTTAAATTAACCAAGTTAGTATGTGTAGTCTTAAATTTTTTTTGATTGTAACATAAATAGTTGGTTACAATGAATCAAAATCGTGTGTAGAGATAAATAATTTTTATAAACAACTAAAATAAGAATAACCAGTGAAAAGTACATTAAAAAGTTAAGGTTTGGGGCTGGTATGCCCTCTGTTGTAGTGGTAGTGTTGGATACACCTCAAATCCAAGACCACTACTTTATCCTACAACATTAAAGAAAAAAATTGTGATGGGCACCACTGCGGTTATAGTCTTTCTTAGATGCCTCAGTTGTGGGGGGGGGGGGTGGAGAGTATCGCTATACTTATATCACTCTTGTTTCTATACTTATTATAGACTCTTGTTTCTCTGATAAGTTTATACTTGATTCTCATCTGTTTTCCATCTGCAGGGTTTCCTTCCCGATCCAAAGTTCAGCAGGGTATTGTCGGATACTATAGCACGAGATACAGGACCCAGAAGGAGAGGAAGAAGACCACGTAGCGACCTGATAAAGTCCCCGGGAGTGGTGGGATCAGATACCTCATCGTCTGGCATGAACCCACTTTTTATGAACGGCCTAATCGCTGGAATGGATATAGTGGGATTGCAAAACATGAGAAACATGCAGGGTATTCCACTAACAGGGCTGGTGGGGTTTCCTACCGGATTCACAGTATCTGCCAACGAGGACGTCAAAAGCACGTTAAGTATGTTACCCATGATGCTCCCGGGTATGGCCGCCATGCCGCAGATGTTTGGCGTCGGGGGGATCATCAACTCCCCCATCTCCTCCTCTGTGCCATCGTCTTTAGGAAGCACAATAAAAGGTGCAGAGAAAGCCACTGAGGACAAAGACACCAGCCAAGAAAGTACACAAGATTCCACACCTTCAGAGAAAGGGCAGACGGAACCCGCAGTGACTACAAGCAGCCCCGTAGCTTTTAACCCATTCCTTATCCCAGGCATGTCCCCGAGTCTACTGTACCCTTCCATGTTTCTGTCGCCAGGCATTGGCATGGCAATACCAGGGGTGCAGTCTAGCCGTTCATCGGAGGCCGGCGGTGGCCACGATCCACAAAAGCGGAAGAGAAAGAAAGTAAAGGGGGACTCTCAGACTTCAGAAGCAGAGTGCGTGCCCTTTACGGAGCCCATAGACCAGGAGCAGCCATCTCCCATTGGCCAGAACTGTGTAGATACAAGCGAAACACAAGCATCCGAGAAGGACGAGGACGGTACTGGTTTAAGAGAAACTCCAGACACTGCTAAATAGAACTTGAACCCCCCTCCCCCTGACATTGTGACTTGTGAGTTCTCTCTCTCATGAATATTTCTTACACTCTGGAGTGTCCATCAGTAAAAACAAAAAAAAAAATTCTACCTAAACCACTCCCCTCTATCTCCGTGGTATGTCTCTAACACCATGGCTCTTACGGTAGACAGAAACCACAAGATGTGGATGTTGTAGGAAAGCTGAAAATTTCATTAGATTTTTTTTTTTTTTATTTTCATTCCATAGTCATTTCTTGCCTTTTTTTTTTTTTTTCCCGTCACGCAGATCAGGCTTTTGACTTGATTTAAAGGCACAGTGTAGCACAAAGCCTTAAAGCAGCAAATCCCTTCATCCAAAGACAGGCTTTTGGCTAAAGCAATATAACTGGTGCTGTCCACAATCGACGTCGATGGAAAGCGAATTCTATACTATTGTCTTTTCTGTTTGTGTGTATGTATTTACTGGCTGCGCGTTGGGGTTTTTCCTTTTCCGATCATAAAAAAAGGTGATCCAAAAAGATTGTCCATTAACCACAAAGCTGAGATGAATCCAAGGCGTCACAACTATTACTGTATGAAGAAAAATGCAACCCCCACCCCCTCGTCCTCCACCGATTGTCGGCACTTAAAGGCCAGTTTTATCGTTTTTACTATACATTTTATTCATGGGAACAGGAAAGGCATATGTGCAGTTTATTGAGAATGTATATGGAAGACCTTACTTGCGTACTCTGTGTTGGAAAACGTTCACTTTCATGCACTACATTTGCACGGTGTCCTTGTGTGACTCAATTACAGTCCCAGTTACAGCAATTATATATTTCAGTTCATTACAGGTCCCTGTAATTCTCCTCCTTATAAATGGCACAGCTCAAGCATGCTCCGGTCCATCCAAACCCGAGTATGCAGCATTTGATTACCAGTGGCTGAAGAAGTTGGATGCAGCCCTAGGGAGTCCTGTATCCATGTTTTCCAACTTCAGCCACGGGTAATCAAATGCTGCGTGTCTGTAGTCAGACCCGAGCGTGCTTGAGATTCACTTATTTCCAATAATTGTCATCGACTCTGGTGAGAACTGTCATGGGCAGCAATGATGCTCCTCACCTGGCCATGAGGAAACACCCTCTGAACCCATATGGTCCCCAGGAACAACCTACAAACTCTATAAAGGCTGTAAAAATGTTGATCACCTATTATTATTCATGCACAGTGAGTTACATCTTAGCAATAAGGAAATAGCGTTTTGCATTTATATATTCAATTTTTTTTTTATTTCCTGATGCTCATCCTCCCCACGCTGTTTATACATATTTTTCTTTTTCAAACAAATTTTTATCCGATTTTAACCCAAGCGATTTTTGTATGCCACGTACTCCTGTTCTAAATTCATTTTAACTTTCAAAAACTTTGAGCTCCGATTTTGTGACTTTTTTGTGGGACTGTTCTCAAACAAAACAGAAAGAATAGACCCAGTCCCCAGTATATTTCATAGGGAAAAAATTAAAAAATTCACTGATCTATCCAGATACCCAAATGTATGCAAAGCCTGAAAAGTTTTTTGTTGCTGGCTTTTTTTTTTATTTTTATTTTTTTAATACCTTTTAGGTTATGTTGAAGGAAATGTGTAAAATGTGTAGAAGCGACACAATATTAGAGGTAGATGCGAGTATTGATTGAGGATGTGTACAGCAGCTGAAGAGACCAATGTTTATTCTTTGTTACACTTTGTTTTGCCTTAAAGGGTTTTTGGGAATCAAAAAAAGGGCCAGTTAGTGGCGCCAGTTCAGTCCGGTGGCTATTTCTGGTATTGCAACTCCTCCCTATGCATGTCGATGGGATTGAGATGTATTACCAACATAGCACATGGAGTGAAAATGTGGACCCTTTGCCTAACCCTGGACTACCCCTTTAAATTTAAAGCACCCTTACACATGAGGCACTTTCTACTTGTCCCGTTATATACCTATTGTACTTAAGCTTAAAGGGAGCACTTGAAGACCCAAACGTCACCTTATTTGTAAGATAAAGGCACAGCCTTCTGTAAGCCGAGTATAAACAAATGGAAAAAAATTATATATAGAGAGCGAAAGAAATATATATATATGACTAAAGGGTAGGAAATCACTGTAGAGTAGGTGACAAAGATGATGGTTAGAATGGACGCATCAAAACTTATAAAAAATAATAACAGCTTTCCCATAACGTGACACGTATGTGCCGTCAGCTTATACAGGACGTAGTGTAGACTGGATCCATGACAGCAAAAGTTCAGATGTTCAGTTCAGAAATTAAAGGGATTATCCAGTGTTAGAAAACATGGCCGCTTTCCTCTAGAGACAGAGCCACTCTTGTCTCCAGTTTGGGTGCAGGTTTTGCAACTCAGTTCCATTGAAGTGAATGAAGCTTTATTGCAAACCGCACCTGACCTGGAGACAGGAGCGGCGCTGTCTCTGGAAGAAAGTGGCCATCTTTTTTATAACTAGATAACCCTCTATAAAATATTAAAAAATAAACTTTATTGCCACTTTTTCTGTGTCATTCAATGGAGAAGATGCAAAAATAGACTTTTCCCTTACTGTTCAGGCCAAAATCTTATCTAAAACTTTTTTATATATATATAATATATATATAGTTCAAAATTTCCCCCCTATTTTATTAGGTTTACTGGTCTAGTAGTAAAGCTGGAAATCAATAGAGATGTATATGAAAAAAACCTATATAATTGTTCATTTTTCCTAAACCAGAAGTAATAGACTTGGCTTGTCCACAAGTAGTTGATGACAGAAGTATTACTATTTTTCTATACTTGCAGTTTATACATACTTTAGCTGTTTTTCATGTTCAAGCTGTTGGCTTTGTGACGTCTTTGAGTTAGCGTTTTTTTTCTTCTTTTTTTTTGCACATAGTTTGCTGCACCTATATAGCAAGTACTGTAATAGGGGAAATGTGATCCATCTAGTACAGGGATGGGGAACCTTCAGCCCTCCCTGATCTAAATGAAGGGGGTCATCCCTTCAAACATCACTCTATCTGGTGTTGCCTGTTCTTGTGAATACAGCCGCAGTAGCAAATGTGATCCATGGAGGGGCGCTGTTACAGAGAAGAACCTTTTGTAACATAACGTTTTGGCCACAATGATTTGAAAGGAGTAGAACTCCCTGCCTCCCTGCACAGCTACTTTCTTGCAATAACAGCACCACCCCTGTCCTCAGGTTGTGTGAGTTATTACAATTCAGTTTCATTCACTTCATTGGAACGGAGCTGCAAAACTCCCACACCCAAACTGAGGACAAGAGAGGTGCTATTTCTGCAAGAAAGCTGTCATGTTTTTCTGGACAACCCCTTTAAGGGTGGATTTATTAAATTAAAATGTGCCCAACTCTTAATTAGACAAAGGGTAGGCTTGGATGTAAAGTGGGTGTGGCTTAGAGGAAAGGGGTGGAGTTTAAAATACATCACAGTGCGCCAACATTTTGGTGCAAAAGAAGTTGACAGGGCTTTAGTATGGAGGTAGAAGTGTTGTCATGGGCACAGTCTGTAACCACTGTTTAATGATATATTTTTTTTACATGGTATAACAGTAGAGTGGTTTTAATATAAATATACTGGAGTATCCCCTTTAAACGACAGTGGATTTGTTGTGTTATTTGCACATAGGGGGAGATTTATCAAACATGGTGTAAAGTGAAACCGGCTCAGTTGCCCCTAGCAACTGATTCCACCTTTCATTTTCTAAAGAGTCTGTGAGGAATGAAAGGTGGAATCTGATTGGTTGCTAGGGGCGACTGAGCCAGTTTCACTTTACACCATGCTGGATAAATCTCCCCCATAGCTTTATAAATTGGTGCTTCCCCTTTTTTTCAGTTTTTTCCCCGTAAGGATCAGACCTGTTAACCAGCAGTATTCAGTGATAGCTTTAAGGACGTCATGTCGGCCGATAAATGGGAATTAGGTGAGATAGGTGGATACTACTAGCTTCATGTTCCAAAAAATCCCCGGCTTTGCCTTCACAGGTGGGAGTGCAGGCGTCCATTGTTTTGCTGCCTTCCAGTCGGCAGCGTTATTAGCACTTTAGTATAAATCTGTTTGTAAGTATTGAACACTTAGGATGACCTCACGATCAGTGTTTGGTTCAGTTATCAATGAGAGATTCAGTAGAAATTCACTCGAATCATCGTTCAAGATTTTTTTTTTTTTTTTATCCATGTAAGACAAACCCATACGGAAAGAAAATTGCCATTACTAGCGCAGTACAATAGCACAGAGATTTTAAACCGTTCCGGAGCTCCTAGTATGAAAACCGGGAACTCTAAATTCCGTAACGTGTGAACGCCCCCTTAGACTGAGCCGCAATACCAGAGACGGCCACGGGACATGAGTGCTGCTGTTTCTGCCATAAAATGGTATAGATTAGTGACAGCTCTGATCTATGCCTTTCTACACATTGGTTACCTCTCTCCTTTTTGACACTACTGCTCTTACTTTATGAAAAGTGGTCTCATATATGTTATAAAGTATGTCCTGTATATCTATCAGGGGGGCATCAGCATCCCGCCCCTATAGCCGATACAGCATAGTATGTGTAATAGATAATACACTCCTGGGTTTGTGTTTGCAATGTACAAATCAATACCGTAGCACTTTTTTTTTTTTTTTTTTTGTACACATGACCGTATTTCTTTATCTGCTGCATAGATGCTTTTTTTCCTCTTGTCGGGCATAGAAAACACAGCCGAGCTTACGTCCAGTACCGATGGGGGGGGTCTTACGTCCAGTACCGATGGAGGGGTCTTTTGCTATGTTGACTTAAAATGTTTACAGCAATGGTTCCGCTACCTAGCTGGGTAAAAACCATGTGGGGTACATTCTCCTGAAACCTCTGCAATGCGTGTGTATATGTGTGTGTATATATGTATATTTATATACAGAATATTTAAGCTTTTCGTTGACCTCTATAGAAATGTTTTATATGCATTGATTCAGCTATACGTGAGTATGGTGGTGATGCAATGATGACTTGTGCCACCATTACCTATACCGTTACTATTTTGTATATTCTACGTTACCTGTTTTTGACAATGGTTTTACCGTTCAATGTACTTTTTTTCTTAAAGGGGTTGTCCAGGATTTAAAAAAACTAGTCCTATTCCCTTAAAGGAGCCTGGATAAACCTTTTGATAACTAAGCTTACACTTTAATGATGGCCGCACAGCCAGATAAACAGTGTATGTCCCTAGAAGTCCAGCACATATGCCTCAAATGGACCTTTTCTAGCCGCCTTTAAGTGCTGCCATTCATGTACTATAGCAGCATGTAATCGTTGAAGCCAGTCGATAGTCACATGACATTCTAGTGACATCACCGCTTAGTGAGTTGTTTTGCTTTTAAAACATTAATTTTATAACATTTGAAATGGTCAGAATTTTGGCCAAATTTTATCTTTCCTGTATGGCCAGCCTAATGTGTCCCTGTCATTAGAGGAGGGGGGGACCCCATAAACCTTCAATAACTGAGGAACAAACTATTATGCTGTTGCCTGTCCTCCCTATAAACTTCTGTCAGTGTTTGATTGGGGGGAAAGGGAGGTTGCTCCATAGACTGTTGTCCAAATCCACCCAGAGTGGCCGGTTCGGTCAACGTAAGTCTAAGGTGTATGGCCACCTTTAAGGTCCCCATACACTTGAGACTTTTGACGCCCAATCCCTTTATTTTGGGAGAGATAAGCCGTAGCCAGATCTCTGTATGGAGAGGACAGCCGGCAGGCTAGAGATATGGTTTGGCCGTCAGTTATCGGAAGTGTCCAATGGGGACCTATTGTTGAGAGGCTTCTCTTCTCGTCTCTCTCGTTGCTCTAGGGGACGAGCTCCTTAGACTTTCTATAGAATCCATCTTCTGCAATGAGTAGATAGGGAGTGAAGTACTTAGCTGTCTAAAGGCCGATTATTGAGTGTTCTTACAAATGATTGCCCTGTGTAAGGGTATGTGCACACTACAGAATAGCGATGGATAACCTCGCACCCGCTCACTGATTGAGGCGTCTGAGGGCGTCTCTGCCCGTGTCATAGACTCAATTCTATGCACAGGCGGATTCCGCCGTCCGTCCAAAGAATGAACATGTTCCGTAGTGTGCACGTACCCTAAAAGTGCCAGCGAGGAGCCAGAAAACACCCGCTCCTTGGCTGATTGGTCAAATTATCATTGTTGGCCACAGATCTCTCTGTATAACTGGGAGACGTGCGGCCGATAAAAATGACTGTTAATGATAACGCGATCATTCATGTGGCCCAGCCGTGAGATTTATTGTTGCCTTGTAAAGGCATTCTAAGCCAACGATCTCGCTGATCAAACAGTTCTTGGCCGAAAATTGCCTTTACAGCTGATGCAGTTCTGAGCCCTCAGATCCTGACCAATCAAAACTTTTGACATGTTTGTATCATATGTATCTTATGTTATTTTTAATGACCCGAATTATTTTGGCTTTGGTAGAAGGAAAAAAAAATCCCCATGGAAGCTGTACATCTACCTGAGGTAGAGAGGACTCTGCATAGTCATCTGCTTGGTTGACCCATGGCAGTAGCAGTCAGACATGTGTGAGGAACATAATTCTGGTAAACAACACTAGCAGTTCCGTATGGGTGAGACTATGCGATTTTATTTGACTTATTCCCGTATCAGCTGGTTGCATCGGCACTAAGGTCAACCACAATGTCACTATAGTGGGATTCCCATGTTGCTTTGTCCCTCTTATGTTTTGATCACTGTTGATCACTCATTCTCTATACCAGGGATGGGGAAACCTTTGGCTTTCCAGCTGTTGCAAAATTATAATCCTTCGGCTGTCCAGGCATGATGGGAATTGTAGTTTTGCAACCGCTGGAAAGCCAAAGGTTCTCCACCCCTGCTCTAAACGCACAATGTATACTGTAAATTCTGAATCTGTGTATATATATATATATTTATATACGTTCATGCACACACATATACCATTAGAAAATTGTATCAATTTGGGAAAAAAAATATTTTGATGTGTTCTATGCGGAAATGAGACTAGAAACAATGAATTGCCTTGGAAGTGAGGGAAGTGTTACATACCTGTTCTGTTATTCCCGGCCTCATATCAATGGCTCTCATCATGGTTTTTGTTATTTTTCCTGTTTGTTCTGTTTAGTTTTCTTTTTGTAGTGTTACTAATTTATCAGAATGGTCCAGATGTGTCAACAACAAACGTAACATTTCATCCACTGAGTTATTTATTTGACTTTTTGTTTTTCCTTTTTTTTTTTTTTTTCCGGTCACTTGTCTTTTATACACTTGGGATTATTAATGATGTATATGTTGAAATTAAGACTTTGAAAGACTATGTTAACTGTGCAAGTAACTGATTCGTTTTCTTCATCCTGATGCTGACATCTGGGTTTTTCCTACATAAAAATGCTGTTAATAATCTGCGTTCTGTGATATTTTGTGAGGTGCTTGTCTGTGTGCTGTGGAGTGAGGAGCGGGTCATTTTAGAATTGGCATCTAAAGTATTGTTCATAAGGAGCAGTTTCCGCCCATGTTTTTCTCTGTAATGGTAAGCACTCAAATTGCAGATTTTCGGCAGCAGAAAATAAGCTGAAATCTTGAAATCCCCTATTGGGATTTCCTGATCAGCTTTACTAGAAATATGGTTATGGGGCATCAACACCCTTCAAGATTTTTCCTGAAGGGTGTCCATGCCGGAAAATTAGGGATAGAAATTGTAGGACATGTCCTAAATTGTATAGGACCCTATGGGGGCATTCGGAATTCTGGATGTGCATCCAGAACTCCAGGTGCTTTTCTTGGCAGCCTAAGCCAGTGCCGGCACCCAGGCAAGTGCTGACGCTGGCGTTTTCAACTGTATGTGCTCCTAATCAGGAACACATACAGTTAAATGCAGCCATTGACCCTCTCCACCATTTTTCTGGCTGGAGGCGGCAGTATGCCTTCAGCAATAAGAGATCACCCAGCATCGCGGCATGTGAATGATGTCACTCATGCGCTTGCAAAGCCCGAAGACAGAGGGAAAAGCTGGAGGAGGACACCGCTGCAGCAGGTGAGTATGATTTTCTCTTTCTTCCTCCTCCGTTTTTACCATGAGGAAAAACTGATGATTTCCTTAAAGGGGTAGTGCGGTATAAAGCCTTTTTTCACCAAATAACACACAAAGTTATACAACATTGTAATGTGTGTTATTTATGCGAATGGCCCCCTACCCCCTGATCGTTGACCCGGAAGTGTGATACTGTATACTCACGGAATCACTGTCGACCCCGGCCGCCATCTTGGGATGATCGCGTCACTCTTCAGGAGCCCGGCCTGAATGCTCCAGCCCTCCCTCATGCCGGCCCCCCTCCAGCGCATTATCAGCTGCTCAGCCGCGATTGGCTGAGCATAACAGAAGCCCCAGCCATCTTCAGTTATACTCGGCCATTTTGACACCTGTGAACGCCCATTAGGGGGGCACCTTATTGAAAGATCAGTCAGTGTCAGTATTTTATGGGGAATGCAAGTAGAGAAGTCCGTAAATCCAACACTGGGAATGAATCCAATCTTTCCCAGTATAACATTCCTATCTTCGAATGTTATGGTTTGTCACGTTATGCCAGAACACCATTAGTAGTCAGGATCTGACCCTTTGGGTCCCATTCCAGTCACTAGAAAGAGGATGTAAGATGTCCTTTTGCTTATTTCCTGAACATCAGCACTCCCTGCAGCAAAGAAAGAAATGGAGTTTTGTTGTAGATCCCTCTTACAGTGGGTGGTCGGGAGTATCGATGTAATGCAGAAAGTTGTGAAGGAGCAACAGCAGTCATCTAGCGTCAGATCTCCACCCATCAGTACAGTAAGGGCCATGTTACATGGCCCCATGAGCAGGGTAAGCAAGCATCTGCTAGATGAGCGCTCGCTTACAAAGTTATTAGGCAGACTGATGTCCGTGCAGCCCTTGCCGCATGATCATCATAAACTATATCCATGCAGCATTTGCTTTGTAGGAGTACTCGGCATCTGTAGAGTGTAATAAAGAAACTATGCTTACCTCTCCACACTTGACCGATGTCCTTCTACCTTGTCTTTGGGTCACCAGCTGACTGCGGCCACGGAGAACAGTTCTGAACCTCTGCACTGCACTGACAGCTCAGCCAATCACTGTCCATGGTGCTATCCCATCTTGGTCAGTGATTAGCTGTCACTGAAAGCAGGTATGGAAGTGTTGTGATCGAGTACCCCCGAGTACCCCCAGCCATTGGCCAGACACCACCTACTACACAGAGCGACACGTGGCCACTGATCAGTGATTTTTAAACTTAAAGGGGAACTCCAGGTAGAGGTAAAAAAAAAAAAAAACCTGCTGCAGAAGCATATAGCCTTACTTACCTGTCTATCCACATTTTGAAACTACCAAAAATCCATTTGTTTGGGGTTTTTTTGTTCTGTATTGTGTGGCTGTACTTCCTGGTTGAGCAGTTGTACACAGTACTACAGGTTCCAGAATGCAATGCTTTCCCTCAGCTGTTCCATCACAGCCCCCCACCATGCCTATTCCCTGCCCAAAGCTGTTGCGGAACATCTAGGCTGTGTTCACACATTGCAGTTTCATTGTGTTACTGAATAATTTGCATTACTTTATCATTTCATTGTGGTCCCACCCACACAGCACGCTGTATTCTCTACCTGTAACACCACACAGCACGCTGTATTCTCTACCTGTAACTCCACACAGCACGCTGTATTCTCTACCTGTAACTCCACACAGCACACTGTATTCTCTACCTGTAACACCACACACCACACTGTATTCTTTCCCTGTAACACCACACAGCACGCTGTATTCTCTATCTGTAACACCACACAGCGCTGTATTCTCTACCTGTAACACCACACAGCACGCTGTATTCTCTACCTGTAACACCACACAGCACGCTGTATTCTCTACCTGTAACACCACACAGCACACTGTATTCTCTACCTGTAACACCACACAGCGCTGTATTCTCTACCTGTAACACCACACAGCGCTGTATTCTCTACCTGTAACACCACACAGCACGCTGTATTCTCTACCTGTAACAGCACACTGTATTCTCTACCTGTAACACCACACAGCGCTGTATTCTCTACCTGTAACACCACACAGCACTGTATTCTCTACCTGTAACACCACACAGCACGCTGTATTCTCTACCTGTAACACCACACAGCACGCTGTATTCTCTACCTGTAACACCACACAGCACACTGTACTCTCTACCTGTAACACCACACAGCACGCTGTATTCTCTACCTGTAACACCACACAGCACACTCACACTATATTCTCTACCTGTAACACCACACAGCACGCTGTATTCTCTACCTGTAACACCACACAGCACACTGAATTCTCTACCTGTAACACCACACAGCACACTCACACTATATTCTCTACCTGTAACACCACACAGCACGCTGTATTCTCTACCTGTAACACCACACAGCACACTGTATACTCTACCTGTAACACCACACAGCACGCTGTATTCTCTACCTGTAACCCCACACAGCACTGTATTCTCTACCTGTAACACCACACAGCACACTGTATTCTCTACCTGTACCACACAGCACTGTATTCTCTACCTGTAACACCACACAACACACTGTATTCTCTACCTGTAACACCACACAGCACGCTGTATTCTCTACCTGTAATACCACACAGCACGCTGTATTCTCTACCTGTAACATCACACAGCGCACTGTATTCTCTACCTGTAACACCACACAGCGCGCTGTATTCTCTACCTGTAACACCACACAGCACGCTGTATTCTCTACCTGTAACACCACACAGCACTGTATTCTCTACCTGTAACACCACACAGCACGCTGTATTCTCTACCTGTAACACCACACAGCACCCTGTATTCTCTACCTGTAATACCACACAGCACGCTGTATCCTCTCCCTGTAACACCACACAGCACTGTATTCTCTACCTGTAACACCACACAGCACACTGTATTCTCTACCTGTAACACCACGCAGCACGCTGTATTCTCTACCTGTAACACCACACAGTGCACTGTTACTACCTATAATGTCGATATTGAAATAAAGTAAAGAACCTTTTGAATTTAATTTTTTCTTCTTCTCATCTCCACACACATATTATGATTGCGCATCTTTTATCTTTGAGCCCCACAATAAGGACTTTGTCCGATATTATCTTACATGGGATATATACTGTTTATACCTTGGTTTTTGTTCAGGTGGGATTGGCAGTGCCGGCTCTGATCCTCTGTGTCGTTTAGCATCATTTACTTGTGTTACTGCATCATTTTTGTGAATACGCTGCAGTACTCCAATGAAACTCCAGCATGTGTGAACATAGCCCTAATTTCACTGCAGAGATTTGCACAATCAGTAAAGTTGCAGCAGCTGCTTCTGGCCGCACAGAAATGGTGAATCACTCAGAGCATTAGGGGATCCAGCCCCGCTTCCTGTGACATCACGCCCTGCCCCTGTCTGCATCTTCAGCCTGTGCTCAGCAAACACACAATGTGAGACAGAGGCATGGAATGGTACACTGTTAAAATCCTGCCGCCAGCATGTCTGGTTGCGCTCCAAGGACGGAATTCATCCGGAACGGTGATTGTATACACTCAGTGGCGCTTCCGGATGAATTCTATCCTCTGCATATACCTGAACAGACAGACTGCTGGCAAGGAATGATAGTTATTTTTTGTCATGGAGTATCTTGGGTGGGTTGAACAAAGTGAAAGTCTGTAAGAATGCAATCTTGGCCCTTATAAGACATGTTTAGGGTACGGAAGGGACAATGCTTCGGTAAGTATCATGTCTGTACAAGAATAGCTGTATTGGCATGACAGAAAGGTCCTTTCTGACCTGTAAATCCAGTGTTATATGTGCACAGACAGTCTCCAAACTATACAGCTGCTTGTCTGCTGTTCCTGCTCACTCATCTCCCTAGGCCCCTCCATAAGTTATAATGGACTCTCCAAACCCGTCTTCACTTTGCTCCTCTGTAATGAAGATGACTTTGCCTGATAATGCACAGATAAGAAGTGGGGGGAGTACAGTACAGAAAGAGGATTTTTTGCCTAATAAAACCTATTACAGAGTCTAAGAACACCAGGGACAAAAGTATAGACCTGCACAAGGCTGGAATGGACTACAGGACAATAGGCAAGTAGCTTGGTGAGAAGGTAAAAACTGTTTTTCTGCAAAGGTGACAGGACGAAGGCACCATATTGAAAGGGGGGGGGGCATGTATTGCGAGATGTTGGCCAACAACCTCCTTCCCTCGGTAAGAGCAGTGAAGATGGATGGTGGCCGGGTGTTCCAGCATGACAATGACCCGAAACACACAGCCTGGGAACCTTCTCCGGAACAGAGTTGAATGGCAGCTTACTAATCAAACAAAGCGATTTGCTTCCTTTAGATGGCGATTCGCTCATCTCTACTTATAATCCATCTTTCTGGATAACGTATGCCCATCAAAATGACGTCTGTGCTGGTTGTTGTAGGAGAAGAACGAAGACAACTGTGACGCTAAATCAGTTATAAGACGCATAAGATGCCCCATTGGCTTTAAAGGAGAAATCCAGCGAGGCAACAAAAATTCAGTTCGGGCAGGAGGTGGGGGTGGGGGGAGAACGTAATAAAGAATGTATATTTACTGCCCCCGTGCCCGCACCGCACAGCGTCCCGCTTTAGGGCACCCGTTGGCATTCTCCAGCTCTCTGCTCTTGTATGTCACAACTCAAATGATGGATGCCCTGCTTAGCCAATTAATGACTGGGGCGGGACACTGCTGCAGTCACTGATTGGCTGATAGGGGGTATTCCCCCCCGAGTCGTGACGTCATCATAACTCAGGTCACTGTACAGTATAGCAATCAGTATGTGGAGTATAATGTATAGTAAACCTGATAACACAGCAGCAGTTTGTAGATACAGGATGGAGCTGCAGATCCCCTTAATGCAGTAATGTAGTACAACAGGCTAGAATAGAGAAGCAGGGCTGCTGTCAGAGGGCTGTGTGGTCACATGAGAGCAGTGGGGAAGGGCAGGCACATTATAGCAGCAGAGTGTATAGCTAAGTGTAAGGGGCCTATTCCACGGAGCGATAATCAGGGCCGTCTTACCCATTGGGCATGGTAGGCGGCTGCCCGGGGGCCCATGCGTCCTAGGGGGCCCCTGCCCGCTGTCACAGCGGGCAGGGGCCCCCTAGGACGCAAGGGTCCCCGGGCAGCCGCCTCCCATGCCCAATGGGTAAGACGGCCCTGCGCGCCCCCCCCTTCCCCTTCTCTTGCGACCGCAAGCACTTGCTTGCTTGCGGTCACAAGAGGAAATCCGGCCCCGGCTGATGCGTCGCTCCCTGGGGGATTCTCAGGGAGCGCACGCATCAGGAACCTCAGTGCGCGTCGCTGGGGCTTCCTGTACCGGAAGTCCCGGCCTGGGCGCACACTGAGCTTCCGGATGTGTGCGCTCCCGGAGAATCCCCCAGGGAGCGACGCATCAGCCGGGTGCAGAAGAGGAGAGGAAGCAGCGACAAGGGAGCGCTGGTAGGTGAGTTGGGTGTTTTTTTTATCTGATGTGCAGGGGGGAGCGATCCATAAGGGGGGAATACGGGGGAGCCATCTATAGGGGGGGGATACAGGGGGGAGCCATCTATAGGGGGGATACAGGGGAGGAGCCATCTATAGGGGGGGGATACAGGGGGGAGCCATCTATAGGGGGGATACAGGGGGGAGTCATATATACGAGGGGGGGGATACAGGGGGGAGCCATCTATAGGGGGGATACAGCAGGGAGCCATCTATAGGGGGGGATACAGGGGGGAGCCATCTATAGGGGGGATACAGGGGGGGAGCCATCTATACGAGAGGGGGGGGATACAGGGGGGAGTCATCTATAGGGGGGATACAGGGGGGAGCCATCTATACGAGGGGGGGGATACAGGGGGGAGCCATCTATAGGGGGGGGATACAGGGGGGAGCCATCTATAGGGGGGATACAGGGGGGAGTCATATATACGAGGGGGGGGATACAGGGGGGAGCCATCTATAGGGGTGATACAGCAGGGAGCCATCTATAGGGGGATACAAGGGGGGAGCCATCTATACGAGGAGGGGGGGATACAGGGGGGAGCCATCTATAGGGGGGATACAGGGGGGGAGCCATCTATACGAGAGGGGGGGATACAGGGGGGAGCCATCTATAGGGGGGATACAGGGGGGAGCCATCTATACGAGGGGGGGGATACAGGGGGGAGCCATCTATAGGGGGGATACAGGGGGGAGCCATCTATACGGGGGGATACAGGGGGGAGCCATCTATACGGGGGGATACAGGGGGGGAGCCATCTATAGGGGGGGATACAGGGGGAGCCATCTATACGAGGGGGGGGGGATACAGGGGGAGCTATCTATAGAGGGGATACAGGGGGGAGCAATCTATAGGGGGGGATACAGGGGGGAGCAATCTATAGGGGGGGATACAGGGGGGAGCAATCTATAGGGGGGGATACAGGGGGGAGCCATCTATACGAGGGGGGGGATACAGGGGGAGCCATCTATACAAGGGGGGGGATACAGGGGGAGCCATCTATACGAGGGGGGGGATACAGGGGGGAGCCATCTATAGGGGGGGGGATACAGGGGGGAGCCATCTATAGGGGGGGGATACAGGGGGGAGTCATCTATACGAGGGGGGGGGATACAGGGGGAGCCATCTATATGAGAGGGGGGGATACAGGGGGGAGCCATCTATAGGGGGGATACAGGGGGAGCCATCTATACGGGGGGGGGGGGATACAGGGGGGAGCCATCTATATGAGAGGGGGGGATACAGGGGGGAGCCATCTATAGGGGGGATACAGGGGGAGCCATCTATACGAGGGGGGGGATACAGGGGGGAGCCATCTATAGGGGGGATACAGGGGGAGCCATCTATACGAGGGGGGGGAAACAGGGGGGAGCCATCTATAGGGGGGGAAACAGGGGGGAGCCATCTATAGGGGGGGATACAGGGGGGAGCCATCTATAGGGGGGGATACAGGGGGAGCCATCTATACGAGGGGGGGAATACAGGGGGGAGCCATCTATAGGGGGGGATACAGGGGGGAGCCATCTATAAGGGGGGAATACGGGGGAGCCATCTATAGGGGGGGATACAGGGGGGAGCCATCTATAGGGGGGGGGATACAGGGGGAGCCATCTATATGAGGGGGGGGATACAGGGGGAGCCATCTATACGAGGGGGGGATACAGGGGGAGCCATCTATAAGGGGCCAATACAGACGTGCAGTGTGTAGAGAGATGAGGATGGTGACAGAGTGTGGAGCCTAATATGTCTGTCTGGCAGATTCTGTGGATTCGTGGCTCGGAGAAGTTCTCATAACGGCACAGGGCAAATGGAAAAGAAGATGAAAAGGGAAGAACTCTGATCAGAGAAGACGTCCCATGTGAGTCACTTGATGTATCTGCACTGTAATGTATATGGAGTACAGAACCTGTGTAGAGCTGTGTCTACCTCTATATGACTGGATGAGGTGATAGTGATCTGTGTACAGTGGATTAGTCAGTAGCAGCGGTGGTGTTAGTCAGTATGCGGTGGTAATATTTGTTGCTTGTTTTCTGGCATATATATAGAGAAGGGCAAAACAACATGTCTCACATAGACAGAGGGGCAACAACATGACTATTATATTATATATGAACCATGTTGTTTCCCTGTATACAGAATACAGGGAGACAACATGGTTCATATATAATATAATAGTCATGTTGTTGCCCCTCTGTCTATATGAGACATGTTGTTTTGCCCTTCTCTATATATATGAGCCATGTTGTTTCCCTGTATATTGTATTATACAGTATACATACAGGGAGACAACATGGTTCTCATATATAATAGTCATGTTGTTGCCCTTCTCTATATATATGAGCCATGTTGTTTCCCTGTATATTGTATTATACAGTATACATACAGGGAGACAACATGGTTCTCATATATTATAGTCATGTTGTTGCCCCTCTCTATATATATGAGCCATGTTGTTTCCCTGTATATTGTATTATACAGTATACATACAGGGAAACAACATGGTTCTCATATATAATAGTCATGTTGTTGCCCCTCTGTATATATGAGACATGTTGTTTTGCCCTTCTCTATATATAAGCCATGTTGTTTCCCTGTATATTGTATTATACAGTATACATACAGGGAGACAACATGGTTCTCATATATAATAGTCATGTTGTTGCCCCTCTGTATATATGAGACATGTTGTTTTGCCCTTCTCTATATATAAGCCATGTTGTTTCCCTGTATATTGTATTATACAGTATACATACAGGGAGACAACATGGTTCTCATATATAATAGTCATGTTGTTGCCCCTCTGTATATATGAGACATGTTGCACTGGTGTGACAATAAACCCTGCAGATTGCTATTGGAAGTGCCGTCTCCATTGCATTTTTTGGATACTTTGAAGCCAACCTGGTCTGGTTTGGTGCGGCACACACGGTTATGTTTTGTTTTTGTGCTGCTGAGAGACTGTGTTGTGAATTAAAGTTTATGTTAACAATAATTTGTATTTTTTATTGTAAGTAATTGTACTAGCTAGGGGTGGGGTTGCAAAGATGGGGGGGTTTGATGGCGGCGGCCGCAGGGGGGGGGGGTGGGGCCCAATTCGCACCTCTGCCCAGGGGCCCATAATGCTGTTAAGACGGCCCTGGCGATAATCGGCCCGTTTCGGCCGATTATCGCTCCGTGAAATAGAGAGAACGATCAGCCAAGGATCATGTCATCGGCTGATCGTTCATTTAGGTTCAGACCTAAAATCATCGTTCGGCACCAGAGCATTGCAACGGTGGAATAGAGGTGCGCGGCGGCGACCGACGATTTCAGCAGCATCATACATTACCTGTCCAGGGTGCAGGTCTTCTCCTTCTTCCTCCCGACCCACGCCGCAGCAGCTTCGGAGCGGGGCTGTCTGAACTGACAGACCGCTCAGCCAATCACTGGCCAGGACCGCCAGTTTTTTGAGAAACTGTGAGCTCTTCTTGCAGAGCGCTCTCAATCCAAGTTACTCTTAAACCAAGGTACCACTGTATTTTCTGCTTATTATGTTCCGCCCTGCCGGCTGACAAATTAAAAAAAAAAAACACTGGACTTCTCCTTTAAAGCGGTACTTCGGCGAAAATCTTTTTCAATTCAACAAGTTTTATAAAGGTATATACATTTGTATATTAAAATGTCCAGCCTTTCAGTATGTATCAGCTGCTGTATGTCCTGCAGAAAATCTGACACAGTGCTCTGCTGCCACCTCTGTCCATGTCAGGAACTGTGCAGAGCAGGAGAGGTTTTCTATGGGGATTTGCTACTGCTCTGGACAGTTCCTGACATGGACAGAGGTGGCAGCAGAGAGCACTGTGTCAGACTGCAAAGAATACACTACTTCCTGCAGGACATACAGTGGCTGATAAGTATTGGAAGATTTGAGATTTTTAAAGTAAATTACAAATGTATATACCTGACGACTGTGGATTCGAAAGAAAAAGATTTTTGACAGAGTATACCTTTAATGGGGCCTGTTGGGTTCCCATTGTGGTCCCCAAAATGTTATTGTACATGGTGTTACAGGCTATTTAGTACTTTTGTGGAAACCTTTACAGATGTGAACAGTGTCTTACCTGTTGTCTGTCCAACATGAATATTAGAAGGGAACCGTTGTCTTCTGGAGTCACCAAACTTTTGGCGATAGGAAATGCAATAGATAAATATATATAAAAAAAATATAGCAAAGCATGTGCTTCACTTCCCTAGAAATGCATCCTGGAGGTGAGTATACAAAGGGAGAGATAGGTTATGAAGCTCCAGCTGTTGTGGAACTACAAGTCCCAGCATGCTGCATCAATCCCACAGAACGAACTCCAGGAATTCCACCATCATTCCCGTTATAGAAATGGACTTTTAATTTTTCCACGAGACTACAACTCCCACAATGCATTTCGACGTGAGCACTGAAATTCATCCGCCGCTCGGGGAAAAAGTTACACTTCACCCCTTATTTGCTCTATATTCGTTCTTTTTCCTGACTGTACAGCCGGCAGGGAGAGGTGTGAGAATAGGGGGGCAGGAAATGGGGGGACACTGGTCCTGGTTGTATTTACCGCGGATGGATACAGCACTGAGGTAAGGAAGTGAGTCTGTCGTTTTTCGCGCCTTTTTGACTGCGCAAAGGATTGTGGGAAGGAGGCTCAGTGTTTGGATACGAGGAGTGCGGAGGATTTATTAGAGCCGGGAGGGGACGAGCCCATCACCGCCGCCGCCGCCGCCATGCAGAGAGACGAGGCTGACCCGGAGTCCTCCAACTCCTCGGACGGGGGGCCCGGAGAGCGGGTGCGGGAGCAGCTGGACAGTCTGTGCCGGGAGCTCAACTTAGACCAAGAGACGGCGGCCGAGACCATGAGCAACTTCACCCGGACCTGGAGCACCTACAGCCTGGAGGTAAGTACTGCCGGGGAGAGGGGGGGGATGGAGGGACCAGGGCAAATGAAGGGGGAGGGGCAGGTACTGGGGGGGGAGGGGGGCAGGTACTGGGGGGAGAGGGGGGGAGGGGGGCAGGTACTGGGGGGAGAGCAGTGGTAGAGGCTGATGGTGGTGCGGAGGGGTAGTTCCAGGGGCTGATGGGGCGGAGGGGCAGGTGCTGGGATAAGAGGGAGGGATGAGAGGGAAGGGTATGGATGTACCAGGGCAAATTGGGGGAGGGGGTGGTGAGGGGCAGTGCCAGGGGTGCCAGTGCAGTGGAAGGCGCTGATGGTGGTGGTGGGACAGTGCTAGGGGCCAATGATGGCGGGGCAGTGCCATGGGCTGATGGGGGGGCTGGGGGCAGTGCCATGGGCTGATGGGGGGGCTGGGGGCAGTGCCATGGGCTGATGGGGGGGCTGGGGCAGTTCCAGGGGCCGATGGTGGTTGGGCAGTTCCAGGGGCTGATGATGGTGGGGGCAGTGCCAGGGGCGGATGATGGTGTGGGCAGTGCCAGGGGCGGATGATGGTGTGGGCAGTGCCAGGGGCGGATGATGGTGGGGGCAGTGCCAGGGGCGGATGATGGTGGAGCTGGGGGCCAGTGTCAGGGGCTGATGATGGTGGGGGTGTGCTGGTTGTAGGATGTCTGTGTGGGGTGCCTATTAGGGGCAGGCTGCATCGTGGGATGTTGGGGCAAGCTGGAGGATAGGGCGTGGTGGATTATTGGCTGTGGGGTAGGCTGGATCATGGGATATGGGGTTATTTTGGGTAGACTGAATGATAGAATGCAGAGTTATTAAGGGCAGAATGAATAGTGGGGTGGGTGATGGGGGGCCATCTTCTAATCCATCTTTCTGGATGAAGTGCGTCCATAATATGAAAATCCATGGAGCTCAGATGTAGTATATGACAATGACGTCTGTGCTGGTTGTCGTAGGAGAAGAACAAAGACAACTGTGGCTCTGGATCAGCAATAAGACGCACAGACGACGCCCCATTGGCTTTAATGGGCCTGTTGGGTTCCCATTGTGGTCCCCAACACACTATTGAACACTATAGTCCTATACACTGCACTATTTAGTCCTGTACTTTTGTTGTAACCTGCACAGATGTGAACAATATCTTACTGGTTGTCTGTCCAACATGGATATTAGAAGCGCTGTTCTCTTCCGGAGTCACCAAACGGTTTTTTTAGGTGATTGGGGGGAGGAGGTGAAAAGGAAATGCTTTGAATTGGCAAAATTGCTTTCTTTTGAAGTTTGGCCACTTCGCCTCCCTGTAGTGTTGATAGTTCCTTGCATTAGTTCCTGGCCACCGCTGACTAGGACATCAATGTAAAAGCCCTTTAAATCATTGAAGCTGGGCACTCCCCTAGATCTGCTATGCCAGCACTTCTCTTTTCCCCCACCACCAGTGATGTGTCTCCACCATTGTAGTCACCGATTGCCGCAGTGGTCACTTGTTGTTGCCGGAGCCATATACTCAGAGGGGACTAAACATCGGGCAAGAGAGTTGCAGGAGATTTTCGCCTTATTGATTTGCTTACGATTCTTTCCACATAGTAAAGCCCTTGTGTTCTTTGCCCATAGGGTGATGTAAATCACTGGCTGGCCTGTGCATTGTACGCCGAATGTCGGAAAGGTTTCATCCCAACAGTTGGACGGGGCGTCATGGAGGGCAATGGGGTATCTCTCACCCGGATTCTGCGCTCTGCCAAGTTGAGGTTGGTTGCTTTCTATGTATGCACGCTCCAGTTCTTACCCATCGCCTGTAACTTTCCGCCTTACGTTCCCTGAAATGACGGGTTCATCATAGTGGATCTATCTTGTGTTCTGCAGTCTGATCCCGTTCTTTAATAAAATGAAGAAATGGATGGACATGTCTAACCTTCCCCAAGAGTTCCGGGAGCGAGTAGAAAGGCTGGAGAGAAACTTTGAGGTGACTACTGTAATATTCAAGAAATTCGAGCCAATATTCATGGATATATTTCTGAACCCCCACGAGGAGCCCCCGAGACTGCCGAGAAGCAGAAAGCAAAGGTAAGTACGCCTAAGGCCATGATCAAGTCACGTAACAAAGGCATAAATTCTTTATTGATCATAGCGCAAAAACAAACATTATAATCAAGACCTAGGAGGAGGGAGGCCATGCGGGAATACAGAGTACCATACAGTGCCAGGGCATCACACATGTAAACCCAGCAGCATCCTACATCAGCATAAATGCATGTAAAAAGTACAAGTGCCTAGACTATCATGCTATGTGCACATGCACATAAAGATACAGTACCAATATTTACCTATCTGTATGCTTTGGGTGTGGGAGGAAACCCACACAAACACGGAGAGAACATACAAACTCTTTGCAGATGTGGCCCTTGATGGGATTTGAACCCAGCACCCTAGCTGCAAGGCTACAGTGCTAACCACTGAGCCACCATGCTGCCCACCTGATACCCTGCCATTGCTGTGCTGGTGGTGCCCCAGTGGTCACTGCTTCCTGGTACCTGTCTGGACACAACAACATGTCCACTCAGCAAATCACTGGATCACATTGAGTGGGCGTTTCCTGTAAGAGGAGACTAAGGGCCCTATTACCCGGGACAATTATCGTGCGAAAAATTGTTATATCGTTCGAATTTAAATGATGATCGTTCTGTGTAATTGTAGGCAACAATCAAAAAATTGTTCGTATGCAGTTGATTTAGATATGAACCTAAAATTATCGTTAATCTTTCACTGTAATTCCACATTCCTTCGCTCAAGTTCCGCATTTTTTCACGAATTGTTCAGTGTAATGCTGCAATTACACAAAGCGATAATTCGCCCAATCGATCGTTTAACGATTTTAAAACAACAATTTGGTTTTTATAACAATCAGCGTTTAGACGAATAAATCGTTAGAAAAATCTTAAGAATATTTGTAAGAAAAATCGTTATTGTGATCGTTTTTAAGATCGCTTAAGCCCACCATCTCACACATAGGGTGACTGTTTCAAAGACTTTCCACAAAGCGATCTGCGAATTTTTAGCAAACGACGATTTGAGAACATGTTGAAAGATCAAAATGAACGATTTTTTGGTTTGTCGCTTGATCGTTTGCTGTGTTTACACAGAACAATTATCGCTCAAATGCGATCGTTGTTGCGAAAATTCGAACGATAATCGTTTCGTGTAAACGCAGCATAATGCTCCGTTTACAAGGAACGATTATGGTTTGAATTTTCGCAATAACGTGCGCATTTGAGCGATAATCGTTACGTGAACGTAATGCGAACGAATGTGGAATTACAGCGAACGATTAACGATAATTTTAGGTTCAGATCTAAATCATTGATCAACGACATACAAACAATTTTTCAATCGTTGCCTGCAATTACACAGAACTTATCGTTTAAATTCGAACAATTTAACTATTTTTCGCACGATAATCGTCCCGGGTAATAGGGCCCTAAATGGTCAGAACGGCAGCGGGCAACCCTATAAAGTAGGGATGGGGAACCTTTGGCCCTCCAGCTGTTGCAAAACCACAATTCCCATCATGCCTGGACAGCCGAAGGCTGATGGGAGTTTTAGTTTTGCAACAGCTGGAGGGCCGAAGCTTCCCTATCCCTGCTATAAAGGATCCTTCTAATGTCCAGAAACACTTGATGCATGTGCTTATTTGCAGGGCGCTCCTCATGTATATCTGCTCTATCATATTCATTCCCTATAATACATTGGCTCAGTTAATAGACTGACTTTTCCTCTTTTGCTTTCCAGGAAGTTGCAGTGTAACGTCAAAGATCTTTTTAACTTTTGCTGGACGCTGTTTGTGTATACCAAAGGTGAGTATGGTCCTCGATAATTTCAGCCTGTCCCTACCTAATGGTCAGGCCTTTCCAGAATTGTAAACTACTTTGCTGTTTCTAGTGCATAAAAGGTAACTAGTCTGGAGTCATGGAGTCTGGTTGCTTTTTTATCTTTCTTTAGGCAACTTTAGCCTGATAGGAGATGACTTGGTCAATTCATACCACTTGCTTCTGTGTTGCCTGGATCTGGTGTATTCCCACACCTTGCTGTGTCCTCACAAAGATGATTTGCTCAATCCATCATTCGCAGGTAAGCACCCTCTCGTTTGTTTGCTTATTTAGTTTGTCTTTTTCTTTCTATTACAGTGATCTGTCTGTATGTATGTCTGGGCAGGCGTCTTCATACTTTCATGTCCTCCCTAATTATTATAGTAAAATGTCTGAAAGGGGTACTCCAGCAAAAAAAAAATTGCTAGAAAATCCCATATATTTGTATTTTACTTTTATTAAAAAATATCCAGTCTTCCAGTAGTTATCAGCTGCTGCTTGTCCTGCAGGAAGTGGTGTATGCTTTCCAGTCTGATGCAGTGGTCTCTGCTGCCACCTCTGTCCGTGTCAGGAACTGTCCAGAGCAGGAGAGGTTTTCTATGGGGATTTGCTGCTGCTCTGGACAGTTCCTGACATGGACAGAGGTGGCAGCAGAGAGCACTGGCTGGAAAGAATACACCACTTCCTGCCGGACATACAGCCGCTTATAAGTACTGGAAGACTTGAGATTTTTTAATAGAAGCAATTTACAAATCTCTGGCACTTTCTGGCACCAGTTGATTAAAGATTTTTTTTGTGAACTACCCCTTTAAATGACTTAAGTTAAACCCATTCCCCCTTTCATTTTACTTTTTTATCCAAATAGCGAAGCTATTGGACTGTGCAGATGATGACGATGGCGAAGATCCTCCTTGTATCATCAGTACACTGTGTGACCATTACGATGGTCTTACGGTTGAAGCTAAAGGAATAAAGCAACATTACTTCAAGCCTTACATAGCCAAACTCTACGATAAAAAGGTATTGCTTCCAAATGTGCAAAATTGAAAGAGTTTTATTTATTTTTTAAGTACAGAAAGAAATTTTTTTTAGTGTACCTGTCGTTTCAAAAAACTTTTGACATGTCTGAGAAAAATTTACAGTACTACCAAAGTGAAGCGCTTTGTTATCGCTGCAATCCGATCATCAGCTGGCTGCTTTCTAACTGACTGCTGCTCCTCCCCAGGTGCTGGGAAAAGCTGGATCCAGTCCTGTGAAACTGGGAAAAATTCGCTCATCTCTACTCTAATTCTCACGATCGATCAGGGTCTGAACACTCAGACCCGGACCGATCAAAACTTTTGACGTGTCTCTTACATGTCAAAAGTTTTTTGAAACGACAGTGACACTTTAAGGCTTTGTACCCACGATGTACTAGATCGAAAACAGTATTCTTAAACATTATTTCGATCCGTTTAACAACAAAGGACGTTCTTTTCTGTCTTTATTACGACGTTGTTATATAGCCTAAATGTTTAACAAAACATATAATAAGCCATTTTCTGATGGAAAGTTTCCATTTTAAATCTTTTTCAGATCTTAAGAGGAGACTGCTTGCTGGATCTTTTAAGCTTTACCGATAACAAGTGCGTACATATCTCACCTTAACACCCCAACTGTTATGCTAAAGTTTTTCTGATGGTTCATTGTACAACTTTAAAGGGAATCTGTCAGCTCCTGGGCCCTACCTGAGGTGCTGATAGTGTGCGGTAGCTGGCAGTCCTCTAGTGAGCATGGTGCCTTTTGGTCATTTGTCATTTGTGGAGTGGATTATGCTTAAAGGGGTACTCCGGTCCGGGGGTATTTTTTTTTTTTTTTTTTTTACCAATGGCCGGGTCCCGGATTGCGGTGCCCCGTACCCCTGTCCCGCGGCCGCTTCTCAAGGCAGCTCAGCCATTCAGCAGCTGAGGCAGGACTCCGCTACGGCCGCCGAATGGCTGAGCTGCCTTGAGACGTCACGTCTCATGCGGCAGCTCACACCAGGAAGGGGGTACGGGGCGCCGCGATCCGGGACCCGGCGCTGGAATCGGGGAGGTACCCCTTTAATCTCAGGTCTCCGACTGTAATGAAGAGTCAATGAGGAGTTGTGCGTCACTCTAGCACTCCTTACCACTCCTTCCTCCTCTTCATGAAGAATCAATGTTGCCTGACCCCCTGCTCCCTCAGCATCTCTCAATAGAGGACTGCTTTCAGATATAGTTGAATCTGTGTTGAAGCTGTGGTCTAGAGGTAAATCACTGGTCTAGAGACCACTAACAGTTTGTTTTCTTTGGTTCGATTCCCCTGATGGATATGAAATATAGTTATTCATTCTTTATTGTTTCTCATTGTTGTATCTTTTTTTTAAAAGTGGAAATAATTTCCAAATAAGTTTATTTATTTTAATACTAGGAACTGAAATAGTTATTTTTTCTCATCAATCAGGGGATTTGAACCAAAGACAACAAACTTTTGCTGGTCTCTAGACAGGTGATTTACCCCTAGACCACAGCTCCAACACAGGCTAAGAGATTTAACTATATCTGATTGCAGATCATTCCTCTGTTGGCAGATACTGCCTGATAGTGGAGCGAGTTGGAGGCCAGGCAGCATTGATTATTCTTAAAGAAGAGGTAGGAGGAAGTGATGAGGTGTGCCAGAGTGCTGTTCAGACGCTGAACCACAACTCCTCATTGACTCTTCATTACAGTAGGAGACGCGAGATTGGACATAATCTACTCCACAGACAAATTACCAAAAGATTTCAGGGTTATTTTATAATATACATACTAAGATGGGAAAACTAGTAAAAAAAACAAAAAACATTTAAACAATATTTTTTTTTAACATAAAAACTTTTAAATACTAGGTCGGTTTCTGATAACACACGGACAGGGTAGTTTTGTAATATTTAGCACTGGGTAAAAGGCATATATTGCTGATGCATAAATGTGCTGGGTTTGTATGCATACTCCTATAGCCATAAGAAGCTTCTAGATTTGTTACATATTGTATAGTTAGGAGTAGGAAGTCCAGTAAACTGCTGTAGGGTTGAGTATGTGAATGTATGACCATCCAGGCAACTAAGGCTGGATTCACACTATGTTTTGGCAATTTGTTTCTTTCATCCGTTTTATGCAAAAAAAAATAATGCAATTGTGTGCATCCGTTTTGATCCATTTTTCCATTGACTTCCATTATAAAAAAAAAATGGATCTAAACGAATTTTTTTTTTTTTTTTTTTCATATGTGTTCATATGTATGCTAAAAAAAAGATGCGTTTTGAGCCATTTTTTCTATTTTTTTATAATGAAAGTGAATGGAAATGGATTTACACAAATGCATCTGTTTTTTCATCCGTCCCCCTCCCCCCACAAAACGGAGTGCAAAAACGCAGCGTTAATCCAGCCTACACTGATATTTCAAATCCGAAAATTAACTTTTTTTGGGGGGGGGGGGGCTTGATTCATGACAAATTCTGCACTGCTTTATTTTACCTACAGTAAAGCGCTAAATAAAGAGTATGAGGAGTACGTCCTTACGGTAGGAGACTTTGATGAGCGAGTGTTTTTGGGAGATGATGCAGATGAGGAAATCGGGACCCCCAGGAAATTTTTGGCAGACCTTCCTATAGGCGGCAATTGTACACCACGGAAGAATTTGGAGTCCAGCCTCCAGCAGCACTCTGAGAAGGTAGCTTTAATATCTTTTTTTTTTTTCTCCCCCCCCCCCCCCCCCCCCTTAAGATAGCACCCAGTGAGAGCCAGAAAGTTAAATAGATTTGTACTTTACTTCTATATAAAAAAAAAATTCAAGTCTTCCAGTACTTATCAGGCCCTTTATGCCCTGCAGGAAGTGGTGTGTTCTCTTCAGTTCGAAGAGCAGAGGTTTTCTATGGGGATTTGCTGCTGCTCTGGACAGTTTCTGACATGGACAGAGGTGGCAGCAGAGAGCACTGTGTCAGACTGGAGATAATACACCACTTCCTGCAGGACATACAGCAGCTGATAAGTACTGGAAGACTGGACTTTTTTTTTTTTAATTAGAAGTAAATTACAATTCTGTGTAACTTTCTGACACCAGTTGATTTGAAATATTTTTTTAATGTTTTTTCTTTTTGTTTGCAAACATCAGGATCTATCTACATTGGAGTACTGATTAGTTATCACTGACATTGTGAATGAGGCAAAATGTAAAAACTCACTTAGTTAAATATTACTGGGTATAATATGCCAAATGACTTCATGAATTGTTCCACAGAGGAAGTCCTTTGCCCCATCTACTCCATTAACTGGTAGACGATACCTGAAGGAGAAGGAGGCGGTGATCACTCCCGTCTCGTCAGCAACACAGTGTGTGAGCAGGCTGCAGAGCATGGTGGCTGGACTCCGCAATACCCCCAGTGAACAGCTTATTAGTATCTTCAGGTATGAATCTTATATATATATATTGTATATGTCATTTATTTTAATGGCCTGGGGTGTGACATGTATTTTGTGTTTGTGTAGATCATGTGCTCGCAATCCTATGGAACATATACAGAATACCGTGAATGAAGTTCAGAAGTCGTTCTGTCACCATTACACTCAGCCATCAGGAGATCAGCATGGCTCTCATATTGGTGAGTTTTACAGACTTATTTGCTTAGAGTAGTGTGTCTTCCATTGGATGACGCTTATTCAGAATGGCACGAATATGATAGAAGAATGGTAATCAAGTCTTATTTAAAGGGGTTATCCAGTGCTACAAAAACATGCCCACTCTTGTCTCCAGTTCAGGTGCAGTTTTCAATTAAGCCCCATTCACTTCAATGGAACTTAGCAGCAAAACCCCACCCAAGCTGGAAACGAGAGGTGCTGTCTCTGGAAGAAAGTGGGTGTGTTTTTGTAGTGCTGGATAACCCCTTTAAAAAGAAAAAAGTGCTGCCCCCTTTATGGTCCTTTTACAAGAAGCGATTATCATTCGTCTTTGGCAAATTACTAGCCGATAATCGTTTTGTGTAATAGGTCATGTTTTAAATCAACCGACATGCACATTGTTGGCTGATCGTTGATCCAAAGCATGACCTCAAATCTAATGACAATATTGATGGTCTGCCGGCCGTCGCTCTGTGCAATAGGAGTGGTGTCAGCAGACCACCGCTCTCTCCTATAAGCCTCCCAGACTATCCAAAGATTGTCCTCCCTGCTCGGTGACGGTGTGTGTAATACCACTGACAGCGGGGAATGAGGAGCAAGCAAGCACTGACCTGACAGGCCTGCAGCAGAGAGCACTGTGTCAGACTGGAAAAAATACACCACTTCCTGCAGGACGTACAGCAGGTGATAAATACTGGAATACTTTGTTTTGTTTTTGTTTTTTTTCAAATCTATAAATGTGTAATCCCTATTATGTATATTAAGACCTTTCTATTATCTATCCCTACCATATATTCAGTCTGCAAGCACTAGTGAGCGGGGCCCTCACTCCTAATGTTTCACATGCATGTATATCTCCGTATGTACCCCAGAATTGTAAAGTTCTGCTGATGTTGGTGCTACGTAAAAAAAAATTTATATAAACTATTATACAGAGCCCTTTGTATGTTTTCCATCACCAGACTTTGCTATTAATCGATGGAAATTGGCCGAGATTTTATACTACAAGGTTTTGGAGTCCATTGTTTTTCAAGAAACCAGGAGACTTAATGGGAAAGACTTGACGGTAAGATGAGCAGCTGCAGCTTCTCATTGGATCGTGTTTTATTATAGGTAGTATTGAATTGGTGTACCAGGTATTAGCATATCTGCCTCCCTGCTTCAATTTGAAGCTCTTTTTTATGGTGGTTTTACACGGAACGATTTATTGTTCGAATTTGCACGATAACGATCGAATTCGAACGATAGTCGTATGTGTAAACGCAGCAAACCATCAAGCGACGAGCGAGAAATCATTCATTTTGATCTTTCAACAAGTTCTCAAATCGTCGTTGATCGTTCCATGTAAACACTCTTTCAACGATTTCACCTGTTTGTGAGATAGGCTTAGGCTTAAGCGATCGCATAACGATTTTTCCGTACGATGTATCGTTCCGTCTAAACGCTGATCGTTAATCGTGCGATTGGGCGAATTATCACTCCGTGTAAAACCACCATTAGCCTATTATAGGTCGTGTATGTTCAGTAACACCCATTACTGCCCATTCATATGTGTTTTTATGGCGGTCACTAAGGGACTTGGGGCTAGGTTGCCTTTGGGCCCTATTGCACGGAGCGACAATCTGCCGATTATCGCTCTGTGTAGTAGAGACAATGATCATCGGCTGATCGTTGGTTTAGGTTTGGACCTACGTGTAATGCTGCGTTTACACGGAACGATTATCGTTCAAATTTTCGCAATAACGATCGCAGGATTTTGGTATAGCTGTCATCGTGCTGACCCAGATGTAATGTTTTTGCTGCATGGTAAATGGCGTATATCTTAAAATAAAGTGAAAGTGTTGTGAAAGCATATATGTCTCTATACTATCGGGTATGTTTATTTTGTAGGGGTTATTGCAGCAGGATATTTTTCACAAGTCGCTGCTGACGTGCTGTCTGGAAATCGTGCTGTTCGCTTACAGCTCTCCCCGAAAATTTCCATGGACCATTGAAGTTCTCAATCTGAGTCCCTTCAATTTCTATAAGGTAAATGTAATTTCTCTGTAAAATGAATAAAATATTATAATGAAGATGTGACTGCTTTCACCATAGAAGCTGTGGCCACAGTGACTTAGGTTTACTGTCGATACGACCATGCTTGGTTGTTTTCATGCACATGCCCTATTCTGATCAAATACGGCTTATGCAGGGAACCGGCCCGGTGTGGTCATATCCATAATTACCTGTGGCACGATAGACTGTGTGACAATCTGGTGAGAAATCATCATGACTGGTATGCTTTAACCTTCTAACAGTGTTTTGTTATATATACGAAGATATCAGCGCCCGAAGCCCGGCGCGCACGCTGACAGGAGAGTCAGATGCCCATAGAGAATGAGTGGGTAGTCCGATGCTCCGTCATTCTCTATGGGCATCGGACTCTCCTGTCAGCGCGCGCTGGGCTTCGGGCGCTGATATCTCCGTGACCCGACCGGCTCAGGAAGCGGGACCCGGCGGGATCATGTGAGTATAGGGGGCTCTAACGGGGGTCGGGAGCCTGTCACCCCGGCACGGGGGGTGACAGGTCCTCTTTAACTCTTTGATGGTGTTGCTAATTCATAGTCATAGTCTACAATTTCTACAATTCATAGTCATAGTCTACAATTACCATCATGCCTGGACAGCCGAAGCTAAAGCTTTAGCTGTCCAGGCATGATGGAAATTGTAGTTTTGCAACAGCTGGAGGGCCGAAGGTTCCCCATCCCTTGTCTAAAGACTTGGAAAATGTCATCTCTTTCTAGGGAGCAAAACTTTCTTCTCTTTACAACCATACACCACTAGGAGGCGCTCGCTGCACAAAGATTTACTCAGCTCATAGTAAACTCTGTGCTAGCTGTAGAATATTCTTAGGTAAAGGCAGCATATTTGTTATATAGTCGACTTTAAAAATGCACATCCATTTTTATACTACAATAAGCATCGGATAAGTGACTGACTGTCAATTATATACACTTATAGGACAACAAAGACAATCTATAAGAGGCCACAAAAAGCTAATAGCGTGTGAGGAATACGCACAGCTGTAAATAGTTGGTTCTATTGTAATACATGCCTTGTTGTGCAGTAAATACAGGTTAACCAGAAATCTTGCACGAACGACGTGATCTATAGACTTAGGATCCTATTAGACGAATGGATTTTTCATTCTGCTGATAAACGATCGCAAACAAGCGCTTTTGGGAACAACCTGAAATTGTTCACCGTAACCCATAGAACGATAGTCATTAGTTAGTTATTATCGTAATTATAATTGTTTACCCCTTCTGGTCCCAGAAAAGCAACAAACAATGTGTACATTTAGCAAATGATTAGCCATAATTTTATGGCCAGCTTAAAAGATAGATAGAAGGTATCGACACGCGAACAATTTTTCAATTGCTGCCTGCATCCACACGGAAAGATTATTGTTTAAGTTGGAACCGTTTTACGATTTTTTGCATGATAATCGTCCTGTGTAATAGGGCCCTTAGTGGTTTCCGAATAATAAAACAGAGATAAAAGTATTATGTAGGAAATACATAAGGGAT
The DNA here is from genome assembly GCF_027789765.1 of Dendropsophus ebraccatus. Classification (NCBI taxonomy): domain Eukaryota; kingdom Metazoa; phylum Chordata; class Amphibia; order Anura; family Hylidae; genus Dendropsophus; species Dendropsophus ebraccatus. The sequence continues at coordinate 12,155,350 of NC_091467.1, forward strand.
ACAATGGGCAGGCTGAGAAGTCTGACTACGATGAATGATTTTTTTTTTATAATGAGAGAACAGAGCAGGAGGGAGAGGTAAATCTACCATCAAGGATTTGGTCAGTGAGTGATACTTATGTCTAATTGTACTTATTGCAAGGAATGAAAAAAAAACCTCTGTTTCTTTCCTAGGTCATTGAAGTGTTCATTCGCTCAGAGGATGGGTTATCACGAGACATGATAAAGCACCTTAATAGCATTGAAGAACAGATCTTGGAGGAGCGAGCGTGGACTAGCAACTCTGTTCTGTGGGAGCTACTTCAGGCCTCTGAGACAGTACCGACCTGTGAGGAAGTATGTACTGTATATAGATTATATGCTTGGTACAATAGACGGCTCATTTCTTTCACCTGGGGGTGTGATATATAATATATTTATATATATAATCAGGTACTCAACATAGGGTTGAGCTAGGATATTGCACTTATGCTGAGTGTGTATTACATGTGTGCTTCTCTTCCATTTCAGGTTATAATACCCAGCAATTTTGAAACTGGCAATGAAGCAAGTTTAGGGCATCTCCCTATGATGCCAGCTTCACCAATCATTCATCCTCGTTTGAAGGAAGTCCGCACTGATCTTGGAGGCTCCTGCAGAAGAGGTATAGTCCCTGTTCAGTTGAAGGGAGTTCATCATGACGTGTGTGTGTGTATATATTTGTATGGGGAGGGGGGGAGAGGGCATGCATGTAGCAAGGGTAGCAGACTATATAGGCCAGTCATGTCAAACTCTGGCCCGCGGGCCAAGTCTGGCCCACATTGCCATCATTTTTGGCCCGAGGAGCTTTTCCATTGCTGTATAAAATCTGGCCCGCCTGATGTTGCAGAAGGTTATAAAATGGGTGGTCCGGACAGCCGCTCGGACTGGCTATTATATAAGAGACTATTTGGAGGGCTGGCTACTATATAAGACATTATTTGGGAGGGCTGGCTTCAACATAAGAGACTATTGGAGAGAGCTGGCTATTATATAAAACTATAGGGGAGGGCTGGTATTGTATAAGAGACTATTTTAGGTACTGACTTCTATATAAGACACTATTAGGGAGGACTGTCTTCTATATAAGACACTTGGGGAGGGCTGGCTTTTATATAAGAGACTATTTGGAGGGCTGGCTACTATGTGGGGCTCTAATAGTATGCCCTGGCTAGTATGTGGGGCACTATGGGGGGGGGGCTACTACATGGGGCACAATTTTGGGATTACCTACTGCTTGAGGGATATAATGGGTAGCTACCATGTGGGGACCATTACTTTAGGATAGACAGTGCCAGGAACGCTGCACGCTGCTCTGCCAGTGCCAGAATTGCCGCATGCAATCTTCATTAAATATTGGCAGGTGACTTTCTCCAATTTGTTAATTTTGGCCCACTGTGTATTTGAGTTTGACACCCCTGATATAGGCCTTATGGCAACTGAAGATTAAATGTGCCCATATATTTTAGCTGCTTACAGAATGCTTGTTTGCCTGATTGACATCTCTCCCAGTCCCCCCACATGCACGCTTAGCAGAGCAAAGGGATCAGGCATGTTGTAAAAATGCTCGACCTCTAACTCCCAGGATATCTGCTATCTCCCCCCCCATAAACATTACATTGTTACCTAATCTGGATGGGCATGGCCAACATTAAAGGGGTTATCCAGTGCTACAAAAACATGGCCACTTTCTTCCACAGACAGCCCCACTCTTGTCTCCAGCTTTGGTGCAGTTTTGCTGCTCAGTTCCATTGAAGTGAATGGAGCTTAATTGCAAACCGCACCTGAACTGGAGACAAGAGTTGTGATGTCTCTGAAAGAAGGTGACCATGTTTTTGTAGCACTGGATAACCCCTTTAATCTTTTACATATATCCAACGTTGACTTATAGGACGTGTTGGAGAGCTGTATACAGAATGTTGCATGTGTATACATTAGGATTCACATACAGATATCCTGCTCTTTTGATAATGGTATGACACCATCTTCTTAGCACAGCTAGTAAGAGAAGCCTGTATATATACACCAGTGGCCAGTGTGAAAATTCTTCATAAACTACTTTGTAATTTTCACAGCTAATAGATCACATTGCTGTTTTTCTCATGTATATTACCATTGATCTTTCAGATATGCCATTGTCTCCACTTTCTGTTCATGAGCGCTACAACTCGCCCAGTGCTGGCAGTGCCAAAAGGAGACTCTTCGGGGATGATGGTCCAAAAGAGCCACCGGTAGAGAGATTGCACACTACTCCGGAGATTACCAGAATAAGAATTGTTCCGTGTCAGCCCTCTGAACAAATGTGTGTGTCCCCAGATAAAACCCAGTTGTCGGGTCAGAAGGTGACTGTAACAGGTAAGTAGAACTTGATATGAATAGGGGAATGACTCTGACTTGAATGTGTCCTCCAGTTCTGTTTTACCAGTTTGGCATGTTTTTCTTATCTCCATCTCGTGTTGGGAGTTTTATGTCTGTGTTAGAGATGAGCGCAATACTCCAATCCAATCGTTCGGCATTTGATTACGGGTGGATGAAGAGGTTGTATGCAGCCCTAGAGAGTCAGAGAAAACACGAACACTGTCTATGACCTATGACTGTATCCATGTTTTCCAGGACTCCCAAGGGCTGCATCCAACTTCTTCAGCCACCGGTAATCCAATGCTGAACGACTTGAGCATGCTCTAGTTGCGCTCATCTCTAGTCTGTATATTAAAACTAACCTTTTTTAAAAGAAGAAAACACTGTCCTGCTAAGGGATTTTTTTTGGGTCGTCTTAAGTGTCTTTAACTTAATACCTTTTTGTTTGACTGTTATCAAAGGTGTTCAGAATGAAAGTGGCCAGCAGTCTTCTCAGGCAGCACATACTTATCCACTGTCACAAAGTGAAAATGGCGTTCAGGTCCCTTTGACGGCACAGGCCTTGATCAGCCCTAAAAGTCAGGTTTTCCGGACGCAAGATGCATGCCCCACATCAGCAAACAAGCCGAAGAGAACAGGGTCTCTAGCACTGTTCTTCAGGAAGGTATGTTGGTTTTAAATTTCCCCTTTTTTTCTCTTCTGGTTAGGGGGACAAACACACTTGCCGGACTCGCCCGGATCCCGGCCCTATTCTTTCAATGTTAGACAAAATCGCAGCAGGGATGTACATCCCTGCTGCGAGTTTGTCACCAGCCCACCCCGTTAACCCCCTGGCCGTCGGATCACATACTTTACCTGATCCCGGCTCCGGCTTCGGCGGTTCCCGGAGTCTTCAGCAAGCCGCAGCCGGGATCAGGTAAAGTATATGCTCGCTCCAGCCGCCCGATCACCCCCACAGCCCCAGCCGCCTGATCACCCCCACAGCCCGCAGCCCCGGCCGCCCTACCTCCACCCACCCACGCAGCCCTGCTGCAGACCCGATCACCCGCAGCCCTGGGGTGGGGGTGGGGTGTGATCGGGCGGCCGGGTCTGCAGGGGGGCGATTGGGCGGCCGGGGTTGCGGGCGGGCGGCTGGAGCGAGCATATACTTTTCCTGATCCCGACTGCGGCTTGCTGAAGAATCCGTGAACCGCCGAAGCAAGCCGGAGCCGGGATCAGGTAAAGTATATGCTCTGGGGGCCGGGGGGTTAACTGGGCGGGCTGGGGACAAACTCGCAGCAGGGATGTACATCCCTGCTGCAATTTTGTCTAATATTGAAAGAATAGGGCCGGGATCCGCAGCGAGTCTCCCTGCAAGTGTGTTTGTCCCCTAGAGGGGTATTTTGCTCAGGTTAAATACGTGCTCAATCATCATAACTCCTAGAGAGTAAGGGTGGTATTACACAGGCCGATGGGGGCCCAATAACAACTGTAAGCGATCGCCGATCTGCTAGATCGGCGCTCGTTTACTGGGCCTATTATATGGCCCGATAATTGTTTAACAAGGGCTGCATGGACATTGTTACCGATGTCCTTGCAGGCCTTGCTTAAACTGTATACATTACCTATCCATGCTGAGCGCAAGAGGAGCCCTGCAGCATGGACAGGTAATGTAAGCAGTTTGCATATCGTCAACCGCTATTACACGTAGCGATGCGCGTTCGCGATTATAGGTCAAAACCTACTTCAGCGATCAGCTCGTTGTGTTTATTACACAGATCGATAATCGGCCGGATAGGGACGATTCGGGAGATTATAGTTCCGTGTCATAGTACCCTAACAATTCCTTCCTTACTTGTTATCTTTTTAGTCTCCTTCCCTCTCCCGTCCAAGACAGGTCATGTAAACATTATCCCTGACTGGCTGTCTCTGCACTCTGTAATAAAGGGAGGGTTAATCACAGTAAGGTCACCAGGGACTTGACCTTAGATTGTGATGGGGGGGTTAATCTAAGGTCAAGTAGTTCCTGGTAACCTCTCTGTGATGAACCCTCCCAGCCGGCCAGGGACACTGGTTACATGAGCCATCTTGGAAGAGAAGGGGTGGAGGAGTGAACAGCTCACACACAGTTTTCTTTGTCCTCAGCTGAAAGCAGCAGCTCAGAACTAGGGGAAGGAGACTAAAATGATATTGACAAGAATGGAACAAATTGTTAATCAGGAATTGTTAATCAGGAGTTGAGTTGGGAATATCCATTTAAGTTACCAAGACTCCTTTAACATTGTGCTTTCATCTATAGGTGTACCATTTGGCCAGTGTTCGTCTAAGAGACTTATGCTTGAAGCTTGATTTGTCTAATGATTTGAGACGAAAGATTTGGACGCTGTTTGAGTACTCGCTGGTTCACTGCACGGATTTGATGAAAGATAGGCACATTGATCAGCTGCTGTTATGTGCCGTGTACATCATGGCAAAGGTAAGACCTTAGTGCACACTAGCGCTTAACGACTGGTTCCTATTCTACAGGATCTGTAAATTGCAGTAAGACTTGCTTGCTTTACATTTCTTCCCGTTTCCTCATCTGTTCTTAACAGATTAAGTAGCAGCTGCAAAAAGCGTTCCTTGCTTTGGAGCATCTCACAGACAGACTATTAAAGGGTACTCCAGCGAAATAAACTGGTTTCAGAAAGTTATATAGATTTGTAAATGATTTCTGTTTATAAATCTCCAGTCTTCCAGTACTTATCAGCTGCTGTATGTCCTGCAAAAAGTGGTGTACTCTTTCCAGTCTAACACAGTGCTCTCTGCTGCCACCTCTGTCCATGTCAGGAACTGTCCACAGCAGGAGAGGTTTTCTATGGGGATTTGCTACTACTCTGGACAGTTCCTGACATGGACAGAGGTGGCAGCAGAGAGCGCTGTCTCAGACTGGAAAGAATACACCACTGTCTGCAGGACATACAGCAGCTGATAAGTACTGAAAGATTTTTTAAATAAAAGTAAATCTCTATAACTTTCTGAAACCAGTTGGTTTGAAAGAAATTGTACCCATTTATTATGTGGATAGAACGGCGCCGTACACGGGAACCAGGCCGTGGTTCAAAAAATGGACCGCGGCACCGGCTTCCCTTCGCCGTTCTATCTGTGGGTCATGTTAAAGCGAATGTACCTTAATACTGTTAGGAAACCAGTGTCAAGCTGCGGCCCTCTAGCTGTTGCAAAACTACAATCCCCATTGTGCCTGGACAGCCAAAGCTAAAGCTTTGGCTGTCCAGGCATGATGGGGATTGTAGTTTTGCAACAGCTGGAAGGCAATCCGTTTGACACCCCTGCACCAGGAGAACCCTGCTAACAAAAAGATGCATAAGATGGTTTCTTGGAGTAAGCAAAAGACTGCCTATGCAATGTTTGCACCTTGACAACATCACAGTTCTTCTGTTCTCTGACGTCCTTCTGATTTTCGTACATGATCTATCCTCTTTATATACTAAGATAGTCTTGCAACCTTTCATTCTCATCTGCTTGTAGTGTTGCGCAAGGCTTAGAGCTGTGATAATGTGATAAACACCTTAAAGAGAACCTGTCACAGAGGTGCACGCCACAATAGGTGTGCAGTTTGTGCTTCTGCTAAGAAGAGTAGAAGGTGCCTGCAGCTTTAAAGGGTTCCTGTCATGTCTCCCCGATTGGCGTGCCCCCCAGAAGTTTGGATAATTATGGATATAACCATGCCTGAGTGACTTTGGATATGTAAACACTTCAATCTGTTCTGTGCACAAGCCATATTCTCATCAAATAGGGCTTGTGCAATGAACCGACCTGGTGTGGTTATTTCTAGAGATGAGTGCAACCCGAGCATGTTCGAGTCTGATCATTTGGCATTTGATTACCGGTGGATGCAGCCCTAGGGAGTCTGGAAAACATGAATGCAGGCATAGGCCATAGGATGTATCCATATTTTACTGTACTCCCTAAGGCTGCATCCAACTTAAGCCACTGGTTGAAGTTGACTTGAGCATGCTCCAGTTGCGCTGATTTCTAGTCGTATTCATAGTTACCCGAACTTCTGTCAGCAACAGCGACTGCACGCCAATTGTGGAAGAAAGCATGATGACAGAAACACTTTAAGCTTGAGATATCTTTGCCCCCTATAGGCAAATATTTGCACCACTCTACAGCAGGGGCATCATTTGCATAGAGGGAGAGCAAATATTCCAGGCATGTATCACTGTGGAGTGGGAGACAAGCTAATGCATGAGAATTGCAGCTTGCACCTTCATGACAGTTTCTCTTTAATGCACTTATTTCTAGAGTGATGGAAGCACGAGTGTGGATGATGCCATGAAAAGCTTTAAGAGCTTCTTTCACTGGCGTGATTTCATAGAAGACCATGAAATAGAAGGGGTATGTTTATGTTTTTACTTGTGTATATGTATTTCTTTGTGCCCCCACGTTATGCAATGCAAAAGGAGAGACTATGGCTGTCTCAATTTTTAAAGTATACCTGGCACTTTTCGCATGACTCTAGGCCTAGAACTGATACCTATGCTTTCCTGGACAAGATAGCATGGTTGTGAGTTTTCTTACACACTTGTCATGACCTACTGCAGCCTAGGAAAGTAAATTATTGGAATACGTAAAGGGGAACTATGAGCAGGTTAGACTAATATCCCTCTATGGCACCCAGGACGCTGAAGGTATGTGTCTTACCTTACTCTTCTGCGCCGGTCCTGAGCTGTTAGTCAGTTTAATCTTTGGCCAAAAACACTTTTAGGCTGGGTTCATTTTGTTTTTGCAAAAAAAAAAAAACGGATGCAACTGTGTGCATCCGTTTTCATCCGTTTTTCCATTGACTTCCCTTATAAAAAAAAAAAACTGATCAAAATGGATCCGTTTTTTTTTTTTTTTGGACAGACACAAAACGTGGTCGACCTCATTTTTGTGACCGTCAAAAAAAAGGGATCCATTTTTTTTTTTTTTTTTTTTATAATGGTAGTCAATGGAAAAACTGATCAAAATGGATGAGAAGGAGTGGGCCGGCGGCTCACACGATGGGGTGGGGCAGTGCTCCTAATGTTGCTCCGGACCGAGGATTACACTGATAAAAACAAGGGAATGTCGCCAAGGAGGAAGGTAAGAGACATGGCTCCCTGTTCTGACTCCCTACGCAATAGATGGCTATCAGCAGGTTAGATTTGTCTAACCTGATGATATAGTTCCCCTTTAACTTGAAAGTTTTAAAGGGAAATCTGGCAATTTTTTTTTTTTCAAATGAACTGGTGTCAAAAAGTTATACAGATTTGCAGTATAAGGCTATGTTCACACTACGTATATTTCAGGCTGTACATTTGAGGCTGTATAGCAACCAAAACAGGAGTGTATTGAAAACACAGAAAGGCTCTGCTCACATAATGTTGTAATTGAGTGGATGGCCGTCATTTAATGGCAAATATTTGCTGTTATTTTAAAACAACGGCTGTTGTATTGAAATAATGGCCGTTATTTACTGTTATATGGCGGCCATCCACTCAATTTCACCATTGTGTGAACAGATCCTTTCTGTGTTTTTAATCCACTCCTGGTTTTGGTTGCAATGAGGACCTGACATGAGGACCAAATACTGCCAGAAATATACGTAGTGTGAACCCAGCCTACCAGTACAAAGCAAGAATAAAAAATATTTATAGTACAAAAATATTTATCTATGGGGCACTTATTCTTAATCTGTCCATAATTGTATTTCACAGGTTACAAAGGAAGAGAGGCTGTTTCACGACATCATGAAATGTTACAGGAACCAACCTCAAGCTGAAAGCCGTGTAAGTAGAAACAGACGTCACACCGTTATTGTCTGGTTTGGTTGTTTGTTTATGTCAGCATTACATACTCGCTTTTTATCACATTAGGTGTATAGACACGTATTACTGAAAAAACTGCCTGATGTACAGCAAAGTGAGCCGGGATCCAGCCAAGATGTGGAAATGATTGACTGCGGTAAGAAAAATTTATTGCCTTTAGACCAAATGTCCCCTTGCCCCCCCCCCCCCCAAATACTGATCGTTCAGGTTTGTGCAAACCCGAACATACTGTACGTTCGCTCATCTCTATTTGTGACCCTTCTATTTTCCCGTCTTACAGATTCCAATGACTCCCGCTCATTCCTAAAAGAAGCTGCTGGTGCCAGTGAACAAGAAAGAGGAGACTTGATAACATTTTATAACAATGTCTATGTGGAGCGAGTGCAATTGTTTGCACTTAAATATGCAGCCAGCACTAGTGACAGTCTGGTAAGAACCTTACTAATAAGGAGGGGGGGGGGGAACTTATATTTATGTGGGTTTTTCACTCATGCAGATGGAATGTTTATTTTGAGGAAAAGTCCCCCCCACTCTTGGTGTGTTTGAGGCTTATTGGTGTTGGATATCTGTTTAAAGGGAACCTGTCACCCCCCCGTGCCGGGGTGACAGGTTCCCGACCCCCCGTTAGAGCACCCTATACTTACCTGATCGCGCCGGGTCCCACTTCTGAAGATGGTCGGGTCCCGGAGATCTCAGCCGCTGCAGCCCGGCGCGCGCACTGAGAGATGAGTCCAACGCTCATAGAGAATGACAGGAGAGTCCAGCGCTCCGTCATTCTCTATGAGCGTTGGACTCATCTGTCAGAGCGCCGGGCTGCAGCGGCTGAGATCTCCGGGACCCGACCATCTTCAGAAGCGGGACCCGGTGCGATGAGGTAAGTATAGGGGTCTCTAACGGGGGTCGGGAACCTGTCACCCCGGCACGGGGGGTGACAGGTTCCCTTTAAGGGAATGAGGAAGCAGGCTATGTTCACACTTTGCTTGGCGGATGCCTATAAGATACTTTCTGCATGTGTTAGATGTACAAAGGGCCAAGAATCTGTTCATTGTACAGTGTAAACAAACAAGTTTATATAGGTTTGTAATTAAATTATATTCAAAAGTCTTCCAGTCCTTATCAGCTGCTGTATGTCCTGCAGGAAGTGGTGTAATCTTTCCAGTCCGACACAGTTCTCTCTGCTGCCGCCTCTGTCCATGTCAGGAACTGTCCAGAGCAGGAACAAATCCCCATAGAAAACCTCTCCTGCTCTGGACAGTTCCTGACATGGACAGAGGTGGCAGCAGAGAGCACTGTGTCAGACTGGAGAGAATACACCTCTTCCTGTAGGACATACAGCAGCTGATAAGTGCTGGAAGACTTGAGTGTTTTTCAATTAGAAATTACAAATCTATATAATTTTCTGAAATTGGGTGATTTGAAAGTAAACCTTTTTACGCTGGAGTACCCTTTTAGGGTGTTTTCACACATACAGGATCTGCAGCAGAATTGATGGCGCAGATTTAATCTGCTTTGAATCTGCAACTTTAAATTTGCGCCATCAAATTTGCTGCAGATCCTGTATGTCTTAATGCAGTGATTTTCAACCTTTTTTGAGCCGCGGCACACTTTTTATACTTAAAAAATCCCGGGGCACACCACCAACCAAAATGGCACAAAATGACACTAAAACAGTACATATTATACATATAGTTAATAATATAGATTCTAAATGTATTTATACTCACTCAGTGTGAAACCTGGGCCTGTTTTCTTCTCCCCCCTGTGCTTCTCTCCTGTGCTTCTCTCCACCATACTTCTCCCCCCTGCTTCTCTCCACCATACTTCTCCCCCCTGCTTCTCTCCACCATACTTCGCCCCCCTGCTTCTCTCCACCATACTTCGCCCCCCTGCTTCTCTCCACCATACTTCGCCCCCCTGCTTCTCTCCTGTGCTTCTCTCCACCATACTTCGCCCCCCTGCTTCTCTCCCCCATGCTTCTCTCCACCATACTTCTCTCCGCTGTTTCTCTCCTCCATCCCCAGGTTTCTCTCCCCCCTGTTTCTCCCCCATCCCCAGGTTTCTCTCCCCATTATTTTCTCCTGTTTCACAGGGGCACCATAGTTTGGGGAACTTTCCCCGCGGCACACCCGTCCATGTGTCGCGGCACACTAGTGTGCCACGGCACACTGGTTGAAAATCACTGTCTTAATGTACCCTTAAAAGGGTTAACTTTTCTGGAAAACTAGCATCATTCCATTCATTTATTCGAATTATGCCTAATGAATATTTTATTCTCTATTTTTCCTCTCTAGGCGGCAGCTCCTCCATTGTCTCCCTTCCCCAGCATCAGACAACAAGCGGTTTCGCCACGTCGCGTGTCCCAGCAGCACTCCATTTATGTGTCCCCACATAAAAACACCAGTTGTCTCACCCCGCGCTCGGCACTTCTGTATAAGTTTAATGGAAGTCCTTCTAAAGTAAGTTCACTCTCAAACCTCCTAAGTTTTAACTAACCGCATGTCTGTAAACTTTTTTCTATAAGGTGTTCTAATATTTTTAGATGCTTAGTAGTGTTGAATACAAATATGTCCTGACAAATCACTTTAAGGCTATGTTCCCACTACTTACTGTTAAAGGGGAACTATCAGCAGACTAGACAAATCTAACCCGCTGATAGCCCCCTATAGCACGGGGATGTGAGAAGATAGATATGAATCCTACCTTCATCTTCAGCGCCGATCCTGGCTGTTAGTCGGGGTAAACTCTGCTTCAGAGCACTGGCACATCATTTCCCCCCCCACACACACACACACACTTCATTGATTATCATTAGAAGTAACGGGGCAGATGATGGGTGCTCCGGAGCGAAGTTTACCCCAACTAACAACGAGGGATGGGCGCCAAGGAGGAAGGTAACACACATACCTTCCTCCTCAGTCCCCGTGCTACAGGGGGCTATCAGTAGGTTAGATTCGTCTAACCTGCTGATAGTTCCCCTTTAAGCACAAACAACGGCTGGAATTAATGTTCGTGATCATTACCGTATTTTCGGGCGTATAAGACGACCCCTGACTTTTAGCAAGATTTTCAGGGGTTCGCCTTATACGCCGCAGGGCTGCAGTCAGGCAGTGGTTAACTGCATCTAAATAAAAAAAAAAACAACAAACATTTAACTCACCTGGGCCCAGTTCCTGGCCACCATGCGCCTCCCGTACCGTTCCCGGCGCAGGCAGTGTGACGTACACTACCTGCGCCGGGAACGGAGATCGCCAAACCTCTCCCGGGCAGCCGAGCGTCTCATTAGAGAGGCTTGGAGACGCCCGGCTGCCTGGAGAGCTTCGGCGCCGGAACTTCCCGAAGCGCCTCTCATTCTTTTGAAGCTCTCTCGGCAGCCAAGCCTCTCTGATGAGACGCTCGGCTGCCCGGGAGAGGTTTGGCGATCTCCGGCACAAGTAGTGTACGTCACACTGCTTGCGCCGGGAACGGTACGGGAGGCATGCGGAGGCTGAGAACAGGCCCTAAGTGAGTTAAATGTTTTTTTTTTTATAGTGGTCGCCCCATATTATGGGGATGGGGCCATTTTTGAGCCCCCCCAACAGTATGGGGCGACCATACCTGGCGTATAAGACGACTCCCGACTTCTAAGATGATTTTTCAGGGGTTAAAAAGTTGTCTTATATGCCAGAAAATATGTTAATTCCGGGAATTGTTTTCACTTGACTTTATGTAGTGGGAACATAACCAGGCTTAGGCCTAGAAACCCCCCCCCCCCCCCATCTTGTCCTCAGATTGGGTGCGGGTTTTGCAGCACAATTCCACTGAAGTGAATGGAGCCGAATTGTACTATAACAGGCAACCTGGAGACAGGGATGGCGCTTGTTTTTGCGATAGAGTAGCCGTGGACCCCCGTTTAACATGTCTGTATCTAAACAATATGCCAGTCTGACTTACCTTTTGCTTTTGTAGAGCTTGGAAGATATCAACAACATGATTAAACAAGACCACAGGAGCCGCAAGCGAGCAATAACCATCGACAGCGACTCGGAATCTCCTGCCAAGAGGATGTGCACAGAGAATGACGACGTGCTGATAAAACGCCTTCAGGATGTTATAAGCGAACGGGCGATCCGTTAGCGGTCGTCTTTCTTTAAGCTGTTTTATTGTATATTGCACTGTTTAAAAGCTGTATGCCCTGTTTTTAATCTCATGTCCGTGCAATCTGGATGTTTTTACGCAGCAATGTAGCCATTTTAATCTTATGTTCTCTGACGCTACTTTTTACACGTTACGTTTTTTTAGGTAACCCTTGTTAAAAGGTTGGTTATGTTCATCATGTAGAACAGGGATGGGGGAACTCCGAACTTTCCGCTGTTGCAAAACTACAATTCCCATCATGCCTGGACAGCCAAAGCTTCGCTTTGGCTGTCCAGGCATGATGGGAATTGTAGTTTTGCAATAGCTGGAGGTCCGGAGTTCCCCTATCACTGATGTAGATTCTTTCTGTCCTTGACTCATCACATTGCACCTAATCTGCTTGAGATGCGCATGTTCTTAAAGCTTCTTAGCTTTTTTTTTTTTTTTTTTTTTTTTTAATATCTATATAATTTTAATCTAGCATTATAGAAATTTATAGCTTCTTCCGGTTTGGTGATGCAGCATGACCACCTCTTGAGTGGGGAGAAAGTCAATGAATTTCATGGTTTAACTTTTTTTATCGTTTTAAACAGCAGTGGTTTTCCAATGCAGCTTTTAAGTGTTTACAGCCTGTAGAAAACCAATATATTCGTGTTATGTATGTCACAAAGGACATTACGTATGCACAATGGGTGCAGCCCTTTTTATTTTTTAAAAGTTTTTTGGGGGTTTAAAGATTTCTATTAAAGGGGTTATCCAGGCCTAGATATACATAGTAGCTTGCTTTGTCGTCAGTTTGGGGTTTTGCAGCTCAGTTCCATTGACGTAAATGGAGCTGATATGTGATACCACACACAACCTGAGGACAGGGGTGGCGCAGTTTTTGCAAAAATATATATTTTTTATTTAATTCTGGATGATAAATCCTTAAAAGGCAATCAGTATAGGATTGGTAAGGAGACTCCCAGCACCCGCTTTGACCAGCTAATTGCAGCGGTGCTCTTCTTGTTTTACTAGACACTGCTCCCTACATTTTGTAGCCAACCTATTTGTGTTTTATATCTAGCCCAGTCCTAGCCTTTTGAATAGGATATAACTGTGGTAATCTGCATAACCAGACACACGTGTGCTATTACAACTTGTCTCCATTCTCTTCAATGGAACTGAACTGTAATACCACACACAACAGGAAGACAGGAGTGAAGCTGTTACTAAAAGAAAGCAGACATATTTTCCTAATTCTGGATGACCCCTTTAAGTCAGTGTAGTGGGGTGGGTGGGTTGTGGGTCTAATCCAAGGATGGGGAACCCTCAGCCCAACAGCTGTGGCAAAACTACAATTCCCATCATGCCTGGGCAGCCAAAGCTAAAGCTTTGGCTGCCCAGGCATGATGGGAATTGTAGTTTTGCCACAGCTGTTGGGCCGAGGGAACCCACCCCTGGTCTAATCCCTCACCCCTCCAATATTCACAGCCAATCTGAAGGACAAGCTAGCAAGTGTCGGGAAACCCCTTTATTGTTGGCAGCCTAGCCTAGTACTAGGAACCATTGTTACCATCCTGATGATATTCATGAATTAAGCATTAGAGGCTCCTACCGCATTAGACTACTGAATATTATTCTGTATTAGTACAAATCAAAAATGGATGCCAGCACTTTGCATAGGTGACTGGTCCACTTTAAACTAGGCAATGTTGTGTAGCATCTACACACCCTGCGTATTTGTGTACATATAAGCGTATGCCTTATCTGTGTGTATATATATATATGAATGGCTGAGGAGTAATGTCTAAATAGCTCCTGTAGCTGTGTAGGTTTTTTTTTTTCTTCCTTGGGGTTGGGGAGGAGGGTGGAGGTAGAACGCCTGTCTTATTTGCACACATTTGTACATATGTACAATAAACAATATTCTTGCTTTATTCCATTGTCTTGTTTTTTTTGTTATGTTGAGTTTTTCTCATGGAGAAATATGTAAAAAATATTTACATATTCTTTGTGGCCCAAAATGAAATCCCAAGTCTTCCAGTACTTATCAGCTGCTGTAAGTCCTTCAGAAAGTGGTGTATTCTTTCAAATCTGACACAGTGCTCTCTGCTGCCACCTCTGTCCATGTGAGGAACTGTCCAGAGCAGGAGAGGTTTTCTATGGGGATTTGCTGCTGCTCCGGACAGTTCCTGACATGGACAGAGGTGGCAGCAGAGAGCACTGTGTCAGACTGAAAAGAATACACCACTTCCTGCAGGATATACAGCAGCTGATATACTTTTCTCCTTAGGACCAGATAAAAAGTTGGACTTGGATCCCAGATTTAGGCTTAGTTCACACACAGTATATGGTCCTCATGTCAGGTCCTCATAGCAACCAAAACCAGGAGTGGATTCAAAACACAGAAAGGATCTGTTCACATAATGTTGTAATTGAGTGGATGGCCGCCATATAATGGCAAATATTTGCTGTCATTTTAAAACAACGGCTGTTATATTGAAATAATGGCCTTTATTTACTGTTATATGGCGGCCATCTTCTCAATATTACCATTGTGTGAACAGAGCCTTTCTGTGTTTTCAATCCACTCCTGGTTTTGGTTGCTTTGAGGACCAAATACTGCCAGAAATATACTGTGTGTGAACCCAGCCTTAACAGGACCTTGCGTTAGGAAAGCTTTCTAGAAAATCTGTTGGCTGTTGGCCAAGGAGAGGTGATGCTTCCTCCCATCTGCACATTTTCTATAGTAAAGGCTGTAATAGTCTGCCCAACGTTCTACAGGAAGGCGAGCATGACGTTGCGGACATAATCGTGATCTTTCAGCATTTTGAAAGCCCACGGTCGGCTGACATGGCGCATGTCGGTTGATCGTTGCCTTTTAACGTGCACTGTTACGGTGCGTTTACACAGACAGATTCATCTGACAGATTTTTTTAAGCCAGGAACAGACTAAACGGAGAACAGGTAATGAAGCAAAGACTGAGATTTCTCCTCTTTACAAAAATCAATTTCTGGCTTTGGCTTCAAAAATCTGCCAGATTAATCTCTCTGTGTAAACACACCATTATGGTGCGTTTACACGGAACGATTATCGTTCGAATTTTCATAATAATGATCACATTTTAAGGATTGCAATTCTACTTTACACCAGTTTGATAAATCTCCTCCCATATGTGTAAAAAGACTTTAACTCTGGTGGGAATCTTGAACCGCTATTAGGATTAATGGTGCGTTTACACAGAAAGATTTATCTGACAGATTTTGGAAGCCAAAGCCAGGAATGGATTTGAAAAGAGGATAGATCCCAGTCTTTCCTTTATGACCTGATCTCTGTTTATAGTCTGTTCCTGGCTTTGGCTTCAAAGATCTGTCAGATAAATCTGTCTGTGTAAATGCACCATTATTCTCTTATTAGACAAAGCAATTTTTAAGGATTAACTATCGCAAACGAGATTATCGTTAACCTGAAATCATTCACTATATTACACAGAACGATGGTCATTAGTTCCAATTGTTACAACGATTGTTTACTTCATCTGATCCCAACAAAAGAATGAACAATGTGCAATTAGTGAACAATTGTGGAACTACAGCGAACAAATGTGGACTTACAGCAAATGATTAACAATGATTTTAGGGTCAGATCTAAATCAACGATCAGCGACACACAGTTTATCAATCGTTGCCTACAATTACACAGGGCGAATATCGTTTATATTTGAACGATATGACAATTTTCTGCACGATAATCGTCCAGTGTAATAGAAGCCGATGCTGAGGAGGAAGTGAGCGCTGATCTGACAGGTCGGCAATCACTTCCTCCTCGTTCAAATATAAACGATAATCGCCCTGTGTAATTGTGTTCTCCGCTCACAGCTAGAGGAGCAGAAAGAGCAGCGCAGAACAGGCCGTCGTTGTGCTGAATATTTTGTTTCAGCATGTTGAAAGATCATGATCAGCCGACATTTTGCATAGGGCCTTAAGCGTTATGATAAACAATCACAAATGAGATAATTTATTGGTAACCTGAAATCGTTGACCATATTCCACAAAACAATAGTTATGGTCCATTTACACGAAGCGATAATTTGAACGATTAACGATTTTGAAGTAATGTGTTTTTTTTATAACGATCAGCGTTTAGACGGAACGATAGATCGTTTGAAAAAAATCGTTTTTGCGATCGTTTTAAGATCGCTTAAGCCTATCTCACACATAGGGTGAATTGTTAAAAGACTGTTTACACGAAACAATCTGAGAAATTTAAGTGAACGACCAACAATGATTTGAGAACCTGTTGAAAGATCCCGCTGAGCGATTTATCGTTCGTTGCTTGATCGTTTGCTGTGTTTACACGAGCCGATTATCGCTCAAATGCGATCGTTATCTTAAAAATTCGAATAATAATTGTTCTGTGTAAACGCACAATTAGGGTGCGTTTACACAGAGAGATTTATCTGACAGATTTGTGAAGCCAAAGCCAGGAACAGACTATAAACATGGAACAGGTCATAAAGGAAAGACTGAGATTTCTCCTCTTTTCAAATCCAATCCTGGGTTTGGCATCCCACATGTGACAGATAAATCTGTCTGTGTAAACGCACCATTAGTTAAGATCGTTACTACAATCGTTTACTTTATCTGATCCCAGCAAATAAAGGAACAATGTGGAATTAGGGTGCCTTTACACAGAGAGATTTATCTGAGGCCCCATTCACACGTCGGTGTCAGTTTTTACCGTCAGGAAATCCTGATCAGGAGGCCTCAAATGGCATCAGGAAAGCATCAGGATTTCCTGACAGTAATCCGTTTTTACCCTCAGGAAACCATCAGGAAAAGTCTTTAGGATTTCCTGATGAGAAAAAAAAAAGTGATTTCAATATGGTCTAGTACATGGGTCTCCAAACTGCGGCCCTCCAGCTGTTGCTAAACTACATTTCCCATCATGCCTGGACAGCCAAATCCATAGCTTTAGCTGTCCAGACTTCGCAACAGCTGTAGTGCCGCAGTTTGGGGACTTATGGTCTAGTATGCCAACCTACATCACAAGTACCCAAATCGCTCCTAGTGCACCGTGCCACCGTCTCCCCCTCATGTACTGTGCCACCGTGCCCCTGTGTCCCCTACCCCCTTGTGTACTGTGTCACCATCTCCCCTCCATACCATGTATCATCCTCTTATCTGTTGCAGAACTACAACTCCCATTATGTGATGTAGTCCTGCATATTATTACACACCATGCTGGGAGATGTAGTTCTACTGTGCCACTGCCTCCCCCCTCCTATACTGTGTCAACCTTTAATTTGTTGCAGAACTACAACTGCCATTTGAACTGCCATGATAGGAGTTGTAATTCTGCAACCTGGATGGCCGTAGGTTGCAAAACTACAACTCCCATCATGCCCTGGCAGCCGGGGCCGGGCAGCGCCGCTGAGGGGGGCGTGTAATAGGGCCCTAAAGGAAAACAAGATTAACGCTGCAAATCAACGCTTCCCTTACGTCCTAACCAGCAGCACAATGATGAGGATTTAACTTTATAGTTGACAGAGGGGAAAGTGGAAGAGACAATCACCATCAGCCTTATTATCAGTATTTATGTCAAATTCAATCACCTGTTTCACTGGAGAACTCATTTCAGACTGTATAAATATAATTCTTCCACAGACAGACAAAAAAGTCACCATGTAAACATTCTGAAGTTCTATTGCTGCTGGCAGGAAGAGGAAGTGACATTGTGTTTGGCAGAGCATTAGATGTCCTCACAGACCGTGCACATGCAGGACTCACTGGGTGCTGAATTCAGCAATGTGCAGCCCCATAAGGGGAACACCTCCTATTTCCTCATAAGTAGTCACGATTTCCGAAATTTGAACACTGTATTTGATTTCCTGCAGCTGCAGACGTTGGATGCCACCAATAATTTTGCATCAGCTGTTGGGCCACTAGTTTGTCACCTCTGGACTACAGGTACATGCCAGCAGGTCCATATGTACATCTGCTGTTAGGTTCCCTTCAAGGGTGCGTTCACACATACAGGATGAGCAGCAGATTTGATGCTGTGTTCAATCATTTAGTTACAGCAGCATCAAATCAAATCACACGTAACGGATCCGCAGCGGTTTTCTCGCTGCAAATTTGCAGCGGATCCCTGCCCTGTACACTCTATGGGTAAACTCGCAGCGGGATGGACATCCCGCTGGGGAGTATGTCAGCAGCCCGCCCCGTTAACCCCCCGCCGCCAGAGTGTATACTTCACCTGCTCCCCGCTTCTACTTGCTTCGGGGCTCCCGGCATCTTCATGTCCCGCTTGGCCAATCGGTGCGCTGCGGCGGAGCAACGCACTGATTGGCCGAGCGGGACATGCCGGGAACCACAGAAGTGAGCCGGAGCGTGGAAAAGGTGAAGTATAAGTACACATAGAGTGTACAGGGCAGGGATGCACAGCAGATCTCGCTGCAAATTCGTTGCGGATCCGTTACGTGTAAAGGCACCCTAAGGCTAGATTCACACGTAACAGATCCGCAGCGGATTTCGCACTGGAGAGAATACACCACTTCCTGCATGACATACAGCAGCTGATAAGTACTGGAATACTGGAGGGTTTTTTTGTGTTTGTTTTTTACAAATCTCTGGTACTTTTTGTCACAGTCTGATTTAGAAAAGAAAATCGCCACAACCAAGAAGGAGGAGGTTGTATTTTACATCTTCACTTATTGATTCTTTTTAAATCTCCTACACACCCCGATATCCGGACACTCTGTCAGTGAGGGGATTACCTCACGAGTGATCGCTTTTCCTCACACACACACACACACGCGCGCGCCTCGGCTTCGAATTTGCCGCCACCCCGCAGCTGCACAAGAGCGCCACCTACGGGCGGTACTCTACGGGTAATGTAAGTAGTGGCGAAACCTCCGAATTGCCCGAGGCAAAAAGCAGGCCGATTAGTGAAGCCCTGCGACCCCCGCCATAAGCACAATGTGCCGCCTCAGCCCTCACCCTTTCTCCTCCGCCGCCAGTCATTGGTCTGTGAGGTAAAAATGGGCGGGAATGTGGCGGCTGACGTCACGTGCCGGCTCCCTTTCCTACCCGCCGGCCTCCTGTTCCGCCTCACAGCTGCTCCACACCACCGAGAATGAGCTGTAAGAAGCGCGGCCGCCCCGAGCTCTCCCCGAGGCTGGACGACGGCTATGTTACCCCGGAGAAAACGGCCAAGAAACGCTGCGAGGAGGTGAACGAGGGCTACGAAGGCTGGGACGTGGAGGACGTGTGCTTATACCTGGAGGGGCAGGGGCATGGAGACCTACAGGACACCTTCAGAAGTAAGGACTGTCAGGGAATGCTGGGAGTTGTAGTTCTACACCATGCCAGGACCATAGTGGCTGCAGAATACTACCCATAACCGCATACTGCACTATCCCATTATAAACCCTGTTCACACTTGTCAGGTTTGGTTTAGAATGAGCTGCAAGTCCTATACCAGGGATGGGGAACCTGTGTGCTCATGACTGTAACCCAGGGATAGGGAACCTTTGGCCCTCCAGCTGTTGCAAAACTACAACTCCCATCATGCCTGGACAGCCGAAGGCTGTCCAGGCATGATGGGAGTTGTAGTTTTGCAACAGCTGGAGAGTCGAAGATTCCTCATCCCTGATCTAGACTGACAGATGGTCATCAGAAATGCAACACCCCCCCCCGGACATGCGATGGTGATACAGGTGTAAAAATGCGGTTGCATTGCATGCATGTTAACACTTAGGGCCCTATTACACGGGATATCGTTCAGATTATCGTTAAATTGTTCGAATCTAAATGATCGTTCGGTTGAAATGCAGTAAATGATTAGTGATCGAACGAGAAATCGTGGATTGCTTTATAAGACCTGGACCTATTTTTATCGTTGCTCGTTCGCTAAACGTTCGCTTTGAATAAGATGTCTGCCGGTGGATACGAATGCAATAGCGAAGAAAAAATGATCGCAAATACGATCATAAGTGACAATTATCGTTCCACGGAAATGAGTGAACGTTTTCAGGTCTTTAGCAATAGCGGTCGTTTGAGATCGTTAACGATTATGCGAACGATAATCGTCCGGTGGAATAGGGCCCTTAGGGCACTATTACACGGGGCGATTATCGTGCCAAAAATCGTTATTGTTCGAATTTAAACGATAATCGTTCCGTGTAATTGCAGGCAACCATCGAAAAATCGTTCGTATGTCGTTGATTTAGATCTGAACCTAAAATTATCGTTAATCGTTTGCTGTAATTTCACATTTGTTCGCTCACGTTCCGCATTTGTTCACTAATCGTTCAGTGTAATTGCACATTGTTCATTGTTTTGCTGGGATCAGAAGGAATAAACGATCATAGTAACGATCACAACTAACGACCATCGTTCTGTGTAATATGGTGAACGATTTCAGGTTAACGATAAACAATCACGTTTGTGATCACTGATTGTTAGTCGTTAATCATTAAAAATCGCCCCGTGTAATAGGACCCTTATGCTACGTTTACATGGAACGATAATTGGCTGGATCGTACAATTAACGATGTCGGAGTAACGATTTTTTTTTTCATAACGATCAGCGTTTAGACTGTACGATATATCGTACAGAAATTCTTTTGCGATCGCTTAAAGCCTATCTCACACATTGGTTAAATCGGCGTACGACTGTTCACACGGAACGATCTGTGAATTTTTTGTGAACAATCAACGACAATTTGAGAACTGAACGATTTCTCGCTCGTCGTTTGATCGTTTGCTGCGTTTATATACGTACGATTATCGTTCGTATTTGGTAATCGTTATCGTGCGAATTCGCACGATAATCGTTCCGCATTACACTGCAGTTTTTGCACCTGCTGTGAAACCAACCCAAAGTGGGGCGGATAGGTAACCTGTTATAATTACACACACTATTGTGGGTATATGCAACATTTTTGTGTGAACACGACCTAATACATGCAAATATGCGGTGGAAATGGAGGCACGTTTGCAGTATGGACGACTATGGATCCATATGACCCTATTGGCTCTCCATAGGATGAGGCGGTGAGAGCCCATTGTTTACGCAGCAGGTTGTTTTCTGCATTGTGGACAATGCAAATTCGTCTGAATGGGGTTACGGACGTGTTAATCATATGCATGGGATTAGAGCTGTGTGAATAAGGCCCTAGGGCTGAAGCACGGGGAAGAGCTGCATATAGGAAACCTGTATGGTTAGGCTGGGTTCACACTACATTTTAGCAATTCGTTCTTTTTTCATCTGTTTTTGCAAAATACAAATGCATTCGGGTTTTTTTGACGTACATAAAAACGTAGTTGACGTCGTGTATGTTTAATAAAAATAAAAGTTCTGTTTTGATCTTATATATATATATATATATATGGGATGCTGTGTGCCACTTTTATGGTATCGACATGATCATGTAATGCTATCTACTAACCCCTTCAGGACCAGGCTAATTTTCGTTTTTGCGTTTGTTTTCTCCTTCTTGTGCTTAAAAGGCCATAGCAGTTGCATTTTTCCACCTACAGACCCACATGAGCCCTCATTTTTTGCGTCACTAATTGTACTTTGCAATCACAGGCTGAATTTTTGCATAAAATATGCTGCAAAACCAGAAAAAAAATTATATGTGTGGTGAAATTGGAAAAAAACCAACACAATTCTTTTTCTTTTTACGCCGTGTGTCCTATGGAAAAACTGACTTGTTACATATATTCCACCCGCGCGAGGACGTACAGTTACGTCCTTGTGCGGGAAAGGGTTAAAGTAGTAGTCCTGGCATTTAAAAAATTCGGCAGGGAGAATTTGATAACTTGCCTCTCCCTGCAGGACCAACCTTGGGACCCCCATGGAAGACATTTTCCCCCTAGTTGTGATGACATTACCACTCGGGTTGGGGTTGTGCCTTTCCCGGCTGATGGACTAGCCACTTAACCAATCAGTGACTGGAGCGGCATCCAGCCCAGTCACTGACTGGCTGGGCGGTCAGTTCATCAGCTGGGTTGTGACGTGTGCAGTTGCCGAGGTCCCGAGGCCGGTCTCTCCACAGGCATAGGGAGAGGTAAGTTCCGACTGCCAGACTTCTCCTTTAACCCCTTAACGACATCGGGCGTAAACTTACGCCCTCGCGCCCTGGTACTTGGCGCATCAGGGCGTAAATTTACGCCCGATGTTTCCCCGATCGCTGCGTGTTCACACACAGCGGTCGGGGAAGATGGCCTGCTATAAATCATAGCAGGCCATCTTAGCTTCACGGCACGGGGGGTGGTTAACACCCCCCGTGCTTACGATCGCCGCTATAGGCTGATCAATTCAGATCAGCCAATAGCGGCGATCGGAACCTTTCCGGGTCATCGGCGACCCGATGACCCGGAAAAAAATGGCGGTCGGTGCTGTCCGAGGACGGCACCGACCGCCATTACTGTAAAAAGTAATGGTGATCGCCGTGCCACCGGCCCGATCGCCGTGAACGGCCGGCCGGCCGTTCACGGCGATCGGGCCGGTGGCACGGCGATCAGAGTCCCACAAAATAGTAAATACCTGCCCTGGACCCCTCAGCTAGGCAGCCGAGGGGTCCAGAGCAGGTATTTGTACATTACTCACCTGTCCCGGGCTCCTGATCGGCGTCTTCCGGGTTCGCGGCATCCTCGTCTTCGTTCGGGTCTTCGGCTTCTTCCGTGACGTCACGTTCGGCTTCTCTCGGCTATTTTCGGCTCCAGCGTCGGCTGTTTCCGTATTTTGCGCTCTGCTGCCCTCTAGCGGCTGATAATGTGTAATACACGTATCAGCCACTATAGGGATGTTCAGAATGTAGAAATTTTTATTTTTATTTTTTTTCACCAATTTTTTTTTTTCTATTTTCCGCACCCTATCGCCGCTGAGTGTTGATCAGCATCGCACGAAAGTGCGCTGCTAATCAGCAACTCCTCCTTTTTGGCGTAGGGTGTTTTTTTTCTATATTCTACTGCCACGGTCTGCTTATAAGTGCAGACCGTGGCAGTAGAATATATCACCAACTCCTTTGTTGGCGTAGGTTTTTTTTTTATACTTACTGTAAAAAAACACGTAAAAAACACTACATTACACCACACTACATTGAATAAAGTTTGACACTACACCACTACATACCCCATATACCAATCCCCGTATAAAGATGGCCCCCAGGGTGTTTTCGGCGTCAGAGGGATACGTTATTATTACCTCCGACACCGAAACAGCCAGTGAGGATGAATGGGGGGGATCGTTCTTTCCTCCATTCATCCTCATCCTCCAATGACATGTCTGGGGGGTAGCGTAGCGTACGCTGCCCCCCAGACACGTCTTTTCCGCCAGTACCGTCCCAATAAGAGATGACGGTATGGAGTGAAATTCTACAATCTCTGTGAGAGTACCTCAGGGTACACTTACAGATTTAGGGTACGTGCACACTGCGGAATGGCAAAGGATAACCCTTTGTGCATTCCGCAGCTGGCACCCGCCGGCGGACTGATGCGGGCGCATGTCTCTACCCGTGTCATAGACTCCATTCTATGCACGGGCGGATTCCATCGTCCATCCAAAGAATGAATACGTTGGACGGAGAGCGGAATCCGCCCGTGCATAGAATGGAGTCTACGACACGGACGGAGACGTGCGCCTGCATCAGTCCGCCGGTGGGTGCCAGCTGTGGAATGCACGAAGGGTTATCTGTCGCGATTCCGCAGTGTGCACGTACCCTTAGAGTGTATGTAGGAAGGGACACCCGAATCCAGCCCCCAGATGCCCCCTCCCCCCCCATCCTCGGAGTTAGTGGGAAGATCGTTCGGGAACTGATCTTCCCACTGCTGGATAAAGGTCACCACCACCTGTACGGGGATAACTTTTATACCAGCACCCCCTCTTCCGGTCCCTCGCTGCCTGAGCTACTGTAGCTTGCGGCACGATCCGAACATATCAGAAGTAGTAATAGGGCCCTAATATTTAGCAGCCATGGAGCGGACCCAGTGCTTCTGGATATGAAGGACCCCGTATCACACCAGGACAACATTTTCCAGGTGACGTCCCCCACACTGGAGAACAGGAGACCCCAGAAGAAGTGCAGAGTGTGGCGTAACAGGGGGATCAGGAAGGACACCATTTTCCCGTGTGACACCTGTCCTGATCCCCCCGGCCTCTGCATACTGGATCGCTCCAAGGCGTACCACACGTCACTGGGGTTCTACATTATCTAAATTCTGTCCCTTATTCCTATTTCAGGGGTCACGTTGATCCAGGGATTATTCTGATCGCCAATATGGAGTCGGGAAGGAATTTTCCCCTGTGATGAGGCTACTGTCGTCTGCCTTACGAGGGTTTTTTTTTGCCTTCCTCTGGATCAACACAGGTTGAGTTTGATGGACACCTGTCATTTCCAACCTTATAAACTAATAATTGGCCTAATCCCCCCAAATAAATTAGAATTGTCCCTTTTCCCCAGCTAAGTAGGTATGGCTGCCATTCCCATTAGAGGATGCCATGATGCAATTACAAAGCCTCTGTGCGGCCAGGACAGTAGAAACCCCCCACAAGTGACCCCATTCTGGAAACTACACCCCATAAGGAATCTAAGAAGGGGGGCAGCGGGGATATGGCCCCCTGGTGACGGCCACATTTGGGACGTGAAAATGAAAAAAATTGTATTTTTTATTTTCTCGGCACATGTTCTACGTAAGTGCCCGTCACCAGTGGGGTCCATATGCTCACTGCACCCCTTGTTAGATTCCTTATGGGGTGTAGTTTCCAGAATGGGGTCACTTGTCGGGGGTTTCTACTGTCCTGGCAGCACAGGAGCTTTGTAATTGCGACATGGCCTCCATCCTCCATTCCAGCCTCTAAATGGCGCTCTGTCCCTTTGGTGACTTGCCCTGTGCCCATATGGCACATTATGCCCACATGTGGGGTATTTTCGTACTCAGGGGACACTACCCTACACGTTTTGTGTTCATTTTCTTTTTTAACCCCTTGTGGAAATGGAAAAAAATCAAGGCTAGACCAACATTTAGTGTAATTTTTGTAAAATTTTTACTCTAAATCATTAATCTTGTCATGTTTTTTCATTTTCACAAGGGGTTAAAAGATAAAAAAAACATTTAATGTGTAGAGCAATTTCCCCTGAGTACGGAAATACCCCACATGTGGACATAAAGCGCCATGCGGGTGCAGGGTAAGCCTCCGAAGGGAAGAAGCGCCATTTGGTTTTTGAAGGCTGGATTTGGATGGAATGGATTTCGAGGGGCCATGTTGCATTCAAAAGGCCCCTGTGTTGCCAAGACAGTTGAAACCCCCCACAAGTGACCCCATTATGGAAACTGCACCCCTCAAGGAATGTAACAAGGGGTGTAGTGAGCATATGGACCCCACTGGTGACGGACACAAATGTGGAACAATGTGGCGTGAAAATGAAATATTACATTTTTTACACTATAATGTTGGTTTAGCCTTGAATATATCATTTTCACAAGGGGTTAAAAGAGGAGAAAAAAAACAAAATGTGTAGCGCAATTTCCCCCGAGTCCGTAAATACCCCACATGTGGACATAAAGCGCCATGTGGGCGCAGGGCAAGCCTCCGAAGGGAAGGAGCACCATTTCGTTTTTGAAGGCTGGATTTGGATGGAATGGATTTTGAGGGGCCATGTTGCATTCAAAAGGCCTCTGTGTTGCCAAGACAGTTGAAACCCCCCACAAGTGACCCCATTATGGAAACTACACCCCTCAGGGAATGTAACAAGGGGTGTAGTGAGCATATGGACCCCACTGGTGACGGGCACAAATGTGGAACAATGTGGCGTGAAAATGAAATATTACATTTTTTACACTATAATGTTGGTTTAGCCTTGAATTTATCATTTTCACAAGGGGTTAAAAGAGAAAAAAACACACAATATGTGTAGAGCAATTTCCCCCGAGTCCGTAAATACCCCACATGTGGACATAAAGCACCATGTGGGCGCAGGGCAAGCCTTCGAAGGGAAGGAGCACCATTTGGATTTTGGAGGTTGGATTTGGCTAGAATGGATGATGAACGCCATGTCGCATTTACAGAGCCCTCGTGCTGCCAAAACACTGGAAACCCCCCACAAGTGACCCCATTCTGGAAACTGCACCCCTCAAGGAATCTAACAAGGGGTGCAGTGAGGATATGGACCCCTTGATGATGGGCACATTTGTGCCATGAAAGTGAAAAAATGAAAATTTTCCCTTTCACGTCACATTGTTCCACATTTGTGCCCGTCACCAGTGGGGTCCATATGCTCACTGCACCCCTTGTTAGATTCCTTGAGGGGTGTAGTTTCCAGAATGGAATCACTTGTGGGGGGTTTCCAGTGTCTTGGCAGCACGAGAGCTCTGTAAATGCGACATGGCCCTTGAAATCCTTTTCAGTAAAATTCGGCTTCCAAAAGCCAATTGGCGCTCCTTCCCTTTGGAGGCTCGTCCTGCGCCCCCTTGGCACTCTATCGCCACATGTGGGGTATTTCTGTACTCGGGAGAAACTGCGCTACACATTTTTTGTCTTTTTTTGCCTCTTATCCCTTTAAGAAAATGAAAAATTGAAGGCTAGAACAACGTTTTAGTGTAAAAAATAAATTTTTCTTTTTTCACGCCATATTGTTCAGAAAATCTGTGAAGCACCTGTGGGGTCCAGATGCTCACCGCACCCCTTGTTACATTCCTTGAGGGGTGTAGTTTTCTAAATGGTGTCCCTTTAGGGGTGTTTTTTAGGTTTTGGCACCCCAGAGCCTCTGCCAACCTGAAGTGGTACAGTCAAAAATGACCAAATATAACGGAGGCGTTGAAATTCACTAGGCGCTCCCTTATATCTGAGGCTTGTGGTTGCGTCAAATAGCGCAATACGGCCACATATGGGGTATTTCTATAAACTGCAGAAACGGGGCAATAATTATTGGGGTGCATTTCTCTGGTAATAGGTTTATAATTATGAAAAATATTGGATTACAATAAAATCTCTGCACAGAAAATTAAAATTTTCAAATTCCTTACACACTTAGCTTTTATTTCTGTGACTCCCCTAAAGGGTTAAAACACTTTCTGGATATGCTTTTGCAGAGTTTGGGGGGTGCAGTTTCTGAAATGGGGTGCTTTGTGGGGCTTTCTAACATACAGGCTCCTCAAATACACTTTAAACCTGAACAGGTCCCTAAAAATATCTGATTTTGAAATTTTACTGAAAATTTGGAAATTTGCTGCTAATGTTTTAAGCTTCCTATCGTCTAAAAAAAATGAAAGATAGTTTAATAAATGCCGCCAACATAAAGTAGACATGTTGCTAATGCTATTTAATATATAATTTATGTGGTATAACCACTTTCTGTATACGCAAAGAAGTTTCAAAGTTGGAAAAATGAATTTTTTCACATTTTTTCACATTATTTGGGTTTTTTTCATAAAGATTTGTTATGAGTATCGACTCCAATTTACCAGAAATGTAAAGTACAATATGTCACGAGAAAACAATCTCAGAATCAGCCGGATAGGTAAAAGCATCCCGAAGTTATTAATGACTAAAGTGACACTGGTCATATTCATAAAATTTGTCTCTGTCATTAAGGCCATTTCAGGCTCTGTCCTTAAGGGGTTAAAGGGAATCTTTCAATCTGCAGGCAGCAGATATTGAAGTACATTCACATATAGTTTTGTGAGAAGTTTCAGGGTAACTTGTTGTTTATTTATGTTAATCTGCTCCTCCTAGGCTGTCAGGTTGTCAAGTGGGCGGCCCTACTCAGTGACAACTCTCCATAGCCACACCCAGCTGTCAGTCAATGAGTTGCGCTGCTCAGATGACTGCAGAGGTTCTACACGGGCCGAATGGGTGTTTGTAGCAATACTCCTGACAATCGGCCAAACAGATGAGAAAAAGGACATATGTTAGCTGATCGCATTGTGTAAAAGAGTAAATTATATGTAATTTTTCCTAGAAAACTATATATTGGTCCGCACAGATCCTCCTGTTCTATAACATGCTCCCTGCAGACTGGATGCAGTTTTCGTGTGACAGGTTCCATTTAAAGGGAACCAATCACACAAAAATTGGCTATAAAGCTAAGGAAATGTGCTGGTAGATTAGCCAGCACGCTTCCTAACCATCCCCCTGTCCCCTCTGTCCCCTGTACATAGAGCCCGCAAAGTTAGTTTATTAGTCTCCTGGGCTCTATGCAAATTACCATGTAAATAGTCATGGTGGGTGGGTGTCTTCTTCAAGTAGTCCGTGTCCTGGGCCGGCTCCGGCTCTGTAATCACGCCCCTCTGGGCGTGTGTAGAAAGCTCCGCATGGTGACGTCATTAGGGGGGCCGATATTGCACGTCGGCCTGGCCGACGTCTTTACTAAGCTGCGCATGCGCAGTACTGTGGGTGAAGCTGCTGCTGTACTACACCGCGCAGGAGCAGTACCGCAGCGTATTCTCTGGCTGCACTGCGCATTTGCAGCTTAGTAAAGACGTCGGCCAGGCCGACGTGCAATGCCGGCCCCCCCTAATGACGTCACCATGCGGCGCTTTCTACACACGCCCAGAGGGGCGTGATTACAGCGCCGGAGCCGCCCGCCCACCGTGACTACTTACATGGTAATTTGCATAGAGCCCGGGAGACTAATAAACTAACTTTGCGGGCTCTATGTACAGGGGATGGAGGGGACAGGGGGATGGTTAGGAAGCGTGCTGGCTGATCTACCAGCACGTTTCCTTAGCTTTATAGCCAATTTTTGTGTGATTGGTTCCCTTTAAAGGGGAAGTCTGGGGTCGGACATTTTATTTAGATAGATGGATACAAGTGCCAGCTGATTATGTAAAAGGGTCCATCACGTGCCCCATGCATTTTCTTTGGAAGCGCGCGACTTCCGGCATTCAATCACAAGACAGAAAAAAAAGTCACCGAGGCGGATGTGAGCACGCGCCGGATTTGAAAGGCTCTGCGGGACACCAATCAGCTGCCGCAAGTATACGTGCCATCGCCTACAGGGGGGGGGCAATAATTTTTTTTGTATACTGCTACTTTAATTGCCTATCTATGGGATAGATGCCATTGATACAAAGGGAATGGAGAAAACTGCTTGCACCTCTGTTCTCACTGTAGTTTGGACATTAATCGGCTGATCACCAGGGTTGCTGGGTGTCTGTACCTTGCCAGTTAAAGGGGTTGTCGGCGATAAAAAATTATTCACAGAATAACACACATTACAAAGTTATACAACTTTGGTAATGTATGTTATGTCTGTGAATGGCCCCCTTCCCCGTGTCCCACCACCCCCACCCGTGTACCCGGAAGTGTGGTGCGCTATAAATTACCTGTCACGTGCCGACCACGGTCTCCGATCCTCAGCAGTGACGTCTTCTTCGGGAGGCCGGCGGATCTTCCCGAGTGCCAGCCGCCCTCTGCAGCGTCATCCGAAGCTCAGCCGCGATTGGCTGAGCATAACTGTGCTCAGCCAATCGAGGCTGAGCGGCTGATGACGCGGCCGCGTCATCAGCTGCTCAGCCGCGATTGGCTGAGCACAGTTATGCTCAGCCAATCGCGGCTGAGCTTCGGATGACGCTGCAGAGGGTGTCCGGCACTCTGGAAGATCCGCCGGCCTCCCGAAGAAGACGTCACTGCTGAGGATCGGAGACCGTGGACGACACGAGATGCGGTGAGTATAATGCACCACACTTCCGGGTCTAGCGTGGGTGGGGGGAAACACGGGAAAGGGGGCCATTCACAGACATAACATACATTACAAAGTTGTATAACTTTGTAATGTGTGTTATTCTGTGAATAATTTTTTTTATTGCCGGACAACCCCTTTAACTGTTATAGCCCATCCTGACTTACAGTATCTTCCCTTTTTCCCACGCATATCTGATGTTGTAGGGAGATCCAGTGACATTGAGAGATTGCATATATGTTTACCCATGTGTATTTTAGGGTTTTGTTTGTTTTTGTTTTCCCATCACATGACTACTTATCCCCTTTTCTGCTTCCCCCTCTAGAAAATAAAGTAAGAGGAACAAATCTTCAATACCTCACAGAAGATCACTTGGAGAAAATGAACATAAGGTAAGCTTAGTTATTGCTAGTGTTCAATAACTTGGAAAACATAGTAAAGCAGATCAAGTGTCCTTTGCTGTCACTTCTCAAATCATTTTTCCTATACTTGTCTCACCAATACCTAAAAAAATCACTCTTGTCATGTAAAAAAGAGCCAGTGGAGCCTCGTTTAAGAGTCTCGAAACACAGGACTAGCCAGATATCCCTCCGGGAAGGACCCGGCCAAGGGGTGGCTCCTGTAAGGAAACTAGAAAAACCACTATATCAAGTGGCCCTATAAGTCCTTGTAATGACAGGTAAGAACTAAGGCCAGGTATCCATCCACATACAGCTGTTTTGGGGTGTTGCCCCTCATCAGTGTGGAGCAGGTTTCTGGCAATGCCTAGTAGAGCCATAAGAGAAACAGATCGCCGATCTCAGGGAGACCAACCAAAGTCGGTGGGGTCCATTGCGTGCTTAGATGAGAACTTTTTAATATTAAAATGAATAAATAAAATTAAAAAATTTTTAATACTTTTTTTTTTTTTTCTCTCCACCAGTGCTGTAGGAACGAGAATGGAACTGCTCCGAATTTTCCGTCGGCTTTGTCAGAACCCGCATCCTAATATGAAGGTATGTCATTATCTTACTGCTTTTGTGTGTCTGCTACAGAAAATTTCTCCCTATAAATTTATAACTTTTATTGATGCATTCTGGTGTAATTGCACCAATGATCATATTAACTCTATGGAGTAACTTATCAATGCTTGTAAGCCAGTTTTCATAGATTTTGGGGCTTGTTTGGCAAAAAAATTAATTGTGGTTTGTTTTGTTTTTTTATTTATTGTAGACAGTTTTACTCTGCTCTTGTAACAAAATGGGCAGGGCTTAACCGCTTAAGGACACATGACGTACCCATGGTCATGCGCCCGCAAGAGGTGTTCAGAGCGGGGCCGAGCGGCGGTGCCGCGTGTAGCCCGGGACCGTGGGTATTAGCAGCCATTGTCCGATCGCCGTGCCCGCTAATACAGTAATCAGATGCAGCTGTCAAAGATGACAGCTGCATCTGATTACTTCTATGCAGCCATCCCTGCTGTCTAGTGGGGTGGATCGCTCCCCGGAGGAGCAATCCACACATCCTCACCCGGCCGGGGTCTCCGCCAAAATGGCGCTGATCCCGGCTCGACGCTCGGATGCTTTCGGCCGCAGCAGCCGAAAGCATCAGAGTGCCGATCTCATTGATCTTTGCTGTATAACTATACAGCAAAGATCTCAATGAGAGATCAGTATACTTATACTAGAAGTCCCCCAGGGGGAATAACCCTAATCCCAGGAGGGAATAACCCTAAACCCAGGGGGAATAACCCTAAACCCAGGGGGGCTTCTAGTATAAGTGTAAAAAAAAAAGTTATTAGTAAAAAGCCCCCTCCCCTAATAAAGTCTGAATCACCCCCCTTTTCCCATGTTTTAAATAAAAGTAAATAAATAAACATGTTTGCTATCGCCGCGTGCGTAATTGCCCAAACTATTAATCACATTCCTGATCTCGCATGGTAAATGGCGTAAGCGCAAAAAAATCCCAAAGTGCAAAATTGCGCATTTTTGGTTGCATCAAATCCAGAAAAAATGTAATAAAAAGCGATCAAAAAGTCGTATATGCGCAATTAAGGTACCGATAGAAAGTAAACATCATGGCGCAAAAAATGGCACCTCACACAGCCCCAGTAGGGTAGGTTTTAGGGTACAAACACACTTGCCGGATCTGCAGCGACTTTCTCGCAGCAAATTCGCACCGATACTCGCTGCGGATCCCTTCACTGTGCTCTTAATGGCAGACAAACTCGCAGCAGGGATGTACATCCCGTTGTGAGTTTGTCCGCAGCCTGCCCCGTTAACCCCCTGCCGTTTGGAGCGAATACATCACCAGGTCCCCGCTCCGGCGGTTCCTGGCACGTCCCGCTCGGCCAATCAGAGCGCTGCCCCACCGCAGCGCACTGATTGGCTGAGTGGGACGCGAAGACACCGGGAGCCCCGAAGCAAGTCGGAGCGGGGACCCGGTGAGGTATAGTCTCCGGTGGCCAGGGGTTAACGGGGCGGGCTGCTGACATACTCGCAGTGGGATGTACATCACTGCGGATGCGGCAAGTGTGTTTGTACCCTTAATTTATTTGATTTGAGTCATGCAAGAAAGCTTATTAGGTGCTGCCATATGTGGGTTCTAATAGGCTGAATGCCAGATTTACACCGACTGATATACTAATGTGTTATCCAAATGAGATCAGGTGTGGAAGCCTAAAAAGTGTTTAAAAAAAAAAAAAAAAGTAAATGACACAAATACCTTTTGCGAAGTCTGACAAAATGAAACCTGACCTGTCATTGAGTATACCCTAATTTCTTTAGGCGAAAACTAGGAGTAATTACGCGGTATCACGCAGTGTTTGTAGTTCCTAGTAAATGTATGGAGACCTTCAATGGGAAGATTCTAAAATTTACTGTTTGCTTACTGTTCAGTTTTGCTGTGCATGTGTTTATGTGGTGTGTTTTTTTTCACTTCCATGATCTGTAAAATTGATGTAGGAATTATTTAGTCTGAGGCTGTAGTGTACATACACCATATTGACATAGGATCTGGGATGTCTGTGGTTACAGCCTCAGCTCTTTTGATAGCAGTGGATAGTTTATGTAACCTTGGGTCTTTATCAGTGTGAAGTAAGTCACCTTCTGTGCACACAGTGTGTCAGCATGTCACTTATATGATATAAGGGTGTGCACAGCGCTATCGGCTTTACAAGGCTGCTTCATGTTTGATTACTGACAAGCCTGATTACAGATTTCCTTATAAATGGGGTTTCATAATGCTGCGTTTACACGTAACGATTATTGGCCCGATCGTCCGATTAGCGATGTCGGATTTACGTTTTTTTTTTTTGTTTTATAACGATCAGCGTTTAGATGGTACGATATATCGTACGAATATTCGCACTGCGATCGTTTTGCGATTGTTTAAGCCTAACTCACACATTGGTTAAATCGGCGAACGACTGTTCACACGGAACGATGTGCAAATTTTTTGCGTACGATGAACGACTATTTGCTGACCTGATGAAAGATCACGATGTACGATTTATCGTGCGTCGTTCGATCGTTCGCTGCGTTTACACGTACGATTATCGTTCGAATTCGACCGTTATCGCGCAAATTCGCACGATAATCGTTACGTGTAAACGCAGCATAAGACTCAGGAATAGAATTGCCTGTATTACGCTTTATCCACACTAAAGGAATCTAGAAAATCTGTAAAATGTTACTAAATTGGAAATATTAGCCCCTTTGTCCATTAACTTTGTGTGATTTCTCTGCAGAAAACAACAGATTATGTAAGTACAGAACAAACACACACTTTCCCATGGTAACACTTTTCTGTTTAGTTTTATTGAGCCAAACAATGTGAACTCCTGCAAGACATTTAAAGGGGTTATCCAGGATTAGAAAAAAACACATACTTTCTTGCAAAAACACCAGCACCACCGCTGTCCTCAGGTTGTGTGTGGTATTGACTTTAATGCAACTGAGCTGCAAAACCACCTTTCATCGGGAAATTCACTGAATACTTCTGACTGGGAACAGATCTTTACAATGTTATTATATAAGAGAGGTACAGCAGCTTACAGAAACTAGTTTTCTACTGAAGGCCATTAAAAAGCCAGTAATTACAAGGTCACAAGAGAATCCTGATAACAATACAAGAGCATTTATAAGAACAAACAAAATAAACTGCGTTCTTTAAAGGCTTCTTGTACAGCAGATCTGCAATTTTGTTCTAGGTAGGGATGCTTTCACGCAAGACGAAAATGCTGTGGCTTTCTTATAGATTTTCGCTTCCACGTTGATGTCATTGGGGAAAATCCACTGCATAAATTGGCATACAAAAGTTTTTAAATCAATTGGTGTCAAAGTTAGATAGATTTGTAATTTAATAATTTTTTAAAATCTAAATTCCACTGTTTATCAGTTGCTCTATGTCCTGCAGAAGGTGGTATACTCTTTCCAGTCTGACGCAGCGCTCTCTGCTGCCACCTCTGTCCATGTCAGGAACTGTCCAGAGCAGGAGAGGTTTTTATATGGGGATTTGCTACTGCTCTGGACAGTTCCAGTTCTTGGCAGTTGTGAACATCATATGGAAAATCCACCACAAATCTGTCTGACCCATGTGAGTACACTAAAGCTGAATTACAATATATAATAATTCTCCATTCACTCCAGGAATGCCATAGAGCCCACGTTGGCCAGCTTGATAAGGGGCTGTGCCGAGCCCAAACAATTGATGCTTTTCAAGTGATACTTGAATGGCTGGCAATAAAATATGAAGAGCATCTTTGTACTGCTGCCTCCAATCTAGAAATTAGTGCTGTTGTCCTCTTTGTTTTGATGAACCGAGTCCCTGGATCAGACACAGATGACAGAATACAATTTCAGACCCAAAGGTGGATTGAGTAGCCGCTCGCATGTCTGTCTGCTGCTCCATTAATATACCCAGAAGCCCTGTTCCCATTGTTGATTTTAGGCTTCCACACACAGATTCGACACCAGAACAAGTGTTGGTGGTGGGAATCTTAAGAAACAAGCTTTAAAGTGTCACTGTCGTGATTTTTTTTTTTTTTTGCAGAAATCAATAGTCCAGGCGATTTTAAGAAACTTTGTAATTGGGTTTATTAGCCGAAAAATTCTTTTTTTTTTATCATGAAAAAGCAGTTTGAAGCTCTCCCCGATGTCTTCATTGTTCTCCTATGGAGAGAGCTAAATAAAAGACCAAAACAGGACAACAAAGAGTTAATCTACAAATACATCACCCTCTATTTCCTCTGACAGTCACCACTGACCTCTCTGAGCCCTGATTACAGCTGTCACCCAGCTCTGTGCCTGTAATCCTCTGTTATCTGCTTTCTTTTGCCTTCTAACTCCCCCCTCCCCTCTCCCTAGACCAGACTGGGTACGTCTGATGCAGCAAGTCACAATTTCCTGTTTTTTTTTTTTGTTTGTTTTTTTTGCAGTGGATGGAAAAGAGGAGGAGGAGGGGACCTGGGAAAAGGCTTTTTAAATGCAGAAAATGGCATATTTGCCTAATAAACCCAATTACAAAGTTTCTTAAAATCGCCTGGACTATTGATTTCTGCCAAAAAAAAAAAAATATTCGACAGTGACTCCTAAATAGTACAGTCATGGCCAAAAGTTTTGAGAATGACACAAATATTATATTTTCACATGACCTGCTGCCCTCTGGTTTTTATGTGTTTGTCAGATGTTTTTATCAAATACTCATAATATGATTGCAATTATATTTCTGTAACAAAAGCTTATATTGACAGAATGAGTTAATGCAGCAAGTCAGTATTTGCAATGTTGACCCTTCTTCTTCAGGACCTCTGCAATTCTCCCCGGCTGCTCTCAATCAACTTCTGGACCAAATCCTGACTGATAGCAGTCCATACATCCACAATCAATGCTTGCATTTTGTCAGAATTTGTTAGTTTTTGTTTGTCCACCCGTCTCTTGATGATTGACCACAAGTTCTCAATGGGATTAAGATCTGGGGAGTTTTCAGGCCATGGACCCAAAATCTCTGTTTTATTCCCTGAGCCATTTAGTTATCACCTTTGCTTTATGGTAAGGTGCTCCATCATGCTGGAAAAGGCATTGTTGATCGCCAAACTGCTCTTGGACGGTTGGGAGAAGTTGCTCTTGGAGGACATTCTGGTACCGTTCTTTATTAATGGCTGTGTTTTTAGGCAAGACTGTGAGAGCTGATTCCCGTGGCTGAGAAGCAACCCCACACATGAATGGTTTCATGATGCTTTACAGTTTCATGATGCTTTACATGAGACAAGACTGGTGGTAGCGCTCACCTCGTCTTCTCCCAATAAGCTGTTTTCCAGATGTCCCAAACAATCGGAAAGGGGATTCATCAGAGAAAATGACTTTACCCCCGTCCTCAGCAGTCCACTCCCTGGACCTTTTGCAGAATATCAGTCTGTCCCTGATGTTTTTTCTGGAGAGAAGTGGCTTCTTTGCTGCCCTCCTTGAGACCAGGCCTTGCTCCAAGAGTCTCTGCCTCACAGTGCGTGCAGATGCACTCACACCTGCCTGCTGCCATTCCTGAGCAAGCTCTGCACTGCTGGTAGCCCGATCCCAAAGCTGAAACACTTTAAAGAGACGGTCCTGGCGCTTGGTGGTCTTTCTTGGGCGCCCTGGAGCCTTTTGGCAACAATGGAACCTCTCTCCTTATCTAGTGTTAGAAAAACATGGCCACTTTCTTCCAGAGACAGCACAACTTTTGTCTCCAGCGCTCCGTCATTCTCTATGAGGGTAGGACTCTCAGCGCGCGCGCTCGGCTGCAGCGTCTGAGATCTCTGTGACCCGACCGGATCCAGAATTGGGATCAGGTGAGTATAGGGGGCTGTAGCGGGGGGTCGGGAGCCTGTCACCCCGGCACGGGGGGTGACAGGTTCCCTTTAAGCTTGGTAACATTGGTCCAGTTCTCTAAATACAAAACATGGGGGATCCCTATACATTGATGAGGTCTATGGATCCACTTCAGCTAGTGATTGGCCAAATGTGTGGTTCCTGCATGGATGCAATCTCTAAAAAAGCCAGCAGCAACAGGGATAAGACTACAGTGGTGGGGCATAAGGACAGGTGAATTTCATTTTTTTTATTTATTCTGGCAGCACCCTTGCCCTGTCAAAAAAAAACAATTAAAAAGGGATTGTCGAGGGACAAAATTAGGTTAAGTTTTCCACTGGATGTGAGCCCCTGTCTCATTGGATACAATGTATTTTATTTTTATTAATTAAGCTAAACCTAGATCAAAGCAGAACCTTCTGTCTGGTCTCTGGCTAAGGAAGCTCATACTTTAAAGCGACTCTGTACCCACAATCTGACTCCCCAACATACGTCATAAGAAAAGAATTTTGTGTCTTGGCTTCTCATTTTAAATCTGACAAATTAGGCAAAATTTGGCTGAACATATCAGTATTAGTTTTCCAATACTGGTTTCGCTCACAGGTTTCAATATGCACTGTACTTTGTTTCCATGATAGATACCACTGTCAGTGCTGTCTGGCAGCAGCTTTTTTTTTTTTTTTTTTTTTTTTTTTTCCCCCCTTCTCGCTGAAATAAACGTGAGTTATGGTGGAGTCGAGAGAAATAATCATTGGCTGACTACAAATCATTTTATTTAATATATTAACATTTTAATTTTCTATTTTAGGTCTTCAATGATCCCATACATGGACATATTGAGCTTCACCCCTTGTTGGTGCACATCATAGACACTCCACAATTCCAGCGTCTG
Organism: Dendropsophus ebraccatus; assembly: GCF_027789765.1. Classification (NCBI taxonomy): domain Eukaryota; kingdom Metazoa; phylum Chordata; class Amphibia; order Anura; family Hylidae; genus Dendropsophus; species Dendropsophus ebraccatus. The sequence continues at coordinate 12,193,060 of NC_091467.1, forward strand.
CGGTATATTAAACAGCTTGGCGGCACTTACTACGTGTTCCCTGGAGCTTCCCACAACAGATTTGAGCACTCCATTGGGTATTAGATTATTTTGACTTTGTTTGTCTTACATTTGCAATGTATTGCGTTGTTCATGATGAATATTGACTTTTCTGTCCCCAAAGTTTTTGCTTGTAATCCAAATCCACTATTAACCCCTTAACGACATCGGGCGTAAATTTACACCCTCGCGCCCTGGTACTTAACGCATCAGGGCGTAAATTTACGCCCAATGTTTCCCCGATCGCTGTGTGTTCACACACAGCGATCGGGGAAGATGGCCTGCTATAAATCATAGCAGGCCAACTTAGCTTCTCGGCACGGGGGGTGGTTAACACCCCCCGTGCTTACGATCGCCGCTATTGGCTGATCAATTCAGATCAGCCAATAGCGGCGATCGGTCCGACCGCCATTACTGTAAAAAGTAATGGTGGTCACGGTGCCACCGGCCCGATCGCAGTGAACGGCCGGCCAGTACCGGCCGGCCGTTCACAGCGATCGGGCCGGTGGCACGGCGATCAGCGTCCACAAAAATAGTAAATGCCTGCTCTGGACCCCTCAGCTAGGTAGCTGAGGGGTCCAGAGCAGGTATTTGTACATTACTCACCTGTCCCGGGGCCCTGATCGGCGTCTTCCGGGTTCGCAGCGTCCGCCGTCTTTCCATCGGGTCTTCGGCTATTTCCGGCGGTCCTCATCGGCTTTTTTCGCCTTTTTTTAGCTCCAGTCTCGTCTTTTTCCGGATTATGCGCTCTGCTGCCCCCTAGCGGCTGAGGGATACGTTATTATTGCCTCCAACACCGAAACAGCCAGTGAGGATGAATGGGGGGATCCTTCCTTTCCTCCATTCATCCTCATCATCCAGTGACGTGTCTGGGGGTAGTGTAGCGTACGCTGCCCCCCCAGACACGTCTTTTCCCCCAGTACCGTCCCAATAAGAGATGGCGGTATGGCGTGAAATTCTACAAACTCTGTGAGAGTACCTCAGGTTACACTTAAAGATTTAGGGTACGTGCACACTGCGGAATGGCGAAGGATAACCCTTTGTGCATTCCGCAGCTGGCACCCACCAGCGGACTAATGCGGGCGCGTGTCTCCACCCGTGTCATAGACTCCAATCTATGCATGGGCGGATTCCATCGTCCATCCAAAGAATGAACACAATGGATGGAGAGCGGAATCCGCTCGTGCATAGAATGGAGTGTGACACGAGAGGAGACGCGCGCCTCCATCAGTCCGCCGGTGGGTGCCAGCTGCGGAATGCACAAAGGGTTATCCTTCGCCATTCCGCAGTGTGCACGTACCCTTAGAGTGTATGTAGGAAGGGACACCCGAATCCAGCCCCCAGATGCCCCCTCCCCCCCCCCCCATACTCGGAACAAGTGGGAAGATCGTCCGGGAACTGATCTTCCCACTGCTGGATAAAGGTTACCACCTGTACGGGGATAATTTTTATACTAGCACCCCCTCTTCCGGTCCCTCGCTGAGCTACTGTAGCTTGCGGCACGATCCGAACATATCAGAAGCAGTAATAAAGCCCTAATATTTAGCAGCCATGGAGCGGACCCAGCGCTTCTGGATATGAAGGACCCCGGATCGCACCAGGACAACATTTTCCAGGTGACGTCCCCCACACTGGAGAACAGGAGACCCCAGAAGGAAGTGCAGAGTGTGGGGTAACAGGGGGATCAGGAAGGACACCATTTTCCAGTGTGACGCCTGTCCTGATCACCCCGGCCTCTGCATACAGGATCGCTCCAAGGCGCACCACACGTCACTGGAGTTCTACATTTTCTAAATTCTGTCCCTTAATCCTATTTCAGGGGTCACGTTGATCCAGGGATTATTCTGATCGCCATTATGGAGTCGGGAAGGAATTTTTTTCCCTGTGGTGAGGCTACTGTCGTCTGCCTTACAAGGGTTTTTTGCCTTCCTCTGGATCAACACAGATTGAGTTTGATGGACACCTGTCATTTCCAACCTTATAAACTAATAATTGGCCTAATCCCTCCAAATAAATTAGAATGGTCCCTTTTCCCCAGCTAAGTAGGTATGGCCGCCATTCCCATTAGAGGATGCCATGTTGCAATTACAAAGCCTCTGTGCGGCCAGGACAGTAGAAACCCCCCACAAGTGACCCCATTCTGGAAACTACACCCCATAAGGAATCTAACAAGGGGGGCAGCGGGGATATGGCCCCCTGGTGACGGTGTAGTACGGAAATACCCCACATGTGGACATAAAGCGCCATGCGGGTGCAGGGTAAGATGGAATGGATTTCGAGGGGCCATGTTGCATTCAAAAGGCCCCTGTGTTTCCAAGACAGTTGAAACCCCCCACAAGTGACCCCATTATGGAAACTACACCCCTCAGGGAATGTAACAAGGGGTGTAGTGAGCATATGGACCCCACTGGTGACGGGCACAAATATGGAACAATGTGGCGTGAAAATGAAATATTACATTTTTTACACTATAATGTTGGTTTAGCCTTGAATTTATCATTTTCACAAGGGGTTAAAAGAGGAAAAAAAAAACAATGTGTAGAGCAATTTCCCCCCCCCCCCCCCCCCCCCCCCCCCCGAGTCCGTAAATACCCCACATGTGGACATAAAGCGCCATGTGGGCGCAGGGCAAGCCTCCGAAGGGAAGGAGCGCCATTTGGATTTTGGAGGTTGGATTTGACTAGAAAGGATGATGAACGCCATGTCGCATTTACAGAGCCCTCGTGCTGCCAAAACACTGGAAACCCCCCAACAAGTGACCCCATTCTGGAAACTACACCCCTCAAGGAATCTAACAAGGGGTGCAGTGAGGATATGGACCCCTTGATGACGGGCACATTTGTGCCATGAAAGTGAAAAAATTTAAATATTCCCTTTCACGTCACATTGTTCCACATTTGTGCCAGTCACCAGTGGGGTCCATATGCTCACTGAACCCCTTGTTAGATTCCTTGAGGGGTGTAGTTTCCAGAATGGGGTCACTTGTGGGGGGTTTCCAGTGTCTTGGCAGCACGAGGGCTCTGTAAATGCGACATGGCCCTTGAAATCCTTTCCAGTGAAATTCAGCTTCCAAAAGCCAATTGGCGCTTCTTCCCTTTTGGAGGCTCGTCCTGCGCCCCCTTGGTGCTTTATCGCCACGTGGGGTATTTCCGTACTCGGGAGAAACTGCGCTACACATTTTGTCTTTTTTTTTTTTTTCCCTCTTATCTCTTAGAAAATGAAAAATTGAAGGCTAGAACAATGTTTTAGTGTAAAAAATCTTTTTTTTTTTTTTTCACGCCATATTGTTCGGAAAATCTGTGAAGCACCTGTGGAGTCCAGATGCTCACCGCACCCCTTGTTACATTCCTTGAGGGGTGTAGTTTTCTAAATGGTGTCCCTTTAGGGGTGTTTAAGTTTTGGTACCCCAGAGCCTCTGCCAACCTGAAGTGGTACGGTCAAAAATGACTAAATATAACGGAGGCGTTGAAATTCACTAGGCGCTCCTTTATATCTGAGGCTTGTGGTTGCGTCAAATAGCGCAATAGGGCCACATATGGGGTATTTCTATAAACTGCAGAGACGGGGCAATAATTATTGGGGTGCATTTCTCTGGTAATAAGTTTATAAATATGAAAAATATTGGATTACAATAAAATCTCTGCACAGAAAATTAAAATTTTCAAATTTCTTACACACTTAGCTTTTATTTCTGTGACTCCCCTAAAGGGTTAAAAACTTTTTGGATGTGCTTTTGCAGAGTTTAGGGGGTTCAGTTTCTGAAATGGGGTGCTTTGTGGGGCTTTCTAACATACAGGCCCCTCAAATACACTTTCAACCTGAACAGGTCCCTAAAAATATCTGATTTAGAAATTTTACTGAAAATTTGGAAATTTGCTGCTAATGTTTTAAGCTTCCTATTGTCTAAAAAAAATGAAATATCGTTTAATAAATGCTGCCAACATAAAGTAGACATGTTGCTAATGCTATTTAATGTATAATTTATGTGGTATAACCACTTTCTGTATAAGCAAAAAAGTTTCAAAGTTGGAAAAATGCATTTTTTCACGTTATTTGGGGTTTTTTCATAAAGATTCGTTATGAGTATCGACTCCAATTTTCCAGAAATGTAAAGAACAATATGTCACGAGAAAATAATCTCAGAATCAGCCGGATAGGTAAAAGCATCCCGAAGTTATTAATGAATAAAGTGACACTGGTCATATTCATAAAATTTGTCTCTGTCATTAAGGCAATTTCAGGCTCTGTCCTTAAGGAGTTAAACCAAAGCAAATTTTCCCATCAGAAATCATAGAAATGCAGACAATTGGTTCCACACCCCAAAAATAATTTATTATTCTGCATAACATGTAAAACAAATGAAACAGCAGAATATGTGATATAAGTTTCTGTACAGTAATGGAGAGGATGGGAAACACAAGGGTGGACAGAGACTGCAGGGAACAGGAAGGAATGAGCAGGGCAGCACTCTCTGTCCGGGGAGAGAGAGAGGGGTTACAGCTATGGAGAGATTACCTCCACAGTCCTGTCTCCTGATGTAAGCCCCAGCCTGAAGTGGATCTGCCATGATTTGGAAGGTGAGGGAGACTTCCTAGGTCAGAGTACAGTGCTGTAGACCCCGCTATGCAGACCATGCCCCTCCTCCACTCCCCCTCCCGCCCAGTACAGGGAGCTCTTACACCAAAGCAATGCTCTTACACCAAGTCACAATTTTGAAAAACTGTGAGCTCTAAAACCAAAACGCTCTTAAACCAAGTTACTCTTAAACCAAGGTACCACTGTATATACATACATACATAAGGGGACAATGTATGGTAACACAGATGCTTATACTGTTATTTTACTTCCTGATGTATATAGATTGTCGTTGCTAGTATTTATGTTTTGTATTTTCTCCACAGTGTCGGTCACCTGGCTGGATGCCTTGTACGGGCTTTACATGAAAGACAGCCAGAACTCAGAATAAATGGGCGAGATATATTGTGTGTCCAGATTGCGGGCCTGTGCCATGATTTAGGTAAATATCATCCAGTTAGAACTGAAAAGAAAGCTTTACCTATGTGGAAAATGTCACAAGGCCTATTACTTGTGTTTCAGGTCATGGACCATTTTCTCATATGTTTGATGGAAGATTCATGCCTCTTGCATGTCCACAGAAAGAGTTCAAAGTAAGTTACTGCTGGCTGAGTTCTGCACTTGCCAGACTAACACTGAATGTGCAGTAGAGCATTTAAAGTGTCATTGTCACATGGCTCCTTCCAATGATTGATGTTGGTCTGACATTCCAAAAGTTTGTGACTCTGACGTTTTTAACATCTGCTCCCTTGGGGGGGTGTTTCACACACAACTTAGTGTTGCAGTTTGTATCAAATCAGAAGTGGTTCCCACAGGAAGGAGAATTATACACCTTCCTTTAATCTAGCCACTTCTGGCTGTGGTTCAAAAACTGATTGAAAAACTACCACAGAGCTGTATATGGTACTCCCTCTAATTCATATGCTGATGAGGTTGTGCAAAAATAGAAAAGAGCTTCCGATGTCTGGGTTTTATTGTAACCATCCTTTAATAAAATAAGAATAATAAAAAAGAAAAGAAAACAAAAACTGATGCCTTTTGCCCAGTCCTCTTCAGCTTCTGGGGGGTTCTGTTTTCATTTGACACATGAATTTTTTTTTTAAAATACCAGACTACCAATTTAACATCTAACCCAAGCTGTTCTCCCCCTGTTGGTCCCCTAGCTGTCGAAGAGGGAGTCTCCATTCTTTTGTGCACTTTCTATTCTGCTCTCTCACTGCTGAGCCCGGGACATTAGGTCCCAGTTACATCCTCCCATCCTCTGCTGATATCCCTTTAAGAGGGTTTGACTAGAATCCAAATGGATGTTCTGAGAATATAATCTGGCGTACATCTGGGAGCTAAATGTTTGTATATTGAGAAACACGGTGTTATAATTGAAGAGCTTGGAAATTGTGACTCGGCTGAGAGAATTCTGGTCAGATCTCCAAGTTTTTTACCATCTTGTTTTGACTGGATCTGTCATAGTACTATGTGGATGGGAAAGAAAGGGCAAGAGACAGCAGACCTCTTTATTGTTTAATGTGCAGCACATTCACTCCTGACTCCGTGTCATGTGACCTAGACTGATTTTATCTGAAAGTGTGTAGGGTCTGTAAAGTTCTCGGACACTTAGTGGGGAGAGGAGCGTACGGCAGCACTGTCAGCTCTCTGCTTGTTCTACGGATCTTCCAGGGTCTAAACACCCTGACTAATAAAAACTTTTGATGTCTCTCTCTGACGTATATTAAGTTTTATTCAATGACAGGTACTCCTTTAAAAAAAAAAAAAACCTGCATAATGGCTGTAGACACAAAATTTATGTGCCTGTGGTTATCTATCTTCCCATTTCAGGGGGCCAGGACCAGAGCTGAGCTGTTGACCCAGCAGTACACACAGAAGTTCCTTCTCCCTTGTTATCTTGCCAATCACAGCACAATACCCACTCCTTTTTGCTATGCCATAATATACTGCTGGTTAAATCACATTGGACTGTGCAGGTGATGATTTACACAATACACCTGTATATATGTCATGTGGAGGGAGACGGAGTTACTGATTCACTGGCTTTGTAAGGTGCTGTATGAGCAGAAATAAAAGAGCAGCACAACAAAGAAGGGGTTACATTTAGCAAGGAAATACTTGGTGGTGAGGGAGGGAAGCCTTTTTTTTTTTTTTTATTCCTCGGGGGCAGGTTGAGGATCTTCTGGAGATTGTAGACAGGCTGAAAGACTGCAAGTACGCAGGCGATGTTATTTCCCTCTCTTGCTTATAGCACTAGCTAAGCCAGGCCTTACCTCCTGTATCCCATCCTGGTTTCCCTGCTGCTACATTTTGCCTAAGTTGCTGTTTGTAGGGGAGACACCTAGTGGCCAAGACTTCGGAGGTCGAACATCTTACTTGTTCCCTATCCACAGTTTGTTTAAAGTGGAAACACTTTTAAGTAAATTAAGTGAATTACAAAAATTCTACAGATCACATAGGCCATCAAATGGAGGAAAGTTGTTTGATACAACAGTGATCTATTAATTGATAAGTATTGCCCGTCAAGCCCAAGTGCAACGAAATGAAAGTATTTTGTGTTTATATCTATATCTATCTCTTCCTTATATTTATAGCATGAAGAGGCTTCCGTAAAGATGTTTGACTACCTTATTAAATCCAACAATCTGGAGGTGGAAATGAAAAAATATGGCCTGGTCTTGCCTGAAGACTTAAAATTTATTAAAGAACAGATAGCTGGACCTCTACCTCCTGAAGACGAGGAGTGTTTCAATTCCAGTCAGAATAAGGGTTCTGTAAGTATAACATGTAAATATGTTGGACATAGATCATGCTCTCAAATACTGGATTGTATAATAAAGTACATTTATGTCAAACCATAAAGAGTTTGCATTGCATTGCGTACCTCTTTTGAAGTGCGTGCGGGTATTAGTTTTGTTGATGTTGACCATGTATCTTTCCATAACAATGGGCTATACATAGGAAGTGGCCAAAACTTGAGAGCCTTTCACTTTTTTTGCAGGTTTTATCCGTATTCCTGTTACTTTTATGACACTAATTCATCCATTAAGGATCCATCAGCCACGTTCCAAGCTCATCATACACATTGAAGGAGTAGTCTAATTTTAAAAAATTCTAACACATCCTCAGGATAGGCCATAGATACAGGTGCGACTTAATTGTTGCCCATTGGTGCCATTATCTGATTAAATGTGGCCACTTGAGTAACTACAAAGTTTTTATCATGATATATTCCAATTACGAACTCCAATCTTTACTTACAGTGGCCTTATGAAGGTCGACAGGAAGACAAAAGCTTTCTTTATGAGGTGGTGGCCAACAAACGCAATGGAATTGATGTGGATAAATGGGACTACTTTGCCAGGTAATTGTCGTCTTTAGTCTAACTGTTGAATCTCTTGGAATGGTGTAGCTGGGAGCGCGGACTGCTATGTAGCTTTTTTTATTTAGGGTTTTGTGATTATGTATGTATTCTACCTTTCTAGAGAAAAAATGAGCGTTTTTCCTGTCTCCTAAGATTGATATCCGATCCTGAGAATAGGCTATTTATGTTAAATTGGGGTGGGGGGTCTCTGGCTCTGAGCACTCTAGTTTGCTGTTTTAAGTTATTGCATGCCCATTCAAATGCTGCATACGTTTCTGCTCATTTAGTGATATTATTTTTTTTTCTTTGTGTTGGTGCAAGGTTCATTGTTGTTCCATAACCAGATTTAGGATACAACTTATAGTGACTCTGTACCCACAATCTGACCCCCGAGCACCCCCCGAGCTGCTTTTAATCCAAGATCTGTCCTGGGGTCCATTCGGCAGGTGATGCAGTTATTGTTCTAAAAAACAACTTTTAAATTTACAGCCCCGTGCCCAACGGCTGGGGCTTAAGAGTATCTGTGCCCTAACTTTGCACCACCCCTCCGTCCCTCCTCCCCACCCTCTTCATCATTAAGAATGCCACTGGAACATTTTCTCCTGGAACATTTTCTCCTGTCTGAACATTGCCTAGGTGCCTTAACGAGACAATCTGCCTGGAGCATTCCTAATGATGAAAAGGGCGGGGAGGAGGGACGGAGTGGTTGTGCCAGCCTAATGCATACACAATCTAGGCCACAGCCGTTGGGCACAGGGCTGCAAGTTTAAAAGTAGTTTTTTATGACAATAACTGCATCACCTGCCGAACGGACCCCAGGACAGATCTTGGATTAAAAGCAGCTATCTGAAAGTACAAGCGGTTTGGGGGGGTCAGATTGAGGGTACAGTGTCTCTTTAAAATGTTTAGATATGCTAAGCAAATGTCTTGATCTGGCTGCTGACAAATTTCAGACTGTTAAGATATGCATTTGGTGGCATAGCTGTCTGCACTCCTAATTAATGTTTTACATTTACTTATGTCTGTTAGGGACTGCCACCATCTAGGTATCCAAAACAACTTTGATTATAAGCGCTTTCTCAAGTTTGCCAGAGTTTGTGAGGTCGGGAATAAGAAACACATATGCACTAGAGAGAAGGTAAGTAATTTCTCAAACGTTGTATAGAACAAATTTTTTATTTTATTTTTTAAATCCGCATTGAATGGCCATTTAATACTCAAAACAATAACAGCCATTGTAAATCATTGTGTGAACATAGTCTGTGTTTTTTGTTTTTTGTTTTTTTTTTCCCCCCCAAGATCAAGATTGGCTACTATGATGTCTTCCATGCTCAGGAGTAATAAATTCTGTGCAGCCTCTGGTGCACCAATCTGTGTCCTAGATGAGCTGTTACTAGTCATTTTAACTCCATAAGGACTAGCTGCAAGACTGCAGACACCCCGCACCCCCTCCATCGCCCCGTGGAATAGAGAGCAACGATCAGCCAACATCGTTCATGTTGGCTGATCGTTGCGTTTTGTCTTTCAAACATGTTGAAAGACAAACTACTTTGATAGCAGCGATCTTCTGCCGCCACCCCGCTTGAATAGGTGTGGCGGCAGCAGACCGCCGCCATCCTCTATGGGCTAGCGATCACCCAGGCAGTTCCCCACGTCGCCACCCCCTCACTGCTGCCACGTGTAATAGAGGCGGCAGTGAGCGGGAAACGAAGAGTGCGCCTCACTGTTGGCCTGTGAAATAGGGCCTTTATACTTGATATGTTTAGCAGGACAGTCTTTGCTGAGTAAGGTGTAAGTATAGACTGCTCTCTATCTACACACACGATGGGTTGCATGGAATTTGTGAACAGTGGGTATCTAAAAGTGCCAAAATTGGCTGTATTGGTTTAGTTAAAAAAAGCAGCATACATACACCGTAATGTGTCTCCATTTTATAACCTTGTATCCACCCCATTCCCTTTGTAGGAGGTTGGAAATCTGTACGATATGTTCCACACACGCAACTGCCTTCATCGACGGGCGTACCAGCATAAAGTTGGCAACATCATTGAAACAATGTAAGGCTGGTTACTATAACCTAAATATTCTAGAATAGTGAGTGTAGTAAAAGAAAGTATCACAACCATTTGTATTCACTCAGATAGTGTGACAGAACTCTATGTAGTAGAGTAGAATTTAAGAGGTTATGTAGTCCTGTAAAATTCATTGTCATTCATTAGGTTTGTGCAAGTGTGACTTCCTAGCCCCCACATACTGGAAGATGTCTCTTCGACTCTTGATGTAACACTGACAGCATCACTTTAAATTAGTACTTTCCCTATGGGCCCATTGTTAGCTGTTTATCAAACTGCATTCCATATGTGTTCCATTGAGTAACAGAAGCGGCAGGTGGTGTCCAGTTCCAATGAATGACTGACTACTTTATGCCAAGTTAATATTGATGCCAGATAGGGGTCTTTGTCACTGAAGACTACCCTTTTGTTAAGGATCTCTTTTCAATCATCTATTGCTGCCTAAAGGGGCCCCCATACACTTTCACTAGCTGTTTGCCACATAAACGTTTGCCTGATGGTTATCGCCTCCAGCCTTCCTATGCGCATGATTGATTGATTGGCCCAGCATGTGTTCTCTACAGAGTAAGAAGGGCAAGCTATTGCCAAACAGCTGTGGTGGTGTCTTCCCTCCCAGAACCATAGGGTCAAGCAGTTAAAATCCAACATGTTGGTTTGGATTATTGGGGGTCCAGGTGCCAAGACCCCAGCCAATCACTAGAACGAAGGGGCAGATGCCCTGCCCCTTTCTCTCTGCTATAATCTGCTAATTTGAGCGGTTTATGGAATTATAATGGAAGCCTTTTAGAACTTCCAGCAATTCTGTGTAGCGGAAGTTTCATAGGCTTCCATTATAATAGACCGCTCCTATTGTTTAGAATGAAGATGAATACATGTGTTCTGTTCTAGCAATCAGCAAGGGTCTTGGCACCCAACTGATAAACGTCAGAAAGTGTCACTATGACATGTAGAAAGTTTAAATGACAAGTAGGAATAAATATAACTTTTTTTTTTTTGTATTTCTCTTTGCTTCAGGATTACAGATGCTTTCTTGAAAGCTGATCCACACGTACAGATAGAAGGTTCAGATGGGAATTACTATACAATCTCTGGATCAGTGGATGACATGGTCGCCTATACCAAGCTCACGGGTGAGTTTTTGTGTGACAATTAGTGAGAATCTTGCAGTCTGATTCTTGTTTTAAATGTGGTAAACCACATGCAGATTTAGCTCACTGCCCTCAGTACTGCACAGTGGTACAATCCTTCTGGAAGACCGTGGAACAGTTTGCAAGGTCCCATCTGGAGACATGCATACCATATGAAGCCCAATGGGGAATCTTTGGCTGGATTAATCCTACTAAATCTAACTGCGATTAGGGGGCTAGAATTGGTTTATCTTTGGTAGTAACAACTGATTTCTTTTTTTATGGCTCCAAGACACAGCCATGTCTGTTCAAACCGGTTAGCTAACAAGATATTTGTAGCAGGAAACCTCTCGGCTGAACAAGTTTCCTATGTTTAACTTGTGTTTGTTCTCATTCCCTGGGAAACAAAATGAGCATGGAAACAAAACGTAATTATTTGCACTTATTGATAAGTGTTACCCTGAATGTTTAATATACGTTGCCAAAGAAATGTTAAATAAACAGTTTAAAGAAGCAGGTCACAAAAAATCTTATTGCGTTCCCCACGGTAGGCGCTGGAGCGTATACTCACCGCAGCTGATCGGTGTCGCACGGCTTTTTTCCGGTCTTGCGGCGCCATTCAAATTCAGCACATGCTCACTTCAGCTTCTGCAGTGACTCCTCTTCTCTTTCTTGTAATTGAGTGCCAGAATTCACGTGCTTCCATAGAGAATGCATGGAAGCATGTGAGATTCAGCGTATAATCACAGGACAGAAGAGGAGTCACAGCAGAGGCGGATGTGAGTCGAGTATACGTTCCAGCGCCTATCAGGGGTGCCAATAATAATTTTTGGGAACTGCTTCTTTAAAGAGAACTGCTGGAATGTGGTAGTAGTACATTGATATGTGGGCATCAGTGCCGAATGCATACATAAATCAGTCACCAAAAATGAAATGTAAATTAATGTCACTCATACATCAGTCTAGAGGTTTTCCTCTGAAGTAAAGAATAACTAGTTTTTATTCAACTAATAATGCCGTACAGTTTTTTTTTCACAATTCTGCTATATAACTAAAAATATATTATAAAATTTAGCAGTGTTAGATACTTTACACGTGGGAAATGTGACTTAATGTCTGAGAGTTGGGGAACTGGGTGCACCCTGCTCAAAGGGATTTTCCCAGGCCCAAAAAAAAAAAAAATTTCTTGGTTTGCAAATATGGTTTCATATGTAGTGTAATTATGAAAGCTGCACCATTCTCACGTTCTGTGCCAGTCCCAGAGTTGTGGAACGTTCACTTCCTTATTGACACAGAGGAGAACTTGAGACTGGTCTGTGTTCCCTAATGTTGCTACAGACCCCTAGGTTGGGAATGGGGAACCTGTGGCTGTTGCATAGCTGTCCTTGCATGATGGGAATTGTAGTTTTGCAACACCTGGAGGGACGAAGGTTCCCCATCCCTGCTGTAGGTGGACTCCCAAACCAAGGAGCCAGGATCCAGTTAGAGTTAAAGGGGTTGTCCGGCGATAAAAAATTATTCACAGAATAACACACATTACAAAGTTATACAACTTTGTAATGTATGTTATGTCTGTGAATGGCCCCCTTCCCCGTGTTTCCCCCCATCCACGCTAGACCCGGAAGTGTGGTGCATTATACTCACCGCATCTCGTGTCGTCCACGGTCTCCGATCGTCAGCAGTGACGTCTTCTTCGGGAGGCCAGCGGATCTTCCCGAGTGCCGGCCACCCTCTGCAGCGTCATCCGAAGCTCAGCCGCGATTGGCTGAGCATAACTGTGCTCAGCCAATCGCGGCTGAGCGGCTGATGACGCGGCCACGTCATCAGCTGCTCAGCCGCAATTGGCTGAGCACAGTTATGCTCAGCCAATCGCGGCTGAGCTTCGGATGACGCTGCAGAGGGCGTCCGGCACTCGGGAAGATCCGCCGGCCTCCCGAAGAAGACGTCACTGCTGAGGATCGGAGACCGTGGTCGGCACGTGACAGGTAATGTATAGCGCACCACACTTCCGGGTACACGGGTGGGGGTGGTGGGACACGGGGAAGGGGGCCATTCACAGACATAACATACATTACAAAGTTGTATAACTTTGTAATGTGTGTTATTCTGTGAATAATTTTTTATCGCCGGACAACCCCTTTAAAAGAGAAGTCCGGCCAAAATTTATTTTTTATGTTATTACTGATGGAAAGTTATGCAATTTTCTAATGTACATTAATTATGGGAAATGCTCATATACTGCTATTTCCCTTAATTTAGTGTATCAGGAAGTGTTAGAATTATCTCTGAAGCAGTGACGTCACGACGAATGGTGTAATTCCTATGGAGTGTCCAGCGGGGGGCGCACTATAAATAGAAGTCAATGAGTACTATTGACTTCTATATATAGTGCGCCCCTGCTGGACACTCCATTGGAATTACAATGGATGTGTATGTAAATGTAGTATACAGTGTTTTTGATTGCTTACATTTATGGAATCCTTTGGGGAGCAAGGACACTTGCTCCCCAAAGTATTTCATAAATGTATTCAATCAAAAACTACTGTAAGCAATCAGTACATAACAGTAAGCCCGCCGCTACCGCCTGCCCGCCGCTCTGGACTACTGAACTACTACTCTCCCCACCTGCTCATAGCATGAGCAGGTGATGGGAGAGTAGTAGCTGGGTTATATCTCCGAGATCGCCGCCGCTGATGCCGCGCAGGGGAGCCGCTAATCACTGCAGCCATCATCCCCCTCCTGCTGCTTCCTTACTCTCTGAGATATAATCCGGCTACTACTCTCCCATCACCTGCGCATGCTATGAGCAGGTGGGGAGAGTAGTAGTTGAGATTGACGCCGCTGATGCTGCCGTGCAGGGGAGCCGCACATCACTGCAGCCATCATCCCCCTCTGCTCCCCTCCCCTGCTGCTTCCTTACTCTATCTGATGGCTGACTCCCCGCCGGGCTGCCGGCACGTGTGATCGGAGAGCGGCGGCCGGGCGGGAAGTCAGCCATCAGATAGTGTAAGGAAGCAGCAGGAGGGGGGAGCGGAGGGGGATGATGGCTGCAGTGATGTGCGGCTCCCCTGCACGGCAGCATCAGCGGCGTCAATCTCAACTACTACTCTCCCCACCTGCTCATAGCATGCGCAGGTGATGGGAGAGTAGTAGTTGGATTATATCTCTGAGAGAGTAAGGAAGCAGCAGGAGGGGGATGATGGCTGCAGTGATGAGCGGCTCCCCTGCGCGGCGGCGGCGGTGGCGATCTCGGAGATATAACCCAGCTACTACTCTCCCATCACCTGCTCATGCTATGAGCAGGTGGGGAGAGTAGTAGTTCAGTAGTCCAGAGTGGCGGGCGGGCGGTAGCGGCGATTCGGCGGGCTTACTTTTATGTACTGATTGCTTACATTTATGGAATACTTTGGGGAGCAAGGACACTTGCTCCCCAAAGTATTTCATAAATGTATTCAATCAAAAACACTGTATACTACATTTACATACACATCCATTGTAATTCCAATGGAGTGTCCAGCAGGGGCGCACTATATATAGAAGTCAATGGTACTCATTGACTTCTATATATAGTGCGCCCCCCGCTGGACACTCCATAGGAATTACACCATTCGTCGTGATGTCACTGCTTCAGAGATAATTCTAACACTTCCTGATACACTAAATTAAGGGAAATAGCAGTATATGAGCATTTCCCATAATTAATGTACATTAGAAAATTGTATAACTTTCCATCAGTAATAACATATAAAAAATAAATTTTGGCCGGACTTCTCCTTTAACATAAGTTCCCTTTGTTGGTGGAACGTGGATGTGACGTTGTTCAGAACTGACTGCATTTCTGATCAACATATAGGGTGTTTGCAGGTCCTTTAACCCCTAGACGACCCTGGACGTAGGGTTAAGTCATGAAAGTCTGTCCCCAGACGACCCATGACGTAACCCTACGTCCTGGGTGTTTCTCCCGCTATGAAGCGCGCTCCGGAGCTTCATAGGAGGTGGGGGCCGGCGGCAGTGAGCAGCCGGGACCTCACCGGTAATGACACGCTGCAGCGATCGCGCTGCCGCATGTCATTAACCCCTTAAACGCTGCGGCGCGACCGCGGCGTTTAAGTGTGTCAGGGGGAGTCCCCTGTCACTTACCGAT
This sequence comes from Dendropsophus ebraccatus, assembly GCF_027789765.1. NCBI lineage: Eukaryota > Metazoa > Chordata > Amphibia > Anura > Hylidae > Dendropsophus > Dendropsophus ebraccatus. The sequence goes on from NC_091467.1 coordinate 12,208,384, forward strand.
CGGGACCCCCGCAGTGTGACTGCAAGGGTCCCGATCTTTGAAACGGACCGCCGGAGGTCTCTCACCTGCCTCTGTGCGGTCCGATCAGCGATCTGCTACACTGAGCCTGCACAGGCAGGCTCAATGAGCAGAGCGCCGATAACACTGATCAATGCTATGCCTATGGCATAGCAATGGTCAGTGTAAAAATCAAAGTAGTGTATGTAGAAGTCCCCCAAAGGGACTTCAAATGTGTAAAAAAAAAAAAAAAGTTCAAAACACTATTACACTACCCCAAAACCCCTCCCCCAATAAAAGTTGAAATCACCCCCCTTTCCCATTATATAAATAAAACATAAAAATAAATAAATAGATAAACATATAATATACCGTAGCGTGCGTAATTGTCCGATCTATTAAAATATAACAAGCGTCATTGCGACCGGTAAACGGCGTACACGGAAAGAGGGAAAAAAGTGCGCAGATTACCGATTTTATGTTACATTATATATTTAAAAAAAAATCAAAAAGTGATCAAAACGTCCGATCTTCACAAATATGGTATTAATAGAAACTAGAGATCATGGCGGAAAAAATGACACCCCATACAGCCCCATAGGTGAAAAAATAAAACTGTTATAAGCGTCACAATAGGCCCATTATATTAATATTTAATTGCCAAAGAAAAAGAATTTCATAAAAAAAATATATATAACATTACAGAATCTGTGTACCTGCATATGGTTGTGTTCAGACTGACCTATAGAATAATAGTGTCATGTCGCTGTTACCATATAGTGTATTACGTAAACACCGGAACCCCCCAAACGTTACCATATTGCATTCTTTTTTACGATTTCACCTATTTATATCTTCATAAATAATATATTTGGGATTCCATCATACATGTTATGGTAAAATGAATGACGCCATTACACAGTACGACTATTCCTGTAAAAAAAACAAGCACTTACATGGCTTGTAGATAGAAAACTGAGAGTGCTAGAGCTCTTAGAAAGGGGAGGAGGGAAAAACGAAAGCACTAAGATCAAAATTTGCCCGGCCCACTGGGTCATTTTGGGCCTGGTCCTCAAAGGGTTAAAATCAGATTCCTACTATTTATCTATCTCCTCTGTATGCTGCCAGCATGTGCACAAATATTGCACAGCTATTAGGGGGTTAGTGGGGATTGACTATAACAGGACCAACATAGAAGTGGGCATTCTCTGATTTGAAAGTAAGGGTACAAACCCACTGGGCGGATCCGCTTCCCTGTTTATTCAATGGCACATGGTACATGGTACATCCTGCTGCGAGTTTGTCCGCAGCCTGTCCCGTTAACCCCCCGCCGACTGGAGCAAATACATCACCTGGTACTGCTCCGGCTTACTTCGGGGTTCCCGGTAGGTCCCGCTCAGCCAATCAGTGCGCTGCCCTACCGCAGCGCACATTGGCTAGGCGGGTCGTGAAGACATCGGGAGCCCTGAAGCAAGCAAGAGTGGGGACCAGGGGATGTATAGGCTCCAGCCGGCGGGCAGTTAACGGGGGGGGGGGGGGGCTGCGGACAAACTCGCAGCGGGATTTACATCCCTGCTGCGAGTTTGTCTGCCATTGAGCAAACGGGGCAGGGATCCACAGCGAGTCTCCGCAGGCAGTGGGTTTGTACCCTTAAAGGGGAAAATGCTGCAGTACATTGTACTGCTACTCATAGCATAGTGATAGCAAACATGAGCAGTGATGAACATTGAAGAAGCTGAGGATAGGCCATCCATTTTGTAATGCCGGATACCTCCTTTAAATCATATTTACATACCGTAGAAACAACTTTGTCCCTGGCCAACCTCTTTAACCCCTGGACTTACAGCAGGTACCCCTTAGGATTGAGAAACCCAGATTTAGTGAAAATTGTTAACATTTTCTTTCTTCTACCCCTTCACAGATAATATTTTCCACCAGATTTTATACTCCAGTGATCCTAAACTGTCTACAGCCAGAGATATTCTGCACAACGTAGAGTGCCGGAAACTTTACAAGTACGTGGGACAGACACAGCCAAAGTCGGATAAAAAAATTACGCCGGTAAGTTCTCACTGTGACAGCGTCTGATCACTTTTCTCATTCTATAACCACCTTTTATCAGTTTTGTTGAACTAGTCCGTATGTTACAGGATGAATATGACAAGTTACCAGCTGACGTGGCAAATTCTACCCCTCAGCCTTCTGCACCAGATGTCAGGCTTAACCCAGAAGACTTTATAGTGGATGTAAGTCCTCATCTTATACCTACCACCACATATACCGTGGGGGGGGGGTGGATGGGGTTGCAGCTGATCTAGGTGCTTTTGACTTGCTTGTAATGTTCAACGCCTGCCACATTCTTCATTTTATACATTCTTTTTATTGGCATTACACTCTTTCTACTTATCTAGGTCATTCATATGGATTATGGAATGAAAGAGCAAAATCCAATCAATAATGTGCGATTTTACTGCAAGACTGATCCATCTAAAGCTATAAAGATCAGAAAAGATCAGGTAGGATCATATTTCAACCTCTCTTTTTTTAGGGTGGGTTCACACTACGGAATTCTCGCGGATAAACTCCCTGAAATTCTGCCAGCTGTGCGCGCGCATGGACGCACGCCTTTCCGCCGGCTCCATAGACACCATTCTATGAGCCGGCTGTTTCTGCATTCCGCCGAAAGAACTGACATGTCTTTATATATAATATAATATATATAAATATAATATATATTTATGCTGTCCGTTCGCCAGTTGATGTAGTTATTGTCCTAAAAACAACTTTTAAACTGGCATTCCTAATGATGAAGAGGGTGGGGAGGAGGGATGGTGCAAAGTTAGGGCACAGATACTCCCGTAGGGCCCGGGGTTGTAAGTTTAAAATTTGTTTTTTGGACAATAACTGCATCATCTGCCGAACGGACCCCAGGACAGATCTTGGATTAAAAGTGGCTATCCGAAGGTAAAAGTTGTTTGGGGGGAGGGGGGGGTTGGGTCAGATTGTGGGTAAAGAGTCTCTTTAAGTCACTATAGGAGACTTGTATCACTTATGGGGTGAAATTGGGATAATAAATGCAATTCTGCAAATTTTGGGGTGTTCAGTGCTCTTTACAGTAAAACTGACATTATATCTTTATTCTTTAGGTCGGTCTGAATACAGCAATATGCAGGTTACTCTGTGTGTGTGTGTGTATATAATATATTTATATATATTTTTGGCTCCATTGTGGCTCGTATAAAACTTATTTTTTCACCTATGGGGCATAATTTTTTTGCACCATGATCTCTAGTTTTTAGTAGTATTATATCTGTGTAGATCGGACATATTGGATCACTTGATCACAATCCAAATGATTAAAAACAATACACTACCACCAGTACTGATTTGAATGTATGAACAATAGAATAAAGTGCCAGTGAGGATAATATGTACTCCTAAATAAACTAGCATATGTATAACCTATGTATCTGGTCACCATATAGCTGCAAATTGCCTAATATGTACCAGTGGGGAATGCAGTTTGAAAACAAGAGTGACCCCAACACTTTTCCCTCCAAAATGTGACTGGTGTACGTTAGTGCACACGTTCTCCCCATTGCTGTACTATTTGTTTGCGGATTAAAAGGTGTTCTATAAAGTAATTGTGTGTTAACACAATTTGCAGTGAGGAAGTGGCAAGGATATTGTGTGCTTATATGTTGCATAAAAAGTGTAACCGCAGCAAGTCCTTTGTGTATAAAGGTGTCACAATATTTGATTGTGATAAGGGAGTATGTGAGGGGAAAGAAGCAGAGAGTACGTAAACAGGTTACATCAGTCAGAGGCCGACCTATTGTTTCAGAAAACAATTGTCTTACACAAGGTGCTAGCATTTATGTTGACAAAATCTTTTTTTATCTTCTACTTCTACTTATATCTCAAAGATACCAAGGATACAGTAAGAAAAATTAGATATCACTGACGGCACAAATCTGTGAACACAATTACTTTTCATAACCCCTTTTATCAGCAAATAAAGAGGATCACAATGGGGAGAATGAGTGAACCACAGTGGGGTTTTTTGTTTGTTTGTTTTGTTTGGGGCAGATGCATTATTATTTTGTAGGATGAGTCACTTCAGTAGGCTTGAAATTTACCCATGAAGAGAAGGTAATTTTATTTTATGGACCCCAATGAACAAGATTCAGACAGATATCTACAGAAGACTGACCTCTGCCAATAGTCCATTACTTTGGTCTAGCGGGCATCTAGAACCTTTAGGCCCCCTTCACACATCAGTTTTTACTGTCAGGAAATCCTGATTAGGAGGCCTCAAATGTCATCAGGAAAGTATCAGGATTTCCTGACAGTAATCAGTTTTTACCCCCAGGAAACGCCTTCAGGATTTCCTGATCAGAAGAAAAAATAGGACGTGATGGAAGATGTAGTTCTGCAAACTGGATGGTCACAGCTTGCAGAACTACAACTCCCATCATGCCCGACTGACAGGTCATGATGGTAGTTGTACTTCTGCAGCCTGTGGCCATCCAGGTTGCAGAACTGCAACTCCCATCATGCCCTGCTGCCAGGTCGTGCCGCTGTCGTTGGCGACTATGAAGTCGGGGCAGAGGCGTCGGTGCTGAAGGGCAGGGGGCTGTCGGCGTGCGGTGCTGAAGGTCCGGTGGGGGGGAGGGGGGGGGGGGTGTTGCAGGTCCGGGGGAGTGGAACTCTGGACGCTTTCCTGATCTATGGGGGCGTCCGGGCCGGAATTCCGGACGAAAATAGGACTGGTTCTAAAAAATCCAGTCTTTTTTCCGGAACGGACACTCTTCCGAAAAAATCCGGAAGGGTGTCTGTCTAATGAAAGTCTATGAGTCTGGAAATCCATCCGGATTTCCTGAAGGGGGCCTTAAAGTGTCACTGTCGTATTTTTATTTATTTTTTTTTGCTGAAATCAATAGTACAGGGGCTTTTTAAGAAACTTTGTAACTTGGTTTATTAGCCGAAAAATGCATTTTGATCATGAAAAAGCAGTTTGAAGCTCTCCCCCCTGTCTTCATGGTTCTCTATGGAGAGGGGAGGGGTGGAGGGAGATGAGGCACCAAAACAATCACCTGTACTAAAAATTTAAACGACAGTGATAATTTAAGACAAGGCACAAGTCAATATTTTAGTCAATCTGGGGACAAAATCTTTAGGACCTGATGCTATAGAACGATATGGAGGGGAACAGAGTCAGCACATGGTCACAATGTTTTGGGAGATGTAGTTTCTGTATATATTTGCCTACCATCATGCGCACCAGACGCAGTCACTTTAAAGTTCTCGTGCAGGCACCAGAATAAGGTACTCTTCTCACCCAGAAGTATTCTGCGATCTGCCCTTTTATTAGTTATGTTCAAGCTAGTGTAACTTTGTTCACAAGTATCGGTGATTGGCTGACAGAAAAGGAGTATATGCGGCAGCATGTCATAAGTTGATCTGAACCGCATTATCGGTGGTCTTCATCTAGTGCAGGGGTACTCAACAACTTTTAGTGAAGGTCCACTTACCGGGGTCTATTGCCAGGTGAAGGTCCGAGCTAAACATCGGTAGTAAACATGTTTTGTTACTTTTCACAAATGTTCAACTATTAACGTACAGAATTGCTGCTAATTAGCGGGAAAACTGGCATTTTTTTCTCTCACCAGCCCTTTGATATTAGGTACAAAGGGGGTGACTGCCCTGGTAGTCTATAGCCCCCCTGTGCGCTCTCCCCCAGTAGTATATAGCCCCCTGTGAGGTCCCCATGTAGTATATAGCCCCCCTGTGCTCTCCCCAAGTAGTATAAAACCCCCCTTTGAGAGCTCCCCCCAGTAGTATATAGCCCCCATGAGGTCCCCCCTGTAGTAAATAGCCCCCCTGTGCGCTCTCCCCTTATAAATGGCCCCCCCAGACAAAAAAAAAAAAAACAAACAAACCACAACTCACCTAGCACCTCGTTCCCTCACTTCGCCGTCTTCTCTTCTCCTGTCGGTCCGGCCCCCGGCTGATACGTGCTCTCTGGGGATGTCCCCAGCAGAGCGCGCACCAGTGACCTCAGTATACGCTGCCGGCCTGTGGTGTGCGCTCTGCTGGGGAATCCCCGTGACATCCCCACAAAGCGCGTATCAGCCGGGGGCCGGACCGACACTGCCCCCAGCCCCACAGCCGTACTGCAACCTAAGGACAGTATGCCTATGGGACGGGAGGCAGTGCGGTGGGGAGCGGGACCTACCTCCTAACCGCCCCGGGACGGACCGGATCCGGGGCGGTTAGGAGGTCTGACCAGGAGTCCGGACAGCTGGCCTCCGCGGTCCGCCAGTTGAGGACCCCTGATCTAGTGCATACTGCCGGCAGTTGCTGATACTTTTTGTCTTTTGGCTGTTAGATTATTATCTTGCTGATTTAGTTATTATGGTTGCAATCCTCAATTATGACATTAGCAACCTACATGATAAAAAGGTCAAACTTGCCACTTGAGGGGCTATTGGCCCTTAACCTCCGATTACTCTTTTGAGTAAAACATGTTGGGGGGGGGGGGGGGCTTGTTCTGTGGCTGCCTGTGTCCGGACAGCTGCTCAGCCAATCAGTGTGCTGTCCTGCCGCGGGACATCCAGACGCCGGCAGCCACAGAACAAGCCGGAGTGCGGACCAGGTAATGTACGCACTGGGTTAGCGGCTGCCAGTTACATACTCGCAGCGGGATGACCATTCCACTGCGAGTATGTAATCAGATTTATAACTGACAGGAGGGGAATCGCAGAGGATTTCACTGCGAACTGTGAAATCCGCTGCTATTCTGTTACGTGTGAATCTAGCCTTAGGAGTTTGGGTTGGGCATAGACACTGCTCTATACCCCCTGTGTTCCATCTGGTTGTCTCTGATAGAAAAAGTTTTAATCTAAGGGTTCACACTACGTAAGACACCAGTGAGTCAGTGAAGTTCTTCCCGGTCGGTGCTGCAGTATTAGAATTGGGATGCGGGCACATTCCGGTGTGCCCGCATCCCAATTACCCATAGCCGACAATGTAAAGGCCGCCCTTAACATTGTCTGAATTGTCATTGTTGTTCAGCCGCTATTCAATGAATACACTCCGGCTGGAATTCCATTAAATTAGTGTAATCACCAATTTCATAAAATAACGGCCTTGGTTGCAAAACTGCAACTACGGCCGTTGTTTAATGAAATTATGTTGTGTGAACATTGCCTAAATCTGCAAAGTTTCGGACAGACTGAATCCCCCTGGATACTTACACCCTGCTACTTCATCTACATGCGGGTGCTGTTTGCCATCTTTCTTTTAGTAATGTGCGAGTGACTTCAAACAGATTATAAGGAAAAAAAATCATATATATAAAATTAAACATACAGAAGATTTGGGGTTTATACACATCTATGTTCATAATGGATCCGTTAATGCTGTTGAGTAGATTTGTTTAAAAACTGATGCTCCCTCTGTTTCCATAGACTTTAATGTAGAAGCTTAGACAGTGAATGCACATTCATTTCTTTACAGCAATAGTTACGTACATTGCACCCCCACCCCCCAACCCCTTTAAAAAAAAAAAAATAGTAAGTGAACATTAAAAGGCAAACTAGACCTGATGTGCCCCATTGATCGGTATTTGTTTTCTTTTGCCTGTCAAGCAGAAATCACAAATGTAAATGTGAACCTAGCCTTGTTTGCTTTCTCTGTGAACAGAGAAGAATATATTTCTCTCGGTATTGATGCCCTGTAAATAACGATTTATAAGCTGACTTATTGTTTTCTGTAGAGGTAATCTAACCCATGTAAACATGTTTCCTGTGATTACACATGACCCATTGTCCTTGAGATGCCTGTTTATGATCTAGTTAGTTCTGGGATGTTTGTTTTTACCCCCCTATGTATTGTTGTAGCAGCATATGTAAATAACACATCAGATACCCTCTAACCTTTTTGTGTCTGGCGAGAAAGCTAAGTGATGGCCTCAGTGAACCCTTTATGTGATGGAGTAGAATGATTATAGAGAAGGATTTAGCCATAAAGCCATTAAAGTGGTGGTGGTGGTGCAGAAAGATCTCATTAAAGGGGTTCTCCAGTGCAACAGAAATAAGCAGTAGACATCAGATTTTTCTCTTTTTGCCCACATCGGTTTACAAAGAGTCTGTGTAAATAATAAAATTAATAGATGAAGGGGATTTTTTTTAACCTTTTGTAAGTATTAGTATTAATGTATTTATTTGTATCTCCATCAGGTTTCACAGCTTCTCCCAGAGAAGTTTGCAGAGCAGATCATCCGCGTCTACTGCAAGAGAACAGAAGAAAAGTGTTTGGAGGCCGCTAAGAGATATTTCGTGCAGTGGTGTATGAACAGGGATTTCTCCAAACCTCAGGTCTGTGAGTGCAGTGGATCATCTCGGTGTCCCTGTCTCAGTTCCTTCCTTACATTTCTGGATCGCTGTGAAGAGTGACATTTCTGCTTCAGATAACTGTGTGAATTATTTCTTTTTTTTTCAATGTTTGGTTATACAGTACATGAATTTTTTTCAAGGCTGATGTTTTTGTATGTTTAATAATAAAAGGTGAATTAGATAAAGTTCTGAACTTCTTTCTTTTTATTATTGCATTGCTGTGGCTCCATTGGGATGGGAGCTTACACATTCTGCAGTACAAGCAGAACAAAATATACAAGAAAGTGGTTTTGTTTTTTTTGGTTTTTTTTAAGTAGGATTACAAGGAGTTCATGCATATTTGGGCAACAATTACATTTCAAACACTCTTTAGGGTATCCCCTATGAAACTAGACTTTCCATTAAATTTAGCATTTAAATGGTGGGACATATGCCTTAGTAATATATGTACACTTAGCAGCTAGTTAGGCATCAATGACCTACCCAATTAACAAAGATGAAAGCTAAGTTGCCTCACTCTAATTGACCCTCAGTAGCTGATCAGCCAGGTGCCAACACTCTTTACCCCCACCAATCTGTTGTCCTTGAGAGCCCCGGTATCAGAATATATACCTAGAAGAAAGCACTGTACATTGTGTAGTGGTTGTGCTGTGTTAGGGCCCTTGCACGCTGAGTAAGAGGCAGAATTTACGAGCGGAGTCTGTGCGCGGATTCCGCTTGTCGTCCCATCTGACCTTTTGCTTCAATGGGATTTCATCTGCTCCTCCGCTCAAAGAATGAGCAGACTCCCCTCATAAGTTCCGCCTTTTTTACTCAGTGTGCAAGGGCCCTAACTGCATCTCAGATCCTGTTCCCTTCAATGGGAGCTAAGCTGCAGTAACCCATTATGGCCACTATGTGGTGCGTGGAGCTAAGGCTTTCAGGTCTATTAACTGTATATTTAAAGTGACACTGTCACCTCCTCTTTGCATTCTAACTTCTCTACACAGGTGTAATGGGTAAATTTAGCATACACAAGAGGGAACCAGCACCGAACACCTTTAACTCTGCTTGTAGCAAACCGGGGGTTAACCCCGGGTAAATTTAGCGGTTTTCATACCTTATTTTATATCATACGTCGTGGTGCTTGTTCAAGTAATCTGCTGTTGATAAAAGATCACTTTTTAAGTGGGCAGAACCTCGTGGCATTAGCACCATGTAGCCCGCCCACAGCACCACTGTTGGCCCCGCCCCTTGTAGGCTATTGGAACAGGCTGGCCTAAAGGTCTAGCCCCCACCCTATCTAGGTTGGGCCACCAATGGGGTCAAGGGTGCGGGCCAACAGTGGAGCTGTGGGCGGGGCTAAATGTTAATGCTGTGAGGCCCCGCCCACTTAACACAATCTCCAGTTGATAAAAGATCACTTTTTATTTGAACAAGCACCATGACGTATGATATAAAATAAGATATGAAACCGCTAAATTTACCCTTTACATCTGTGTAGAGATGTCAGAATGCAAAAAGGGGGTGACTTTAAGGGGTGACTTAAAGGTGTGTCACTTTAAGGGCTGGTAGATGTATCATGTATAGTATATTGATTTTAACCCTTTTTTTTCTCTTTTTTGCACATGAATAAACTTGTTGTGTCTCTTTTCAGGATGGTGACGTTGTAGCCCCAGATATGACTCCACTGAAGGCTAGCTGGGCTGAAAAAGAAGATGAAAACAATGATTCTGAGCATAAAGATCACAAGTTTAGGGTCAGACTGTTTAACAATTAAGTGTTTTTTTTTTTTGTCTTTGCGATCATGGTAGCTTCTCTTAACCCAGTTTTGTTTTCAATCTGCTTATTGACCCTTCAGTATTGCAGGTAGTTTAAATCAGTTTATATGGCTTCAGCGGTTAGCAGTAATCCTGTCCATGTTGATAAGTTAATTATTATTTAGGATAGGTATTACCGGCCCCTTTCACACCGTGTAATACCTCTATATCACAGAAGGGCCCTCCTGCAGTAAGCCAGTGTGATTTAGCTTTTATTCTTTGAAACAGTATCTGGGTATGCAGTTTTATTTCCTATAGATCACTGATATAGGAGGTACATATATTTCTGCATCTATTGTTATAATTTATGGCTTTTTTTTTTTTTTCTTTTGCAAATCATGCATGTTCTGGGCAGTTCTGTGTCTAATCATTATAGGTTTTTCAGAAAGTGGTGACATTTAGATCTGTAGGATCTTCAAGGCAAACACTGATCCTGGTACTCAGATCCTTTTACCATTCCCTTCACTGTGAGTGGCTGAGATCGCTACTGTCCCAGAAGAGGCTGTGATGGAGATGCTAATTCTGTGCCTTGTTCCCTTTTTTTAAGAATTGTATTTAACTGAGCGCGCAGTGTAGCCACCCTGCAAGCTTTTGTATCTGTCCATGGTCCCTTCTCAACACTGTTGAACAACGGAGGGAAAAAGATGTGTGCACTTTTTTTATTTACATTATTTTATTTGAACAATTTTCCATGTAAACGTACCAAGCCAAATAGGATTATTTGGTTTCTAAAGTCTTTTATGTGTTTGGTTTTTTTTGTGTGTGTTTTTTAGTTTTAAAAGTTTTATAGTTTTAAAGTTTTCGTTTGGTTAAATATATATACACCTTATCATGATTTGTTAAGAAAAAGAATGTCTAATCTATATAAACAAAAGATTGCCACTGTCTTGTTTGCATTTTACTTTAGTTAGCACATTGTTCCTCTGCACGTCCCACTTGTTTTATGCTCCTCTCATCTACAAATGTAAATGTTCACCTCTGTAAATGTAACACTGCAAAACACTTGTTTGTTATCCACACTTAATTGAATCCTTTTTGTAAGGCCTTTAAGATTTGAGTACTTTCGGCGCTTCCAATATCATGATGCTGGGAGGTCTGTGAATCCACTGTGCAACTTCGTAATTCATGGAACGTGTGCATGAGGTCTACCTTGGGTTTAAAAAAAAAAAAAAACATGCTCAAACAAATTGTTGTGGTCCATTGGTCCAACGTGGTCCATTTTTTTTTTTCCAGCAGTTTTACAAATCTCAAAACAGCCTGTATATAAACATAACCTATTAACACAGCTCATATTCTCTCATCATAAGGGTAAACTGAAAATTTTGGTAAGTTATGTTTTTTCCAGAACCCTTATTTTATTATATAAATTTCCAAATTGCCCATTTAGGTTGTCTGAATTGACACACATCAAATGCGTTGTGTGAATTATGGCAAACATTTGGAGCGCATAGTCAATTCATGGTTGGTGAAATGGTAGTGGGCATTGGTAGTTTCATGCTGGTTACTGCAACCCAATTGTCAGTCTCAGTTGGAGGGATTTTACACTGTTTACTACATTAGTATTATAGAGCATGTAGTTCTTAACTTATTTGAAAAACTGATAGACTGGATAACATTGTTCTGGAAATCTATTTTTATACAATGTTGGATAAAAATGCTGATAAAATATTGTGTGTACCCAGCCCTTAGATAGCTGTTGGTCAACAGCTATTCCTCCCCACCACCTTTTTATACACATGCTTGGATTAGGCAAGCATGGAGGCTTTCTGTTGGAAGAGGAGAGTGACCTGCTGGCAGATACTTGGAGGTGGCTTATCTTCTTCAAGAACAAAATAGTTGGTAATCCAACATTCTTTTCCAGACATCTGCCTCCTGAGAAGAGTCTGGGCAACCCCCAACACTTTAAATGGTTGGTGGGTTCTGCTGACATGGTGTTTGGCCACCTTGTAGACGCTGTTATCACTCCACGTTAACCCCATTGGTGTGTAAAATGTTTAAGAATGTAGGGGCGATAAGTTATCCCAGACACTGGTTCTGCTCTGGGGAAGAGAAAGGAGTTGTGGTATGGCATCCACAGGAGTTTCTTGAACTCCAATTTACCTCTTGATGCCTCCTCCATATTTATGCGAATGTATTCTGGTTGATTCTGTATAAATTGAATACAGAGATTTCCTTAAAGCATTGCTTCTAAGGAAGAATTCAATAACGTGGCACAGTATAGTGGTGTGCCTGGGGCATTGTATGGAGCAAAAGGGGAATTGTGCCTCTGTACAGCCTACATACATATGCCAAAGAGCTTTAAAGCAGAGATGGAGGATCCTGTGGCCATCCAGCTGTTGCAAAACTACAGTTTCCTATTATGCCTGGACAGCTAAATTCAAAGCTCTGGCTGTCCAGGCATGATGGGAATTGTAGTCTTGCAACAGCTGGATGGATAAAGGTTCCCAATTCTTACTTTAAAGTGTAACCTAAGTCTTCTGTGCTAGATTATATACCACAATAAGTATTATCAGGTGGATCTACAGCTGTAGCTCATTCATATGTCCCAATGTAGAACATCCTGTACTTTTTTTTTATTTTTTGTATGGCTTAATATGTGTGTGGTAATGGCATATTGTGTACAATCTTGTTGTTGATGTTGTAAAATTGCGCTTTTCTGCAGTAACTTAACTATAAACCTTCTACCTGTACCTCTATAGAAATATATAGAATTTATATTTGTTATAACAGTTTACAGAGGAAATGGACTCCTAAAATGTTGGTTCTCTTCTATGACTTTATATTGAAACAAAGACATTTGATTGTAGCCAAATAAAACGAGGCCCTTTACCAAACCATATGCGTGCTGTTTGCTTTCTATTCTTTTGGCCTATGGGTAATAGAGATAATGGAAGCTAGCATTGTGTTTCTGGCACTGCCCGTTCAAACATCTGCTGGAAGTAATGATCATTGGCTGTATGGGGTGGTCTGGAGCTAGTGCAGTGCTCTGGCTGCACCAGGAGGAGTGTCGGCTATGAAAAATGCAGTTCCCAGAGCCAGGCAGTGGGGTGTTGGTGCCAGATTTAAAACGTTAGATTTCAGGTTCCCTTCTACTGCAGCATTGCTTCTACATTGAAGAGGAGTACTCCTGCAAAATGCTCTACTGAGACTGAATCTACCACCTAGGGTGGCATAAAGGGATTTTCTATCCCTGGCCTCCTTTTTGGGGGGGGGGGGGGAGAGAATCATTTCCTCTACTGTGGGGAGAAATCAAAATCTCATGCAATTTTGGGTGGTCTTGGAACTGTCGTATTTGCAGTTCATGAAAACATTCAAAATATTTAAGGGGTACTCCACTTAAAAAACCCCACCCATAATCTAAACTTGTGTGTAATAGGTTTCTATTACATTAATTGGGCCATTTTGTCTGCATCACATCATTAAGTGCTTTCTGGTCCACTCTATCTCCACCCTTCTGAGGCCAAAGTCACATGATCTGTCTCTTCTGTTGCCAGGCAAGCTGTAACTCCTCATCTGTAACCCCTCCCACTACTAACATCACACCGCTTGGTGAGCATCTGGCCAAGGGACAGGGAAACACAACAGTGACAGCCTCCTGAGCAGTATAGGGGAAAGGAAACAGTAGGTGCATTCACATGTAAAGGATCTGCAGCAGATTTGCTTTGAATCTGCTACTTCAAATCCGTGCCATGAAATCTGCTGCCCATCCTAAATGTGTGAACACACCCTTAGATGGATAGATATTTTGTTTATAGTGTACAGCAGAATAGAAAAACAGGAAAGAGCAACAGCAACCTACAAGTGCCAAGACTTGCCACACTTCCTCCTGTGTACACACGATAAAATCCTCTTCTGTTGTTTTTTTTTTTTTTTTTAAATGAGGTAAGCAGCAGTCTATTTTATTAGTGTGCCATCTCACCAAGCTGAGCAATGGCCTCTTTTGGACTTGCATTAGGCCTACAAACAAGGTATTCACCCACAGTAGATGAGTGGCATGTAAGCCAACAGTAGGTAGCCACACACCCCATGTAACGCAATGCAAACAGTAGACAGTACTCTTAACACCTCTGTTCACATAACGCAGTTTGCACGCCACTGTGGCTAAAATACAGACAAAAACTGGAAAGTGCAACAGCAACCTTCAAGTTCCAGGACTTACCGTTAACGCACATACTCTCTCCAGTGTACACACGATAAAAACCTGTTCTAACAATTATGGTTTATTGAAGTGTGAAGCAGATACTACAAGATGAGGCCCATACTTGGCAGCTGCTCTGGGATGCAGTGCATGCTGGGAAATTTCTGGCCGGCAATATCTTTGATATAGACCGGCTTTTAGAAAAACTTGTAACTTAGGCTGCGTTTACACAGAGATTTATCTGACAGATTTTGGAAGTCAAAGCCAGGAACAGACTAAACAGAGAACAATTCCTAAAGGGAAGACAGATTTTCCCTATTTTTAAGTCCATTTCTGGCTCTGGCTCTGGCTCCAAAAATCTGTCAGATAAATCTGTGTAAAAGCACCTTTAGCAATGGCTGCAACTAGAAAGACTGGCGACAGTTCAAAATAGTTAGGGATCTTGGTAAGATGAGCTAGGTTTGGAAACTGACGGCTGCATTTAAAATGCTCCTTTGCCACTTTCCTGGTGTCTAGTGGCCACACGATCCCCGCATCTGTTCCCGGCCGGGGTCTGCGCCATAATGGCGCTAATCCCGGCTCAGCACTCTATTGCTTTTGGCTGCAGCAGCCGAACGCAGTAGAGTGCCTATCTCATGGATCTATGCAGTATATCTATACTGCATAGATCTCTGAGAGATCAGAGCAGTCATACTAGGAGTCCCCCTAATAAGTTTGAATCGCCCCCCTTTCCCCATTTTATAAATAAAAATAAACAAGCATATTTGGTATTGCCGTGCACGTAATCGCCTGAACTATTAAATTATGACATTTCCGATCTCGTGTGGTAAATGGCATAAGCGCAAAAAAATTCCAAAGTGCAAAATTGCGCATTTTTGTTTGCATCAAATCCAGAAAAATTCTAATAAGCTATCAAGGTACCGTTAAAGTACAGACAATGGCGCAAAAAAGACACCGTAACCAGCCCCATCGACCAAAGGATAAAAGCGCTATAAGCATGGTAATAGAGCGATTTTTAAAGGAACATTAATTATTTTAAAAGGTTTACATTTTTTAAAAGCCATCAAATAAAATTAATTATGCAAGTTAAATATCGCTATAATCGTAACAACTTGAACATGTATAACCCTAGAGCAAACTCTGTAAATACAAATACTCCCCAAATTGAGAAAATGCGTGTTTTTTTTTTTTTTTTCAATTTCATCACACGTTAAATTTTTTTTTTTTTTCAGGTTAAATGTTTGTTTGGACCAATTGGAAATGTATTTGCAGAATTATACCCCTAGAGAGCAAATTTAGAGGTCTCTGTGTCTTATTAAAATGCCCACTAGCTTTTTAGCTGGTGCTTCCTTAACCCCTCAACGACATCGGGCGTAAACTTACGCCCTCGCGCCCTGGTACTTAACGCATCAGGGCGTAAGTTTACGCCCGATGTTTCCCCGATCGCTGCGTGTTCGCACACAGCGATTGGGGAAGATGGCCTGCTATAAATCATACCAGGCCATCTTAGCTTCTTGGCACGGGGGGTGGTTAACACCCCCCGTGCTTACGATCGCCGCTATTGGCTGATCAATTCAGATCAGCCAATAGCGGCGATCGGAACCTTTCCAGGTCATCGATGACCCGGAAAAAAAATGGCGGTCGGTGCTGTCCGAGGACGGCACCGACCGCCATTACTGTAAAAAGTAATGGTGGTCACGGTGCCACCGGCCCGGACGGCCGTTTACGGCGATCAGGCTGGTGGCATGGCGATCAGTCCCACAAAATAAAAAATACCTGCCCTGGACCCCCTCAGCTAGGTAGCTATTTGTACATTACTCACCTGTCCCGGGGTCCTGATCTTCCGGGTTCGCGGCGTCCTCCGTCATTCCGTTCGGCCTTTGGCTCTTTCCGGCGGTCCCCATTGGCTTTTATCGGTTTTTTTCGGCTCCAGCCTCGTCTTTTTCCGGATTTTGCGCTCTGCTGCACTCTAGCGGCTGATATGTGTAATACACTTATCAGCAGCTACAGGGATGTTTAGAATGTTAAAGTTTTTTTTTTTTTTTTTTTCTATTTTCCGCACCCTATCGCCACTGAGTGTTGATCAGCATTGCACGAAAGTGCGCTGCTAATCAGCAACTCCTCCTTTTTGGCGTAGGGTGTTTTTTTTTTTTTCTATATTCTACTGCCACGGTCTGCTGATAAGTGCCGCACATAAGTGCGGCATTTATCAGCAACTCCTTTGTTGGCGTAGGTTTTTTTTTTTATACTTACTGTAAAAAAAAACAGTAAAAAAACACTACATTACACCACACTACATTGAATAAAGTTTGACACTACACAACTACATACCCCATATACCAATCCCCGTATAAAGATGACCCCCAGGGTGTTTTTGGCATCAGAGGGATACGTTATTATTGCCTCCGACACCGAAACAGCCAGTGAGGATGAATGGGGGGGGGGATTCTTCTTTCCTCATCATCCAGTGACGTGTCTGGGGGGTACGCTACCTCCCAGACACGTCTTTTCCGCTAGTACCGTCCCAATAAGAGATGACGGTATGGTGTGAAATTCTACAAACTCTGTGAGCGTATCTCAGGGTACGGGTACGTGCACACTGCAGAATGGCGAAGGATAACCCTTTGTGCATTCCGCAGCTGGCACCCGCCGGTGGACTGATGTGGGCGCATGTCTCTACCCGTGTCATAGACTCCATTCTATGCACGGGCGGATTCCATCGTCCATCCAAAGAATGAATACGTTGGACGGAGAGCGGAATCCGCCCGTGCATAGAATGGAGTCTATGACACGGGTAGAGACATGCTCCCACATCAGTCCACCGGCGGGTGCCAACTGTGGAATGCACGAAGGGCTATCTGTCGCGATTCCGTAGTGTGCATGTACCCTTAGAGTGTATGTAGGAAGGGACACCCGAATGCAGCAGCCCCCCCCCCCCCCCCCCCCATCCTCGGAATAAGTGGGAAGATCGTCCGGGAACTGATCTTCCCACTGCTGGATAAAGGTTACCACCACCTGTACGGGGATAACTTTTATACCAGCAGCCCCTCTTCCGGTCCGTCACTGCCCGAGCTACTGTAGCTTGCGGCACAATCCGAAAATATCAGAAGTAGTAATAGAGCCCTAATATATAGCAGCCATGGAGCGGACTCAGCACTTCTGGATATAAAGGACCCCATATCGCACCAGGGCAACATTTTCCAGGTGACGTCCCCCACACTGGAGAACGGGAGACCCCAGAAGAAGTGCAGAATGTGGCGTAAAAGAGGGATCAAGAAGGTCACCTGTCCTGATCCCCCCCGGCCTCTGCATACTGGATCGCTCCAAGGCGTACCACACATCATTGGGGTTCTACATTATCTAAATTCTGTCCCTTATTCCTATTTCAGGGGTCACGTTGATCCGGGGATTATTCTGATCGCCATGATGGAGTCGGGAAGGATTTTTTCCTCTGTGATGAGGCTACTGTCGTCAGTTTGATGGACACCTGTCATTTTCAACCTTATAAACTAATAATTCGCCTAATACCCCCAAATAAATTAGAATTGTCCCTTTTCCCCAGCTAAATAGGTATGGCCGCCATTCCCATTAGAGGATGCCATGATGCAATTACAAAGCCTCTGTGCGGCCAGGACAGTAGAAACCCCCCACAAGTGACCCCATTCTGGAAACTATACCCGATAAGAAATCTAACAAGGGGGGCAGTGGGGATATGGCCCCCTGGTGACGGCCACATTAAGGATGTGAAAATGAAAAAAATGGTATTTTTTATTTTCTCGGCACATGTTCTACGTAAGTGCCCGTCACCAGTGGGGTCCATATCCCCGCTGCCCCCCTTGTTAGATTCCTTATGGGGTGTAGTTTCCAGAATGGGGTCACTTGTGGGGGGTTTCTACTGACCTGGCAGCACAGAAGCTTTGTAATTGCGACATGGCCTCCATCCTCCATTCCAGCCTCTAAATGGCGCCTTGTCCCTTTGGTGGCTTGCCCTGTGCCCATATGGCACATTATGCCCACATGTGGGGTATTTTCGTACTCAGGGGAAACTACCCTACACGTTTTGTGTTCATTTTCTTTTTTTAACCCCTTATGGAAATGGAAAAAATCAAGGCTAGACCAACATTTAGTGTAATTTTTGTAAAATTTTTACTCTAAATCATTAATCTTGTCATGATTTTTTCATTTTCACAAGGGGCTAAAAGATAAAAAAAACACTAAATGTGTAGCGCAATTTCCCCTGAGTATGGAAATACCCCACATGTGGACATAAAGCGCCATGCGGGCGCAGGGTAAGCCTCCGAAGGGAAGGAGCGCTATTTGGTTTTTGAAGGCTGGATTTGGATGGAATGAATTTCGAGAGCCATGTTGCATCCAAAAGGCTCCTGTGTTGCTAAGACAGTTGAACCCCCCCACAAGTGACCCCATTATGGAAACTACACCCCTCAGGGAATGTAACAAGGGGTGTAGTGAGCATATGGACCCCACTGGTGACGGGCACAAATGTGGAACAATGTGGCAAGAAAATGAAATATTACATTTTTTACACTATAATGTTGGTTTAGCCTTGAATTTTTCATTTTCACAAGGGGTTAAAAGAGGGGGAAAAAAAAACAAAATGTGTAGAGCAATTTCCCCCGAGTCCGTAAATACCCCACATGTGGACATAAAGCGCCATGTGGGCGCAGGGCAAGCCTCCCAAGGGAAAGAGCGCCATTTGGATTTTGGAGGTTGGATTTGGCTAGAATGGATGATGAACGCCATGTCGCATTTACAGAGCCCTCTTGCTGCCAAAACACTGGAAACCCCCCACAAGTGACCCCATTCTGGAAACTACACCCCTCAAGGAATCTAACAAGGGGTGCAGTGAGGATATGGACCCCTTGATGACGGGCACATTTGTGCCATGAAAGTGAAAAAATTAAAATTTTCCCTTTCACGTCACATTGTTCCACATTTGTGCCCGTCACCAGTGGGGTCCATATGCTCACTGCACCCCTTGTTAGATTCCTTGAGGGGTGTAGTTTCCAGAATGGGGTCATTTGTGGGGGGTTTCTACTGTCCTGGCAGCACGAGGGCTCTGTAAATGCGACATGGCCCTTGAAATTCAGCTTCCAAAAGCCAATTGGCGCTCCTTCCCTTTGGAGGCTCGTCCTGCGCCCGCTTGGCACTTTATCGCCACATGTGGGGTATTTCCGTATTTGGGAGAAACTGCGCTACACATTTTGTGTCTTTTTTTTCCTCTTATCCCTTTAAGAAAATGAAAAATTAAAGGCTAGAACAACATTTTAGTGTAAAAAATAAATTTTTCTTTTTTCACGCCAAAATCTGTGAAGCACCTGTGGGGTCCAAATGCTCACCGCACCCCTTGTTACATTCCTTGAGGGGTGTAGTTTTCTAAATGGTGTCCCTTTAGGGGTGTTTTTTAGGTTTTGGCACCCCAGAGCCTCTGCCAACCTGAAGGGGTACAGTCAGAAATGACCAAATATAACGGAGCCATTGAAATTCACTAGGCGCTCCTTTATATCTGAGGCTTGTGGTTGTGTCAAATACGCCACATATGGGTTATTTCTATAAACTGCAGAAACTGGGCAATCAATATTGGGGTGCATTTCTCTGGTAATAGGTTTATAATTATGAAAGATATTGGATTACAATAAAATCTCTGCACAGAAAATTAAAATTTTCAAATTTCTTACATACTTAGCTTTTATTTCTGTGACTCCACTAAAGGGTTAAAAAACTTTCTGGATGTGCTTTTGCAGAGTGTGGGGGGTGCAGTTTCTGAAATGGGGTGCTTTGTGGGGCTTTCTAACATACAGTCCCCTCAAATACACTTTAACCCCTAGACGACCCTGGACGTAGGGTTACGTCATGGAAGTCTGTCCCCAGACGACCCATGACGTAACCTTACGTCCTGGGTGTTTTTCCCGCTATGAAGCGCGCTCCGGAGCTCACCGGTAATGACACGCTGCAGCGATCGCGCTGCCGCGTGTCATTAACCCTTTAAGTGTAAGTGACAGGGGGAGTCCCCTGTCACTTACCGATCGGGACCCCCGCAGTGTGACTGCGGGGGTCCCGATCGTTGAAACTGACTGCCGGAGGTCTCTTACCTGCCTCCGTGCGGTCCGATCGGCGATCTGCTACACTGAGCCTGCACAGGCAGGCTCAATGAGCAGATCGCCGATAACACTGATCAATGCTATGTCTATGGCATAGCATTCATCAGTGTAGAAATCAAAGTACTGTATGTAGGTAGAAGTCCCCCAAAGGGACTTCAATAGTGTAAAAAAAAAAAAAAAAAGTTCAAAACACACACACACTACCCCAAAACCCCTCCCCCAATAAAAGTCTAAATCACCCCCCTATCCCATTATATAAATAAAACATATAAAAATGAATAAATAGATAAACATATAATATACCGTAGCGTGCGTAATTGTCCGATCTATTAAAATATAACAAGCGTCATTGCGACCGGTAAACGGCGTACACGAAAAGAGGGGAAAAGTGCGCAGATTACCGATTTTATGTTACATTATATATTTTAAAAAAATCAATAAAAAGTGATCAAAACGTCCGATCTTCACAAATATGGTATTATTAAAAACTAGAGATCATGGCGGAAAAAATGACACCCCATACAGCCCCGTAGGTGAAAAACTAAAACTGTTATAAGCGTCACAATAGTCCCATTATATTAATATTTAATTGCCAAAAAAAAGGATTTCATAAAAAAATACATATATAACATTAGAGAATCTGTGTAACCTGCATATGGTTGTGTTCGGGCTGACCTATAGAGTAATAGTATCATGTCGCTGTTACCATATAGTGCATTACGTTGACACAGGAACCCCCCAAACGTTACCATATTGCATTCTTATTTACGATTTCACCTATTTATATCTTCATAAATAATATATTTGGGTTCCGTCATACATGTTATGGTAAAATGAATGACGCCATTACACAGTACAACTATTCCTGTAAAAAACAAGCCCTCACATGGCCCTGTAGATAGAAAACTGAGAGTGCTAGAGCTCTTAGAAGGGGAGGAGGGAAAAACGAAAGCACTAAGATCAAAATTTGCGCGGTCCACTGGGTCATTTTGGGCCTGGTCCTCAAAGGGTTAAACCTGAACAGGTCCCTAAAAATATCTGATTTTGAAATTTTACTGAAAATTTAGAAATTTGCTGCTAATGTTTTAAGCTTTCTATTGTCTAAAAAAAATGAAAGATCGTTTAATAAATGCCGCCAACATAAAGTAGGCATGTTGCTAATGCTATTTAATATATAATTTATGTGGTATAACAACTTTCTGTATAAGCAGAAAAGTTTCAAAGTTGGAAAAATGCAATTTTTCACGTTATTTTGGATTTTTTCATAAAGATTTGTTATAAGTATCGACTCCATTTTACCAGAAACGTGAAGTACAATATGTCACGAGAAAATAATCTCAGAATCAGCAAGATAGGTAAAAGCATCCCGAAGTTTTTAATGAATAAAATGACACAGGTCAAATTCATAAAATTTGCCTCGGTCCTTAAGGCCATTTTAGGCCCGGTCCTTAAGGGGTTAAAGTGATCCTGTCGCCCCCTTTCTGTATGAGGACTCTACACAGCTGTAAAGCCGAAATTCTGCAGTTTTCATACCTTACTTTATAATAGATGTTTTGGTGCTTTATCCAGTAAAAAATGCTTTTTATCATTGATGGATTGTGCCACCTGGGCACCTCCATTACATCATCACTGTCTAGGTCCCTGCCCCATCAGTGGCCATTGGAATTGGCCGACCTAGAGGGGTGGGGCCTAGACCTTTAGGTCGACCCGTTCCAATGGCCACTGAGGGGGTTGGGCCTAGACGGTGATGACTTCACGGAGGGTGGGGCTAAGTGGTGCTGTGGTTGTGAAGCCCCGCCCAGGTGGCAGAATCCACCAATGATAAAAAAGATTCCTTGGTGCTTGGTCCACTGAAAAATCCATTATAAAATAAGGTATGAAAACTGCAGAATTTAGGCTTCTCAGCTGTTTAGAGAAGGACTCATGCAGAAAGGGGGGAACAGTGTCACTTTAAATCTAATCAGCCGGGAAGAAGCAACTAACCTGCTGATATGTCCCTATAGGGCACAGGGCACTTAGGATGAAGATTTATTTAATATGCTAATGAGCTAAGTTTTAGTACACCTGGGTTGGACTACTGCCCTCAGTACACAGATACACCCCTGGCCCGCCTCAGATCGGTGTACTGAGAGCAGCAGTCCCGCCCCCAGTGCTCTAAAATGTCTAATTAGCATATCAAATAACCTGCAGATACCCCGAAAACTGCAACTAAGATGAAGGTAAGAAATTTACCTTCATCCTCAGTGTCCCTTGCCCTATAGGGACATAGCAGCTGCTGTTTCCCTTTAAAGCGATGCTGTCGTTTGCTGTAACCTTTGTGTCAGAAGTTACTGATCCCAATAGGTCTCACCCACAATACCTGCTACAATCACAAGATACAGTTGCCAACCCGCCCCTACCTGCTTTATCTCAAGATTGCACCAGGTCTCAGGAGAGAGATCTGAGACTGTCATTAGCATTTGTCTGAGGACATGTCAAAAGTATGCAGTACCACTATTTGCACTGGGTAGATAGCTATTTAACCCCTTCAAGACAGAGCCCTTTGATTCACGGATGTCTGGGTCAAATGAATGCAATGTTCCTTCTCGCCTTTTAAGAGCCATAGCGCTTTTATTTTTCCACCTACAGGGCTGGTTGGAGTAATTTTTTGCACCATGATCTCTAGTTTTTATTAATATCATATTGGTGTAACAGAAAAATTTTGATCGCTTTTTATTAATTTTTTTCTGATATATAATTTATTAAAATCAGCAATCCTGGTGTTTTTTTTTTTTTTCTCATTTACGCCGTTCACCATGCCGGAACAATAATGTTATATTTTAATAGATCGGACAATTTTGCACGCTACAATATGCAATATGTTTATTTTATTTCTTTTATATTTTTATTTTTATAATGGGCAAGGGGATATTTTAACCCCTTAAGGACCGGGCCAATTTCGATTTTTGCGTTTTTGTTTTTTCCTCCTTGTGCATCAAAGGCCATAGCACTTGCATTTTTCCACCTAGAAACCCACATGAGCCCTTATTTTTTGCGTCACTAATTGTACTTTGCAATGACAGGCTGAATTTTTGCATAAAGTACACTGCGAAACCAGAAAAAAATTCAAAGTGTGGTGAAATTGAAAAAAAAAAAGCATTTTGTTTATTTGAGGGAAATGTGTTTTTACGCCATTCGCCCTGGGGTAAAACTGACTTGTTATACACGTTCCTCAAGTCGTTACGATTAAAACGATATATAACATGTATAACTTATATTGTATCTGATGGCCTGTAAAAAATTCAAACCATTGTCAACAAATATACGTCACTTAAAACCGCTCCATTCCCAGGCTTATAGCGCTTTTATCCTTTGGTCTATAGGTCTGTGTCAGGTGTAATTTTTTGCGCCATGATGTGATCTTTCTATCGGTACCTTGATTGCGCATATACGACTTTTTGATCGCTTTTTATTACAATTTTTCTGGATTTGATGCGACCAAAAATGCGCAATTTTGCACTTTGGGATTTTTTTGCGCTTACGCCGTTCACCGTGCGAGATCAGGAGTGTGATTAATTAATAGTTTGGGCGATTACGCACGCGGCGATAGCAAACATGTTTGTTTATTTATTTACTTTTATTTATAACCTGGGAAAAGGGGGGTGATTCTGACTTTTATTAGGGGAGGGGGCTTTTTATTGACAACACTTTATATATATTTTTTACACATATACTAGAAGCCCCCCTGGGGGACTTCTAGTATATACACTCTGATCTCTCATTGAGATCTCTGCAGCATAGATATGCTGCAGAGATCCATGAGATCGGCACTCGTTTGCTTTCGGCTGCTGCAGCCGGAAACAAACGAGTGCCGAGCCGGGGACGGCGCCATCTTGGAGCGGTCCCCGGCCGGCTTCAGAAACGGAGATCACTCCTCCGGGATAACATCCCGGAGGAGCGATCTCCGCCACTAGACACCAGGGAGACGCTGGATCCGGCAATCGGATGCAGCTGTCATGTTTGACAGCTGCATCTGATTACTGTATTAGCGGGCACGGCGATCGGACCGTGCCCGCTAATACCTACGGTCCCGGGCTACATGCGGCACCCGGGACCGCCATTAGATTGCATGTACTGATCTATGCTATGCCATGCTATGCATAGATCAGTGTTATCAGCAATCTATGCATAGAGCCTGCCTGAGAGCAGACTATATTCATAGATTGCCGATCCGACAGAACGGAGGTAAGGGAGTTACCCCCGCCTGTCGGCACAAGTACTTCAGTGACAGATGCTTGTTCTCAAGGCTGTACAATCTGTGCAGGTCCTGCAGCACCAATCGTCCCTGTCGGTCCCTTTAATTAATCTTTTCTGGATGCACGCTGGGTCGCCCACGTTCCCCAAGTGGGTATAGTATGATCATGCAAGAGAGGTCCAACAGCATCCACGGTTAAATTTCCAAACCTTTATTGGTGTCCAAGTCACATAGATACGACGTTTCGACCTCTGCTGAGGTCTTTGTCAAGTATACAGAACCCTGGTGACAACAGACTTAAATGATACAATAGTGTGTAGCCCTCCACCAATGAGAGACATGCAGAGGAGTGGTCTGGCTGATACAGTTAGAGCTAAAACATGGTAGAATGATCCAGAGCCATGAACAGATGTAACACGGGTAAAGTGATAATAACATATACAACGAAATAATGAACAGAGTTACCTCTCGGTAGATGCCCTAGTACCTGTAAATGATCCCAGTAAATGTTCCAAACCGGGGTTTCTCAGGAGCATGAGGAGGAGGGAATGCTGCTGCCACGAGGAGAAGCCCGGAAGTGCCGTGCTGGTTCATTATTTCGTTGTATATGTTATTATCACTTTACCCGTGTTACATCTGTTCATGGCTCTGGATCATTCTACCATGTTTTAGCTCTAACTGCATCAGCCAGACCACTCCTCCGCATGTCTCTCATTGGTGGAGGGCTACACACTATTGTATCATTTAAGTCTGTTGTCACCAGGGTTCTGTATACTTGACAAAGACCTCAGCAGAGGTCGAAACGTCGTATCTATGTGACTTGGACACCAATAAAGGTTTAGATGCTTGTTCTGTCACTGAGTACCTTAAACGCTGTGATCGCTATAGATCGCGGCGTTTAGGGGGTTAATGAGACGCAGCTGCCTCTCATTACCTCCGGCCCCGAACACACTGATGCAAGCGGGACTGCTCTCACTGCAGTGGTCCTGCACACATCAGTAAGCCCCTCAGTCAGGAACGTGTATATACATTCCTACTGCAGGGGGTATGTGCAGTAGGCACGCAGGGCCGGCGTCAGCACCTGGCATACTCGGGCAAGTGCCGGAGCCCACGGCCGCCCAAGGGGCCCCCGACACTTGCCCAAGCAGTGAGCCAGACGCCCGCCGCATCACCGAGCCCCGGGGGAGCGAGTGCTGCCGACACCAAGTCCGGGGGAGGGCTGGAGGGGCTGGGGAAGGACCTGTGGTGACGTCATAAGAAGGCGGGACTGAAAACGGGAGAGGCTACATATGGATGAAGGACCTGTGGTGACGTAATAAGGGGGCGGGCTGAGAACGTGAGAGGCTGTATATGGATGAAGAACCTGTGATCATTGTCATGTGACATGAGGAGGCGGGGCTCACTAATACCTTCCCTCTGTATGCTGTGAGTTTTAGTCCTTCTCTTATATCTCCTTCTGTAATGGCCTCTGATCTCCAATAATAACAGGCTGTCCATGCTGGTAGTTGTAGTTCTCTTCATATCTCCTCCTGTAATGTCCTCTGATCTCCCATAATAACAGGCTGTCCATGCTGGGAGTTGTAGTCCTCTTATATCTCCTCCTGTGATGTCCTCTAATCTCCCATAATAACAGGCTGTCCATGCTGGGAGTTGTAGTACTCCTCTTAAATCTCCTCCTGTAATGTCCTTTGATATCCCATAATAACAGGTTGGACACACTGGGAGTTGTAGTCCTATTAAATCTCCTCCTGTAATGTCCTCTGATCTCCCATAATAACAGGCTTGACACGCTGGGAGTTGTAGTCCTATTATATCTCCTTCTGTAATGTCCTCTGATATCCCATAATAACAGGCTGGACATGCTGGGAGTTGTAGTTCCCCCTGGTATACCTCATGTAATGTCTCTTATTGTAACTCCATTCTAGCCTGCTCTATGGTAAAGAAGCTAGAATACAGACTCCAGGGGGACGACCTCCTTCTAGCAACTCCATTCTAGTCCATTCTAGCATGGATGCACTCTCACCAGCAGGCGCAGAGCGATGACGTCATCACGCCTGCTGGTGGATCCACAAGGTGCACACAAGGGAGAAGAGGACCCGCCCCCCGCCCGGATTAGTGAGTATGTTTTATTTTTTATTTTCTTGTGCTAAGGGAGATCAGGGGGCATTTCTATGGGGCAGAGCAGGGGGCATTGCTATGGGGCAGAGCAGGGGGCATTACTATGGGGCAGAGCAGGGGGCATTACTATGGGGCAGAGCAGGGGGCATTACTATGGGGCAGAGCAGGGGGCATTATTACTATATGGGGGGCACAGCACGGGACCCACAAACCTCCTTATTTTACTGCACATGACACCAAACAGTGGAGTTACTACTGTATGGGAGTCTATGGGTGGGAAAAAGGGAAGGAAGTTGCTGGAAAAGTGCGGAGTCTAACATGTTTGTCTGACAGGTCCCGAAGAGATGAATTGTAGCTGGAAGAAATCATCATGGAGGTCTGGGCCAGATGGAGAGGAAACGGAGAGCGATCGCCTCAGATCAAAGAAGACGTCACCTGTGAGTTACTGAATTACGTTTTTTTTTCGATATTTTGTCAAACTTTATTTGGAAGGTGTGCCCCGAGGTGTGCTATACAAAGGGGCCCGCTGAGGCCCTTTTGCCCAAGGGCCCGAAAAAACCTGGAGCCGGCCCTGTAGGCACGTATATATACGGATTACTGATAGGACATGTTAAAGAGGCTATAACTAGGTGATTTTAACTCCTTCCCGTCAGGAGAAGGCTATGCTTTAGCTCTCATATCTTACCATCAATATAGCTCTTGACAGCTGTCCAGCATGTATATACTTGTGTTCTAAGTACACAGTGCTTCCTCTACAGTGAAATCCATTCTCTCCTTTCCATTTAGTCTTCATAATCAGCAGCAATTCCTTGCTTAGAATAAGGGCTTTTTTATGTAACCCGTTCTTTTTGGTCACCCTCCTGCAATTTCTTTCATTTCTGCTAACACTGAGCCCTGCAAACACAATGCCTCAACAACCCCTTCTCTCTCCACATCCAATCTAATGTAGTTTATCGTAGTTTCATCACCCAGCACAATGGCAGCCTATTCAGTCCAGTACTAGGTTAGGGTGGGTTCACACTACGGGTTAATTCAAAACTGTGAATTTTACACAGGAAATAAATCAAGATTGATTCAATAATTAAATATGTGGTATAAAATCAAACACAGGCTATTAATGTGATATGACCTAAGTTGTGGTTTTCTGAATGTCCAAAGTGGTAGACACATCTACCAATATGCGCCCCAAGTTTATGCCACAGAAAAGGCGCAGATTTTTGCCTTTTCCATGGTGTGAGCCCTGCTCGCCTGATGGGTGGGAATGGGGGCTGCGGAAAAGAAGGGTGGAGGAATGGCCTTCTGATGTGCCTTATTAAACATGGCGTAAACTATTGCAGAAATCTAAACCTGCTTTGAAGTAGGTATAGATTTCTTCACCTGCCATGCGGCAGGTGCAGGTTCCGTGGGATTTACTAAGAGGCATAAATTCGGCGGGATAACCCATTGGTCCTATGTAAATTACTTCTAAATTTTCCACCTAGAGTGATGAATTTTTTTAAGTGTACCTGTCGTTATAACTTTCAAAATCTAAATCAACAGTAGATGTAATATAAAGCAAGTTTGCAATTTTCCTTTTTTTTAATTTTTTTTTTTAGTTATGCCTTAAAACAAATCTTTACTTACTTGTGTTCAGATCCAGTTTCCTAAAGGCAGCTTTTAAAAAAAAAAAATTTGGGGGGAAAAATAACAATAAATAAATTAACAACCATCTCCTCAGCAGAGGAGTAACATATAAGTTACAAAGACACAATCCTTTTCAAATACCGATTATTCCAATAACTTTTCGCCCAATCTTAAGGCAGCTTTTTAGTTTTGTATTGGTTAAAAAAAGAGACTAAACACACAGGGGGGGGGGGGAGATTTATCAAACATGGTGTAAAGTGAGACTGGCTCAGTCGCCCCTAGCAACCAATCAGATTCCACCTCTCATTTTCCAAAGAGTCTGTGAGGAATGAAAGGTGGAATCTGATTGGTTGCTAGGGGCAACTGAGCCAGTTTCACTTTACACCATGTTTGATATATCTCCCCCAGGAAGTCCTTTGTTTCCCAGGTCATCTGCGCTCACAGAGAAGGCAGTCTTAGGGTACAAACCCACTTGACGTATTTGCTGCGTGAATCAGTGTTAAAAATAAGCAGGCAAAACGCAGGTTGGCTTTATACGATTGTTCTGCGTTAAAATACGCAATTGCGTATTTTTGAAGCGTGAAGCTTGTTGTTAGCAAAGCATCAGTTGTTAACAACCTGTGCGAAAATCGCATGTAGCTTTATGCTTCAAAAATACGCAATTGCGTATTTTAACTCAGAACAATTGTATAAAGCCAACCTGCATTTTGCCTGCTTATTTTTAAGACTGATTCACGCAGCAAATACGTCAAGTGGGTTTGTACCCTAACAAACGAATTATGCATAAAGATTCGATGGGATATCAATGTCTTATGTTTCTATTCTCAATTCATTTTAAATGCAAAATGTTAAATTATAATCAATTTAAAATACTATTTATATTGTAAATTACTAGAACTTATGTTCATGGTACTAAATGTGGAACAAGATATTAATTTCAAATTTTATGTTTTACATAGTGTCAAAATGGAGCGTGGCAATGATGATTTTTTGCGCGAATTCATTGAAATTTACCGATCTTTCCCATGCCTATGGAAAATCAAAAGTCCTGATTATTGCAACCGATCAAAGAAAAGTGCAGCTTTTCAGGCCCTTGTAGAATTTTCTAACAAAAAGTACCCCTTGGCAGACATTAAATTTGTGAAGGGCAAAATTCAAAATCTACGGACTGTGTACAAAAAAGAGTTAAAAAAAAAATGGAATCTTCAAAAAAGTCAGGGTCTGGCACCGATGAAATTTATACACCTCGTCTATGGTACTTTGAATTGCTGTCTTTCACTAAAGATCAAGAAATTCCACGAAATGTATCAACCATCATAGGGGATGAAAGCAGCGGGTTGACAAATAGCCCAGAAATTACAGAGTCTACACTCGACACTGTAAGTAATTTAAAACATTAATGTTCGGCGATGTTGTCTTTCATTATTTTATTTTTTGCACAATCAACTGGGTTATGTTTGAAAAAGCATTGCTTGCTTTCTTGGACACTTTCTATGATAGCCATTCTCAGTATTTGACCTTGAACTTAAAATTAGTCTTATAATTTAAATTAAATTACATAATAATTTATTATAGAGTAACATTATTGTATTGTTCTCTTCAAAGTCAACAAGTGAAACTCCAGATCAAGAGGACACATCGAGAGTTGTAATGAACTCAACAACAGCCAATGTTGAAAGGGCTGCACTGCCCACCACCTCTGTACTTGCTCGGAAGAAAAAACAAAGGCAGAGTTTTGATAAGGCGAATGAATTAATTACAGCTGCCAACAATCTTGCTGCACAACCAAATGATGAGTTCAATGCCATTGGCATGAATTTGGCAGCAAAAATGCGTCGCAAGATTGTAGAACAGCTTACAACATTTAACTTGATCATTGCAAAGCAGGAGGTAACAGAAGAGGCGGAGTAAAAAAAAAAAAAAAAACACCTATATTATCATCCGTCATAGTTTATATGTATTGAGCTTTCTGTAAAAGTACCAGTCAGAGATCTCCTATTGCAGTGACAAGACAGTTCCCCATTCCAGTATCTTGTATTTACAGGTAAGTATTAAGACAACGGTTACAAACGAAACATTGCAGGACTTATGGTGCGTTTACATAGAGAGATTCATCTGACAGATTTTGGAAGCCAAAGCCAGAAAAGAGGAGAAATCTGGGTCTTTCCTCAGACCTGAGTCTGTTCCTGCCTTTGGCTTCACAAATTTCTCAGATAAATAAACACACCATAATTCAATCAGATACATAAAAAATCAGATATATAAAAAATATATCTCAGCAGCTGAGTTTATCAGCTGAGCAGCTGATGACGTGGCCGCGTCATCAGCCGCTCAGCCGCGATTGGCTGAGCACAGTTATGCTCAGCCAATCGCGGCTGAGCTTCGGATGACGCTGCAGGCGGCCGGCACTCGGGAAGATCCGCCGGCCGCCTGAAGAAGACGTCACTGCTGAGGATCGGAGACCGTGGTCGGCACGTGACAGGTGAGTATAGCGCACCACACTTCCGGGTACACGGGTGGGGGTGGTGGGACACGGAGAAGGGGGCCATTCTCAGACATAACATACATTACAAAGTTGTATAACTTTGTAATGTGTGTTATTCTGTGAATAATTTTTTAGCACCGGACAACCCCTTTAAGTTCAATGGACTTTTCAATTAAAGACACACCCAAAGGCCAGTTAATAACCAAACTAGAATAATGTACCAACAGCCGTCATTGCACTGACAGGCGGCCAGATAGCTAAATGACATCCATCATTTTAGACTCAAAACAATGGACACCATTTTAAACGGAAATGAAAAAACTTTGTGTGAACATAGCCAAAGAGTGTTAAATATAGACTGGCGTAAACTGCCCACAGCAGCCAATTACAGCTCAGCTTTCATTTCACCAAAGCTGAAAGCTGAGCTGTGATTGGATGCTATGGGCAATTTACACCAGTGTATATTTACACCCTTTCATAAATCTCCCCCTAGTACATGTGTACATATAGATATTCTAGGTATCAGTGTGTGTTGGTATAGATATATATGCTGTTTTTGCGTTAGTTTCTATATGTACATGTACTAGTGGTCAGCTGTTAAATGTGGCTTTGATAGTAAGTATATATCCAGGACATGGTATAGCGTTACAATCTGGATATATATTATACTGTGTGTATGTGTGTGTGTTTATAGTATATGTATAGTGTCTTTTTATCTTTGTTATTAGCAAAGTAGTTTTATATATATCTGTGAGGGTTGTACGTTACTCCTTTGGTGTGTATATATAACACAGCGTAAGCGGCCTGTACAGGAAACAAAGGTACTGGACCAAAGGGATTAAATATCCACAGCCCAATATCCCTTTATTACCCCCTTGCCGGACCACCCCTTCTAATGATAATGAATGAATGGAGTGGGCTGGCCAGGGGCAGGCTGGATTGGTGCTTAGAGGGCCATATCCCCACCCCCAGTGCTCCAAACATCCTAACTACACACCAGATTAAATTGAAAAGTGCACGGAAACGGTGCCGAGGAGTAAGGTAAAAGACAGATCTTCATCCTCATTGCTTTCGTCTAACTTGCAATGGATTCCCCTTACGGTCTACGTTTAAAATTAGGGACCTACTGTCATTAACTTTATAAGAGGAAACATTCTCAAATAGTAGTTTGCACTTCTGAGACAGAATGTTTGGGATCAGTAAGAGACAGTAACACTTAATCAGCATATAATACTATTTTATGATAACAACCTACCTGTATGCCATGTATGCCTTTATTCTGCCTTATCCTTTTTGCAGTGGTTGCAAAACCACTTGTTAACACATTTTTCTTAATAAACTATTATGATTTATGTTAATTCTTAGAGTGTAAGAATTATTATTATTTTTTAATAAGAGCATTACTAACATGGTAACCTTACAGTAAAACACTCACTAAAGGGGTTTCAAGGGGGCGGAGAGAAAGAAATGGAAGCAGAAAGGAGGCGCTGGTGAGGAGAAAAAATACTTGTTGAATGGCCCATCTGCAGAAGGAGGTCCAACCTAGGGAGGTTAGTTAAAGGGTGAAGAAGGAAACTAACTCTGTGGGGGTATAGATGGGATCTTAGCAACCCGGTAGGTATCCATAGGCTGTATCCATGTTTTCCAGGCAGCCCTTGGGCAGCATCAATCTTCTCCAGCCACCAGGAGTCAAATGCTGAGAATGCTCAGAATTTCCGACAATTTTACACCAAAGCATACAGTCCCTGACAGAAATTTTGTCGCTTATCCATGTTGTGGGAACAAAAGCTAATAACCTGACTTAAAATTCATCCATTGGTTTTAGAAATGGCTCATATGAAAGCTGAAACCCTCCCAAATTAGTTTTTTTTAACGAAAATAATTTGCTTCACTGCTGAAATATTTATTGTTTAACCCCTTAAGGGTGTTCAGAGAGGGGCTGTGCAGCGACCCCTGCTTTGAACTGCCGCAATCCTGGGTGCTATATGCAGCCCGGGACCACGGCAGTTAGAGGGGAAGGTCCGATCGCCATGTCCGCTAATTAGCCTTTTAAATGCAGTTGACAAAGTTGACAGTTGCATTTAAAATGCTTCTTTTCCCCTTCCCTGATGTCCTGCATCTTTACCGGGCCGGGGTCTGCGACGTAATGGCGATGATCCCAGCTCTGCATTCTATTGCTCTCAGCTGCAGCAGCCGAGAGCAATAGAACACTGATCTCATCGATCTATGCAGTATATCTATATATCTATATTGCATAGATCTCAATGAGAGATCAGAGTAGTCATACTAGAAGTCCCCCAGGGAGAATAACCCTAACTCCAGGGGGGAATAACCCCAACCCCAGGGGGACTTAAGCCCCCTCCCCTAAAAAAAGTCTGAATCACCCCCCTTTCCCCATTTTATAAATAAAAATAAATAAACATGTTTTGTATCACCGCGTGCGTAATGGCCAGAACTATTAATTTTTTACAATCCTGATCTCTCGCTGTAAATGGCGTAAGTGCAAAAAAATTCCAAAGTGCAAAATTGCTCATTTTTGGTCACATGAAATACAGAAAAATACAGATAGAAAACTATAGAAAATACAGATCATGGTGCAAAAAAATGACACCTCTCAGGGCCCCATAGACCAAAGGATAAAAGCGCTATAAGCGCTGGTTTCGCAGTGTACTTTATGCAAAAATTAAGCCTGCCATTGCAAAGTAAAATTAGTGGCACAAAAAAGAAGGGCTCATGTGGATCTCTAGGTGAAAAATTGCAAGTGCTATGGTGTTTTATGCACAAGGAGGAAAAAACAAAAGTGCAAAAATGGAAATTGGGTTAATGAACACAGGTCAGATTTTGGCAAGACAAAAGTTTTGTCGCCCACAGAAAGTAATGTGAAAATCAAACAAATAATTCACTTCTAATACAAAGCAATGTTTCATAACATTGTGAATGAAGTTGTGCTGCTATTAGAGCCATTTTTAATATTTTGTGTGACTTCCATGAGCTTGAAAGACGGCATCCATGCGTTTCTACAATGATTCATACAACGTATTGATGAAGTCATCAGGAATAGCAAAGAATGCAGTCTTACATGCCTCCCAGAGGTCATCAAGATTCTTTTGGTTTTGTCTTCCAAGCTTCCTCTTTCATCCTACCCCAAACATGTTGAATGATGTTCATGTCTGGTGACCGGGCCAGCACCTTGATCTTCTTTGCCTTGAGGAACTTTGATGTAGACATGGATGTATGAGATGGAGAACCATCCTGCTGCCAAATTTTTAACCCTTTCATGATTGGTAATGTAAGAGGTAGCTAATATCATGTTTCCCCTAAAAAAAAGACGCTCTTAAAATAAGACACCCCTAATACTCTACCCTAAAGCGTAAAGTAAGGCACCTCCCCTGAAAATAAGGCATCCCCTACCCTAAATTAGGGCACCCCTGAAAGTAAGGCCACCCGCCGCCACCCAGGACTCACTTAATCCCCTCGCGGAGCTTCACTGCCAGCGTCGCAAGCAGCTTGTTCCATGACCCCCCAACGTCCTCCACGTGTCCCGTTTCACAATGGCACCGCACATCCCACCGGCACCCGGGATGTCTTATTTCTCTCCCCCTGGTCGGGGGAAGAGAAATAAGATTTTCTCCGAAAATAAGACATAGGGGGAGATTTATCAAACTGGTATAAAGTAGAATTGTCTTAGTTGCCCAACCAGATTCCACCTTTCATTTTTCAAAGAACCTGTGAGGAGAGAAAGGTGGAATCTGACAATTCTACTTTACACCAGTTTGATAAATCTCCCCCATAGTGCCTATTTTGGAGTAAAAATTAATATAAGGCACTGTCTTATTTTCGGGGAAACACAGTACTTCTTGATATTTTAAGCTATTGATATTGCCTTACAACTTGCAAATATTGTGCACCCCCCATACTGAATGTAACCCCAGACCATGATCTTTCCACCACCCAACTTTACTGTTTTCTGGGTGTATCTTGGATCCATTTGGGCTCCAGAAGGTCTCCTGCAGTATTTGCAGCGGCTGTGGTGTAATTCAAGTGGAGATTCACCTGGAAAATCCCCCTTCTGCCACTTTTCCAGCGTCCAACCGTTTAGCAGGATGTGGGCCTTGGCAAATTCCACACGGTTTTTACTTCCCTTTTGTTTAGTGCTCGCTTCTAGGCACTGATTACACCTCGGAGGCCATTTCCAGACAGAATCCTACAAACTGTTCTAGTTGACTCAGGGACTTGAGGTGACCAGACCTGTTGGAGCTCGGCTGCAGTGGAAGAGGGTCTGGCTTTTGATTTTCAAACCAACAAACATTCCTCCTGAGCTGTTGTCTTGCGGGGTCTGCCGGACCTGGGCTTGTCAAAAACATCTCCAGTCTCTTCAAATCTCTTTTTAATTCTTTGTACTTTACGCTGAGACACATTAAAAGGTGGCAACCACCTCGGCAGTGGATCTGGTCTTCAGCCTCTTGATAATCCAGGCTTTGGTCGCAGGGTGGATTTTTGGCATGGTGTCAGAGGTCAAGTTGCAGTTCCAGTGAAGGCCTGGGGTGCTGGAGTACTTTTTATACACAC
Organism: Dendropsophus ebraccatus; assembly: GCF_027789765.1. NCBI lineage: Eukaryota > Metazoa > Chordata > Amphibia > Anura > Hylidae > Dendropsophus > Dendropsophus ebraccatus. Next base: position 12,243,865 of record NC_091467.1, read on the forward strand.
CCAGTAATTTTTCAATCAATTAGTGAGCGCAGGTGAGGCTGTAAACTAGAACGAGGTGCATTATATGACAAGGCAACAAAATTTTTGTCTTGCCAAAATCTGACCTTTCTGTGTTCATTAACCCCTTCACGTCAGCCATCTGTATATATACGTTCCTATTGCACATGCCCCGTGCAGTAGGAATGTACATATACGTTCCTGACTTGAGGGGGCTTTGTGATGAGAACGGGATCGCTGCAGGGACAGCGATCCCGCTCTCATCTGTGTACAGCACCGGAGATAATGAGGATCAGCTGCGATTCCGCAGCTGACCCCCATTAACCCCTTAGTGACCGCCGAAACGGCGGTCACTAATGGGCCGGTGCCGCCGCTGTATTTCATTTCCCCCCACCGTGGATGAAATAAGTAAAAATCAGACCCCAGATCAGCCCCCTAGTGCCCCAGTCACTAACCCCCCCTCCCGCGGCGGCCATCGGATCCAAGATGGCCGCGGCGATCACTGTGAACAGACTAATGTCTGTTCACAGTGATCAAAAAAGAAAAATGAATGAAAGCCCCATGCTCTCCGCCACCGGAGAGCATGGGGCAGTCATCGGGACCCCCCCTGTGGGGTCCCGGTACAAGCGATCAGCGGTATATACTATATACTGCTGATGGCTTGTGCCATGTGCCGCCGGCACTTTTTATCCCCTGTCACCATGAATGATTGGTGACAGGGGATAAAAAGTGATGTAGCCCCCCCCCACCCCCCAACTTCTTCAGCAAAATCTGCATTGAAAAAGCTAATTGGCGCTCCTTTCCTTCTGAGCCCTGCTGTGTGCCCATGCAGTGGTTTATGCTCACATATGAGGTACCTTTTTACTCAGGAGAACCTGCGTTACAAATTTTGGGGTACTTTTTTTCTCTTTTTCCTCGTGAAATTGAAAAATTTCAAACTAAACGAACATATTATTGGAAAAAATTAGAGTTTTTCATTTTTACTGTCTAATTTTGAATACTTTCCTCTAACACCTGTGGGGTCAAATTGCTCATCCTACCCGAAAATGAATTCTTTGAGGGCTGTACTTTCCAAAATGGGGTGACTTATGGGTTTTTTCTCTCTGCTGACACTACAGGGGCTCTGCAAATGCACCTGGCGCTCGGAAACTTCTTCAGCAAAATCTGCAATGGAAAAGCTAATTGGCGCTCCCTTCCTTCTGAGCCCTGCTGTGTGCCCATGCAGTGGTTTACGCCCACATATGGGGTACCGTAGTACTCAAGAGAACCCGTGTTACAAATTTTGGTGTGCTTTTTCTCTCATGTTCCTTTTGAAAATGAGAAACTTTAATCTAAATGTATATATTATTGGAAAATTTTAATTTTTCATTTTTTTACGGCCTAATGGTGAATACTTTCCTCCAGCCCATGTAGGGTTAAAATGCTCATTATACCCCTAGATTAATTCTTTAAGGTGTCTAGTTTCCAAAATGGGGTCACTTATGGGGGTTTCCAGTATACAAACCTCCTAAATCAACTTAAAATAAGAACTGGTCCCTAAAAAAATCAGTTTTGGAAACTTTCACGAAAATGTGGTAATTTGCTGATAAATTTCTAAGCCCCGTAACACCCTAAAAAAGTAAAATATGTTTATGAAATGAAGCCTGAATAAAGAGGACATATTGGTAATGTGACTTAGTAACTAATTTATGTAATACAACTTTCTTTTTTTAGAAGCAGAGAATTTCAAAGTTCATAAAATGCTAATTTTTTCAATTTTTCATGATATTTTGATGTTTTTCACAAAAAACACACAAAGTAGTGACCAAATTTTGTCACTAATATAAAGTGCCATATGTGACGAAAAAACAATCTCAGAATCGCTAGCATACGTTACAGCATCACTGAGCTATAAGCGCATAAAGTGAGACAGGTCAGATTTTGAAAAATGAGCCTGGTCTTTTAGGTGCAAATAGGCTTGGTCTTGAAGGGGTTAAATAATCAATATTTCAGTAGTGAAGCAAATTTTTTTTGTTTTATTCATTTGGGAGGGTTTCAGCTTTCATATCAGTCATTTCTAAAACTGATGGATGAATATCAAGTGCGGTTATTAGCTTTGGTTTCCACAACATGGATAAGCAACAGAACTGCTATCAGGGACTGTACCCTTAAATTCGAATGATTTAGCAATTTTTTTTTTGCATGAACATTGGCCCTTAAAGCAAATGTACCATCAGGTACATTCGCTTTTACCTGACCCACGGATAGATCAGCATCGGCGCAGGAAAGCTGGTGCCGAGGTCCATTTTTGAACCGCGGCCCGGTTCCCGTGTACGGCACCATTCTATACAAGGATTCTAATGGAGCCGCGTCATAGAGGGGCGGGGGATTCCTCCCACTGGGGGCGGCCCGGCCCGCCTCCAGTGCTTCAGCCCCACGGTTCAAAAAATGGACCGCAGCACCAGCTTCCCTGCGCTGGCGCCGATCTATCAGTGGGTCAGGTGAAAGCGAATGTTCCTGAAGATGTCTCTTTGGTGCAGACTTTTCATCTGTAAAGTGCAAGATCCTAGCATACGAAAGGTGATAGCCAGGTTGGGTAAAGAGAAGCCAAATATACAGTTTATGCCATTATTAGGGGCATTGATTTATTTCTTCACCTAAAAACCACATACAGTCATCTGAATAGAGATAAAAGGGGATATTGCACATTGGGCTACTGCTGGCAAAACATAGTACTTCTGGGTAACCCAATATGAAAGTATGTAAGTTCAGCTTTAGAACTTGTGTTACAGTGTTACATAGTCTCCTGATGTTTATAATAGGTCATCTATCTTAACTAATTATTTTGTTTAGATGGAAAGACATGTTTGAACTTGATTCCTCTAAGGACATAAAGAACCATTAAGCCTGTAATTTTGAGACCACGTTGTCCTCATTTTTCAGATGTTGATAGTCTTATAAGAAAGCAGAATACTTATGTAGTTTAAACTTATTTGTGGGTTATGGTTTTTCTTTTTATTATGTCCATAAAAATGGGGGATAAGAAAATTTGTACAATAAAATGTCACATTACGTATAGTCACATTAAATAAACTGAAAATCTCACAGATATATTTGCTGAATATTTTCCCAACATAGTAATAAGGTGCAATTAAAGGATAACAAATAACTAGCGATGAACCTTCGGCATTGGACAGACGAAGGTGTTAGATGCAGCTCTAGGGGAGTCCTGGAAATTTCCTGACATGGTGGCTCTCCCTCTATCTGCCCCACCCACATTTTTCATGCGTTATATTTTATTGCGATTCACCTTTTGGGTTGATTTTGAGATTTTACATATATCTATTCTACTGTTATAGGAGAGGAATAAGGAAGAACGGTGGTGGGAGTAAAGAAGTAGTTAGAGGGGAATTTCAGTGCTAAAAAATATTATTTATATATTATTATTTATACAAAGTTATATCATTTTGGAATGGCTCTCTATTACTGTTCTGACCTGCTTCACCCTCTTCCCACTCCCATTGTCACCAGCCTCACCACCATTTTGTGATAAAAATGTTTAAGCTAAAAGCTGGTAAAACTTCCATCACTTAGTTAGGCCAGCGCTAAGTCATCTGTCAACACATGTCGCTGCTTGCTCAGCTCTGATTGGCTGATCAAGCTTTAAGCCTGGAGGTGCGGGGTGTGAGCGGGAGTTTATTCAGAAAAAAGTTTGAGACATCATGGGAGATCAGCACCATATGCTGTGCTGCCAAACCAGGAAGCAAAGAAGTACTGAAGGCACTGATGCCCAGGCTGTGTGTGGACCATATCATAATGATTTACATGTATAGCTTGTACATTGATTATCTATATTAATGGAACATGGACTGTGATATATGCTTTTTTCTGTATTTGAGAATTGATAATACTTCTACTTGAGCAGTGCATTTTCCACCTCTAGCCCCCCTTTGTGTGTTAGCAGTTGCAGACCATCATTCATGACATTTATATTTTTATGTTTTTACCAAATAAAGCTTTCAATTGTTTGGTACTTATGGAGTGGTCCAGTTCTCTATTATTGGTGGTATAGTTTATAGTTAGTTAATGGTGTAAACAGTGATACATTTTTTAAATATTTTTAGATTTTAAATATTTTTCGTCATACAAACCTGAGAAACACTGCTAAAAACGTTCCAATACAATGAACTACATAAAATTATCCCCCCCTCTCAAAATGTACAGTTGCATTTTATTTTTAATTTCACCTTACAATATTGGTTCTGTTTCATAGTATATTTTATGGTAATATGAAAGATGTTATTAAGTACAATTGGTCCCACAATCCCACAAATGGCTGTGTAGGTAAGTTATAGCTCAAAGTAAAAATGGAAACCCCAAAATGAAGATTTCCTGCATCATTAAAGTGACACTGTCACCCCCCTTTCTGAGGACTTCTCTACACCGCTATAAATGCTGCAGTTTTCATACCTTACTTTATAATAGATTTCTTGGTGCTTGGTCCAGTGAAAAAAAGATTTTTTTATCGTCAACGGATTGTGCCACCCAGGTGGAGCTTCATGACCACTGTGCCACTTTGCCCTGCCCCCTCAGTGACGTCATCAGTGTCTAAGCCCCGCCTCCCCTGTAGCCATTGGAATAAACCAACCTAGAGGTCTATGCCCACCACCTTTAGGTCGGCCGATTCAAATGGCGGGCCGGGGCCTAGGCAGCAATGACATCACGGAGGGCAGGGCCTACAGATATGATGTGAGCAGAGATATGGGGCACCACAACCCTTAAGCCTCACCCCTACAGCAGTGTCCACCAACAAAAACATGCGGTTTTGAAGGGAGAGTCCACAAAGAAATCCTTTATACAGTAAGATATGAAATGTCCATAATATAAGCTTAAGGGTGCTTAGAACTCCTGATATGGAAAGAGGGGTAACAATATCAATTGTAACACAAATGCAACACTTTTGTGCTCATAAACCCTCACATTTTTATGATTATTTTTTTTTTGTGCACTGAACCTGGAAACACTGCAATACAAGGCCAATGTCTGAAGAGGACAGAGCAAGGTCTTTTTCCATCGCCCTGCTCTAAAAATCCATTTAATATATGGTCCTCAGATAGAGGACGTATCAGATATTAAACTGATACTACACTTGATCTTAGACATAAGGCTAAGAAGTGATGGGAGTCCTGTTTTGATAAAAATATTATAATCCTCTATGCAATAAATTTCAATTTCATATGTATTCTGTTTTCTTGATAAGCAACACCTGTCAACTCCAGTACAGTGCGATCGTGTAATTATGGGCTGGAAGGTTCTGACTGTCCTTTGAGGAATCAAGATAAAACATGTCTTTCCATCAAAGCATATAAACAATGAAGATACCTTCCTATTATAAACATTATTCTACGTGAACGATCAAATCTTCAAAACATCATAACTAGATACTGTAACAAGCTCACAAAGTGAACAAGGCTGCAGTGTCCCAGGGTACAGCAGTTATTGAAAAAAAAAAATTGGGGTGTCTACCCAGTATGCAGCATACTGGGGTTAGTGAATCGGCAACATGATCATAGGGCCCAAGGCTCCTTTTTTGCTTGTGGTTGGAGTAAAGGTTAGCCTGTCTGCTCCCATCCCATTGAACAACTAATATAGTGCAAATTGCTATTATTAAAAAAAGTTAATGGCTAGATAGAAAGGTGTCAGAGTATGACAATTTCTTTTGCATTACTTGGACAGCCAAGTGTCTTTGTTGCTTACCTACAGAAAAGAGGGCCCCCAACTTGTACCCCTGCTGCACACCACAAAAACATGGTGTGAAAAGGTTATTTCCATTAAGCTTAGTCTAATGTTCCATTGTGTAGTCTATGTAAATGATGCTATAACTCAAAAGGGTTAATATAATCAGGTAGATTTCAGAAGCAAGTAAACAAGCCTTATTGCAGAACGGCTTGCAACATTTTCATTGCAAAGCAGGAGGTAACAGCAGGGGCGGAGTTAAAAAAAACAAAAACAAACCCTATATTTATTATTATCCGTCATAGTTTATATGTATTGAGCTTTCTGTAAAAGTACCAGTCAGAGATCTCCTATTGCATGACAGAAAGTTCCCAGTTCCAGTATTTACAGGTATTAAGAAAACTGTTACAAAGGGAACATTGCAAGACTAATTCAATCAGGTAAACCGTATTGTGCCATGTAGTTAGCTCATTGGCTTCCATCAACATTGTTGGCTGCTTTTTTTTTTTTTTCCACAAAAATTTTACCAGGTCATAATCCATATGGGTAGTGCCTATTAGATTTAATTGTGTGTGTAATTAAAAATATTTTCTTTTACTGTATTGTAGTATAAACCTTGGAATTCCTCTACAGCCTACCCTGCAAATCATTCTTCTGATACTACACAGGTATGTATAGACATTAATCCCATTATATTCTCATATCCTCTTACCCCGTATTTGCAAAATAGGTGAAAGACTTTGCTATTTTAATTTTTGTCTATATTTCTCATTACAAATTAAGCACTAACTATTTACTAGAGGGAGGAGTTAGGGCACATTAATGGATGCTACGAAGCATGAAGCTGTGAACCAGCATCGGGAACTCCTGGCATCATGTATCATTTTTACATCACTACCGTAGTGACACAGCCGCACGGCTGTGTAATGTTTTACTACTTTTCCCCTAGTCCTTTTAGCAGCATTGTAGTGGAGTTTTTTTGATGATGGAATTTTTAATGAGACAATTGTAGGGATGATCTGCACTACAGTCTATGCGGAGATACCTATAACGTCTGTATAGGTGGGGAGTATGTGGTGGTGCCAGCTATATATAAAGTTCCTCCTGCACATAAACACAATAGAAGATCGTTGAAGCGCACACTTGCGCGAAACAGTCTGTAACCTGCACCCTGCTGGTGTCTGCTCGTGTAATGTTCACGTTTAGTAAATAAAGAACTTGTATCGGATTGGTGAGTGCGACTTTCTATTCTTCTGTTGTGTTTGTGTAAGAGGAATTTTTAATGACTAAGCCATACTGTAAAAGGAACCACAAATCTCCATCCCCTTGTATAATTTTATTGAAAACAGGCTGCCTGGGATAAAAGGGAAAGTCTTCTGCTGCTGAATGGGCTAAGGGAAAACATATTTAAATTCGTCTATACACCCTTCACCTTGTGTTTAAACTGACATGTTATCTATATTCCTCAAGCCAGTACAATTACAACAATAGGCAATTTATATAACCTTAAAATGTTGTTTTATAATTAGCGTATCTAACTCTCATTTATACTTGATACGATTATTAATTCATTCATAAAACATTAGTGATTATATTTTATCTTGCCTTACCTAAAAGTGTCTAGCCTTGAGGGCCTTTTTGAAATATTATTTATCCTAATATTATATGTCCAGGGTATAGAAGACTGTTAAGTGTTACCTCGGCAGACAATCCCTATTCTTTACAGTTGAATTCACGCAAACTATCTTTTGGTATTTTAAAGACACTATTACAGAGTTTGTTCCACAGGACTGGTGCATAGCTAATGTGGTACCAATATTCAAGAAGGGGTCAAAGAGTGATCCTGGAAACTATAGGCCTGTAAGTCTAACATCTATAGTGGGTAAAGTATTTGATGGATTTGTAAGAGATGCTATACTGGAGCATGTTAATAAAAATAATCTTATAATGCAGCACCAGCATGGATCGATCCTGTCAGATTAATCTGATCGGCTTCTATGAGGAGGTCAGTTATAGACTGGATCCGGGGGAGGCTGTGGACGTTGTGTATCTGGACTTTTCAAAGGCATTGGATACTGTGCTGCATGAAAGGTTGGTCCATAAAATGAGGATGCTGGGACTAGGGGAAAATATATGTAAATGGGTAAGTAACTGGCTTATTAATAGGAAACAGAGGATGGTTATCGATCGAACATACTGAGATTGGGTCACAATTCCTAGTGAGGTATCGCAGGGCACAGTATTGGGATCACTTTTTAATATGTTTATTAAAGGGGTTGCCCGGTATTCAGCATTGTTAAATATATTGCAGCTGGTGCATATAGAACATTAAACATTTTATGCTTACCTGCCCGCACTCATCTGGTGTCGCCAGTGTCCCCCGCTGGCTGCAGATTCTCCACTTCCGAGATGAACTCATCTGGGGAGTGACAGTCTGCTCAGCCAATCACTGGCTGCAGGGCTGTCCTGTCTCAGTCATTGATTGGCTGAGGGGGCTGTCACTCCCGAGATGACTCTGTCTCAGAAGAGGAGGCTCTGCGGTCAGCGAGTAACACCAGCAACACCAGAGGATTACACTGGGGGAGCGTGAACAGTTAAGCATAACATGTTTTAAGGTTTATATGCACCAGCAGTGATATATTAAAGCGTAACTGTCATATTTTTTTTTTTTTATTGCAGAAATCGGTAGTATAAGCGATTTTAAGAAACTCTGTAATAGGTTTTATTAGCCAAAAAAGCCTCTTTTTGTACTCTAAAAGCAATTCCCCGGCCTCCCCCCCTGACTTCTGTGCATTATCAGGCAAATCCGTCTTCATTACAGAGAAGCCAGTAAAGACAGGCTCTGCTCTCTCCATTCTATCCTTATGGAGGTGGGAGGGGCCGAGGGAGATGAGGGAGCAGGAAGAGGTGACATGAAGGTCAGCTGTTTGAAGACTCTCTGGGCACCTAAAAGGCTGGATTCAGGGGTCAGAAAGGTCAGTGGTTATCTAGGAACTTACTGAGAGAAGATTGCAGGGTGTTGTGCTGTGCAAAACTCCTCCATGCTCATTTACTCCTCTCAGCCCCTCTCCATAGCCACATAATGGGCACAGAAATCCTGCTTCTTCTGAAGTGACAGGGAAGCTAGGGAAACTGCTCTTTCAGTACAGAAGGAAACTGTTTTGGTTAATAAAACCTATTACAGAGTTTCTTAAAATCACTTGTACTGTTGATATTTAATGTTTAAAAAAAAAATGACCCTGAAATGACGGTTACGCTTTAACCCTTTGAGGACCAGACCCAAAATGACCCAGTGGACCGCGCAAATTTTGATCTTAGTGTTTTCGTTTTTCCCTCCTCCCCTTCTAAGAGCTTTACCACTTTCAATTTTCTATCTACAAGCCATGTAATGGCTTGTTTTTTATGTAATGGCGTCTTTCATTCTACAATAACATGTATGAAGGAATTCCAAAATTATTATTTATGAAGATATAAATTGGTGAAATCGTAAAAAAGAATGCAATATGGTAACTTTTGGAGGGTTCCTGTGTCTACGTAATGCACTATATGGTAAAAGCGACGTGATACTATTACTCTATAGGTCAGTCTGAACACAACCATATGCAGGTTACACAGATTCTCTAATGTTATATATATATATATATATATATATATATATATATATATATATATATTTTAATGAAATCCTTTTTTTCGGCAATTAATTAATAATATAATGGGCCTATTGTGACGCTTATAACAGTTTTATTTTTTCACCTACGGGGCTGTATGTGGTGTCATTTTCTCCGCCATGATCTCTAGTTTTTATTAATACCATATTTGTGAAGATCGGACGTTTTGATCACTTTTTATTATTTTTTTTTTTATATATAATGTAACATGAAATCGGTAATCTGCGCATTTTATTCCCTCTTCGTGTATGCCGTTTGCAATGACGCTTGTTATATTTTAATAGATCGGACAATTACGCACGAGACGGTATATTATATGTTTATTTGTTTATTTATTTTTATATGTTTTATTTATATAATGGGAAAGGGGGGTGATTTAAGCTTTTATTGGGGGGAGGGGCTTTGGGGTAGTGTAATAGTGATTTTTACTTTTTTTTTTAAATACATTTTAAGTCCCTTTGGGAGACTTGTACATACATTTCTTTCATTTTCTACACTGATCATTGATCCATGTTATCGGCGATCTCCTGAAGGCTCAGTGAAGCAGATCGCCGATCGGACCGCACAGAGGAAGGTGAGAGACCTCCGGCGGTCCATTTCAACGAACGGGACCCCCGCAGTCACACTGCGGGGGTCCCGATCGGTAAGTGACAGGGGACTCTTCTGTCACTTACACTTAAACACCGCGGCCACGCTTCATAGCGGGAGAAACACCCAGGATGTCCTGAACTACTCACAACTAGACTAGATGGAGCAGGTGGTCTTTTCCTGCTGACAGTCTTCTATGTTTCTAGAAACACTGCTTACAATGCCAGATACCTGTGATACAGAGGTCATCCATAGTGATATAGAGAGGTCACACATAGTAATATAGAGGGGTCACTGTGGGTGTGGGGGCATGCCATAGCACACACACACAGTCTGCTGCAGTCATAGCACACACACACAGCCTGCCGCAGCCATGGCGCGCACACACACACACAGCCTGCCGCAGCCATAGCACACACACAGCCTGCCGCAGCCATAGCGCGCACACACATACACACACACACACACACAGCTGCAGCCATAGAACACTGAAGAAACACACCACATTGAGGACAGAGGTTACTGCTACACTACTTAGGTCTTCTCCTTCCTATATTACACAGGATATCTTCATATTACACTGCTGCTCATATACAGTCATCCAGGAAGAGAACAGCACAGATCTCCCCCCCCCCCCCCCACAATGGACTTTTCCAGCTCAGAAACAAGCTGTTAAATAGTGACTGACAACTTTTCCTCGACCACCCTTATCTAATAGGGCCAATGTCCTATTAGAATGTTGCTCATAATATATATTGATGAGCAAAACTTATAAAATTCATATTAAAACTCAATTTTAAATTGTTCTAAGATTTTTTTTTAAAGCTGGTACATTTTTTCCAACTCTGACTCCAGCCAAAACTAGTTCTGACTCTGACTCCACAGCCCTGGTTACAGCTATGAAGAGATTACCTCCACAGTCCTGTCCCCTGATGCAAGCTCCAGCCTGAAGTGGATCTGCTATGATTTGGAAGGTGAGGGAGACTTCCTGGGTCAGAGTACAGTAGTGTAGACCCCGCTATGCAAACCATGCTCCGCCCCCACTCGCGCTCCCACTAAGTATAGGGAGCTCTTAAACCAAAGCAATGCTCTTAAAGCAAGTTACAATTTTGAAAAACTGTGAGCTCCTCCTGCAAAGCGCTGTCAATTCAAGCTACTCTTAAACCGAGGTACCACTGTGTGTGTGTGTGTATATTTAAATAGATATCACATATACAAAATCAACAAAAACATAGGGGGAGGTTTATCAAAGGGTGTAAAATATAGACTGGTGTAAACTGCTCCCAGGAACCAATCACAGCTCCTCTTTCATTTTACCAGAGCTGAGAACTGAGGCGTGATAGGTTGCTATGAGCAGTTTACACCCTTTGATAAATCTCCCCCTTAGTGTTCTCACTTAGTGTAATATTCATGATCTAAAGTCCATATTTCTCATAAAGTGATAAACAAAAAATTCAATGTCCAGCATAGAACTGGTTGTCTGGTGGTCACTAACCCACTCATAACTCAAACATATCCTGCTGTCAGGCATCACCATGCTGTATAATGTTTGTAAATAAAGGTACTGTGCATGTATGGAAAAAGTTCTCATGACATGACTCAGTTAAAGTTCATACTGGGTTCCCTATGTTGTTGTATCGCGCATGCACATAGATGTTGCGTGTCATCTGCCTGCCATCTTGGAGTAGGGAAAATCTACTCTTTTGTGCCAGTCATCCATCATAGGAATGGACTATAAATGCATCTATGGCAGTGATGGGCAACCTTTTGAGCTTATTGTGTCAGTTTTCGGCAAAAAAACGCGTATAACTCGGTTGGTGTGTCACTTCGCAAAAAAACACCATAATTTTGCGATATTTATAGTTTAAATAACTATTAATAATAATTATTACTATTATAATAATTACTGTGTGAAATAAACTAAAAACCACAAACACATACTACCCCACCTGACCTCCATCCTTTCACATACACTACCCCCACCTGACCTCCATCCTTCCACATACACTACCCCACCTGACCTCCATCCCTCCCCATACACTACCCCACCTGACCTACATCCCTCCCCATACACTACCCCACCTGACCTCCATCCCTCTCCATACACTACCCCACCTGAACTCCATCCCTCCCCATACACTACCCCACCTGACCTACATCCCTCTCCATACACTACCCCACCTGACCCCCATCCCTCCCCACACACTACCCCACCTGACCCTTCTACATACACTACCCCACCTGACCCCCATCCTCACACACAATACCCCACCTGACCCTCATCCCCACCCACACACCTGACCCCCGGAACGGTCAGCTACAGCCCCGCCCCCTGGAACCGGTGCTGACAGTGACGTAGCTTCCATAGAGGCAGGGAAGGCGGTTGCTATGGGTCCCTTGGAGGGAGGGGGCCCAGGGATGCACAAGGAAGATAAGAGCCTCCTGTGTCCTTTTGCTTAACCCCTTATGCACTGCAGTGTGTAAGTGACCCAGTGTTCTCTTACATGCTGCAACACAAAAAAGGGTTAATAAGCTCAAGACAATTAGCTCTTTGCCTCACTACTCTGATAACCTCTGACCTCTGTTCTCTGAGCTCCTGCAGAGGTCAGGGGTTATCATCAGTGCAGAGTAGTGAAGCAGAGAGCTAATTGTCTTCTGTATTAACCCTTTTTAGTGTTGCAGCATGTAAGAGAACACTGGGTCACTTACACACTGCAGTAAATAAGGGGTTAAGCAAAAGGTAGTCTGCTCCTGAACCTATGTATATAACCATGAGGCTCCTAATATGCTGTTATAGTTAAATACAGTGGATGTACAGAACAAGCAGACATTGGCTTTCTGCTCTGCCAGTCACTGTTGTGGCTGCACCCAGGATTCTGCCACTGGCCACAAGAGAATTTTTTTTGGCCACATCACCGTGTGTGTGTATATATATATATATATATATATATATATATATATATATATATGAAGGGGAGGGGGGGCCCCATTAATCCTAGCTACGCCCCTGCCTCCGGACCCACGCTGGCAGGTATAGCCTCCCCCCGGAACCCGCATGGACGTCAGCTACAGATCCTCCAGGCATTACTAAGTGGGCATTACTGGGGACTTTTTTTTAGGAGTTTGGCATGCTGGTGCTAGTTTTTTTTAAAACTCAACTTTAATAACTAGTGTTGTGCAGTCAGTAAAAAAAAAAGGATTTGCAGAAATTTTTTGCGTATTGTGCGGGAGGACTCTATGGACTTGAAAACAATACTGAACGTGTGAATAAGGCCTAACAGGTAGGTATCTTTGCCTTGTCTCTGTGATAATGCGTCTTTGGAAAAAATTATTTTTATTTGGGCTGACTTTAACAGAAGCAGGTCTGTGTCACTAACTGTGCCCGCCCCACTCTCCGACCACAGCTTTGTCTTCAGGCTGTCCCTGCCTCCTCCAGGAGTGATTGACAGCTGGCTCGTAGCCGAAGATAAGCAGGCTGTCTGTCATTCCTGGAGGAGGCAGGGGTGGCCTCTTTTAATAAGTAACAAAAAAAGCTACCCCTAAAATATAGCTTCTGTTGTTGAATGCACAAGGGAAAAAGTTATTGTCGCCCCTACACAATCTGTCAAAAGTTAATTCAAATGGCAGGACCACTTTAAGGGTGCATTCACACATAGTGTGCTCGCAGTAAATTCCACGCTGCAAGTTTCACATAAAATTTGCTGCGATACTTGGTACGATTACAGTCTATGGCCCTGCATTCTTGCAGCAGATTTTCATTCAGTTGCGAGAATGAAGTGACGCCCCTCTTAACTATTTTTAACTGCAGTGGAGTTAAAAAAATAATAATCAGCCCATCTCTACCTTCTTGTTATCTCCCAGATGTGCTCCTGCTTTAGGGCCCTATTCCACCGGACGAATATCGTTCAGATTATCGTTAAATCGTTCGAATCTAAACGATAATCGTTCGCTTGAAATGCAGTTAACGATTAACGACCGAACGAGAAATCGTTGATCGCTTTATAAGACCTGGACCTATTTTTATCGTTGCTTGTTCGCGAATCGTTCGCATTGAATAAGACATCGTTCGGTCGTTCGCCATAGATACGAACGCAATTGCGAAGGAATAGCGAAGAAAAACGATCGCAATTACGATCATAAGTAACGACTATCGTTCCATGGAAATGAGTGAACGTTTTCAGGTCTTTCGCAATAGCGGTCGTTTGAGATCGTTAATCGTTAACTAATATGCAAACGATAATCGTCTGGTGGAATAGGGCCCTTAGTCTTCGGGTCCTGGCTCACTGACAGCCCACTCAGCCAATCACTGGCTGGGACAGGACAGCGCACTGATTGGCAGAGCGGGCCGCCAGGGAGCCAGGAGCCAGAGACTGAAGAAGGAGCACACTGGGGGAACATGGGAAAAGTAAGCATTGTTTATTTAATATTTTTAACCCCACAGTAGTTAAATAGGTAACACGGCCGTACATAGCTGAAATGAAAATCTGCTGAGAAAATGCAGGGCTGAAACTTGCAGCGTGAAATCCGCTGCAAACTTACTATGTGTAAATTCACCCTAAGAAGAAACTGGAAGCGATGGCAATGTGTTAATATAATCATATAAATACTAAAAGCAAACAAACTAGTTTTGGAACAGTGTTTGACAAAACAAAAGGTAAGCGTCAAACAAAAGGTGGAGTCAACAGGTATAAAAGCTTCTATTCCATCAACATAGTTGTTGGTTCCAGTATCTTGTATACACTGGTAAGCATCCTAGCAACCCTCACTAAGACAATATTACAGATGAAAGGGAATGCACAATGCACAGGTTTTCATCAATATTACCATTAACCATTACCATAAAAATTTAACCAGGTCATAATCTAGAGAGAGGGTAATTTAAAGGGTCTTGTCTGTAATAAAATGTATTTTTTTTTTCTTTTCTAGTTCTCTAGGATCAAACTTGGAATTTCTCTACAGCTTCCAAATGGCAGAAGAAAATCCTCAATCCTCAAGTTCTCCATCTGTAATGACAAAGGTATGGCTAGATATTAATGCTCAGCTTATACTGTTATACCCTTGCAGATAGCAGGTTCCTACTCATGGTGGGTTTTTAGGAGATCTCTACAGTATAGTGTGAATAGTTCGGCTACTGTTGAGCCGCTAGTTAAGTAGAGTTTTAGTCTATAGTTGTTTACTAAGTTTGGAGGTCTGGAGAATGAAATATGAGGGTATGACGAAAGTAGAAGGAGAGGGAGGTTTGGGACTGCCTGATTTCCGATTATACTTTCTGGCTGGAGTTGCCCATAAGATGGGTCGTTGGAAAGATTCCCCAATCATTCCTTTTTTATTGAATAAACACTATAATCATGTAGAGGATTTTTTTGTTTGGTTGGAGGCGGGTCCCTGTAATGTCAGGAATTTGGGACACTACACATTTGTGGGATTATATGAGAAAACATGGAAAGCCCTTAAAAATATTTGTGGAATTAAGGGCAGCCTAGACTTTACAACTATTTGGGATCATGTGAATTTTAGGGATGTATCAGTTAATAAAGGGCTGGCACAATTTTGGGTGAATAAAAAGATAACAAGGGTAGCCCAAATCTGTAAAGAAGGGAAAATGTTGACTTTTGAGGAGTTACAGGGGAAATATAATTTATTAGAAGCACATAGGTTTTTTTATGTACAATTTCACTATGCTATACGTAATATTAGGAACACAGAATGGAAAAAAAATGGACACTCACGAGTTAATAGAATTGATTCACAATGGAATAGATGGTAGAAGTAGAGGAGTACTTCCTAAGATTTACAGGTTGTTGTTAAAGGAGAGGGTTCTTCCACAGTTACAGAAGGTGAGGGGTAGATGGGAATCCGCACTAGGGGATATTCATGATACACTATGGGGAACAATATAAGTTATTCTACTGGCTTTATATAACCCCTAAAAGGTTAATTACATATGGGAAAGATGAAGTAAAGTGTAAGAAATGCCAGGAGGTTGGTGTGGATTTATTTCATTTATTATGGGGATGCACTGAGATTATCAAGCTGTGGGATAGAACCTTGGAACATATTGATCATACACTCCAAAGTAAGATAAGACCCAGCCTCTCAGTGGGAGGATTGGTGGATGATGGGACTCGTAATACATTAATTAATAAATTGTTGGGATGCGTGAGGGTCGTAATTGTTAAGAAATGGGTAGAGGAAAAGCCTCCCGATGTTCGAGAGTGGCTGTCTCTGACCTATAAGATCAAAGAATACGAACGACTGCTGGCTATTAAATCATCCAAAGCAACTATGAGATGGAATAAGATATGGGGAAAGTGGATTTAAGGTTTTTTTTTTTTTTTTTTCTCTCCACGATTTCTTCCAGGGGGGTGGGGGGTTGGGTGAAAATGCTGAAATATTGTTTTTATGATGGGTGTTGTATTTTTGGATATGCAACACTAATTTTGTCTACTTTGGAAAAATAAATAAATGAATGAATATAAAAAAAAAAAAAAAAAAAAAAAAAAAGAAGTTTGGAGGTCTTCTCTCCACACATTCCTATTGCTATGTACATTTAACCGTTCTCTCTGACCACAATGTGCGACACAGGGATGCAAGCATTTCTGGAGGAAAATACAGAAAAAGGAGTGGACTCATTGCAGACATAATTGTTTACTCTTATAGTTATATATGATGCCTTTGTATGCGCTGGTTATCCTGGAATTGTACCTTGTAACCTCTCTCTAATGCTTATATGTCTTTTTGTCCGTAATGCAATGAGTTGGATAATAAAAAGATATCTGATTTAAAAAAAAAAAAAAAGATATTAATACTCAGATATTCTGCTGTCCTCTCACCTTATGGTTTACCCCACAGCCCATGTACAGAGCAGGATTTTACCTCTACTCTCAAGGCAGTTTTAGAAATTTAAGGGCTTGGAACTTAATGCTTTATTACAGAAGAGAGAACGGGTGAAGGAATATTTGTTTTTGTTATTTGATTGACAAACAAACCAGTGTAATGCATTGTACAGTGGTACCTCGGTTTAAGAGTAACTTGAACTGAGAGTGTTTTGCAAGAAGAGCTCACAGACATTCAAAATTGTGACTTGGTTTAAGAGTATTGCTTTGGTGTAAGAGCTCCCTGTACAGGGTGGGAGGAGGAGTGGGGGAGGGACATGGTCTGCACATGGTGGGTCTACAGCCCTGTACTCTGACCCAGGAAGTCTCCCTTACCTTCCAAATCATAGCAGATCCACTTCAGGCTGAAGCTGCACTTACAGTCATGGCCAAAAGTTTTGAGAATGATACAAATATTAATTTTTACAAATTCTACTGCTTTAGTTTTCAAAATGCCAATTTGCATATACTCCAGAATGTTATAAAGAGTGATCAGCTTAACAACAATTACTTGCAAAGTCAATATTTGCCTAGAAAATTAACTTTATCCCCCAAAACACATTTCAACATCATTGCAGCCCTGCCTTAAAAAGGACCAGCTAACATCGTTTCAGTGATTGCTCCTTTAACACAGGTGTGGGTGTTGATGAGGACAGGGCTGGAGATCAATCTGTCATGATTTAGTAAGAATGACACAACTGGACACTTTAAAAGGAGGCTGGTGCTTGGCATCATTGTTTCTCTTCTGTTAACCATGGTTATCTCTAAAGAAATATGTGCAGTCATCATTGCACTGCACAAAAATGGCCTACAGGGAAGAGTGTCGCAGCTAGAAAGATTGCACCTCAGTCAACAATCTATTGCATCATCAAGAACTTCAAGGAGAGAGGTTACATTGTTGCCAAAAAGGCTCCAGGGCGCCCAAGAAAGACCAGCAAGAGCCAGGACAGTCTCTTAAAATTGTTTCAGCTGCGGGATCGGGCTACCATCAGTGCAGAGCTTGCTCAGGAATGGCAGCAGGCAGGTGCGAGTGCATCTGCATGCACTGTGAGGCGGAGGCTCTTGGAGCAAGGCCTGGTCTCAAGGAGGGCAGCAAAGAAGCCACTTCTCTCCAGAAAAAACATCAAGGACAGACTGATATTCTGCAAAAGGTGCAGGGAGTGGACTGCTGAGGACTGGGGAAAAGTCATTTTCTCTGATGAATCCCCTTTCCGATTGTTTGGGACATCTGGAAAACAGCTTATTTGGAGAAGACGAGGTGAGCGCTACCACCAGTCTTGTCTCATGCCAACTGTAAAGCATCCTGAAACCATTCACGTGTGGGGTTGCTTCTCAGCCACGGGAATCTGCTCTCACAGTCTTGCCTAAAAACACAGCCATTAATAAAGAACGGTACCAGAATGTCCTCCAAGAGCAACTTCTCCCAACCGTCCAAGAGCAGTTTGGCGATCAACAATGCCTTTTCCAGCATGATGGAGCACCTTGCCATAAAGCAAAGGTGATAACTAAATGGCTCAGGGAACAAAACAGAGATTTTGGGTCCATGGCCTGGAAGCTTCCCAGATCTTAATCCCATTGAGAACTTGTGGTCAATCATCAAGAGACAGGTGGACAAACAAAAAACAACAAATTCTGACAAAATGCAAGCATTGATTGTGGATGTATGGACTGCTATCAGTCAGGATTTGGTCCAGAAGTTGATTGAGAGCAGCCGGGGAGAATTGCAGAGGTCCTGAAGAAGGGACAACACTGCAAATATTGACTTGCTGCATTAACTCACTCTGTCAATATAAGCTTTTGTTACTCATAATATGATTGCAATTATATTTCTGTATGTGATAAAAACATCTGACAAACACACATAAAAACCAGAGGGCAGCAGGTCATGTGAAAATATAATATTTTTGCCATTCTCAAAACTTTT
The DNA here is from genome assembly GCF_027789765.1 of Dendropsophus ebraccatus. Taxonomy (NCBI): domain Eukaryota; kingdom Metazoa; phylum Chordata; class Amphibia; order Anura; family Hylidae; genus Dendropsophus; species Dendropsophus ebraccatus. The sequence continues at coordinate 12,262,635 of NC_091467.1, forward strand.
GGCCATGACTGTACACTTGGCCATTCACACTGCTGTATAGAATAGTTTCTGTCACTCTGTGATTCTCACGTCCTGATTAGTCCAGACTGAACACCCCCTACCTTTCCCATTGCTGTCATGTGACTGCACAGAGCTCTGACAGCAGCCCTGCTTCTCTATTCTAGGATATTGTACTACACTTATTCTAGCCTATTGTATCTATAAACTGCTGCTGTTTTTTCATTCTTCATGCACTTACTATACATTATACACCACATGCTGTTTGCTATACTGTACAATGAAAGCATCTAGGGACAGTTTTTAATTTTTAATTTTTTTTTGTGTAACAACAAACAAAGAACAAAAAGTCATACTTTCCGTATGCAACAATCAAAATCACAAAATCCTAAAGAACTTGAACATGCCAATAAAGAGAGCCATCTTTTACTTTTCTGGTTTGTGTCTTTTTATGGTTCTGTATATCCCTTTGTGTCCGATTTTGTTTAGGAGATACCTGCCCACGCTTGCAATGGGTTTCGACAAGTTATTAATAGGGTTTTCTTTAAGTATACACCTCGTTCCAACCTTATCACTAGGTTCATTCTATGTTTTAACTCTACTATGGTGGGCAGTTGGGTCTGAATCCATTTGGAGGCTATAGTTTTCCTAGCCTGGTATAGTAGACGTTGCACCCATATTAGGGTATAATCGTCCAGGCTTAAATTGTCTAGTATTCCTAGAATACATTGTTTTGGGTGTGGATTTATGGCTACCCCAAATACTTTCCTAATGAGATCCAATATCTCTTTCCAGTAGGACTCAAGCTCCCTCCAGTTCCAGAGCATGTGTAAAATATGCGCCTCACTTTCCCCACATCGTGGGCATAAGGAGTCAGATCTATATCCAATTTTACATAATACCAACGGGGTACGGTACACACGATGCACTAGAAAGAGCTGGGGTACACGTTGTGGCTCACACAGAGAGAGCATAGGCATTAAAGAAAGCAACTCACTCCACTGCTTGTCGTCAAATGCCCCAACCTCATCCGTCCATTTTTCCCTAACTGACAAGGGAGTCTCCGTAACGTTGGCAGCAAAAAGGGTATCATATATAGTAGATATAGTGCCTCTTAGCGTACCTCTGTTCACTTTCTCTACTAACAAAGTATGTGTCACAATATGTAATGGTGAGGACGCACGCTGTGTCTGGAGAGCGTGGCGTAATTGTAAGTATTGGAAGAACATACTGTTGGTGAGTAGAAAATCCTCTTTCAGTTTCTCAAATACTACCATCACGCCTTCTTTCCAGACTTGATCTATATAATGTATACTCTTTTTAGCCCATGGGGAGAAGACTTCTAATCTAAAAATGTCTGGGAAATCTGGGTTGTTCCATAAAGGAGAAAATATATTGAGGCCCGGAACTCCCAACAGTGTCTTTACTTTATCCCAAACTTTTGAAGTTAAGACTTGGAGCTTAGGAAAGTGGGCTACCATGGGGTCTTGCCTATATAATGACAAAATTCTGCAGGGGTGACCTGACTGAAGAGGACTTGGTAAAATAACCCGTACTCGTGATTTGGAGAAATACTGCTTATTGCCAGTAGAGGTCAAAGAGTGCCAGGACTGGGAACACAGGCCCCCGGCCTATACAACCAGGGAACAGCTAACCCCTCAAGATTACCCAAGTAGGCCAAGCGAAGATCAATGGAGTCCAGGGCTTTATATGCACTTTGCTTCTTTGTGGATAGTGCAAACAGTAGAACAGGGGTGTCAAACTCAAATACACAGTGGGCCAAAATGAAAAAATTGGACAAAGTTGCGGGCCAACCTTGATAATTATTAAAGCGCGAATGCCGCAGTGCTGGCACTGTCAGAGCAGCGTGCTTTGTTCCTGGCACTGTCAGTGGTGCACTATGATAAATGACATGATAAATTGCTATGCAGTAAGGTAGAAGACGGAACTCCAGACAGTGAGTGGTGCTCGTGGTAGGAAAAGGTCCCACACAGTATAGTAGATAAATCCCGGCACTCACGCCGAAACGCGTCCTCTCATGTACCTGCTTTGTTCACTTAAATTAAGAAGTGTTATTCAACTGTGAGTGCTGGGATTTATATATGATAAATTGCTATGACATGATTAAACCCCAACCCAAATAATAGCCAATACCCCAAAAATTGCCTCACATATTAACTGGCACTTCAAATAGTGCCCATATAGTAGCCAGCCCTCCCCAATAGTCTCATATAGTAGCCAGCCCTCTCCCATAGTCTTATATAGTAGCCAGCCCTCTCCCATAGTCTCTTATATATTAGCCAGCCCTCTCCCATAGTCTCTTATATATTAGCCAGCCCTCTCCCATAGTCTCTCATATAGTAGCCAGAACCTCCCCATAGTCTCTTGCATAGTAGCCAGCCCTCCCTCGGTGTCTCATATAGTAGCCAGCCCTCCCTAACAATCTCATATAGTATCCAGCCCTCCCCAATTGTCTCATATAGTAGCCATGGCAGGCCAGATGTAACCCTTTGCACATTCCGCAGCTGGCACCCGCCGGTGGACTGATGCGGGCGCGCGCGGGCGTCTCCACATGTGTCAGACTCCATTCTATGCATGCGAGGATTCTGTCCTCCATACAAAGAATGAACGTGTTCATTCTTTGGACGGACAACGGAATCCGCCCGTGCATAGTATGGAGTCTATGACACTGGCAGAGACGCGCGCACCCGCATCAGTCCACCGGCGGGTGCCAGCTGCGGGATGCACGAAGGGTTATCCTTTGCCATCCCGCAGTGTGCATGTACCCTAAATCTGTAAGTGTACCCACGCCTAGGTGAATATTCATCATCACTGGATGATGAGGAGGAGGATGAATGGAAGAAAAAGGGATCCCCCCATTCATCCTCACTGGCTGTTTCGGTGTTGGAGGCAATAATAGCGTATGCCTCCCCCGACGAAAAAAACCCTACACCAAAAAGGAGTAGTTGCTGATTCGAAGAGGACGCCGTGTGACCCAGAAGACATCGCTCCGGACGCCTGGATCAGCTGAGGTGTTCAGAGCCGGTATTTAACTTTTTTGGGACACTTATGGGGACCGTGGCACTGTGGCCACCATTATTTTAACAGTAATGGCGGTTGGTGCTGTCTCGGACAGCACCGACCGCCATTGCTTTCCGGGTCATCGATGACCCGGAAAGCTAATGATCGCCGCTATTTGCTGATCTGAACTGATCAGCCAATATCAGCAACGTCGGCACGGGGGTGTTAACCAGACACTCCAGACTTAAAGGGGAACTCCAGCAAAAAAAAAATGTTTTCCCTTATAGAAACATAGAACTGTGCAGAGCAGGAAAGGTTTTTTTTTATGGGGATTTGCTACTTCTTTTGATGACCAGTTGTGGCAGCAGACAGCACTGTGTCAGACTGGAAAGAATACACCACTTCCTGCAGGGCATACAGCAGCTGATAAGTAATTAAAGGGGTAGTGTGGCGCTAAGCAATTATTCACATAATAACACACATTACAAAGTTATACAACTTTGTAATGTGTGTTATGTCTGTGAATGGCCCCCTTCCCCGTGTTCCCCCCACCCCCACGCTAGACCCGGAAGTGTAGTGCATTATACTCACCTGATTCGTGTCGACCCCCATCCGCCATCTTGTGTCAATGACGTTGTCTTCGGGAGGCCGGCATGAGGACGCAGCAGAGGGGGGCCGGCATGAGGGACGGCTGGGTCGGTCCGATTGGCCGGAGTGCCGAAGACGACGTCATTGACATAAGATGGTGGACGGGGGTCAACACGAATCAGGTGAGTATAATGCACTACACTTCCGGGTCTGGCGTGGGTGGGGGGGGAACACGGGGAAGGGGTCCATTAACAGACATAACACACATTACAAAGTTGTATAACTTTGTAATGTGTGTTATTTTGTGAATAATTGCTTATCGCCGCACTACCCCTTTAAAGGCTGGAGATTTTTAAATAGAAGTAAATTACAAATCTATATAGCTTTTTGACACCAGCGGATTTAAACAATTTATTTTTTTTTGCTGGGATTCCCCTTCTTTCAGAATTGCTGCTGCTCCTGCTCCCTAATGCAGTCATGGAAGTGGAAAGTGAGCCCCAAGGGTCACCCTGCCAATCTCTTTGTGCTGGAGCCGCATCATGCTGGTAGGCTATGACCAACTCCCTGCACAGTGATTGGCGGTAAGAATACTGTCATTTTGTTGTGGAGCCAGGGGTATACCAATGTTGCCAGCCACTATTCATGCCTCTGCTTGAATCTGTATAATGCGGCTGCCGCTGTGTAAGCATGCCAGCAGGTACTGTGTCATTTGCTCATAGAACTCGATGTGCCTGTCTTCCCCACTGTCCACCGAATACTGCCATGGTATGCTGGGGTCATCCTCCTCCTCTGTGTTCTCCAGCTTCTGATGCTCCTCTTACGTCCTTTCCACAGACAATAGAGACATTGGTGTCATAAGATTCTGGGCATGTAGCTCCTCGTCATCCTCCACATGCTCCTCCTCCACCTAACCAGCGCTCATTTACATTACTGATCAGACCGCCTTCGGCCCGTCTAATGGGGCCCTAAAACCTAGATTTTTTTATTTTATTTTGTATTATTGTATTAACATTCTAATTTTCCATTTTAGGTCTTCAATGATCCAGTACATGGACATATTGAACTTCACCCCTTGTTGGTGCGCATCATAGACACTCCACAGTTCCAGCGCCTGCGAAATATTAAACAGCTTGGCGGCACTTACTACGTGTTCCCTGGAGCTTCCCACAACAGATTTGAGCACTCCATTGGGTATGTGATTATCTTTATTTGTCCTTCCTTTTTTAGATAGTGTTCTTCATGATGAACACTGACTTAGGCTAGGTTCACACTGCGTTTTCATATCCATTTCAGTGTATCCGTTTTAGAACGTTTCATTTTAACATACATAAAAATGTGGTAAACCACATCTTTGTGTGCTTAAAAAAAATTTAAAATCAGTTTTTCATTAGTTTTTTTTTTTTTTTTTATAAAGTAAGCCAATGGAGAACTGATGCTGCGGCATGGCAAACAACTACACCTATTTTTGTAATTGGACAGCAAAAACAGCCTAGCCTTATTGTTTCTGTCAGCAAAGGTTGAGTTGGGATCTTGTTTTTTGTGGTTTATTTACTATGGGCCACATGTATCATCCGGCGAACGGATGATTTTCGGCGGAAAGTGACGATTTGCGTATTTTTTTATACGCAAATGGCCGATTTGCGAATAAAATATTTGCAAATCGGCACTTTCCGCCGAGTACGCCAGTGGGCGGAAAAGGGGCGGAAAGTGGGCGGAACGGAGGGCGCGGACTCAGAGTCCGCGCGATTTACCATCCGTTCTGCCAAAATGTACGCCGAAAACCTACTCCAGTCCTCAGCTGGCGTAGGTTTTCGGCGGTGCGCAACGGCGCGCACGGGATTTATGTAGAGGCAGTCCGCCTCTACATAAATCTCCGTAGCGCCGGAGCTGCGGGGGCATTTTTACGTCCGGCGTAAAAAACGCCGGACTTAATAAATGCCTCCCTATGTGCTTTTCTCATATAAAGACAAGGTTCTGGCGTCTGTGCTAGCTTGTAGTGCTATACTGCTATTGCCATCTATGGAGAAAAACTTGTTTTTGGCAAAAAAAAAAAAGTGCAGCGTGCTACAATTGTGCCCCAGAAAAAACAATACCTATATGTAAGCTTTATGCGTTTAATTCTCTCATTCCTATCCCTGCTTTATTGATACTCAGTTGGAAGCTGAGCCCTAAGTGGAAATAGTAATGGGAGAGGAAGTGAAGAGGAGCTTGGGAAACTTGCACAGAAAAATAAGTATAACAGCCAGTCTAGGGCTCAGCTAAAAACTAGACATATAGAGGTGAAGCAGGAGACAGGGGGACAATGTATGGTAACACTGTGGTCCCAGATACTGATACTGCTTTATACTTTCTGATGGCTGATGGATATAGATTGCTGTTGCTGATATTTTCTTCATTTGTCTGCACAGTGTCGCCTACCTGGCTGGATGCCTTGTACAGGCCTTACGTGATAGACAGCCAGAACTCGGAATAGACGCTCAAGATATATTGTGTGTCCAGATTGCAGGCCTATGCCATGACTTGGGTAAATATGCACTTAAAGTGATCCTGTCACCCCCTTTCTATATATGGACTTCTCTCCACAGCTGTAAAGCCTAAATCCTGCAGTTTTCATATCTTACTTTCTAATACATTTATTATTTATAGATTTATATTCTTGGTGCTTGTTCTGGTAAAAAATGCTTTTTATTGTTGGCGGATTGTGCCACCTGGGTGGGGCTTCACGAACCCTGTGCCACCCACATCAGCGCCATAGGTTCCACCCGTCTGTGACGTCATAAGCATCTAGGCACCACCCCCTTGGTGGCCAATGGAATGGGCTGGCTTAGACAGCGATGATGTCACAGGGGTGCCAATGTGGGCAAAGCAAAAGGCAAGACGGTTGTGAAGCCCCGCCCAGGTGGCACATTCCACCGACGATACAAAGCGTTTTTCACTGATCCAAGCACAAAGGAATTATAAATTAAGGTATAAAAACTGCAGAATTTAGGCTTTACAGCTGAATAGAGAAATCCTCATACAGAAAGGGGGGGGGGACAGTGTGACTTTAAGTAAACCTTTGTTTCCAAGTGAATGAGTGAAAAATGTCACAAGGCCTATTTTTTTTTTTTTTTTTTGTTTCAGGTCATGGACCATTTTCTCATATGTTTGATGGAAAATTCATGCCTCTGGCTTGTCCGCAGAAGAAGTTTGAGGTAAGTTACCGCTGATTGCCTTCTATACTTGCTGACTGTTGCCAACTAATTATGCAGTAGAGAAAGCATGTCCAACTCTGGCCATGGTACTATTATTGATTTCCTAGAGCTGGCCCGCCGATAGGACGCCACAGCTAATTATAATATGGGCCATCCAGACTACCTATATTATATCCTTCTGCGGGCAGCATTAGGCCTGCAGCCTAGAAATGAGTTATGATAAAGGCAGTACCACGTCCTAGCACTGTCAGTGTGGTGACATTATAACACACACTTCCAGTGCCACGTGCTTCCTGCAGCCGTAAGAGCTAGGAAAGGTAAGTCTGGCCCATTTGCCTACAGGGGAGAAGCAAACTTCCATGTTGGGTCACTAATGGGGGAGGTATGTACTATTTGGGGCACTATTATGGGAATAAACTACTATATGGGGCAAATAATAGAGTAACTATTATGTGGGGGCAACTACTTTATAGGGCAGTATTAGGGGGGTACTATTAAAGCAACTAATACTGCATTGGCTACAGAAGGAGCCATTATTACCTTTTTGGTCACTATGCATGGGGAGCTTGTATATAGGTGGGTGAACTATAGACATGATATGGGGGGCGGGAGTTATGTGAATAGCCCAGGGGCCCATGGTACAGTTAATCCTCCAATGGCATCCAAGTCACTGCCGTATGTACCACCCATGATGCTAGATGCTTCCTGCCATGGAGGAGCCAGCATACTAGGCCGCATCCCAGCCATCCCCATAAGACACCAGTACCTGTGGCAGTCACTTGGACGCTTCTTTGACAGTGTCAGGAACACTGCACGTCTGCTTCAATAAATATCAAGGTTGATCATGCAGGTCATGTAGACAGGAGGATCCCCAACCTGTTATTTTACTTTCTGCTGCTACCAAGCTCCACATTTTTTGCTTCTGTGTTTGTTTTTTGTTAGTATTCTTTTCCTATATGTTTCCTTCTTTTTTTTTGTTCTATGTTAGGATAGGAGGTGGGATATATATATATTTTTTTTTAGAAAAATAGAAGAAACAGCAGCAGAACAAAGAAGGGGTTATAATAAGCAAGAAGCCAATTGCCGCTGAAGCCTTAATTTACCCTTCAGGGACAGTGAGGAACTTCTGGAGAATGTAGTACACAGACTCTTCCTTTGTTCTGCACATAGCACTAGCTAAGCCGAGCCCCCACTTCCTGTATTCCATCCTGGTCCCTCTACTGCTATAGATGAAATTTCCCTAAGATGCTGTTTAAAGTAGTTTGCAGGGAATTGAGACACCTAGTGGCCAAGAATTTGCAGCTGTTTCTCTGACGTTAGAAATTATTTAAGTTGATGAAGTGAGTTACAAATACGCTACACAGATCACGGAGGCCATCAAATGGAGGGAAGTTGATGGATAAAACAGTGATCATTTATTTCAATACTAATTTACATAGCATGAAGAAGCTTCCGTAAAGATGTTTGACCACCTTATTAAATCCAACAATCTGGAGGCAGAAATGGAAAAATATGGCCTGGTCTTAAAAAAGGACATACCATTTATAAAGGAGCTGATAATCGGACCTCCTAAAGAGGAGACACATAGCAATTCCAGTGCAAACAAGAACTCTGTAAGTATTACATGCATAAGATTATTTTTTTAAAGAGTCAGAAAAGGATTGCAATCACCCAGCATTTTAAGGCTCCTGAGTAATCTATACTATTTGGAAGAATCATGATAAGCAATATAATAATTAGGGTAAGACCAGGGCTACTGACCAAGAGCCAGAATGGGGAAGCAGCCGCCCTTTTTGGGACAAGTGCACCAACATTACTTGAGTGAGTATGGTTATCTAACACTATATTCTAGGGATATTTCAGGTTCAGTATTGCAATAGCACTGTGAGATCTAGCTGGGCCACTCTGTGTATATGAGTGTCTAAGGACTGTTTGTCCCATAGTATGTTGTGGGGTTATTTTAACCATATTTAGTAAAAGTTCTGTTTTAATGCTGACACACCTTTACTAAATCTTTATAATATATATATATATATATATATATATATATATATATATATATATATATATTATATTAGGGATGGTCCGAACCTGCCGAGGTTCGGGTTCTTACGAACCCGAACTCTCGGCAATGATTCCCGCTGTCTTCCACCTCCGTGGGCAGAGTGGATACCGCCAGAGGACCGCCTGGAAAACTGGGATACAGCCATAATATATATATTTATATATATATATATATATATATATATATATATATATATATATATATATATATACATACATGTATACAAGTATTAATCCCGCTCAAAGATAGAAGTCTGGGAACTGTGAATATTTATTTTATTTTCTACAAAATAAAAAAATTTGACAAACCTATAGCAGACATCAAATAGTGCACATTCACTGTCTCTTGGACAGAGAGCTAAACATAGAGAAAGAGAGACTTCAGGAAACAAGATCTATATTACTAGGGGATATCTTGGGGAACATCCTCCAAAATAGCTAACAGGCAAAACTTAGGATGAGTTAGTTTATACACCCCATACACCCTGTAAATTAGACCCAAGGCCCCCTTTGTATGACCTTAATGGTTTTACAGTGCACACAGACAGCCCATGTAGTGTCATCTGTGGGCCGCCCACAATCACAGTATTAGTTCTGAAGGTTGGGCATTAGTTTTGTTTTCTGCCTCTGTTTCTTTTTCCATTGATGCTGTCCATATATCCTCCCATAACAATAGGCTATAAGTAAAAAAAATAATAATAATATTAATTGTGAGTCTTGTTACCTGTATGGCATTAAAGGGGTACTTCACTAAAATGTTTCTGTTTCAAATGAACTAGTGTCAGAAATTTGTAATTTACTTCTATTAAAAAAAAAAAAAAAATCACAAATCTTCCACTACTTATCAGCTTCCCCATAGAAAACCTCTCCTGCTCTGGACAGTTCCTGACATGGACAGAGGTGTCACATTGAAAAGAATACACCACTTCCTGCAGGACATATATCAGCTAATAAGTATGGGAAGAATAGAGGTTTTTTTAATTGAAGTAAATTACAAACCTCTGGCACCTGTTGATTTGAAAGAATTTTTTTTTTTTTTTGCTGAACTATCCCTTTACACACCCATGAAGGAGCCATCAGCCACATTCCAACCTCATCATGCACAATGAAGGAATATTCTCATTTTAAAAATTTTGAACACAAAAAAAACCTTTATAATACATTTTCGCCACAGATGGAAAATAGATGCAGCGTCTGACCTAAGACTGTCACCCATTGGTCCCATTTGCAGACTACTGTGCCCATTCAAGTAACTATTTCTAAGTTTCTACCATTACGTATTCCCATTACAAACTCCAATCTTTACTTACAGTGGCCGTATAAAGGTCGTCCGGAAGACAAAAGATTTCTTTATGAGGTTGTGGCCAACAAATCTAATGGAATTGATGTGGATAAATGGGACTACTTTGCCAGGTAATTATTGTCTTTAATACATTTTTCAATCTCTCAGAAGAGCTCATCCAGGAGCAGAGTGTTATGTACCTTTTATTTAGTGTTTGGCGAATAGGATTTGTTTCAACCTTTTTAGGCTAGATACACACAGGACCGATCCACAGTGGATTTCATGCTGCAAATTCGCAGCTGCAGCTGCTGAGTATCCCTTCACTGTCACTTTCAATACAATTACATACTCACAATAGAATTTTCATCCAGGTGTAAGTATGTAAAAGGCAGCCCCCTTAACCCGCCGCAGGGGCTGTAGATCCATCTTGTGTGAATCTAGCCTTAAGGGAAAAAAAAATATCAATCTGTTTAATCACTTAAGGTGTACCTGTCACAATGACCACTTCTGGATCATAGTAACCTACTTAACAAGGTTAAAAAAAAAAAAAAAAAGACAAAGGTCCATCAAGTTCAACCTAGAGAAACCCCTCTGTGTTGATCCATAGAAAGGCAAAACCCCTATAAGGCAGATGCCAATTGCCCCAACACAGGGAAAAACTTCCTTCCCGACTCCAAATGGCAATCAGAATAATCCCTGGATCAACATATCACCAGAAATCTAATGCCCATAACTTAAAGAAGTTTGGAGTGATTGACACTACGACTCCCATCCTTCATCGGGGAACTTGTGAAAGACTGACGTCTGAATCTTCCACACATCCTGCCTTTGATGAGTGATACTGTTTGCTGATTTCCTAGCCGAGTTTCTCGGATCACCAGACGGGCAGCGGGCGATACCCTAAACTCCTACCAAGCATCTGGCGGTGTCAGGCTCGTAGCACAACTGCCGAAGGTGAGCAGTACCAATTCATTTGGTATATCTTACATATAGCACTGCAGATTCACACGATGTGCGCCGGGCGCTGTGTTTTCTCTTTTCCTAGAATGCCCATAACTTGTAATATTATATTTTTCAATAAAAGCATCCAGGCCTCCCTTGTACTTATTTAACCTCTTAAGGACATAGGACGTATGCGTACGTCATATGTCCTCACTTGCACTTCAAAGCGGGGCCGCGCGGCGGCCCCGCTTTGGAGTGCCGCGATCATGGGTGCCGCGAGTAGCCCGGGACCGCTGCTATTAGCGGGCACGGTCTGATCGCCGTGCCCGCTAATTAGCTAATCGGATGCAGCTGTCAAAGTTGACAGCTGCCTCCGATTACCGGAGGCAACGTTTCCCTGGGGTCTAGTGGGGGAGATTGCTCCTCCGGGACCTTGTCCCGGAGGAGCGATCTTCGTTACTGATGCCGGCCGGGGACGCGTCCAAGATGGCGCCGTCCTCGGCTCGGCACTCGTTCGTTTTCGGCTGCAGCAGCCGAAAGCAAACGAGTGCCGATCTCATGGATCTCTGCAGCATATCTATGCTGCAGAGATCTCAATGAGAGATCCAAGTGTATATACTAGAAGTCCCCCAGGGGGGCTTCTAGTATATGTGTAAAAAAAAAAAAAAAAAGTGTTGTTTATAGTAAAAAGCCCCCTCCCCTAATAAAAGTCTGAATCACCCCCCTTTTCCCAGGTTTTAAATAAAAGTAAACAAATAAATAAATAAATAAACAAACATGTTTGCTATCGCCGCGTGCGTAATCGCCCGAACTATTAATTAATCACATTCCTGATCTCGTACGGTAAACGGCGTCAGCGCAAAAAAAATCCCAAAGTGCAAAATTGCGCATTTTTGGTCGCATCAAATCCAGAAAAAATGTAATATAAAGCGATCAAAAAGTCGTATATGCGCAATCAAGGTACCGATAGAAAGAACACATCATGGCGCAAAAAATGACACCTCGCACAGCCCCATAGACCAAAGGATAAAAGCGCTATAAGCCTGGGAATGGAGCGATTTTAAGGAACGTATATTGGTTAACAACGGTTTGAATTTTTTACAGGCCATCAGATACAATATAAGTTATACATGTTATATATCGTTTTAATCGTAACGACTTGAGGAACATGCATAACAAGTCAGTTTTACCCCAGGGCGAATGGCGTAAAAACACATTTCCCCCAAATAAAAGAAATGCGTTTTTTTTTTCAATTTCACCACACTTTGAATTTTTTTCTGGTTTCGCAGTGTACTTTATGCAAAATTTCAGCCTGTAATTGCAAAGTACAATTAGTGACGCAAAAAATAAGGGGTCATGTGGGTTTCTAGGTGGAAAAATGCAAGTGCTATGACCTTTTAAACACAAGGAGGAAAAACCGAAAATGTAAAAACGAAAATGGGCCATGTCCTTAAAGGGTTAATGAATCAGTCATGACAACATCATGTGGCAGAGAGTTTCACAGTCTTACCGCTCGTACAGTGGAGAATCCACGTCTGTGCTGGTGGTGAAATCTTCTTTCCTCTAGAGGATGCCCCCTTGTCATGGAAACAGGTCTAGGTGTAACAAAGCTCTGTTAATTCAGAGGTTTGGGTCTTCATGGATCAGGAGATGCCAAGAGACTGTAATGAGCATGACTCAGATTGGATCCAAAGGGGGTTGCATGTATTATGGTCTCATTGCGTTTCTGTATCTTTGGTGACCTTAACATCTGGATTAACAGAGCATCTCGTCGCTGATCCAGAAGCGGACCATTGTGACAGGTGCAATTTAACAGTTGCAATAACACTGGAAAAACATTCCCAAAAATGTCACAGTGCCCATGCAAGTGCTGCGTAATAGTTTGTTTCTGCTTACTCTGCTCATGTACCTCTTGTATGGTTTCTTCAGGCGGTGCATGGTACTGCAGGGTTGTTTTATTCAAGTTAATTGCAAAGGACTGCAATACCTTACAATTTACAATTTGTCTTAGGGGAGAAATACAATTATCCACTTTTATCTATACACTAAAGCATATAGTGCTACTGTCTTAGGCTAAGTTTTTAGCAACGGACAGTGTTATACTGCCGGCTGCCGAGTCATTCCTGCAGCCGATACTGTTGTATCGGCTGCAGGAACATTATTTTTTTTACAGTAGACTTGCGGGCACCGTTGGGTGTGCCCGCAAATCAATTTACCAGGTACTATAATGTTAAAGGGATTGGCCACTTTATAGTAAAATTGCTCAGTGTACAGTATTAGTAACTGTACTCACTGTATATACTGACAGCAGCTCCCTGTGTACTCACTGTATATACTGACAGCAGCTCCCTGTGTACTCACTGTATATACTCACAGCAGCTCCGTGTGTACTCACTGTATATACTGACAGCAGCTCCCTGTGTACCTCATAGAGCTAGAATCAGACTCCCCTCCTCCAGGCTGGGCTGCCCTGCTCTGTGGTGTTTTGGTCCATAAGATTGCTTATATGGAGGAGAATGTGACCATGCCCCGCCACCCAGTGTCTACCACTGAGCCTGTATATGTCTATGGAGGATGCAGGGGACAGGGCCTGGTCACATGCTCCTCCATATCCGCCATTTTATGGACTGAGACAAAACAGAGCAGTGCTGTGCTGCCTGGTGAAGGGGGGGGGGGGGGTCTGATTTTTGCTCTATGAGGTACACAGGGCGCTGCTGTCAGTATATACTGTACAGTGAGTACACTTACTAATACTTTGTACTGACCTATTTTACTATAAAGTGGCCAACCCCTTTAAGTACAGCTGCTGGCAGTGAACAGCATCTGGAAATAATAGGCATGTTCCTTATTTTAATCCCTTAGCGTCCCATGATGTACCTGGTATGTCATGGTGATGCGGGGGTAGTTCAGAGAGGGGTCCCACCGGGACCCCGCTCTGAACGGCGACGCTCCCCTCTGTTATCTGTAGCCGGGGAGCGCCTCTATTAGCCGGCGTGGGTCCTGTTGCCGCACCGGCTAACTAAGCATTTCAATGCAGCAGTCAAATCTGACAGCTGCATTGAAATGCTTTATGTTTCATGTCCCTGGTGTCTAGTGGGTCGGATCTGTCCCCCGTTATCGCATTGCGGGGGGAGGTCGTTCTTCTGGCTGGGCCCGGATTCAGCGTCGCAATGATGCTTATCCTGGCTCGGCAATATATTGCTCTGGTCTGCAGCAGGCCAGTGCAATGGATCACCGATCTTATGGATCTTTGCTGTGTATATACACAGCATTAATCTCTATGAGAGATCAATGCTGTGTATATAGAAGCCCCCCAAGGGGACTTCTAGTTAATGTAAAAAAGTGTTTTTATTAAAAAATCCCCTCCCCTAAAAAAAAGTCCAAATCATCCCCCTTTTCCCATTTTATAAATATAAATAACATGTTTACGCACGTGGGGATAGCAATCGCCCAATTACGTTATCTTATTCCTGATCTCGCAGGTAAACAGCGTAAGCACAAAAAAATTCCAAAGTGCAAAATTGCGCATTTTTGGTTGCATCAAATTCAGAAAAATTTTTATAAAAAGAGATCAAAACGTTGCATATGCTTAATCAAAGTACCAATAGAAAATACATATCATGGCGCAAAAAATGACAGCTCAAACAGCCCCATAGACCAAAGGATAAAAGCGTTATAAGGATGGAAATAGAGCAATTTTAAACACATTTTTTTTTTAAGGTTTTAATTTTTTAAAAGCCGTCAAATAATATAAAAGATATGCACTGATGTGAGGAACATAGATAACATGTCAGTTTTACCATACGGCGAATGGCGTAAATGCAAAACTCCCTGAAATCAACAAATTCTTTTTTTTTTTTCAATTTGACAGCGCAAATGATTTTTTTTCTGGTTTTGCAGCATATTTTATGGAAAAATAATGCCTGTCATTGCAAATTACAATTGGTTTTGCAAAAAATAAGAGCTTATATGGGTCTCTAGGTGAAAAAATGCAAGCGCTATGGCCTTTTAAACAAAGTGGAAAAGTCCAAAAACGAAAATTGGCTTTGACCTTAAGGGGTTAATGCTAGTGATGAGCGAGCATGCTCGTCCGAGCTTGGTACTCGGTCGAGGATTAGGGTACTCGATGGTACTTGTTACTCGGACGAGCATCTCGCGATACTTGAGAAAATCTATGCTGTTTCCTGTAAGTTTGGGCACTATTTCTCATCCTACGATCACGTGGGACCCATACATGTCGATAGCAGCGATTGGTTGGCCAGATCAGATGACCCTGCCATATAAAACTCGGCGCCAGTGTTGCTCGCTTCAGACATATGGTGGAAGAGATTAGGGACAGAGCTGCTGCTTCTCAGGGAGAGCATCAGTGTAGGATTTAGCATTCCAGTAGGCAGGGTATACTATCAATACAAACAAACAGCCCTTGTAAGGGCTTTAAATCGTTTTTTAATAGTATTACTACAGACTGCTGGCTGGGACTTGCAGTGCTGCTACCACGATTTCACCAGCACACTGTGATGATCGGCTTCTGGCAGAAAGGGGACATTAGGTGTTGCATACAGACCCCTAAGAAGTACTCAGTGTACTATTTTTTTTTTTATTTTGTGGCTGGTGGTGCTGCTATACTACATTGTATTGCTGGGATTTGTAGTACACCTGCATATAACTTCACTGCTTATAGTAAGGGG
Source organism: Dendropsophus ebraccatus (assembly GCF_027789765.1). Classification (NCBI taxonomy): domain Eukaryota; kingdom Metazoa; phylum Chordata; class Amphibia; order Anura; family Hylidae; genus Dendropsophus; species Dendropsophus ebraccatus. The sequence goes on from NC_091467.1 coordinate 12,278,411, forward strand.
GTGTCACAGAGTGTGTATACTGTAGGTGCAGCTACTATCAGATTGTATCCCACAGCCCCCCAAAACTAGTGGGACCACAAGTATTTTTTCTGATTTCTGTATTTCATATGCAAGGCCTATCTAAGTTCTCAACTGCTTGCACAGAGTAAAGGTGGTGTCACGGAGTGTGTATAGGTCCAGCCACTACTGGATTGTATCCCACAGCCCCCAAAACTAGTGGGTACTACATTGTGTTGCTGGGATTTGTAGTACACCTGCATAGAACTTCACTGCTCATTGTAAGGGGGAGTCACGGAGTGTTTATAGGTCCAGCCACTACCAGATTGTATTCCACAGTCCCCCAAAACTAGTGGGTACTACATTGTATTGCTGGGATTTGTAGTACACCTGCATAGAACTTCACTGCTCATTGTAAGGGGGTGCCACAGAGTGTGTATAGGTCCAGCCACTACCGGATTGTATCCCACAGTCCCCCAAAACTAGTGGGACCACAAGTATTTTTCCTGATTTCTGTATTTCATACGCAAGGCATATCTAAGTTCCATACTGTGCAGTGTCCATAAAATGGTGAACCCCCCAGGGTAAGGGTTGAGGACGAGGCCGTGGGGTTCCAAGTGATGCTGTTGCCAGAGGCCGTGGTTCAGGGCAGGGTGACACAGCAGCACCTGTTGAGGAGGGAGCAGTGGCACACCGCAGACGTCCACTCCCTAGCTTCTTTGCCCAACTAACGGGGTCTCATGGTAGACCGATTATTGAAACCGCAGCATTGTGAACAGGTGATCACATGGATAGCAGATAATGTGTCCAGTAACTTATCCACCACCCAGTCTTCCACACAGTCCACCCACGCTACCCAAGGGAGTGGAACCCTTGATCCATTAGCTCAGCCTCCTTCCCCACAGCCTGGCCCCTCCAGGTAAAGAAGGGATTCAGATCCACCACCACCACCATGCTCCCAGGAACTCTTTTCTGGACCCTTCCCTGAGTCTGAGCAACCGGAGCAGTCGATCTGTTCCGATGCCCAAAATATGGAGGTCATGCAGTCAGTGGGTGATGAGAGTGGGGACTTGCAAGCGGGGTTGGAAGAGGTGTCTGATGATGACGATGAGACCCGGTTGTCAGACAGTGAGGTTGTTGTCATGGATGTAACTCAAAGTAAGGGGGAGAGTGAGGAAATGGAGGAAGAGCTGGTGGATGAGGACTAGGTGACTGACCTGAGCTGGGTGGACAAGCCTAGTGAAGACCGTGCTTCTGAGGGGGAGGCAAGTTCACCCGCAGGACCGGTTGGAAGAGGAAGAGTGGTGGGCAGAGGGAGAAGCAGGGGCAGAGCGCGTAGATCAGTAACTGTTTCACGGAGTCAAACTCCCGTGGCCAGGTCTAGATGTTCCCAAGTCTGGAGGTTTTTTTAAAGAAACTGCGGATGACCGATTGACTGTAGTGTGCAACGTGTGCCACACCAGGATCAGCAGGGGAGCCACCACTACCAGCATGCGCAGGAATATGAGTGCCAAACAGCCCACTCAGTAGAACCAAGGCCGTTCAGTGACTGCAAGTCTCACCCCTGCTCCTTCCGCTGTGTCACGTGCTGCCTGTCAGTCCCCCCGCCCAGGCCCCAGGCACGAGCGCCTCCTGCCCTACACACACCCCTTCACCTCCACTATGCTCCACACCCTCCAGCAAGGTGTCCAAGCGCAGCGTTCAACTGTCCCTGCAGCAGACCTTTGAACGGAAGCGCCACTCACCCGCATGCACAAGCCCTAAATGTGCACATGCTGAGCTTGGAGATGCTGCCCTATCGGCTGGTAGAGACAGAGGCTTTTAGGAACCTCATGGCGGTGGCTGTCCCTCGGTACTGTCCCCAGCCACCACTACTTTTTCACGGTGTGCCGTCCCAGCCCTACACCAGCACGTGTCAGATAACATCATCCATGCCCTGACCAACACGGTCAGCGACAAGGTCCACCTAACCACGGACACGTGGACAAGTGCTGGCGCGCAGGGACACTATATCTCCATGACGGCACATTGGGTCAACTTGGTGGAGGCTGGGACAGAGTCTGACCCTGGTTCCGCTCATGTGCTGCCCACACTGAGGATTACGGGGTCTACCTCGGTTGCGGTCTCTCATGAGTTGTACACCTCTTTCTCCTCCTCTTCTTCCTCTCTATTACCCTCCACGAGCATGTTGCCTCCATTTCGTAGCGCTAGCTGCATCAGCAGAGCGGTAGGTAAGCGCCAACAGGCGCTGTTGGAACTGCTGAGCTTAGGCGACAAGAGGCACACGGCCCAGGAGCTGTTGCAGGGCATCACGGTGCAGTTCGATTTTTGGCTCGCACCACGGAGCCTCAAACCAGGCATGGTTGTGTGTGACAACGGGCGGAACCTGGTGGCGGCTCTGCAACTCGGCAGCCTCACACATGTACCATGCCTGGCCCATGTGTTCAACCTAGTCGTGCAGCGGTTCCTTAAGACCTACCCCAATTTGGCTGACTTGCTCACCAAGGTGCGGCGCATCTGTGCGCATTTCCGCAAGTCAACCACGGATGCTGCCACCCTTAGGGCAGTGCAAAGGCGCTTGCAACTGCCGGCTCACAGACTGCTGTGCGACGTGCCCACAAGGTGGAATTCCACCTTTCAGATGGTAGCCAGGGTTTACCAGCAACGCCGAGCCATTGTGGAATGCCAGATGTCAACCTCAGTGCAAAGCGGTAGTCAGGTCAGTCAGCTACCTCAAATCTACAATGAGAAGTGGACGTGGATGTCTGCTATCTGTCAGGTACTGTGCCCCTTTGAGGGGTCAACACAGATGGTCAGCGGCGATGCCGCCATCATCAGCCTCACCATCCCGCTGCTGTGTCTGCTTCAAACCTCCCTGCTCAGCCTGAAGTCTGACACTTTGCCTTCATCTCAGGAGACGGGTGAAGAACAGCCGCCGCTAGATAGCCAGACCACCCTGATGTCAGTTTCTCACCACGGAGTAGAAGATGAGGAGGATGAAGAAGAGCAGGAAGAGGAGCAGACTGCTGCCGCCACTGAAGAGGGTACCCATGCTCAATCCTTAGTTGTTGAGCGTGTATGGCCTGAAGAGGAGGAATTGGTGGAGGAGAAGGAGGAAATTGAGGTAAGTGAGGAGAGGGAGTTCTTGTGTGTTGGGACCCTGGCGCACATGGCTGACTTTGTTAGGCTGTCTTTGTGATCCTTGGGTTAAAATTTTTTTTTTTACAACAGATTACTGGGTGTTCACCCTCCTGGACCCTCAGAACAAACAGAACTTTTCCACTCTCATTCCTGCCGAGGAACGCAGTATGAGAGTGAACCAATATCAACAGGCCCTGGTGCAGAAGCTGAAAATGTACTTTCCATCTGACACTACTAGCGCCAGAGAACGTAGTTCTGTGGGCCAAAGGGTGTGTCAAGGGGCAGGGGAACACTCTCCAAGGCCTTTGACAGTTTCATGGCACCCCAGCAAGACTATGTCAACCGTCCCCAGTGTAGACAGAGTAGGGGGGAACCTTGAGGGAGTACCTTGCTGGCCATACCGTCCTTCCCGATCACTCTGCTACCTACGTGGCCCGAACTGGTTCTTTACGCCTTGGAGGTGCTGTGCTGCCCTGCCGCTAGCGTGTTGTCAGAGCGGGTCTTCAGTGCTGCTGGTGCCATCATCACTGATAAGCGCACCCGCCTGTCAACTAGCAGCGATGACAGGCTGACGTTTATAAAAATGAACAAAGCCTGCATTTCACCTGAATTCAACTGTCCACCCGGGGAAAGCAGCCCAACATAAGGATTATTGGTATCTCCTCTCCTCCTCTTCCTTCAATTCTCAGCCAACAGCCAAGTCTTCTTCCACCATGCAGTGTCTGGCATAATTATTGGGAGGCTCAATTGCTTCCTCACTCACTTCTAATGGTTTTCTGTGTCATCACTGCCATGCTCTGACGTCACACTACGTCCACAGAGGAGCGGGTTCGTGTCCACTAAATATCCCAGCCCCTGGACTCACTACAATTTTTGGGTGGGCTCACTTGCTTCCTCACTCACTTTTAATGGTTCTCTGTGTGCTCAATGCCATGCTGTGTCTGGCCTAATTTTTGGGATGCTCACTGCCATGCTGTGTCTGGTATAATTTTCGGAAGGCTCACTTGCTTCCTCACTCACTTTTAATGGTTCTCTGTGTGCTCACTTCCATAAGAGGAGCCTGTGGAGCCTCATTGAAGAGTCTCAAAACACAGGACTAGCCAGATATCCCTCCGGGAAGGACCCAGCCAAGGGGCAGCTCCTGTTAGGAAACCACCATATTAAGTGGCCCTATAAGTCAATGTAATGACAAGGGATGAACCAAGGCTAGGTAACCATCCACATACAGCTGTTTTGGGGTGTTGCCCCTCATCAGTGTGGAGCAGAAATCTGGCTAGGTGGGACCAATGCCTAGTAGAGCCATAAGAGAAACAGATAGCTGAACTCAGGGAGACCAGCCAAACGACAACACCGCCGGCTGCTAGTGAAAGCGCTCAATGCAGTGAAGTCCTAGGTGCATTGCCCCCTGGCAAACATGAATATGCAAAAGAGCAATGAGGCTCCACGGGCTCCTCTTTGGCATATTCATGTTTCCGAGGGGGCAATGCACCTAGGACTTCACTGCATTGAGCGCTTTCACTAGCAGCCGGCGGTGTTGTCGTTTGGCTGGTCTCCCTCAGTTCAGCAATCTGTTTCTCTTATGGCTCTACTAGGCATTGCTCCCACCTTGCCAGAATCCTGCTCCACACTGATGAGGGGCAACACCCCGAAACAGCTGTATGTGGATGTTTACCTAGCCTTGGTTTATCCCTAATCTATCATTGACTTATAGAGCCACTTAATATGGTGGTTTTGGTGGTTTCCTAACAGGAGCTGCCCCTTGGCTGGGTCCTTCCCGGAGGGATATCTGGCTAGTCCTGTGTTTAGAGACTGTTCAATGAGGCTCCACGGGCTCCTCTTTTGCATATTCATATTTCCCAGGGGGCAATGCACCTAGGACTTCACTGCATGGAGCGCTTTCACTAGCAGCCGGCGGTGTTGTTGTTTGGCTGGTCTCCCTGAGTTCAGCAATCTGCTCAGTTCCATGCTAGGTCTGGTATAATTTTTGGAAGGCTCACTGGCTACCGCTTCTACCTTGTTCACTCTGTCCTCACCGCCATGTTGTGTCAGGCTGAATTTTTTGGTGGTTCATGATATGATACCTGTTTTAATGGTTCCCTGTGTTCTCACTGCCATGCTGTGTCAGGCTAAGTTTTTGGGTGGTCCATATGCCTACCTCTGTTTTAAATAGGCTGTTGCACAGAATTAGGCATAATGGTGCCATTAGGCAGCCTCATAGGCATGCATACATGCTGCCCCTGCTGTTTCCTGTCCATTTCCGTTGTGTTTCCATGAATTTCTGAGGTTGACAGGTTTTCACACGACAAGAGATGAGCGAACCGGGTTCAGGTTCGAGTCCATCCGAACCCGAACGATCGGCATTTGATTAGCTGGGGCTGCTGAAGTTGGATAAAGCTCTAAGTTTGTCTGGAAAACATGGATACAGCCAATGACTATGTCCATGTTTTCTACATAGCCTTAGGGCTTTACCCAACTTCAGCAGCCACCGCTAATCAAATGCCGAATGTTCGGGTTCAGATGGACTCCAGCATGCTCCAGGTTCGCTCATCTCTACACACGACCTTCCCTCTACCGAACTTGGGTCCCCTGAAAAAATGCTAGAGTCTCCCATTGACTTCAATGGGGTTCGTTACTCGAAACGAGCACTCTAGTATCGGGAAATACTCGTCTTGAAAAACGAGCACCCGAGCATTTTAGTACTCGCTCATCACTAGTTAATGCCAGTTCTACAGAACAGACATTAAAATAACAGAGTGTGAACACAGCGGGCGGCATTGTATTAAATTAAATGCAATGCCAGCCCCGCAGAAAAGAACGGGCACTGATTTCATTGCAAACAGCTCCCGTTCTTAAAAAAAAATAATAATAATAATCGTTGCGTGAACATAGCCCTATAGGTATATAAAAATGAACACATATTTACCTTTACATTTTAAGTATCAATTCATTTAAACTTTAAATTTAAAGGTAAATATGTGTTATGTGTTCATTTTACACCCTCTCAGAGTGCATAATAAAATTGTATATATGTATTGTATTTATTTATTATATATGAATGCATTTATCCTGCTGTAAGATGCACTGTACTTGCATATGGATTCCATGGATGCTATGTATTTTTACTTTGCATGTATTGTACGGAGCATTTTATATGTGTACAATGTGTATGCAAATGTTATAATGAACCATTTCAGGCTGTGAGGATATGTATTAGCTGGCATAGCTGTCCATATTTCTAATTTATATTTTACATCCACTTCTGTTTGTCAGGGACTGCCACCATCTAGGTATCCAAAACAACTTTGATTATAATCGGTTTCTGAAGTTTGCCAGAGTTTGTGAGGTCGAGAATGAGAAACACCTATGCACTAGAGAGAAGGTAAGGTTTTTTTTTTTTATCTTTTTACAAAATCTAGGCATCATTGTTGGAGTGAGAAATGCAGGTTTTTGTCAGGAGCCTAAAACTTAAAACTGGCTACTATGACGTCTTCCCTACTCAGGAGCACTGAATCCTCCCCTTCGTTCCACTCTTCCAGTACTTATCAGTTGCTGCATGTCCTGCAAGAAGTGGTGTATTCTTTCCAGTCTGACACAGCGCTCTCTGCTACCACCTCTGTCCATGTCAGGAACTGTCCAGAGCAGCAGCAAATCCTCATTGAAAAATACACTACTTCCTGCAGGACATCCAGCAGCTGATAAGTACTGAAAGACTGGGGATTTTTGAATAGAAGTAAATTAAAAATCTCTGGCACCAGTTAATTTGAAAGAATTTTTTTTTGTTGCTGCTGGAGTACCGCTTTAGGGTGCCTCCACACCTAGCGACTCGCAGCGGTCGGGTAGGTCCTGGCAGATCACTTTCACTACATACACGCAGCGATCTGAACGACCGCTGCGGGTATGTAATTCTGCCGGCCCCTTAACCCCTCCAGCTGCCGCCCGGCTCCTGCTCCGCTCCGCATACATTACCTCTCCTCGTTGCACGGGTCCCAGCGTACTGCTCTCCCGCCCGGCCAATCAGTGTATTGCCCAGCCGCAGCCACTGATTGGCCGGGCGGGAGAGCAGTATGCCGGGACCCGTGCAGCGAGGAGAGGTAATGTATACAGCGAAGTGGGAGCGGGAGCTGAAGGGGTTAAGGGGCCGGCAGAATTACATACATGCAGTGGTCGTTCAGACCGCTGCGTGTATGTAGTGAAAGTGATCTGCCAGGACCTACTCGACTCGAGCGCTACAAAAACATGGCCACTTTTCTCCCTACTGTTGCCTCCAGTTCAGGTGTGGTTTGCAATTAAGCTCCATTTACTTCAATGGAACAGAGTTTCAATCCCCACCCAAACTGGAGACAACAGTAGGGGGAAAGTGGCCATGTTTTTGTAGCGCTGGATAACCCCTTTAATCATATTTGCTTCTTGAGAACTAACATTATGGGGGAGATTTATCAAAGGGTGTAAAATTTAGACGGGTGCAAACTGGCCACAGCAACCAATCACAGCTCCTCTTTCCTTTCACCAGAGCTGGAAGCTGAGGTGTAATTGGTCGCTGTGGCCAGTTTGCACCAGTCTAAATTTTACACCCGTTGATAAATCTCCCCCTGTGTCTGCAGAAACCCACCTCCCCTACAACTACAGATGGCAAAAGATTTTGACATTTTACATGTTCACATTCCACCAGTCGTCACCTAAATTTCAATTATTTTTTTAATAGCGACAAAAAGGGTGTTAAAAGCGGACAGCATGAAAGTGACACTGTTACCCCTTTCTGGATGAGGACTTCTGTACACAGCTGTAAAGCCTAAATCCTGCAGTTTTCCTACCTTACTTTATAATAGATTTCTTGGTGCTTGGTCTAGTAAAAAAAAATGCCTTTTATCCTTGGTTGTACCACCTGGGCAGGGCTTCACGACACGCCACTTCGCCCCGCCCACACCGCCGCCTTAGGCCCCGCTCCTCAGTGAAAGGGGGGGGGGCAGGATCACTTTAAACCTAAACTTGAATAATGTGCCAACAGCCGTCATTGGAATGATGACTGCCAAAGTATGCTAAACAATGGCTGTTATTTTAGACTCACAACAATGATCGTTGAAAATCATTGTGTGAACATAGGGGGTGGTTTATCAACCAATCACATTTCACCTTTCATTTTCCAAAGAGTCTGTGAGGAATGAAAGGTGGAATCTGATTGGTTGCTAGGGGCAACTGAGCCAGTTTCACTTTACACCATGTTTGATAAATCTCCCACATAGTCTGTAAGACTTTACAAAAGCAGTGCTGTTCTGCCAAGTCTAAGGCTATGTACACACAGTGTACTTTTAAAGACAAGAATGGCTGTTGTGGCTTTAAAATAATACACTGCATTGCACTCTATTGGAAACAATGGCCGTTATTCACACACTGTTTTGCTGCCGGTAATGCAGGAACAATCCCATTCTGTCCACACAACGTATGGCCATACATTGCATGGACATTAATGATTAACTCATGATTAACCCAAATGTGGCCGCAATCCAAATAAAATAAAATGATGTTCCTGCAGCTGATATGGTAATATCAACCCTCCAGCTCCACAAGAAAGGGGTTGAGTGGCATCTCTACACAATGGTCATCAACATGTACAGTATTATCCGTGCATATGCAATAATACATACACTATAATATTGTTTCTCCATTTCATAACCTTGTACCCCCCCCCTCTTCTCTCCTTTGCAGGAAGCTGGGAATATATACAATTTATTTTACACACGTAATTATCTTCATCGACAGGCGTACCAGCACAGAGTTGCCAACATCATTGAAACAATGTAAGGCTGGTTACTATAACCTAAATATTCTAGAACAGAGAGTGTAATAAAAGAAAGCATCACAACCATTTGTATTCGCTTAAAGTGACTCTGTACCCACAATCTGACCCCCCCCCCCCCCCCCAAACCACTTGTACCTTCGGAAAGCTGCTTTTAATCCAAGATCTGTCCTGTGGTCTGTTCGGTAGGTGATGCAGTTATTGTCCTAAAAAACAACCTTTAAACCTACAACACCGTGCCCTTTGGCTGTGGCTTGGTTTGTTTATGCATTAGGCTGGCACAACCTCTCCGTCCCTCTTCCCCGCCCTCTTCACCATTTTTCCTATTCCTCTGCAGTGAAAACTACACAGGTGCCTTAACGATCCAGACCATGTTCAGTATTCACACAGGTGGAGAATAGTAGGCAATCTGCCTGAAGCAGATGAGGAGGGCGGGGAGGAGGGACAGAGAGGGTGTGCCAGCCTAATGCATACACAATCTAGGGCACGGGGCTGCCAGTTTAAAGGTGGCTTTTTAGGACAATAACTGCATCACCTGCCGAACGGACCCCAGGACAGATCTTGGATTAAAAGCAGCTATCCGAAGGTACAAGCAGTTTGGGGGGGACAGATTGTGGGTACAGAGTCGCTTTAAGTAGATGTAGTAGTGTAATAGAGAACTCTTATGTAGCGGAGCTGAATTTTTAAGGGGTTACGTAGCCTTGTAAAACGGATTGTGAATCCTTAGCTCAGTGCTGGAAGTCGAACCCTGTATATCAAGTCATGTCAGGGAAGGCTGGGCTCTCTTTGATTCTTGATGTAGCACTGACAGCATCACTTTAAGTTAATACTTTCCTAATGAGCCATTCTAATGCTGCGTTTACACGAAACGATGATTGGCCCGATCGTAGGATTACCGATGTCGGAGTAATGATTTTTTTTTCAGAACGATCAGCGTTTAGACGGTACGATACATCGTACGGAAAATTCGTTTTGCGATCTCTTAAGCCTATCTCGCACATAGGAAAAATTGGTGAACGATTGTTTACACGAAACGATCTGCGAATTTTTTGCAAACGACTATTTTAGAACATGTAAGATTAAAATGAACGTTTTCTCATTCGTTGTTCGATCGTTCACTGCGTTTACACGTACGATTATCGTTCGAATTCAATCATTATTGTGCAAATTTGCATGATAATCGTTCCGTGTAAACGCAGCATTAGGTGTTTATCAGACAGCATTCCAGATATGGTTGGGTTTCCAACTAGTAATAGTTGCAAATGATTTGATTATAACGTCAAATAATAAATCTCTTGTCGAGAGATAAATGACTGCTTCATGATAAGTTAATTTGACTCCATCCAGACAGTGGTCCTTGTCCCTGAAGAATACCTTATTGTTGAGGATCTCCTTTTTAATAATTTAATTGCTGCCTAAGAGCCCTTTTACACAGAAATTTATCTGACAGATTTTTGAAGGTGAGAACAAATCATTAAGAAAAGACTGAGATTTCTCCTCTCTTTAAATCCATTCCTGGCTTTGGCTTCAAAAATCTGTCAGAAAATCTGTGTGTGTAAAAGGACCCTTACACTTTCACTAAGTGTTGGCCACATAAATGTTTGCCCAACAGTTATCTCTCTGTCTTCCCATGCACAGCATGTGTTCCTTAAAGGGGTTAATATAGCGCTACAAAAACATGGCCACTTTCTTCTAGAGACAGCCGCACTCTTGTCTCCAGCTTGGGCGGGGTTTTGCTGCTCAGTTCCATTGAAGTGAATGGCGCTTAATTGCAAGAGTCGTGTTGTCTCTGAAAGAAAGTGGCCATGTTTTTGTAGCACTGGATAACCCCTTAAGGAGGGGTAAGCTGTGTTAGACACTATTAGACATGCCTTTTTTAAGTAAAAACTAGTGATGAGTGAGTAGTAAAATGCTCGGTACTCGAGATGAATATTTCCCGATACTCGGGTGCTCGTTTCAAGTAACGAACCCCATTGAAGTCAATGGAAAACGCGAGCATTTTTGCAGGGGACCCAAGCTTGGCCCAGAGAAGGTTGTGTGAAAACCTGTCAACCTCAGAAAATGATGGAAACACCACGGAAATGGACAGGAAACAGGCTGCCTATTTGCACCATTACGCCAAATTCTGGGCATCTTGGTCTGGGTCAGCACTGGTGGTCAATAGTGCTGACCCAGACCAAGATGGGCAAGGCACATGCGACCAAGGTCAAAGGCCAGATATTGTTCAGACTAGTTTTTGGAGGTTGTCCTTTTGAGTCTGTGTGTAAGTGGTGCTTTATGGTGTATAGCACCTCTTAAACAGGACAATGAGAAGTGAGGTTGGATATGGCTGCAACCCTGTAGACTGGCTGCAGATGACAACAGATACTGGTCAGACTGTTTTTTGGAGTTAGTTGTATGGAGTTTGTGTGTAAGTTGTGCTTTATGGTGTATGCCACCTCTTAAACAGGATGATGAGCAGTGAGTTTCTATGTAGGTGTACTACAAATCACAGCAATACAATGTACTACAGCAGCAGCACCAGCCACAAAAAAAATAAAAAAAAATAGTACTGAGGACTTCTTTGGGGTCTGTATGTAACACCTGCTGTCCCCTTTCTGCCAGCAGCCGATCACCACAGTGTGCTGCTAAAATCGTGGTAGCTGCACTGCAAGTCACAGCCAGAAGTCTGGCGTAATACAAAAAAAAACAACCTATTTTAAGCCCTTACAAGGGCTGTTGGGTTCTTTCATAGTATTCCCTCCCTAACAAGCAGCAGCTCTGTCCCTAATCTCTTCCAGCATGCATGTGAAGCGAGCACCGCTGGCCCAGATTCTTATATGCCCAGGTCATCTGATCTGGCCAACCAATCGCTGCTATTGACATGTATGGGTCCCACGTGATCGCAGGATGTACCAAAGAGTCTCCTGCATGTTTATTGGCTGAGAAATTGCGCCCAAACTTGAAGGAAAAGGATGATGCCATTTTCTCAAGTATCGCGAGATGCTCGTCCGAGCATCGAGCACCTTCAAGTACTTTAATACTCGAAGGAGTACCGAGCTCTGATGAGCATGCTCGCTCATCACTAGCAAAAAACCAACAGGCCCAGCACTTCTCTCCAACTCTCCCATAACATCTGTCAAGAGAGAGTCAGAAGGCCCCCTACAAAGTTGCCTTTTAGGGCTCTGTTACATGGAGCAATAATGCTCAGAATCAGGTCGATTATAGCTCAGTGTAATAGAGAAAACAATCATCCAATGACAATGATCATCAGCTGATCATGTGATTTTGGTCCTGGTCTAAAATTATCGTCTGCCAACCGTGCATTACTATGTGCAATAGCTATGCACAGCCGACGGCTGATGATTGTAGTATAAAAAAAGAAACTTTATACACTACCTCTCCACGCTCCCAGTGGTTTTCTGCCTCCTGCTTGCTTCCTGGAGCAACCGCGCGCTGTAGCTTAAGAGCGGGTCTGTGAACTGACAGGCCAATCACTGTCCACGGCAGTCCCGCCAGTGATTGGCTGAGCAGCCTGACAGCTCAGACTGCTCTGAAGGTGCACGGCGGCTCTAGGAAGCAAGCAGAAGGCAGAAAAACACTGGGAGCGTGGAGAGGTACGTATACAGTTTAAGGGCAAGAGCTGCAGGGACATTGCTAACAATATATATACACAACACTTGCTAAACGATTGAGCCATGTAAAAGGCTCAATAAGTTAGCTCAGATCAAGCAGATCGACGCTCGCTTATAGGAGGCATTGAGCCTTTTATTACATCCCTTGGTCGTGTGAGTTGGTTCTGTTGAAAAGTTGGGAAGACCGAAGTAGGAGTAAATAAAAGTTTCCAAAGAGGAAAGCCATAAGATGAAAGTTTTGTTTTGCTTTTACTTAGTGTTTCTTTTTGGTTCAGGATTTCAGATGCTTTCTTGGCAGCTGATCCACACATAAAGATAGAAGGAAAATCAAAAGATAAGCCGTGTACAATCTCTGAATCAGTGGAGGACATGGTCGCCTATGCCAAGCTTACAGGTGAGTTTGTATGTGAAAATCGGTAATGTTTCCCACAGGGACCAGAGTGGAACTGCTAACATCTGGTAATAGTACATTGTTATGTGGCCATTTGTGCCAAATGCATTCTAGAGGTTTTCCTCTGAAGTAAGAATGGAACTGTAGTTTTTATCTAGTTAATACTGTTACGTAGTATTTCTTTTCCTTTTTTTTTTCCAATATAATTTATTAAATTTTTTAGTAATATATGAATCAAAGTATACAGTGAGTCCAAGAAGTATTTGATCCCTTGCTGATTTTCTTTGTTTGCCCACTAATCAAGACATGATCATTCTATACTTTTAATGGTAGATGTATTCTTACATGGAGAGACATAATATTAAAAAGAAAATCCAGAAAATAAATCTAGGGAATATATATTAATTGATTTGTATTTCATGGAGTGAAATAAGTATTTGATCCCTTAGTATTCATTAGCAGTTCTGGCTTTTACAGACCAGTTAGACACTCCCAATCAACTTGTTACCTGACCTGAAGCCGCCTGTTCTCACTAATCACTTGTGTGTAAAACAACTGTCCACAGAATCAGACAGATCACACAGATTTCAAGTCTCCAACATGGGTAAAACCAATGAGCTGTCACAGGACCTCAGAGTCAGAATTGTTGACCTTCACAAAGCTGGAATGGGCTACAAAAAGATTAGTAAGGTGTTGGATGTGAAAGTAACAACTATTGGTGCAATTATCAGAAAGTTTAAAGAGTATAACATGACAATCAACAGACCTCTGCCCGGTGCTCCAAAGAAGATTTCGCCTCGTGGGGTGGCAATGATGCTGAGAACAGTCAGAAATCGTCCTGCAACCACTCGGCAGGAGTTAGCAAATGACCTGAAGGCAGCTGGGACCACAGTTTGCAAGGAAACAATTGGCAACACTTTGCGCAACAATGGATTCACATCCTGCAGTGCCCGAAAGGTGCCCCTGCTGAAGAGAGCACATGTGGAGGCGCGCCTCAAGTATGCCAATGATCATTTGAAAGATGAACCAAGTTATTGGGAGAAGGTTTTGTGGTCAGATGAGACCAAAATTTAACTTTTTGGCCTCAACTCCACCCGCCATGTGTGGAGGAAGAAAAATGCTGCCTATGACCCCAAGAACACTGTGCCCACCGTCAAGCATGGAGGTGGAAGCATAATGTTTTGGGGGTGTTTCTCTGCCAAGGGTACAGGGCTACTTCACCGCATCACTGGGAAGATGGATGGAGCCATGTACCGCACAATCCTGAGGGACAACCTCCTCCCCTCTGCCAGGGTTCTGAAAATGGGCCGTGGTTGGGTCTTCCAACATGATAACGACCCTAAACATACAGCAAAGGCAACAAAGAATTGGCTCAAGAAAAATCACATTAAGGTCATGGAGTGGCCCAGCCAGTCGCCAGACCTCAATCCGATGGAAAATCTATGGAGGGAGCTGAAGGTGAGAGTTGCCAAGCGACAGCCCACCAACCTTCATGATTTAGAGAGAATCTGCAAAGAAGAGTGGGCCAGAATTCCCCCTGGTGTGTGTGCTAAACTTGTGGTTAACTACAACAAACGTCTCACCGCTGTGCTTGCAAACAAAGGCTTTGCCACTAAGTATTGAGTGTGTTTGGCAAGAGGGATCAAATACTTATTTTCCTCATTGAAATACAAATTATTTAAAATATATTCTTTAAAATTATAATCTGGATTTTTTTTCTTGATATTCTGTCTCTCCATGTTAGAATATATCTACCATTAAAAGTGCTGAAGGATAGTGTCTATTAGTGGGCAAACAGAGAAAATCAGCAAGGGATCAAATACTTCTTTGACTCACTGTATGTACAAAGCAAGGGATACATACATATCTGAGTATCACACAAATACAAAGTATTTCTTAACCCTGCTATGTAACCAACAAAATATAATATAATACTTGGAAGTATATTAGAAGCTGTACACATGTGGGAAAAAATGGTAGTGGAACTGGGTGCACACTGCTTAAAGGGATTTTCCTTGGCTGGTTTGATCAGCCATTTTGCTGCATGAATAATACATCGCTCGTACAGTGTGGCCACATGATTAACCATGCCTTGGGTAGGGACTGCAAGCGAGCACCAATCTCACTAATAGGCGCTTGTTTGCCACATGTCATGTAGTGGAGCCAATGGGGCAAAGCTACCATCTGTGGGATTATGACTGAATGCCTCCAAGTCAGAATCCCCCCTAAAAATGACATCTTCTCTGATTGGAGTCGTTCACTTTTCTTTTCTTCCCCATCTGGCCCGGCTATCATGAAGATGTCTCCTGACCACAACTCATATACGCTGAATCTGCCAAACATTTTAGGCTCCTCACTATCCTCCCCTGTATACAAAGTCCCCATCTGTAGTGCTTACTCTCTGCGCCCCCATATGGTATACATAACCCCTTTGTGACCTCATATAGTTTATGTAGGCCTTCTTATATGTGCCCCCATATGGTGTTTATATGCTCCCCTATGTGCCCAGATTACTTTTTATATGTACCTCTGTGCCCCATATGCTTTTATGCCCCCTCTGTGCCCCATATGCTTTTATGCCCCCTCTGTTCCCCATGTGCTTTTATGCCCCCTCTGTTCCCCATGTGCTTTTATGCCCCCTCTGTGCCCCATATGCTTTTATGCCCCCTCTGTGCCCCATATGCTTTTATGTCCCCCCTGAGCTCCCATATACTTTTCTGCCCCCTCTGTGCAGCTTGCGGCACATACCGGCTGCGGCTTTATACCAGAGAAAATAAAATTTAATCTCCTCTCTGCCTGTCAGCATGCTCGGTGGGGATGATTGACAGAGAGGGGCCAGGATTGGGATTAAACTTAATTTTCTCCCTTACAAAGCCGCTGCTGCAGCCGCGGCTCGTACTTGCACAGCAGCTTTATACAGTGATGCATGGACAAATCAGCTCAATTGGGCTGATTGATCGCCTTTTTAAAGGGAACCAATGAAAAAAAAAAGCATTTAAAAAATACAAATTAGAGGGGCCGGCTGTACCATTTTAAAAATGACAAAGAGCTTAAAAAATTGTGTAAAAACATAATAAAAGCCGCACAAAAATCACAATGAAAGGCAGGTGGTCACAGAAAAAAGAAGAAAAATCCTCCCAAATTCTTAAAATTTATAAATGCAACAACAACAACAACAACAACGACGATGTGAGAGTTCTGAATCAATTCTTACATCTGTATACACAAAAGAAGAGGGGGCCATTGCTGGTAACATGTCATGTAATGTACTGAACTGTCTCACTGTAGATATGGTCCAAGATTAATTAAAGGGGTAGTGCAGCGCTAAACATTTACAAAATAACACACATTACAAAGTTATACAACTTTGTAATGTGTGTTATGTAAGTGAATGGCCTCCTTCCCCGGGTTCCCCCACCCACCCCGGAAGTGTGGTGCATTATACTGACAGCATTCGTGTCGACCCCCGGCTGCCATCTTGGGACAATGACTTAGTCTTTGGGAGGCCAGCCCCCCTCTGGCGCGTCATCAGCTGCTCAGCCGCGATTGGCTGAGCATAACTCTTAGAGATGTCGTCATTGTCCCAAGATGGCGGGCAGGGGTCGACACGAATGCGGTGAGTGTAATCCAATATTCTTAGCATATTAATAAAATATTCTTAGCATATTAAAAAAAAAAAAAAGAGCAAATTGCACAAACAAATTCACCTGAAATCCCCGAAATCTAAGATGATTTTTCGGGGTAAGAAAGTAGTCTTATACGCCGGAAAATACGGTATGTCTTTTTTTTTTTTTCAACCGTATTAACTATACATAACTAACTTTTTAAAATCAGATTTGTAAACCATAGAAACAACCTTTTTTGTGCCTGTACCCTCAGGAGATACCTCTTAGGATTGAAAAACCCAGACTTACAGTGAAATCTTCTTCCTTCTATCCCTTCCCAGATAATATTTTTGACCAGATTTTATACTCCAGTGATCCTAATCTGTCTACAGCCAGAGAAATTTTAGAGAATGTACAGTGCCGGAAACTTTATAAGTTCGTGGGAGAGACAAAACCAACAAAACATACCAACATGAAGCTGGTGAGATCTCAATGTGTATTTGCCTTTCTCATTACATTAATGTCTTTTATCAGTTTTGTTCAACCAGTCTATGTGTTACAGAATGAATATGACAAATTACAAGGTGACCTGGCAAACTTCACCCCTCAGCTTCATATGGATAATGTAATAAAAGATAATCCGATCAACAATGGTTTTCAAATCAACTGGTGCCAGAAAGTTATACAAATTTGTAATTTTTTTCTAATTAAACATATCCAGTCTTCCAGAACCTTTCAGGTGCTGCATGTCCTGCAGCAAATGGTGTATTCTTTCCAGTCTGACACAGTGCTCTCTGCTGCCACCTCTGTCCATGTCAGGAACTGCCCAGAGCAGGAGAGGTTTTCTATGGGGATTTGCTGCTGCTTTTCTGGACAGTTCCTGACATGGACAGAGGTGGCAGCAGAGAGCACTGTGTCAGACTGAAAAGAAAACATTTCCTGTAGGACATACAGCAGCTGATAAGTATGGGAAAACTTAAGAATGTTAAATAGAAGTAAATTACAAATCTGTATAATTTTTTAAAACCAGTTGATTTAAAAGAAAAAGATTTTTGCTGGAGTACCCCTTTAAAATGAAAACAAGTGCTTCCCCAGCATGTGTGACACAAACGTGTGTCGTCAGAGGTTTAGGGCTAACAGTGGACCTTCAAAAGGGGTCTTTTTTGCCTATGTAAGACATGTTCAAATGCTTCATTTTGCTTTTCAAATACACGAAGGGTAAAAGCACATGGGCCACTGGTGACTGGCTGGTGCATTCCAAAACTCCACCCTAAATTAATAAAATAAATTGGATGCAAAAAGCGGACATTGTATTTGATAATGATCTCCTCTGTTCACAGGAAGATTGTCACAAACTAAAAGAAGACCTGGCAAATTTAAGTGGGAACAAGCTTCAAGCAGAAGATTTCAGAGTGGATGTAAGCCTTCATTTTTTAGTTTTGTAAAGTTTATTTATTTTTTGCTTAAAGAGAGTGCAATCATCACAAAGCTCATTATAAATGTTTACCCATTGTGGGTGGAGCTGTTTTAGGGCTTGAGGGCACAGCATTTTCTTTTATTTATTTATTTATTTTACAGGAGTGTTTTGTGTTTTGGGCCTTTGCATTTACTGTGCGGTATAAATAACATGTTAAGGCTATGTTCGCACACAGTAATTTTGCAAAGTATTTTGATTAGTATTTTGCAACCAAAACCAGGAGGGGATTGAAAATCACACACTGTTGAAATTGAGTGGATGGCTGTCAGTTAATGGCAAACAATTGCCGTTATTTTAAAACAACGGCCATTGTTTTAAAATAACGGTTGTCATTAAGAGACGGCCATCCATGCAATTTCAACAGTGTGTTTTTCAATCCCCTCCTGGTTTTGACTGCAAAATACTGACTAAAATACTTTAGCAAAAATACTGTATAGGAACATAGCCTTAGCCTAAAGGATTTTTCTCTTTGAAAAAGTAAGTAGTCTAAAAATTGGGTAAAAAGAAAGTGAACCTTTTCTCATTGAACATATTACCTCTGCTTCAGTGTCAGGTGAACAATGTACACTGCATAATTGAAGAGGTTGTGCCTGGAGTGATAGTGAATTACCATTTCCAGCCTGTACACAGTTTATTAAAAATAGCAAAAAAGTCTTTAGTAGAGATGAGCAAATATGATTCGATCAAGATGGTATTCGATCAAATATTGCGGTATTCGAAAGATTCGAATTCAAACGAGTACTGTGACGAATACGCGGGTAACATTCGAAAGCCCTCCCATCACACTTGGCGCTTTTTTAAATCCAACGACCATGCAGGGAGGCCGTGAGGGACCCCGGGAGTACACACGCAGCGCGAAAACGGCGTCTACCCTCATTGGATGGCTGAACCACATGACCTCAAATATTTAATACTTGGCTCCCGCCTCTCGACTGCAGATGCGCTTTCAACCTAGCCAAGGGAGAGATCTTGCAGCAGGGAGAGATAGGTTTTTAGTAGTGATTTGGTTAGGCAGGCTTACTATAGAATTTAAAAGTCCTTTTTAGGCATAAGAAATAGATGATATAACAGCAGCAGGTGTATTTATTCCAGTACCCTGTATGTACAAGTGACTTAAAGTGTCCCTGGTTTAGCCTACTAAGGGCACATTATACATATTGTTCCAGTAGCCCAGTAAAAGGCACGTCATACATACTGTTCCAGTAACAGTCATACAGCATGATGCGTGATACGCGCAAATAACATGACGCTCTACGGACGCACATTGGAATCATGTATGTAACGCTGCGCAAGAAATACGAATGAAATGTGTGAACATTGCCGTAAACAGTTGTAAAGTGTTCGTAAATATTTTTCCTCCCAAATGCGGAGAGTGGCATTATACTGCGATTTTGGGGTGTTGGGTGCACCCAGGCATGCTCCCCCTGATGTCCCAGTGTCATTCCGGAGGTGTTGGCATCGTCTAGGGAGGTTTCATGGGGGACTTGGTGACCTCCAAGTGGTCAAATTTTGATTTCAAAGTGTCGCAAATATTTTTCCCATAGACTATAATGGGATCGAATATTCGTTCGAATAGTCGAATCTCGGTGCCTATTCGATTCTAATTCTCGAAAGTTGAATATTTCACTACTCGCTCATCTCTAGTCTTTAGCTTTATTCTGTTGGTCAGTTTTATTTTTTCATCAATGGTGCATTGTGAGGGCTTGTAGTTTGGTAGCTCTGGCCTTTCTGGTACAATTTTGGTGCACTTATGAAAGCCATGTCTTTTACTTTTTGTCGAGACAGAATAAACAAAACTATTCAACAATATTTTTAGTTTTATTACTTATTTATTTTAACCCATTCATGTCACAGCTAATTTTAGTTTCTGATTTTTTTTTTAACACGAGGAAAGAGGAAAAAACTATAGCGCTTTCATTTCTTCACCTACAGACCCAGACGAGTCCCAGTCCCAGATGAATATTTATTTTTAGTGACACCCATTATACTTTCTCATGATATGCTTAAGTTTTCCATAAAATCTGCTGTAAAATTGGAAAAAAAAAAAACTTTTATGCTGTTCACAATGTTGTAAAACTGACATGGTACTGTATCTCGTTCCCCAAATTAATACAATTATAGTGATAAGCTTATCTAGTTATAACTTATATCACTTTTATTTTAATGCTTTTAAAATATTAAAACCTTAAAAAAAAAAAAACTGAATGTGTTTAGAATTGCTCTATTACCATTCTTTATTTTTTTTTTTTTTTTTTTTTTGGTATATGGGGCTTTTTGAGGTTTTATGTTTGCGCCACAATCTGTACTTTCTATTGGTAACTTCCTTACGTATATGTAACATTTTTATCACTTTTTTAAAAAAATTTTCTGTATTTAAGGTGACCAAAAAGCTGCAATTTTGCATTTAGTGGGTTTTTGTTGCGGTAACATCATTTCCTGTGTAAGATCACTAGTACGATAATGTAATAGTTTGGGCCATTCTGCACAGAGCGATATCAAATTTTTTTACAATTAATTTAATTTTTATTTATAAAATGCGAAAAGGTAGGTGATTTAAACTTTAGTTATGGTATGGGATTTTTATTAATAAAAAAATTCTATAATAACTGCACTGATCTCTCAGAGATCAGTGCTCGACTACTATGAGTTGCTGAAGCCCATAGTAAATGATTGCCAAGCCAGGATCAGCGTCCTAGTGGTGCCTAGTCCCAGCCTGGGCAAAAGGACTGTTCGTCCCTCAGTGATCGTGGTGATCACGCACATGGGGGGGGGCCCTCTTACTGGCACAGAGTAACTGTACGTCATGGTGCCAGAAGGTGGTACCATTCACCACAAAGGATAAACAACATATTAGCTTCATGTAAACTCATCAGTAGCTTCCAATCACAGTGTTGCAGAAGGCACTGATGGGATGATAAAAGGAGCCTCCTCCCTTTGTCTAAAGGCCCTATTACACAAAGCAGCAGACTGCCACTATCTCCTATGGGCTGCCCAGACGACCGCCCAGGCAGCCCCCCCCCCCCCCCCCCCCCGCACTTACCCGTTCGATGTCGGCGCCTGTAACGGCACCAGCAGCGAGCGGGGAACGAAAGGCAAGTGAGTGCTGACCTGACAGGTCAACGCTCACGTGCTCCTTTGAATTGCCTGCCCCTTGTAATAGGGCCTTAAAGGGATAGTGCGGCGTTTCAAAATTATTCACTAAGGGTACAAACCCACTTGACGTATTTGCTGCGTGAATCAGTCTTAAAAATAAGCAGGCAAAACGCAGGTTGGCTTTATACAATTGTTCTGCGTTAAAATACGCAATTGCGTATTTTTGAAGTGTGAAGCTACATGGGTTTTTTGCACAGGTTGTTAACAACTGATGCTTTGCTAACAACAAGCTTCACGCTTCAAAAATACGCAATTGTGTATTTTAACGCATTCAAAAATACGCAATTGCGTATTTTAACGCAGAACAATTGTATAAAGCTAACCTGCGTTTTGCCTGCTTATTTTTAAGACTGATTCACGCAGCAAATACGTCAAATGGGTTTGTACCCTTAATAACACACTTTGTAATGTGTGCTATGTTCGTGAATGGCCCCCTTCCCCGTGTCCCCCACCATCAGAAGTGTGATGCACTATACTCACCTGATTCGTGTCGACCCCGGCCGCCATCTTGGGACAATGACGTCATCTTCGGTAGGCCGACCGGACCGTTCTAGCCGCCCCCCCCCCCTCTGCCGCGTCATCAGATGCTCAGCCACGATTGGCTGAGGATAACTAAGCTCAGCCAATCGCGGCTGAGCAGCTGATGACACAGCAGAGGGGGGCCGGCATGAGGGACGGCTGGAGCCTCCCGAAGATGACGTCATTGTCCCAAGATGGCGGCCCGGGTCGACACAAATCGAGTATAGTGCATTACACTTCTGGGGGTGGGGGGGACACAGGGAAGGGGGGCATTCACTAACATAACACATATTACAAAGTTGTATAACTTTGTAATGTGTGTTATTTAGTGAATAATTTTGAAACTCCGCACTACCCCTTTAACCACTTAGATGGCATGGTCATTGTAGGTTGTATTAAACAGCCAACCTCTGTCATTGCAGAAGACTGTCTGCTGTAATATACAACCCCTGCCCATCTGCGCAAAGAGGCTAATTATATTGTTGAGTATACACTATTCCCATCTGTGGTTTCTAGGATGTGTGATCTGTGTTTGTGCTCTTTATTAATACAGATCATTAATATGAATTACGGAATGAAAGATAAGGATCCGGTTGAAAATGTGTTCTTTTACAAGAAGTCTGATCCAACAAAGACTGAACAAATCCAAAAGGATGAGGTAGGACTGTAGTCCTGATGTTGTTTTTTCATTCTTAGGCCAGTTTCACACACAGTATCGCAGCAGATTTCACAGTTTGTTTCAATCAGCCCTATAGACAGGCAAATGCTCAGTTGCTGCTACGTTCTAAACCCTACAGAGTAATGATGGGACCGAGACTTTTCTACTGATCTGTGAAGGTTTCTGTGATTTCTCTCCTATTCTGTGAAAAGGTGATAAATGTGCATTGGTGGACAGACTCTTTTAGAGTTCTTCTGCCCTCTGCTCGCTTTCAGAAGCCGCTGTTATAGCTTCAAACTGGGTCTCTGAACTTACAGGCCGCTCAGCCAATCAGTGGCCAAGATGGGACTGCCATGGTCAGTGATTGGCTGAGCAGCCTGTCAGTTTAAAGACCCACTCTGAGGCTATAACAGCGGCTTCAGAAAGCGAGCAGAGGGCAGAAGAACTCCGGGGACCGGGGAGACGTAATGTATACAGTTTTATTTATTTTTTTTAGACCCTTTTTTTAATAAGATAAACATACGAATGGGACTGAGCTTCCTGTGCATATTTACGGGGAGTTTAGTCAACACCTACTTTAAATCTATTAAACGAGAATATGAGATTATAACATGAAGTGATGTCACTACCCTTTAATATTTTTGTTGCATTGCCTAAAGCTTAGTTACTGTATATACTTTCAGTGTACATTATATCCCAATGGACACCAATTAATTGATAGTGATATAGTGCTACTGAAGCACAGTAGGTAGGACCTGGCACCACTGACCGCTACACAACTTTATTAGGCATTAAAGTGTCGCTGTTATAACTTTCAAAATCTAAAATCAACAGTAGATGTGAAATGTGCAAGTTTGCCATTTACATTTATTATATTTTTTTAGTTATTCTTTAAAACAAAGCTATAATAAAGCAAATACACCTTTTTTTTAAGGTGGCTTTTTAGTTTTGTGCTGGTCTGTACAGTACAGAATGTCACAGGTCAATGGGGGAGATTTATCAAACTGGTGTAAAGTAGAATTGTCTTAGTTGCCCCTAGCAACCAATCAGATTCCACCTTTAATTTTCCAAAGAATCTGCAAGAAATGAAAGGTGGAATCTGATTGGTTGCTAGGGGCAACTAAGACAATTCTACTTTACACCAGTTTGATGAATCTCCCGCCAATGTGTGTCAATCATATGGCTGTGAGCGCTCAATGAATAAAAAAACAAAAAAAAAAAAAAAACTGAACACAGGAAGTGTCAGCTCTATATCACGTTCAGAGCTCAAGTGTGAAGGAGGAAACACTAAGGGGGAGATTTATCAAACATGGTGTAAAGTGAAACTGGCTGAGTTGCCCCTAGCAACCAATCAGATTCCACCTTTCATTCCTCACAGACTCTTTGGAAAATGAAAGGTGGAATCTGATTGGTTGCTAGGGGCAACTGAGCCAGTTTCACTTTACACCATGTTTGATAACTCTCACCCTAAGAGCCCTATTACACCAAAAAATGTCTGACAGATATCTGACAAATTTTTTCAGCCAAAGTCAGGAAAGTACTATAAACAGAGAACAGGTTGTAAAGATAAAACAGATTTCAACTCTTTTCAAATCCACTCCTGGCTTTGGCTGAAAAAAATTTGTAAGATAATCTGTCAGACATTTTTTGGTGTAATAGGGCCTTAAAGCGTAACTGTCTTTTTTTATTGCAGAAATCAGTAGTATAAACAATTTTAACCCCTTCCCTTCGCAGGACGTACCGGCACATCCTGCAGGGGGTGGGGAGGTTCAGAGAGGGGCCGCAATCTCAGCTACTTACTGCAGCACGGGACTGTGGCTATTAGCGGGTGCCACCGATTGGCCGCGCCCCCTAATTAGGACAGTTAGATGCAGCTGTCAAACATTTTTTCTAGATCAAATGTATTGATCGCTTTTTATTTTTTTTTTATACAAAAAAAAAAGCAATCTGCGTATTTTTACAGCTTTTTTTCACGCCGTTCACCGTGCGGGAATAATAATGTTTTATTTTAATAGATCGGACGATAACACATGCTACAGAATATAATATGTTAATTAACTTTATTACTTTCTATGTGTTTTATGTATGAAATGGGAAGGGGGGTGATTTACACTTTTATTGGGGGAGGGGCTTTGGGGCACTTTTTAAAACTTTTATTTATTAATTTATTTTCACTTTTATAGTTCCCTTAGGGAACTATCACTTACATACAATAGATCAGTAACACTGATCCCTGCTATGCCATAGCATTGCAGGGATCAGTGTTATCTGCGATCTTCTGATAGATGCTCCGGTCACTTATACTTAAACGCGGCAATCGCGGTGTTTAAGGGGTTAATGGCAGGGGCCGCGCAATCGCAACGGCCCGCCATTGAGATTGAGGGCCTGGCTGCAGATAGCAGCCTGTCCTCACCAGCTATGGGGCGGGCTCAGCTCGTGAGCTCGCTCTATAGCCCAGGACCGCGCCAGGGCGTACATTTACATCCTCCTGCGATAAGGCCCAGGCAGTGAGGGTGTAAATGTATGCCCTTTGTCGTTAAGGGGTTATTACAACTTTAAAAATAAAGGTAAACTTGGTTTATAGAATATAAAACTAAAAAATATTTATATATAACAAATATTATACAAGAAGACCAAAACCAAGGCTTACAGCTGAAATTCATAGTTTAATTTTCACATAAAAATTAAAAATCACATCTCACATAAAAACAAGTTACCAAAAGGTTATGAGAAAAATGGCGTCCTACAAACACACTGCTTTAGATCATGGAATAAAAATATAAAATCCTCTGTTGTCTGGAGTCAATACGTATGTTGCTGTCTCTAATGCATCATAGCATGACACCCAAAATTGGACTAAAAATTGTTTAATTCCGGCCGCTATCTCTAGACACATCTAAAAAATACAATCTAAACCGATCATATTGACTCACCCATGGCAGTGTGGTAGTGCTTGGGGTCAATATAGGTTTTATAAAAGAGGCTTTTTATTGGAGATTTTTTAGTGGGTTTATAAGGATACAGGGGTAAAGGAATAGACCCCTTGGTGACAATTTATTGCCGATACCCATTGGAACGTGTGTTTCTAATTATATATAACAAATCACTGTATAAATAATATACACTCACACATATTTGCATTTATAGGTTTCACTCTTTCTCCCAAAACATTTCGCAGAGCAGTTCATCCGTGTCTACTGTACACAATTGGATGATGACAGTCTGAAAGTTGCGAAATATTGTTTTGAGGAATGGCGCAAGGTATTGTTCAGACAGTAGTTTAATGCATTATTTTAACTAAGGTTGAAGTTTTGTTGTTACGAATCTAAGGCTGGGTTCACACTTCGTTTTGGCAATCCGTTTTCTTCATCAGTTTTTGCAAAAAATCAGATGAAAAACGGATGCATTTGTGTGCATCAGTTTTGATCCGTTTTTTCATCGCATTCCACTATAAAAAGAACGGATCAAAACGCATCTTTTTTTTTTAATGTACACAAGGTCCGCTACGTTTTTTTTAAAAAAGGGATGTGTTTTGATCCTTTTTTATATTGGAAGTCAATGGGAAAAGGGATCAAAACATTAACACAAATGCATCTGTTTTTAATGGTTTTTTTTGCAAAAACGAATGAAAAAGACGGATTGCAAATATATCTATAAACATGTACTCATGCACTAAATAACGGAACAAAACAAACAACAAATATATGTTCAAATAATAGGATATTGATAATACAGTTTCATTAAAAAAAATTCAGAAAGCCTTACTATTTTAATTATTAATAAAATTCTGTAAGAAAGTTTGAAATTATAGATATATAATTCACTAATATACTGTTATCACTGATAGTACTGGCTTCAGTGTGCATTTGCGTGTAGCATGCAGCCACGATAGTGGGGAAAAAAAGGTCAGCTCACCCTCGGGACAGTGTGAACTGGGTCCTGTCCTTGAAGCACAGCAGGAGGGGAAAGCGGGCCGACTCCCGTATTTAAGGTAGTTGTAGAGATATGGAAAAATCCTCCAAAAATAAGTTAAAATCAGAAAGTCTTTATTGGGAACATGCAATACAAAATAAAAAACATTGATGTTCAAGGGAAAAAATGCCAACATGTTTTGGACTATGCGTCCTTACTCATGGGTAGGGTAACAAGGTATGAGTAACATGTTATATTGTATATGTATATTATATAGTATATGTACAAGTGCAACAAATTAGCACCATCACATGGCATCAGGAGGAGGATATCCTTTTTTGCATCTCTAATTAACATTCTAGAGGGGGATGGGCATATCTCTCCCCCTCCTGATGACATGTGATGGTGCTAATTTGTTGCACTTGTACATATACTATATAACATGTTGCTCATACCTTGTTACCCTAGCCATGAGTAAGGACGCATAGTTTCAAGGGCTGCATGAGCAATACAAGGATCATTCATACAGCCCATCTGCTCGATTTCTAGATCTCACTGATCAGCGCTTGTTTGCGGCCCCCAAGGCCAAGAAACCTCTACAACTAAAAGGACCATTACTTACGTGGCAAAACAAAGCACATAAATACTAAATGACATATACGTATCAAACTTTGGTGCACAAGTGGACAAAAATGTGGCACATGAGGAATAGTTAATTTGCCCCTATGGAGGGCTTTAAACATATGGGGGGACTTTTACTAAGGAGTGTAATTTGTGTGACTATTATAATGGGGATTGGTGTATATTTTGTTCCAATATCTTGTAACTGATTTATTAAAATGTAGCACTGCCACGGTGAATGCATCTAAGTAAAAAAAAGTCACAAAAACTAAAAAAAAAAATTGTGCAAACAAATTCACCTGGTACTGATCAGATGTTGGCCTGCACCAGTTTTTGTGACTTTTTAAAAAGTCGCAAATGAGAAATTGGGCGCAAATCCCGGATTATGTGAATCTTAGGGTGAATACTCAAAACAGGCAGATTAATTAAAAAAAAAAATAAAAAAAAGTTGCATCTAGAAAATATTCACCTGTTGAATACCGGTTCATAAATAGGACTTAGACCAAAAATTTCCCCCATGGTTTTTACAGTCATTCGGGCCAAAAATGATTCCAAAGATACTAGAATCGCAACTAATCCCCTCTCATCATGGCTACAAAAGCATACAAGACACACTTCTGAACCTTATATACAAAAATATTTTCATTTTTTCTATTTATTATAAAGTTGACATTCATTTAAAAAATAAACATTATAAAACTCTTTATCCTTCGCTACTAATATTAATCTAACAGATGTGTTAACGGGAACCTGACACATCAGTCCCTCCTCATCATTAGGAATGTCCCTGGGACATTTTCTCCTATTCATCACTTGTGTGAACACGGCACATGGGCTGGATGTTAAGGCAATGTTCAATGTGCAATGTTCAAACAGGTGAAGAATAGGAGAAAATGTTCCAGGGGCATTCCTAATGATGAGGGGGGCGGGGAGGATGGACCGAGGGGTGTCTCAATCCTAATGCACAGACACTCTAGGCCACGCCAATTTGACACCGGGCTGCCAGTTTAAAAGTAGTTTTTTAAGACAATAACTGCATCATCTGCCAAACAGACCCCAGGACGGATCTTGGATTAAAAGCAGCTATCCAAAAGTACAAGTGGTTTTTGAGGGTCAGATTGTGGATACAGAATTGCTTTAAGTGTGTTCTAAAATAAGAGGCACCCACATGGTGCCCTGGTGTTTCCCCCCCCCCCCCAACATAGGGGCTATATTTGTTTACTTCACATAAATGTATATTAGATACATTTGATTACATTAGTAGAACTTAAATATAAACTTGAATGTTTTGAATGCTATTAAAAAAAAAATATATAATTTTCATAAAAATCACAAAACCTTGTATATATGTTTCCCCAGGAGAATAAAAGCTGCGGCAAACCATCGGTAAGTGAAAAATGGTTACTTACTTTTCTTCCGGATCAGGTGCAGATATATAATATATATATATATATATATATATATATATATATATATATATATATATATAATGCATTCCAAAAAAGTCGGAGATATGACCGTTTCACGCTGTAGCGCATCATCTGGCGCAAAATGAACATGTCATCATGGCGCTGTTTAAAACTCAGCAGTGGTCATGCCTATGCAAATAGTATAATTTAGAACAGACAACTTTTACAAATATTTACACACACATGCCATCACCATATTAAAAGGTGTAAATATTTACAAGAACGCAATCATTTCGTTTCTATCATTAGGTCCAAGTGTGTTTATTGCCCCCTGTACGGATAAATCCAGGCCGCTTCTTTTCTCAACAGTGTTTTGTAACAATCTCCCCCACCCTCCTTGGGGCTGTTATTGTTAAAAACAGACACATTACCACTATTCATTTCCCTAACATGAGATATCAATCTCTAAATCTCTATTTCTAGAAGTTCTCTAAGGGTATAAACCCACACACCGTATATGCAGCGTATTTACTGCTGCGATACGCAGCAAACTCGCAGCAAACTCGCAGCAAAATCACAGCAAAATCGCAGCAGATTAGATCTAAATAACTGAACACAGCATCAAATCTGTACCAACAAATCTGCTGCGTATTTGTTGCATATCTGCTGCATATACGGTGTGTGGGTTTATACCCTAAATCTGGTTTGTGAGTCACGTATGGTCTTACCTATATAAAAAAGACCCACACACACAGGATAGCATAGACCAAAAAACTAGATTTACATGTAAAGAACGGTCTTATTTTCACATCTAAAGTTACCTTGCAGAAGATTTTTCTTAAGCCAATTTTTGTGGAGATGAGGGCGCACGTGCCCACGTCTCCACCTGTCCTCCCTTCCCTGCTGCAAACTGTACCCGAATTAAAATTCCAGTTTCTCGGTGAGTGCCCGTATCTTTTTCTACGATTTCCAAATCAAAAGCTACAAATTGTTCCTGTGTCCCTGACCAATAGACAAAAATATTGTCCATAATTCTTAGAAATGTAACAATGAACTTAGAAATTTTTGAGTAAAAATATGTATTTACTGCAGATAATTTATTTACTAAGAAAATATTAGCTAGGGAACAAGCTACAGGGGTCCCCATTGCCATCCCAGATACTGGTTTATACCATTTTCCTCCAAGCATGAAAGCATAAACTCAAGTGCCTCTCCCACAAAATGACTAAAGGACTCAGTTTTCTCCGTTTCTCGGAGAACCTCCAGGATCACCTGTACACACGCATCATGTGGGATGCAGCTGTACAGGCTCTCCACATCAATGGAGACTAGGGATTAACCCTCCTGCCACACAATGTCCTCTATGGCTCTCAAAAATTCCCCAGTATCTTTTAGATATGTCGGAATGCTACTGAGGATTGGGCGTAACAGCCAATCCAGGTACTTCAAAATTCCCTCAGTCACTGAGCCGATCCCTGTCACAATGGGGCAGCCAAGAGACTGGCTCAGTGATTAATGTATATTGTTTATATATTACTTTTTTTTTTTCCTTTCAAATCAACTTGTGTCAGAAAGTTACAGATTTGTAATTTTCTTCTATTTAAAAATCTCAAGTATTCCAGTACTTATCAGCTGCTGTATGTACTGCAGCAAATGTTTTATTTTCCAGCCTGACACAGTGCTCTCTGCTGACATTTCTGGGCAATATAGGAACTGTCCAGAGCAGCAGCAAATCCCCATAGAAAACCTCTCCTGCTCTGGACAGTTCCTGACATGGACAGAGGTGGCAGCAGAGAGCACTGTGTCACACTGGAAAGAATACATCACTTCCTGCAGGACATACAGCAGCTGATAAGTACTGGAAGACTGGAGATTTTTTAAATAGAAGTATATTACAAGTCTATATAACTTTCTGACACCAGTTGATTTGAAAGAAAAAAAAAAAGATTTTCGCTGGACAACCCCTTTAAGAGAAAGCAGAAGTAAATAAAATATTTTTTTACATTTATTTTCATTTTGTAATAAATAGAAAAAGATATTTAATGTGTTTTTTTATTTTTAAAGGAAACGCAGTAGAGCTGCATACCGGAAATTTTCTAAATACACACATGGAGACCTTGGAGCAAATGTTAGGAAGCCAAATCCTTCTTGTGTTGTAAATCGTATAAGAGAAGCTTTTCCTGATCCAGATGAAGACTATGAGGGTTTTAGAGGGAAGGAAGACTTTCCTGCTTAGGACATGACTTAAAGGGAATGTGTCACCTAATCTTTATTTTTTTTTATCTAGAGGTGAAATGTATTCTTCATATTTGTTATTAGAGATAAGCGAACCTAGAGCATGCTTGAGTCGATCTTAACCCGAACTTTCGGCATTTGATTAGCTGGGGCTGCTGAACTTGGATAAAGCTCTAAGGTTGTCTGGAAAACATGGATACAGCCAATGACTATATCCATGTTTTCCACATAGCCTTAGGGCTTTATCCAACTTCAGCAGCCACCGCTAATCAAATGCCGAAAGTTCGGGTTCGGATCGACTCAAGCATGCTCCAGGTTCACTCATCTCCATTATGTATTTTTGGAAAATATTTTTTGTTTATTGCCTTGTCAGGAAATATGAAAAATTAAATACAAACTTTTCTTATTTCCCACCCTTGACCAACAGAGGGAGCTAACATGGTAAACTGGTGAAGGCAAGCAACATGTAACTTGACTGCTGCAAATTTAAGCCTTGCCCCTCCTGCTGGTGAGGGGGTGGATATTGAAGCCAGAGGTCACTTACTTCCCAGGCTCCAGCCCCGGGTCCCGGATGGCGCTGCCCTGTACTCCATTCCCGCGGCAGTTCCCTGGTTAAAGCTGCTGCTTGAGACGTGACATCTCAAGGCAGCTCTGCCATTCAGTGGCCGTGGAGGGACTCCGCTACGGCCGCTGAATGGCAGAGCTGCCTTGAGACGTCTCAAGCCGCAGCTTTAACCAGGAAGAGGCCGCGGGATGGATGTACGGGGCGTTGCGATACGGGAGTCGGCACTGGAACCGGGAAGGTAAGTGACCTCCAGCTTCAATTTTCACCCCCTTCCCAGCAATCCCTCAAAATACCCCTCGGCTCAGAGTACCCCTTTAAGGCAAATTATCAACTGCATTTGGCAGATTAATGACCATTATGGCCAATAATCGCTTCATGTTATAATTTGCAACGGTCAGCCGACATGCACAATGTCAGCTGATCGTTGCCTTTCAACATGTTGAAAGAATGACAGCATAGTAACAATCTGCTGTCATCGCTTCTCATTACAGGAGCAGCGGCAGCAGACCGCCGCTGTGTCATAAGGGCTCCATCTCGGCTCCCCCTGCACGTACCCGCTTACTGCTGGCGCGTGTAATAGTGGCCTATTACAGGTCTATTGAGGTCTATGCACAGGGAGCTGCCATAAAGCAACAGTGTAAGTGTGGTGCAGGCCCCATTACACAGATGCTATTACAAATGGCAGCCCCCAGTGCAGCACATTGATGATTACATAAAAAGGAACTAGAACACTGATAAAAGTTTAACAATTTTTTGAAGCATTGCTGTGACAGAAATTATAGTGAAAATGTGAAAAAGTGACATATTCCCTTTAAGATATGTAGACTCAGGTTTAGTGATGAGCGAAACTCGAGCATGCTTGGATTTTTTCTGAACCCGAGTGTGCAGCATATGATTACCAGTGGGTGCAGCCTGGAAAACATGAATATAGCCTATGGCCATGTCCACACAACGGGCGTGAGTTATAAAATACATACATTGTATGTGAATGAATGGAATCCCGGCCAGAGCATATACACATAGTATACGCTCCGGCCTATGACTGTTTCCATGTTTTCTAGGACTTCCTAGCTGCATGCAGCATGCAGCTTCTTCAGCCACTGGTAATCAAATGCTGCACACTCGGGTTTAGCCAAACCCAAGCGCCTCATCACTACTTGTTTTTCATTCCATTAAATAGTTTCTATAATAACTGATTGTGTGTATATTAGGGCTGGGCGGTATACCGTCAAAATACCGATACCGTCACTGGCGTCGGTTAACCGACCTCAACTCTGCCAGGACGGTATCTGCGGTATTTCACCCCCTCACCCGGCGGCCGCATGCTCTGCATCCCTCAGATCTCTCTCCCTGATCCTCCGATTCACCTCCCAATACCAGCCAGGGCACACATATGCAAGGTATGGAAGATCCTGCTGCGGGGGGCTGAAGATGAAGAGACTGACAGGCTGCGCACAGGCGTGCTGTGTGCTCAGCGCTGCTGCTGCCGCCGGCGGCTCATTTCTCCTAGCTTCTTTGAAAGCTGCACCGTGTGCCCTGCCCCCCCCTCTCCCGTACATGAAGTGGCTGCAGGAGGTAAGCTATAGGTCGGCATATCCTCGCTCCCATGGGCACCGCACTCTCTCCCGCACAGGAATCCTCGTCGCCCGTTATCTTTTGCTGGTAGCAGCCATGCGTGACGCTCAGCCCGGGACACAGATACATGTGCTACATCACTGAGTGACAGGGGCCGAGGATTCCTGTCGGGGGTGCGGGGGTGGGTGAAGAGAGAGAGAGAGAGCGGTGCTCGGGGGAGCACGGAGGTGCCGACCCATACCTGACCCCAACTGTGTGTGTGTGTGTGGGGGGGGGGGGAGATGGGGGGGACAGAACAGCATGTGACAGTGACTGGGGGTAGAGAGATGGATAGATAGGAGGTAGATAAAGAGATAGATAGGAGATAAATAGATAGGAGTCCTATCTCTCTCTCTCTCTCCTCTCTATCTATCTCCTCTCTATCTATCTATCTATCTATCTATCTATCTCCTCTCTATCTATCTATCTATCTCCTCTCTATCTATCTATCTATCTCCTCTCTATCTATCTATCTATCTCCTCTCTATCTATCTATCTCCTCTCTATCTATCTCCTATCTATCTCCTCTCTATCTATCTATCTCTCTCTCTCTCTCTCTATCTCCTATCTGTCTATCTATCTATCTATCTCCTTCCTATCTGTCTGTCTATGCTGTATAGATAGATAGATATAGCTAACAATATAGGCAACACACTAAACGAACTGTGGGTGCCAGCAGACGAATCCCAGACCTTGGACCAAGTCAGCTTGTAAAAAAATACTCTGCAGCACTCTGATGGTAATACAAACGTGAAAATGTGAATTTATTCCATATAACAATGTGCAGCAAACTTCACAAGTAATATATGACATTTTGGTGTCTCCTATGCCATTTTCAAGTGCCACTTGAAAATGGCGTAGGAGATGCCAAAACATTGTATTACTTTTGAAGTTTGTTGCACATTGTTATATGGAATAAATTCACGTTTGTATTACCTTTGGAAAATAGGGTTTTCAAAAGGGGTGTGGCTTTTAAAAGGGGCGTGTCATAATTATCGTTCAATTTATCGTCACCGCGACGACATGTACGATAAACCGCGATATTCATTTAGGCCATTATCGCCCAGCCCTAGTGTATATTTATATATTTTATATATTATATATATATATACATATATACATACACACACATATATTTCAAATTAAATTTCTTTCTATAATTGCAAGTGTATTTTAATATTTTAACATTATAACATTTTTAGTTAATATTGTTTAGGTTAAAGGGCAACCTTTTAAGTATACATACACACACACACACTATCTACAATAATAACTATTGTATGTCACTTACTAGAATATAGGCCTTGCACTGCAGCAGATTGACATGTATTACCCAATGCTCCCCATAGTCATCATTATTTTTTTTTTTTTTACAATGACGAACCCCTTTAATTCTTGGAGAATATTTTTGGTATCACCGTAACAACACCCGCAATAACCATGTGGTGGCTGTAGAAAATTCAAAGTTAGAAAAATGCTAATTTAGGTATTCTGTTTTCATGAAGCAGGCATTTTTCACAAGAAAAATTAATGTATATTGAAATTTACCACTTACCTAAAGTACAATGTCACATAAAAAAAAAAATCTCAGTAACATGGATAAGTTATAGCATCATGGAGCTATAACCACATAAAGTCACACAGGTCTGATTTAAGAAATGGGCTCTGGCCAATATTAGATTGGGCCTGAAACGGTTAAATAGAAGCAATTGCTAATTGGCAAATGTCCAACTGTAGTGGTACGTATATGTATTACCAATTCTACAAAAAGGGCATGACAGGACACCACAGTGCACAATAACATTCAAGCTTTATAAATTCATAGAAGCAAATATTGATAATTATAAAATCCACTAAAAACAGAGATTTAAAAAGAAAAAAGGTGGGAGTACTGGGTACACGATTTAAAACTATGCATAAAAAGGTCTAAGAAGGTTGTTGTCAGAGATAGCGAAGCAGTCCTGGGACATGCACCGTGGGTGCGGGTGGCTACTGTGGTGCTGTGTATGTAAACCCCTGGTTAACAGGTTCACTGCACTAATTCTTCATCTATTGTTTTCTTATGTTCAAATCCTGATTGTGTTTACTTTTTCTTAGATTAAAGAGATGCAAGCGTCTAATGGTGCGTTTACACAGAGATTTATCTGACAGATTTTGGAAGCCAAAGCCAGGAATGGATTTGTGAAGAGGAGATCTCAATCTTTCCTTTATGACCTGTTCATAGTCTGTTCCTGGCTTTGGCTTCATAATGCACACAGGTTTACGTGTATCATTTGATGGTTGTATACTTTTTTTTTTTATAATTATAAATTGTTACCTCTATGAAATAATAAAGCTTTTCAATCTAATCTGCATTGTGTTGTGTCATTTTTGTAGGATTGTGTATTTTTGTATTGGTTGGCTGTAGGCCCAAAAATATATTCTGATTTGTGTATAGATTTTGTAAATCAGCTTTCCTAACGAAAGAAGCTAGGTGTAAGGGGCAGGTTACACATTTCTGATGCCACGATTTTCTTGACCACATTGCCCAGCTCCAGGTTCTGTCTACTCTTAAAAAAAATAAATAAATAAATATGTTTTTCCTTATAGGAGAAACCTTTTTTCAAATCAACTGGTGCCAGAGATTTGTAGTTTACATCTATTAAAAAATATCAAGCCTTCCAGTACTTATCAGCTGCTGTATG
Organism: Dendropsophus ebraccatus; assembly: GCF_027789765.1. Classification (NCBI taxonomy): domain Eukaryota; kingdom Metazoa; phylum Chordata; class Amphibia; order Anura; family Hylidae; genus Dendropsophus; species Dendropsophus ebraccatus. Next base: position 12,313,800 of record NC_091467.1, read on the forward strand.
TCCTGCAGGAAGTGTGTATTCTTTCTGTAGTCTGGAGAGCAGGGGAGGTCTTCTATGAGGATTTGCTACTGCTCTGGACAGTTTCTGACATAGACAGAGGTGGCAGCAGAGAGCGGAGAGAATACCACTTCCTGCAGGACAAACAGCAGCTGATAAGTACTGGAAGACTGGAGACTTGTTAATAGAAGTAAATTATAAATCTCTGTCACTTTCTGACACCACTTTTTTGGTAAACAACCCCTTTAAGGCTTCCCCCCCCCCCCCCCCCCCCCCCCCCCCAACGTTCCATGGATTATGGATTATCAGAACTCCTAGTATCATGTATCCCTCCGAAACAGTTTAACCCCATAAGGACACAGACATTTTTAATTTTTAAATATTTGTTTTTTTTCCTCCTCTGGTTTAAAAGGCCATAGCGCTTGCATTTTGTCACTTACAGACCCACATGAGCCCTTATTTTTGCAATTCCAATTGTACTTTTCAATGACAAAGAATTTTTCCATAAAATATGCTGCAAAACTGGAGGAAAAAAACTTGTGCAGTGAAACTAGAAAAAAAAAACAAAACAAACAAACAGCTTTTTGGGGGGTTTCGTGTTTACTCCGTTTGCCCTGTGGTAAAACTGACACATTATCTATTGTTTATTAAGTCAGGACACTTACGATAGGCAACATATATAACTTCTTCTATTTGCTGACCCATAGTAAACAATTGCTGAGCCAGGATCATTCCTAGAGATGAGAGAATTTACATTACAAACAAAGTGAAGTGCTTTGTTTGATCGGCAGTCGGCCTATACGCCGGCTGCCTTTAATCTCCCTGCCGCTCCTCCCCGGGTGCTTGGGAAAGCTGGATCCGGTCCTGGGAAACTTCTCGCAGTTTTCAAGGATTAGATTCTGCTTTTCCAGGCACCTGGTGTGAAGCAGCAGAGATCAAAGGCAGACATTGTATAGACCGACTGCCGAGCAAACAAAGCACTTCACTTCGTTTGTAATGTAAAATCTATAATTCGTGCCATAGTGTCACTGAGGCCCGACATGGCCATTGGACCAACACTGATAGTGTTTTAAAGGAGTAGTGCGGCAATTTACTTTTTCTTCTTAATTAAAACACATTACAAGGTTATACAACTTTGTAATGTGAGTCAATAAGCTGTCTACTAACCTAATGCCCTTGTGGATCATGACAGCAGGCACCCTGTTCCATTGCCCCCATGCACCATATGCCCATCCCACTGCACTACGTCCTAATGTCCTGTTTGTATGCTGAGGGGGGAGGCCGGGGAACAGAAATAAGACCCCCTCCGAAAATATGACATGGTGCCTCTTTGGGAAGAAAAATTCATTTAAGGCATTGTCTTATTTTCGGGGTATATAGGGGGTATGGTTAATGGGCACCAAGCCCAGATGGACAATGAAATCCCTTCTTTCCTTTCCATTTAGTCCTGATAGTCAGCAGCAGTTCACTGCTTAGATCAGGGGTGAGGAACCTCCTGCCCTCCACATGCAGCTGCAAAAATATCTGTGAGTGTGGCGGCTGCTTAGTTTAAGGCCCTCAAATGATTTTATATATGTCCAAATGGCCCTGGTTTACTGTAGTTTCCTCACCCAGCACAGTGCACTCTCTCTAGTACTATGTCATAGCAGGGAGGAGTAGGTGATGCCTGGTGGTGTTTTTGACAGTACTGCTGGCAAACAGCCCAGCTCTGGTCTCACCTACTGAACTTGAGAACATGAGATGTAACCGTGCGTCATGTAGAAGATTCCCAGAGGCGCAACAGCAGTAAGAGCCAAATAAATATCACCTGTCACCATTAAGGGTTAATGTAGGAAAACCATGATGGTTTTTAATAGAGATGAGGGCAAAAGGTGCATGCTCGAGTCTGATTACCGATGGCTGAAGTAGTAGGATGCAGCCCTAGGGAGTCCCGGAAAACATGGATACAGCCTATAACAGGGATGGGGACCTCCAGCTGTTGCAAAAGTACAATTCCCTTCATGCCTGGTCAGCCAAAGCCTAGGGCTGCATACAAGTTCTTCAGCCACTGGGAATCAAATGCCAAACAATCAGACTTGAGCATGTTCCAGCTGCGCTCATCTCTAGTTTTTAAAACACATTTTGGAAGTACAAATGTGCTTTAATTCAATTTTTTTGTCAAAATAGCAAGCAGACATATTTGTGCATTGACAGGCACTGGCTCCATTGATTTCAAAGACCCGAACATAGGGTCATTTTATGGACCTAAAAGAGTTTTGACTTGTCCCCAAAAGCAGAACACACAGTAGTGTCCTTTTCTACAAACTCAGGGTAATCAGTGGGGGTAATGGTATATCTGCTAAGAATGAATGTTTACCGTCAGGTCAGTCAGATATGCAGCCAGTGAGGAGTAAGAATGGGTTACACCACACTCAGAGAGTAGCGTCCCTGAATACACTTAAAGAGAGAGAGAGAGAGAGAGAGAGAGAGAGAGAGAGAGAGAGAGAGAGAGAGAGAGAGAGAGAGAGCGAGCGAGCGAGCGAGCGAGAGAGAGAGCGAGCGAGAGAGAGAGAGAAGACCTTCCCATTCTTTAGGACTCTTTTTCACACCATGTTTTTTTTTTTGTGTCCTGGTTGTGTTTATGTCAGGTGACTTTCCGATTGTGCCCCAAAATAAACATTGCATGCTGCATTTTAAATTTTTTATTACTGGGTTCTGCTCTATGGAATAATGCATTGGGAAACCCAAACGGAAAAGAAAATGTGTAAAGCAAACAGGTTAGAGTAGTTACACAGGTTCTTCATTAGTAATAACAGTGTCTGGTATTGCTCCGCACCATATCGGTATGTAGTCCGGTATATTGTGATAAATGAAAAGGTTACCTGGTTGTTGTACGGTACAAAATCTGATGCTACTTGCTGGGATCATCTAGGGAAGCAAAGGACTGCAGAACAGCTGTAGAAGAAATGTAGACACTAACAAAGAGCCTGCAAGCTATCGTAAACAGCGGACTTTCAATACTCGGACATTTTCAGCTATCCTTTGGATTATTGAGGCAACTACTATAACATATTAGGACCTCAAAAGGTGGCGCATACTGTTATGGGTGGGTTCACCCAGTTTTCCTCCTAGGTTTATCATGTACAAAGGGCTCCCAATGTAGATACAATGGGAGAGATTTATGGCACAGTCTTATAGTAGGATTCTCTTTGTTGCCCATATCAACTAATCACAGCTCAGCTTTCATTTCTCATATTGCTCTAGTAAAATGAAAGCTGAGCTGATGATTCTCCCCCTAAATGTCTCCATTGGGCTTTTTTTGGCCTCTGTCTGAATGAGGTATGGAATCACTAGTACACAATAGTTGCTGGTGCAATTCCCATAGACAGAACCGCAGAGAAATGATTACTATGATTACAAGTGACACTCGATGGTATCTGTCACAGCCTCCGTTGAGTGAATGCCATGAACTATTAATCATATATGTTAAACAGATGCCAATAAAGCCTTTTACACAGGCTGATTATCGGCCAGGGGGTTGTGAGATACTCTCCTGCAGACGATAATGGGCCTGTGTAAAAGTGACAGCAAGCAATTGAGGTGCAGGAAAATGACTAATCCTCGGCTGATCAGGCTTTAAAAATGTATCGCTATCGGCCACACATCTCCCTGTGTAAACAGGGTAATGTGAGGCAGAAATTTTTTTCTATCCGCTGGCTGAAAGCTTGACATAATCTCACTCACTGCTATTTTCAATAGAACCTATGACATTCACAAGTCTTCATTATACCTGATTAAAGACATAGACTTACGCTATTACACGCACCAGCAGCGAGCGGGTAAGAGCAAGGGGGCCACAGGGAGCTGCCCAGGTGATCGCTAGGGGGCATTATTATATGGGGGGGGGGGGGGGTTGTACACTGCAGGGGCCGTTATTACTATAGATGGGTGGGGGGTGCATAGCAGGAGGCATTATTGCTGTGTGGGGGTGCACAGTAGGTGGGATTATTACTATGTTGGTGGGGGACACAGTAGGAGGCATTATTACTATGGGGGCACAGTAGGAGGCATTATTACTATGGGGGCACAGAAGGAGGCATTATTACTATGTTTGTGGGGGACACAGCAGGAGGCATTATTAGTATATTGTGGGTACAGAAGGGGACGTTAATACTATATGGGGCAACCAACATACCAATTCACTTTACTGCATACAACACCAAACGGCAGAATTACTACTGTATGAGAGCCTATAGGTAGGAAGGTGAAGGAAATGTGCAGAGCCTGAAATGTTTGCCTGGCAGGTTCTGAAGAGATGAACTGTAGCTGCAAGAAAACTTTCTGGTGGGATGAAGATAAAAAAAGGAAAATGACACCTCATATTTAAGACAACATCACCTGCAAGTCACTAAATGAAGTTTTTTGTAAATGATTATTTGGTGGGGGTGTCCTGAGGTGGAAAAGTTTGGCAAACACTCTTGTATCACCACCCTCCCCACCAGAACTAAGTATATTAGTCTGCACCTCGAAATCCATTTCAATCTGTCATGTGGCTCTATGGGAAAATTAATTGCCCACCCGTGGTCTAAAGTGCCATTTTCAGAGATCCGGAACTCTGCTCTGCAGCAGCTCAAACATTGCTTCAGTTTTGCCTGGAGTGTTCCCTTATTATGGTTGTCCTGAAAGCCCCAAACCTGGTACATTTTTTGAGCAAACAAACCAGCAGCTGTAGTTCAAGACAGTGACAAGTACATGGCAGAAACACATTGAGACAGATTTATCAGTGACAGATCACATAGATCACCTTTTATTTCCTTACTCCACCTCTTGCTTGGTTCCTTTAGAACACAGAGCCAAGTAAATGGTGTAAGCCATTAATAAATCTGATGCTTTTCCCTTCTGTTTCCATCTATCAGGCCTTGGAGCTAACAGCAGAATTGGCGTCTGACTAAAGTCAGAACTAGCAGAAGGGTTACTAAAAGATTTAGTGTATATGAAAACTTTTTCGTAGCTGATATCAGGGATAGGGATCCTACAGCCCTCCAGCTGTTGTAAAACTACAATTTACAACAGCAAGAGGGCCACAGGTCCCCCACCCCTGGCTTATATCTTAAAGGGTCAGTTCACACGTACCCTATCACAGCGGATTTAACACTGCTAGTTTCTCGCTTTGAAATCTGCTGCAATACTGATTACTATTAAAGTTTATTGCACTCCATTCTTGCTGCAAATTCTTTTTTCCGCTGTGATAATGGTGTCCATAGGCTTGTAATTGTACTGCTGGTACAGTAAAAGAAAACCAATAAAGCAGCCATACTTATCAGTATGCAGTCCCATAATGCCCTCTGGCTCCGGTGCCAGCTCCAGCCCCCTGCTCAGTGATGGCACAGTATTCCAGCAGCACAATTTTTTTAGGTTTTACCAGCCTATGGAGTGCCATAAACTTCAATAGTATTTGCTATCACAGCAGATTTCACAGCAAAACTTGCAGCATGAAATCTGCTGCGATATAGTATGTGTGAATTGACCCACAGTACCTGTCACTAAAAGCAACTTTTGACATCTCATCAGACATGTATAAAGTTATTGATCACAGCGAGTCTCAGTAGACATCAATAAATTTTTACATTTCTGATGACATGTTCAGCTGGGCTGTCAGATGTGTAAATGTTAGTAACACTTTAAAGAACAAAGAGGAACCTAAGATTAGCTTGCATATGTATGAAACCATGTGATGTAAGCACATACCTGTAATAGGAGACATGAATCTGATGCCGGACACAGGCGAGGCTGACATAACTTTGTTTTTAGCACAGTTTGCCTAGTGTCTATGATATCCACCTAGGTTCTCTATAACAAAGCGGCTTTGCTGACACACGAGAAGTAAGAGCCCTGTTGCAAACATTACATATAAGCAAAAAATAACCAGATCCATACACCAACTTAAAAGAAACATTCATTCTGTTAATTTAATGGCTGTACAGTAACAATGAGATCCACAATCACAGTCCCCTCAGTGTTGTAAGTCATCGGTTTAAAAAACTATGGTATATCTGGTTTGATATGAATAGATGCTTCTTGTAACCCACTGAAAAAAATAGCAGGTGCACAGAGCAGTCGCCAAACCCAAGGCAGAGGTAGCTGTTCTCAGAGGGGTCGGATAAGACAACAAGCTTATCATCCACCAAAGACGTCACCGGGGAGAACTGCGGTCACCTCACCCTTGGTGTAGCAGCAGTGAGGGATAAAACAAGAGAAGACCCCACCATCGATACAGAATGAGCCGGCTGTAAGCTGCCTCAGTTCATTGTATGTTAGGCGTAAAATATTTCCGTGGGAAACAACGCAGGCTCCAGCTAAAGGCGTTTAAAATCTGTTTCATGGTGTTTTTCCCAGAAAGACAACACGTCCCCTTCCCAATTTCCATTGTGCAGATATCCCAGTCTCTGGCCTGGAGATAGTAGGTAGTGTTTTTTTTCCACCCATTATGTGGTTTTCCCGAGTTCAATTTTCTTCTGAATGGCACGTGTGGAGTGGTAGATGAGCGAATCAATAAGTCCTGCAACTGTGTTATAAAGAGTTAGACATCAGAAGAGACAATACACAGTGCCTGTCCATGTATAGCAGGGATGGGGAACCTTCGGCCCTTCAGCTGGAGAAAAACTACAATTCCTGTTGTGCGTGCACAGTCAAAGCCTTAGCTTTGGGGTTCCCCATCCCTGATGTAGAGAATGTAATAACATCCATAACAGACTTCAGATTACAGATGGTAAATTTGAAGTTGACCAGTCAAAGTTCACTAACCCAATCAGCTGCTGGAAGTTTGGGTATTAATGGATACAACCAAGCCAGGTTGTTACTGTGCACGAACCCCGTTCTGATCTAATTGGGCTCAAGCACAGTGTTGATCCAGTGTGGTCATATCCATAGATACCTGAACTTCTGGTGGCCAAATGGAATTCACGCCAACTGGGTCAGATACGGTTTAACTAGTAGCTGTATTCATCAACTGTTTGGTGTACGACCAAAGAAAGTGGAACCTACCTGTAAACACTCCTCCGATAATGGCACACACTCCAGTAAGAAAGTGGGTAAATGATCTAGAATAAAGAAAAAATATAAGCGTGAATTCTAGAAAGAACACATCATATTACAGGGCAGAAAGAAGCCTCAGTGATGGTTTCTCACCTGTGCTTTTCTGTGAGTTTTACCATCATAGGCGACAGCTCATAAAGGACGAAAACGCCTGGTAAACCCTGATCACCAATCAAACCGTTCGCTATCTTCTCATGTCTGGTGACCGAAAACTGATTGGTGCGTAATACCTGGAAGAGAGTAAATATTATAAGTAAACATGTTATAAGGGCAAGAAGGCACATGTATGTAAATTAATCGCTCGCTGATCGGCATGATGTCAACACCGTATACCCCTGCTGATCCCTACACCGTGACGGAGCTGGAGATAGATGGCTCTATTCCCCGCTTAGTGGGCAGGCCTGGTTCCTGCAGCTCAACTACTCTACACAGTGAATAAGACAAACTTCTTCAAGGCTTTAGCTTTGGCTGTCCAGGCATGACGGAATTGTAGTTTTGCAACAGCTGGAGAGCCAAAGGTTCCCAGTCCCTGATTTAGAAAGACTGTCTATCCTTAAATACCATTTTTTATCTAATCACAACCCTTTTGTGCTTTATGTTTTTTTTTATTTTACATTATAGTCCCTACATACATTAAAAAAAAAAAAAAAAAAAAAAATACACCATGCCATCTACTTTCAGGCAACACTGTAGAGAGCTTACTGCTTTATACATTGATGTCAATAGCACAGCATGTTGTAGGGTAGTGATCCCCAAGCTCTGCTGACAGTCTTGCAAGTTGTTGTTTTGCAACAGCTAGAGAGGAGCAGGTTAGGGATGGCTATTGTATGGTCTTGGGCTCCCTCTAGTGGTGGATACTTTTCAAGGAGGAAACTATAGTCCTGCATTGACATAAATGGCTGCAGCCCTTAAAGCGACTCTGTACCCACAATCTGACCCCCCCCCCCCCCCCAAATCACTTGTACCTTCGGATAGCTGCTTTTAATCCAAGATCTGTCCTGGGGTCCGTTCGGCAGGTGATACAGTTATTGTCCTAAAAAACTACTTTTAAACTTGCAGCCCGTGCCAAACGGGAGTATCTGTGCCCTAACTGCACCACCCCTCCCTCCCTCCTCCCCACCCTCTTCATCATTACGAATGCCACTGAAACATTTTCTCCATGCCGAACATTGCACAAGTCCTTAACGATCCAGCCCATGTGGGGAATAGTAGGCAATCTGCCTGGAGCATTCCTAATGATGAGGGTGGTGGGGAGGAGGGACGGAGGGGTGGTTCAAAGTTAGGGCACAGATACTCCAGTTTGGCACAGGGCTGCAAGTTTAAAAGTTGTCTTCTAGGACAATAACTGCATCACCTGCCGAACGGACCGCAGGACAGATCTTGGATTAAAAGCAGCTATCCGAGGGTACAAGTGGTTTGGGGGATCAGGTTGTGGGTACAGAGTCGCTTTAACAGGAAAAACCCTGCATGCAAGTCAGAGATCTGATATTCTTTACTACCCCTTTATCCACATTCTGTCTATAGACCCAACTAAACACGGACTTCAACCTACTTCTACTAGGTCCTCTGCAGACAGACCAAGTCAACACTCGAGCATCCTGGTTGGTCATGGAGGCCAATGCTAAATTTAATAGTGAATCATAGGGGGAATTTATAAATGGCTTTTGTGTAAGTTTTGTTGAAAAGTTTTCAATGATTTTCTACCAATAGCTTCCACAAAAAATGTGCAACTTTTAATGGATTCTGTGTAAAAACAGAGTCAAGCAAGTGACTTTTTAACGCCTGTTTTCTAGTGAAATGCATTGAGAACCTCCCGCCCATGTTACTAAACCAGAGGCTGCTGCAACCACAGAAATGCCTGTGTGGCTTATGGTCACTTCTGTGAAAAACAAGAATTACAGGGCAGATCACACTTTGGGAAGCACTGCTGCAGAGAGTTAAATAAGGGAATAATCTGAATATCACAGGCTGTATCCATGTGTTCATGGACTCCCTAGAGTAGCATCCAACTTCTTCGGCTACTGGTAATCAAATGCTGAACGATCAGACTATAGCATGCTCCAGTTCTCATCTCTACTCTGGAGTTCCATCCTACAAGTATCACAATACATCTACTTTGTATCAGGAGGAGCAGCCCGCTTTTCTTACCTCTCCATCTACTTTCACATATACTGTTGGCACTATCTTCACAAAGTACTGGAACATCATAGATGCTGTAAGAAAGGCGAAGATAAATTATCAATTCCTTCAAAACATTCTGACGTCATAACAGGAGTTACACTTTGATAGGAGGTTTCGCTTGACTTTTCTATACCGAGTGGGTTCACAGCCTTGCCCTGTCTAACATTTTCAAAATGGCAGCCCTGGTTAAAAGGGGTTATCCAGCACTACAAAAACATGGCCACTTTCTTCCAGAGACAGCACCTCTCTTGTCTCCAGCTTGAGCGGTGTTTTGCTGCTCAGTTCCATTGAAGTGAATGGAGCTTAATTGCAAACCGCACCTGAACTGGAGACAAGAGTTGTGTTCTCCCTGAAAGAAAGTGGCCATGTTTTTGTAGCACTGGATAACCCCTTTAAATATCTGGGAAGCCCATAGACACTACTGTGACAAAAACAGTAATGGAAAGCGATGGCAATGATGAGGAGATGACCCATAAGAAGGTTTACTTACCCTGTAAAGCAGACACACTTGTCCCATCAAGAGGATTCACTAGACCTGGATAGTCTCTACCAAAGGAGAGATGTTTAATATGATGCGTCATATTAATCTATGGAGGGGAAATTGTTTATGATTAGGCTCATTCATTTCAGAAAATACGTCTGAAAAGGGTGTTACTGTGATTTTTTTTTTGTAGCACTACATTAACTTTAACTATTAAGGCTATGTTCACACATGGCGTTTAATTAACATTATGCTGTATTGCCATGATTTTGGCACTATTTTGCAGCAAAATTGCAGCAAAAATAAGGCTATTACGCAATTTGTGGCAAAACTGCATAATTAAAATGCCATGCCATTGCAGACTGCAAACAAGATTAGGTAGCTTTCCTATGTGCCAAGGAAACTACGTCGCCAGGTGTTCACCAAAGACTGTGCGATGTTACAGAAAGTCAAGGCAATATTACACCATCATTAGCAAATGTGGTTTCAGCAGCATCCATTCATCACAATGTGGAAACACGGCCTAAGTTTTGATTGGTAGAGGTCTGGGTGTTGAAACCCCCACTGATCCCTTAAGCTAATATATCTGTAAGGATTTAGAGCCAAGGATGAAACAGTTCCCTTACAAGAATACCTTATTATCCAAACGCAGGTACTATACAAAACTATGGTAACACAGGATGAGCGAATTTACAGTAATAGCCAAGTGCTTCACTAGTCTCGGCGTCTGCTTGTCAGCCGGCTGCCTCTGAACTCCAGGATGCTTTGCTCCCCATCCCTGGAAAAGCTGGATCGAGTCCTAGGAAACTTTTCCCAGTTTCCCAGGACTGGATCCAGCTTTTCCTGCCACCTAAAGCAGAGCGGCACTAAATTCAAAGGCAGCCGGCTGACACCGAGACTAAGGAGGCACTTCACTATTACTGTAAATTCACTCATCTCTAAAACACACGTGCAGATTTCAAGCCTGTGCTTAGTATGAATGCACAAAAATGTACTATATTCTGTATACAAGTCTATAGAAGAACAGAACTTACATTGTCAAGTCCAAAGCTTTGCAGGTCGTGGACTGTTGAAGAAATAAAAGCAAATAAAATGAGCACATTTATAATACATAATACATAAGTCTATGCTTCAGGTGTAGCTTATATCAGCAGTGAGGAATTGTTTGTTCACAGGGTTCTTAATCAGAAACGTGTTAGGCCGCCTTTAATTTTTGGTGCTATTTTTTCCCAGCTAACTCAGGTAGGGAAAGTACAGAGTAAGGGTACTATTAAATCGTCCCTATCCGGCCGATTATCATTCCGTTTAATAAACACAGCGATCATCGGCTGATTGTTGTCATCGGCTGATCGTTCATACAGGTTTGGACCTATAATTGTCGGGCACCGACATCGCTATGTGTAACAGCATTGCGCGGCCGGCGGCTGACAATATGCAAAGAAGAATACATTACCTATCCATGCTGGAGGGCTCCTCTTCCTCTGTGCTTCTCCCCGGGTCCAGCACGCTCAAGCGTCAGAGCGGCCTGTTTCAGTTGACAGACCGCTCAGCCAATCACAGGCCGGGACCGCCACAGCCAGTGATTGGCTGAGCAGCCTGTCAGCTGAGACAGGCCGCTCTGAACCTGGGGCGCGGGACCCAGGGAGAAGCAGAGCACCAGAGGAGCCCTGCAGCATGGATAGGTAATGTATACAGTTTAAGCGAGGGCTGCAAGGATATTGGTAACAATGTCCCTGCAGCGCTTGATAAATGATTATCGGCGCTCGTTTACAGTTATTATTGGACCCCCATCGGCCTGTGTAATACCACCCTTAGGCGACATTCACACGTTCCATAGTTTTGTCCATTACTGCAGTTCCGCAATTACGGACAAATTTAGATCCCATTGTTTTTAATTGGGCTCTTTGCACGGTCCGGATATTTACGGATCAGTAAAAATGACTGACAAGCTCTAGTACTTGTTCTGTATTTGCAACACAAATTCTCCCAATGAAGTAGCAAAAAAAAAAAAAAAAAAAAAAAAAAAAAAAAAAAAAAAAAAAAGTTCTGCTTCTCACTTTTCCCCCTACTGTTGTCTCCAGTTCAGGTGCAGTTTGCAATTAAGCTCCATTTACTTCAATGGAACTGAGCTTCAAAACCTGCACCCAAACTGGAGACAACAGTAGGGGGAAAGTGGCCATGTTTTTGTAGCACTGGATAACCCCTTTAAACAGAGAAGGAAACTATGTAGATAGTAGGAATATTTCATCCAGGCTCAGACCTATTCAAGTATATAAGGCTGAGCTAGAACACCAGACACAGCTCAGGAATAGCACAGGCGCCATTTTTAGATAAAAGGCAGCCTCGTTTCTGAAATATCAGGCATCCCCTTGTTACACTTGTTGAGGCTCACAATCCAGCTCACCAGATACACAATACATGACAAAGTAAAAATATACAAATGGACTGACTAATTTTACACCAACTTCATAAAACTTATACGAGACACTGTAACCTGGTGGACTATGTGGACTGAGAGAATAAAAACCACAATACAGCAACACACAACAAGCACAACTGTTATCAGTGTAGAAGCAAAGTATACAAGAGAGAAGAACTTACTCTCAACAGCGTGTACTGCACAATGGAGAAGGCAGGAAGAGAAGAGAGAAATGGATTCTTTATTATACAGCGGCACCTGCTAGCAACACACAGAGCTCTCCCACAATGTACTGGTTTAGGCCGGGGGCGGGGGGTCTCTATGAATATCCAGAGCCCTATATCATACCTCGACTTACTTTCATAATAAAAGCAGGGATGGGGAACCTTCAGCCCTCCAGCTGTTGTAAAACTACAATTTCCGTCTACAATTACTTGGTCTTCCTCTGATAAGTCAACACACCGGCACCTTTACATATTATAGTCTAGCATGCAGGTAAGGACAGTGCCATGTCCGTGCAGACACACGTAGACCATATAGTCTAAGAAATCTTCCTTTAGAGCAGGGATGGGGAACCTTTGGCCCTCCAGCTGTTGCAAAACTACAATTCCCATCATGCCTGGACAGGCAACGCTTTAGCTGTCTAGGTAAGACGGGAATTGTAGGTTTGCAACAGCTGGACGGCCGCAGGTTCCCCATCCCTGTAATAGAGCATCACATTTCTGAGGTAATTATAATTTCTTCTAGGTATGATAAATCCATTCTATGAAATTTTATGACAATGCCATTCAGTTTTCTAGTGCTCTGTAGTATGGAACCGTAGGGACTGCTGTGGGGTCTCTCCAGGAACGATTACGGAAAGAGTCACTATCATTTATACGTTTTTGACATGTCAGAGGAACACGTAAAAAGTTTTTGGCCAGAGTCTGGGCGCTACTAGGCCTATTTTCACAGCAAGGAGATCAGCACTTTTTCTTGCTCATTCTAGTGACCAGTTGGGAGGGGAGGGGAGAAGTGTTTTTTAGTAACACTTTAAAAAGGTACAAGCGGTCATTTGGAAATAGAGCAGGTTGCTGATTTTATCCTCCACCTGCTTTTTTTAGTGTGTGTCAGAATGATGACAGAAGAGGGCTATGCCAAGGGGGGGGAAATCATCTCTGAGGCGTACATGGTTACTAGAGATGAGCGCACCTGGAGTCCGATTGTTCGGCATTTGATTACTGAAGAAGTTGGGTGCAGCCCTAATGGAGTCCTGGAACACTTGGATACAGACTATGGCATCAAACTTTTTCAGCCACCAGGAATGAAATCAGACTCAAGCATGCTCCAGTTGTGCTCACCTCTAGTGGATACTTATATGTGACTATGGCAAAGGAAAAGTACTAACTAAGCTCTTTCAGCATCTAACAGATACACTGTCTATTCTGACTAGTGATTTTCTTCTTTTTTTTTTTTTTTCTAGAACTATGAGTTTGGAAGAAATACTTCATTTTAAAAGGGGAAACCCTGACGAAATATAGCAGAAAATTTTATAGAAAATTAAAAAAAAAAAAAAAACATTTTCCCCACAAATAAAATTGCAAGACACTCACACTGCAAACAATATAGACACAACAGGCGCAAGTTACACAGAGAGTGAAAAAGTAAACGAAATGCAAGCATGCACATGAAATCCAAGTTGCATAACTTTATGTAAACCTTTTCTAAAAACAAGAAGAAGATGCCCCTATTCTCCCAGCCCACATAGTCTTCTTGTGTAGCTTCCTGCTTAACCTATTACTGTGCTGTAGACATTCAACCATGCAGTATATGTGTCATATGCACTTGGATCTAAAGAAGTGTGATCCATAACTGAACTGCAACCACAAGATGAATGACCTGAAGAAAAACTCTACTCATCTCTTTCCCTAAGGGTGACGATGCTTACCGTGAACATGTGACTGCTGGAAACTTTTTCCAGGGGCAAAATGAAAGTTTCCAGCCACCTGTACGGAAAGAGAAGTTAGCTAAGTCACTGCCTTCCAGATATGAATACCAAAGTGGTGAATGAAATCAGGAACAGACATTACCTTGTTGACTTCTAAGAACCCATAGACTTCGCACCCCTCATTCTTCTGCTCCTGCATCCTTTGGCTGAACCCTTCCCGTTTACACTGTTCTATCGAGTCTGGCGTTTTAAAGGCCCATCCTTTCCTCCGGTAAGCCTCTCGCACATCATCACATGTGTTACAACACCTGCAGGGGATAAGGTGTTATGCAAGAAAAAAAAAACATCAAACAAGCAATAAATATAAAAATATTCTACACAAATACCTGATATCTTCGGTTTCGGCACCATAGCAACTTTCACAGCGATTTGGATCTAATGTTTTTGGATCAAATATTACATGTTCTTCTACTTGTCCCATATCTGAAAAACACCAAATATTCATTCCAATGCTTTAACAGATTTTGCCAAGTTGTTTAGTAAAATCAAGAGTACAGAACACGTCATTTACACATTAGGAGTGCCACAGGAGCATGCTTGAGTCCAATCGTGCAGCATATGATTACTGGTGGCTGAAGAAGTTGGATGCAGCCCTAGGGAGTCCTGGACAACATGGATACAACCATAGGCCATAGATTGTATTCATGTTTTCCCTGGACTCCCTAGGGCTGCATCTAACTTCTTCAGCCACTGATCAGACTAGACCATGCTCCAGTTGCGCTCATCTCTAGTGATCACTAGAAGCCCGACTGCCAGGAACAGAGGTCCCTTACTGTTCCTTGTAAAAAGAGCAGTAACACTATTCTATAGCACTACCAGGGACTTACAGTGATAGCCTAGAACTATACCAGTCAGTCCCATAGCAAGGGGCAAAGTGTTACCTCCATTCTGTTATTTAGAGCAGTGCACAATTAATGAATATTTTAAGTGGGCCAACCCATGTTTAGACATGTAGTCATCACATGGAGATGTGGAGGGATTGCTATAATGACTGAAAAAAATTCTACTGTTTTGTAAAGGTTCCCACTGAACAGAGTAATAGGGAAGTCCGGCCTGTATTATGGTCATTTTTTTTTTCAATCATTCATTAAGGGTGCCTTCACACGTACCGGATCCGCAGCGGATTTCACGCTGCGAGTTTACAGCCAAATCCGCTGCGGATTCATGTAGTGTGAAAGTCTATGGGGGTTACATATCCGCAGTGGAATATTCATTCGACAGTGGATATGTAAGCCGGCCCCTTTAACCCCCCACAGCCCCTGGCCCGGAGCATACATTACCTGCTTGGTGCCGCGCTGTGTGAGGCTCCCAGCTCCCGTCGGTCCCCAACAGCCAATCAGTACTGCCGGGAGCCTCACACACAGCTGTGGCACCGAGCAGGTAATGTATGCTCCGGGCTGGGGGCTGCAGGGGGTTAAAGGGGCCGGGTCACATACTGGCAGCAGAATGAAAATTCCGCTGCAGGTATGTGACCCATTAACTTCACACTACCAGTGAAATCCGCTGTGGATCCGGTATGTGTGAAGGCACCCTAAAGAACACTACGCAGCCAGGGCCGTCTTAACAGCATTATGGGCCCCTGGGCAGAGGTGCGAATTGGGCCCCCCCCCCCCCCAACCGCCGCCATCAAATCCCCCACATCTCTGCATATAGTGCCCCCCCCATAGTAGTCAATTCCCCCATATAGTACCCCCCATAGTAGCCAGTGCCCCGTACCACATAGTAGCCAGTACCCCCCATAGTAGCCAGTACCCCCCATAGTAGCCAGTACCCCCCATAGTAGCCAGTGCTCCCCATAGTAGCCAGTGCCCCCATAGTAGCCAGTGCCCCCCATAGTAGCCAGTGCCCCCCATAGTAGCCAGTGCCCCCCATAGTAGCCAGTGCCCCCCATAGTAGCCAGTGCCCCCCATAGTAGCCAGTGCCCCCCATAGTAGCCAGTGCTCCCCATAGTAGCCAGTGCCCCCCATAGTAGCCAGTGACCCCCAAAACAACAAACCAGTTACTCACCCGTCCGGCGGCCCCAGCAGCTGATGTCTCCCGTCAGCGCGCACTCCCGACATCCTCCGGCACAGGCAGCGGGGTACAGAGAGACTGCCTGTGCCGGAAGTGACCTGCTGCATGACACATCCAGGACACAGGCAGCGTCTCTGTACCCCGCAGCCTGTGCCGGAGGATGTCGGGAGTGGCGCGCTGCCGGAAGAGGAGCTGCTGGGGCCGGCGGACGGGTGAGTACCTGGACTGCCCGCCCCTTCTATCGCCGCTTGGCTGAGCCTATCAGAAGCCCAGGAAAGTGCTGCTCATTGCACTTTCCTGGGCTTCTGATCGGCTGAGCTGAGAAGCGACAGAAGGGGCGGGTGGGCGGGCGGAGGTGGTCGCTCAGGGCCGCTCACTATGCATATGCTTAGTGAGCGGCAATACAGGGGGCGGGCGGGACGGCTTCCTTGCGGTGCTCAGCACTGCTTGGAAGCAGTCTTCGCTTTATAGGACGCACTTAGTTTTATAAGTGCGTCTTATAAAGCAAAAAAATACAGGTGTGTCCCAGAGGGCAGGGGGCCCCCTAGGATGCAAGGGCCCCCGGGCAGCCGCCTACCCTGCCCAATGGGTAAGACGGCCCTGTACGCAGCTACTTTCACATAGTGGTGTGTGTGGCTGCTGGTCAGTGTTTTGCACCTGTGTGACCTCCAGCATTTCGCATAGTGGTTTGTATACATCCTGCTGGGTACTGGTCTTGCCCTTGTATTTCTAAGCACGGCCCTTTTTCAGCCAATGATTTATTCACAAATATTTTTCTGACAGCTTTTAACGTTTCACATTGATAACTGCAGCGCATTCGTACATCATAGATCCCAGAGGCATTTACCGTGCTTCTCGGCTTCTAAAGTCACCGGCTTTCCATCCTTATCCAGCCTCTGCTTGAACAGATTGTGCTCCACATCCAGCTGCTGCTCCCCAGCTACATCCATAGCATCTATGCTCAGATCTGTCATAGAAACAAAAGTCACTAAATCAGGGGGAAAAAAGTGCACAGTGCAAAACAGTAAAGTACCTGGCAGCACTTGGCCTTACATGACTAATCTCATACATAGATACAAATATCATACATGAATACCACTAAGTAACTGTCACAATCAAATTCAAGCATGTGATGATCCTTTATCTGGGCAAATCTTAATGATGAACTATCCACAGGACAGCTCGCCAATCACTGATCAGCAGGGTGCCGACACACGGCATAAGTGAGCGGCTGTATGCAACTATCGAGTGATCATTTATGCAGCCCTTCACTTCTGACAACTGCCCCATGTCAAATGTCTTTCCCACTAGTTCCAGATTGTATAAATTTGATCAGCACTCGTATTAAGGTGGCCATATACCTTCAATAACTGACTCCCTGTTCAATCTCCAGCACAGCTCTGGCTGCAGCTTCTCTCTCTCAGAACAAAGGGGTTGTGCTGTGATTTTCCATCACACCCGACCGCTGTCTACATGGACATCATCTGCCAGTGGTCGGTCAGTAGATGCCCCAAACAGCTTATACCAAACAATCCGATAGAGCAAATTACATAATAACCTAAAGTACAGGAAAATTTACTCACAGGCGCAAGGCATATGTGGAAATACAATATCGATGTTAATCTTTAACTTGTCTCCTCTAGATTTGTCGACAAATAATTCTGGGTAGACCTGAAAAGCAACAAAAGGGTTTTTTTTTTTTTTTACAGAAAACGACAAAAAAAAAAACCAAAAAAAACAATTGAGGAAACAATTTCCTGCAGGGAAAACAAAGTGCCAGATGCCACAGGTACTTCATGTCCTGACATTTTAACTAGAGACGAGTGAAGCACGCGTCATCAAGATTTCTACATGGCAGCATACTTCAAATTTGAATCCCGCTGTTTGGGTTTACCTTTTAATTACCAAGCAAGTAAATGGGTGTTCAAGCCTTACAACATTCATGACTTTTTGTATCAACTTTACAAGGCTGGAAAACCTATTAGCGTGTTGTACTATTTGTAGCAGTACGGCAGCATTGTCCCATTTAAATGAATAGGGTAACACAGCAGTGCCCTCCACACTAGCTGCTAATAGTACAGCAATGCAGATATAAAGAGCGCCCGCTCTGCACCGCTGTCAGTGTTCTCATAACATCTGATGATGTCCCGTTCCCACAGGACACGGCTGGTCAGCGGAGAGTTTATGCTGAACGGAATCACTGACAGCAGTGCAGCTCAGGAAGCAGCAGCTGCGGCAGGTAAACTGACATGTCCCCACAGCCCTGGCAGCATGGCTAAGTAAGACTCCAGAACAAAGAACAATAGCGAGTTGTAGTTTCTTGCAATGCAGGAAGTAACAGGCAGACACCTGAATGCACTTACTTCTTTAGTGAGAAAATACTGGAGCTCAGAGAAAAATAATATCAGCATTATAAGTCCACTAATCACCGTAACTAGAAGAAAACAGAAGGAGGAAAAGGTTATTTCAGCAACATACAAGGAGTACGTGATCACACAGTGTTATGTCCAGTCCGGACCTGACAAACATTTCTGACACTTATACGTCCAGAGTCTGCACCAAATCCAAAGCAAGGTCCATGTGTTACATACAGATTATATTGTGGATGTTACAGCAGAATTCACCCTGACACATGTTCAGCACATACACATCATCATTTGGCATACACTTATGCACTGACGTATATATATGTTTGTTTTTTTGGTCAACTATATGGAATGGCACAGTACGTGGTTACATTGTGTATGTGTTACAACCTTCTGTCTGAAATATCTTCACAAGACACAAATCTATGTGGAAAGATGATTGTTAGAGCTGCAGAGACGGATGAAACAGCTGCTGCTTCTCTAGACTTTGTTCCTTGCAGCCAAAAGTATAAGCAGGGCTACAGAGAGAGTTGGTCGTGTAACACACAGATTGTGCAACATTGCCTCTGGGGGAGCTGGGCAATGACACAATTTATTTATTTTTTGCAAAATCGCAAATACGATTTTCAAAATAAATTCTGCTGTCCTGCAGGGGGTCGCTCAGGATGTGCTGGACCCAGAGGAGGTGCCAACCCATGTCAGCTACAAGGTGCTATAAGGAGACAACACGCCGCTGCTACTACTATCCGCAAAGACCGCTGCCTCCTCATCTGGCACCAACTTCAAATAGCCACAGCACCTGCCACTCCCCACCACCACCAACAGCCTGGCGGGACTGAGGGGGAAAAATCTCCAGGCCACCACCGCCACCTACAGCCTCCTGGCACTACCCGCTGCAGGGGACAACTCTCCAGGCCACCACCGCCACCTACAGCCTCCTGGCACTACCCGCTGCAGGGGACAACTCTCCAGGCCACCACCGCCACCTACAGCCTCCTGGCACTACCCACTGCAGGGGACAACTCTCCAGGCCACCACCGCCACCTACAGCCTCCTGGCACTACCCACTGCAGGGGACAACTCTCCAGGCCACCACCGCCACCTACAGCCTCCCGGCACTACCCACTGCAGGGACACCGCCGACAGATTGCCAGTTACTCAGGGCGACACTTCTTCATATATATAGTGGCATCGGGGCAAGAGGGGAGCGGGTTTATATACAGCACAGTGTACATGAAGGAGACTGCCACAGTATATATAGACTTTGGCATAATATACACAGATGGCACTGATGCTGGTTATACAGACACTGCCATAGTATACAGATATTGGCAGCTCCCATCTCCTTGCCTACAATGTGTGAGTCACAAAGAAAGATAGAGTCTAAAGGAAACAAATGGTTAAACGCCACGAGTACAGCAGCTCCCCGCTCCATGGCTGTGTGTTTGCTGTCTGTGCGGCCATTATGTACTCAGCCTCCTCGCTCCACATACAGTGATCCTGGAACCTGACACAGGCTATGGGGGGAGGGGGTCTGAGCTGCATGTGGGAGGCTGATGATAACAGCGGCCAATCACAGCAGCCAATCACAGCACAGATTTAACATTCTAACCTAAACTACAATAATGAAAGCAAGGACCTGATTGGCTGTCGGGAAATACTAAGTGACCTGCCTGCATGAGATCTGGCTGTGTGTGGTGCAGCTTGTTACCAGGCGGCTATTGGTTTCATACTGGAGCTGCCCAGAAATCACAGCAATGGATAAAAGTACGGTATTAGAAAATTTAAAGGGGCAGCACAGAATTGTTATATTGTTTACCTATCATACATAGTACAGTGGTCTATTTAGTGACATGATTGTATACACAGGCTCCTGATATTACTGTATACACGTAAAGGGCCCCAAATATTGTATTATATATAGTGCAGGGCTCCTGATATTCCTGTAAACATAGTGCAGGGCTCCTGATATTACTGTATGCACAGTGCAGGGCTGCTGATATTGTATTATATAGATTATATATTATATATATTATATTATGACCTTACTGTATACATGCTCCTGATATTCCTGTATACACAGTACAGGGCTCCTATCAGTGTCCTTACTGTATACATGCTCCTGACATTGCTGCATACACAGTGCAGGGCTCCCGACATTGCTGCATACACAGTGCAGGGCTCCCGACATTGCTGCATACACAGTGCAGGGCTCCCGACATTGCTGCATACACAGTGCAGGGCTCCCGACATTGCTGCATACACAGTGCAGGGCTCCCGACATTGCTGCATACACAGTGCAGGGCTCCCGACATTGCTGCATACACAGTGCAGGGCTTCCGACATTGCTGCATACACAGTGCAGGGCTCCCGACATTGCTGCATACACAGTGCAGGGCTCCCGACATTGCTGCATACACAGTGCAGGGCTCCCGACATTGCTGCATACACAGTGCAGGGCTCCCGACATTGCTGCATACACAGTGCAGGGCTCCCGACATTGCTGCATACACAGTGCAGGGCTCCCGACATTGCTGCATACACAGTGCAGGGCTCCCGACATTGCTGCATACACAGTGCAGGGCTCCCGACATTGCTGCATACACAGTGCAGGGCTCCCGACATTGCTGCATACACAGTGCAGGGCTCCCGACATTGCTGCATACACAGTGCAGGGCTCCCGACATTGCTGCATACACAGTGCAGGGCTCCCGACATTGCTGCATACACAGTGCAGGGCTCCCGACATTGCTGCATACACAGTGCAGGGCTCCCGACATTGCTGCATACACAGTGCAGGGCTCCCGACATTGCTGCATACACAGTGCAGGGCTCCCGACATTGCTGCATACACAGTGCAGGGCTCCCGACATTGCTGCATACACAGTGCAGGGCTCCTGACATTGCTGCATACACAGTGCAGGGCTCCTGACATTGCTGCATACACAGTGCAGGGCTCCTGATATTGGAGTATACACAGTGCAGGGCTCCTGATATTGGAGTATACACAGTGCAGGGCTCCTGACATTGATATATACACAGTGCAGGGCTCCTGACATTGCTGCATACACAGTGCAGGGCTCCTGACATTGCTGCATACACAGTGCAGGGCTCCTGACATTGATATATACACAGTGCAGGGCTCCTGATATTGGAGTATACACAGTGCAGGGCTCCTGATATTAGAGTATACACAGTGCAGGGCTCCTGATATTGCTGTATACTCAGTGCAGGGCTCCTGATATTGCTGTATACACAGTACAGGGCTCCTGATATTGCTGCATACACAGTGCAGGGCTCCTGATATTGCTGCATACACAGTGCAGGGCTCCTGATATTGCTGCATACACAGTGCAGGGCTCCTGATATTGCTGCATACACAGTGCAGGGCTCCTGATATTGGAGTATACACAGTGCAGGGCTCCTGATATTGCTGTATACTCAGTGCAGGGCTCCTGATATTGGAGTATACACAGTGCAGGGCTCCTGATATTGCTGTATACTCAGTGCAGGGCTCCTGATATTGGAGTATACACAGTGCAGGGCTCCTGATATTGGAGTATACACAGTGCAGGGCTCCTGATATTGATATATACACAGTGCAGGGCTCCTGATATTGCTGCATACACAGTGCAGGGCTCCTGACATTGCTGTATACACAGTGCAGGGCTCCTGATATTGCTGTATACTCAGTGCAGGGCTCCTGATATTGCTGTATACTCAGTGCAGGGCTCCTGATATTGCTGTATACACAGTACAGGGCTCCTGATATTGATGTATACACAGTGCAGGGCTCCTGATATTGCTGTATACTCAGTGCAGGGCTCCTGATATTGATGTATACACAGTGCAGGGCTCCTGATATTGCTGTATACTCAGTGCAGGGCTCCTGATATTGGTGTATACACAGTGCAGGGCTCCTGATATTGCTGTATACACAGTGCAGGGCTCCTGATATTGATGTATACTCAGTGCAGGGCTCCTGATATTGCTGTATACACAGTGCAGGGCTCCTGATATTGCTGTATACACAGTGCAGGGCTCCTGATATTGCTGTATACTCAGTGCAGGGCTCCTGATATTGCTGTATACTCAGTGCAGGGCTCCTGATATTGCTGTATACACAGTGCAGGGCTCCTGATATTGCTGTATACTCAGTGCAGGGCTCCTGTCAGTGTGCACAGCTGTCAGTAGTCCCCCTGTCTGCCGACTGTCCGGAGCTCTGCCCTCTCTCTGCTCCCCCCCTCTTCTCCGTACCCAGCCCCGTCCTCACCCACAGCTCCGCCGCACGTCTTCACCCTGAAATCTTCCAATGTTTTGGGATAAGCGTCAAATTGCCGGAGCCGGTGAAACGCCTCCATCTTCTCCACCGGAAGCAGACAGCCGCCTCACAACTTCCGGGTCCATTTACCATACGTCCTAATTCCATTGGTCAGACGGACAACCAATGAGGCGGAAGCTTTGATATGACGCATGCGCACTTGGAGGAAACCAGCCTGAGGGCTCAAAGTTGATACGTCACCAGTCTTACAGGACGGTGACTGGAGCGCATGCGCATCTTTGCTTCGTTTTGACGAAAATCCTGGCTATGGTGCCACCTGGTGGCTAAGATGAGAATCATCGTCTGTGATTTTTGACAAACAATAAATAATAAAAACCTACAAATAATATTGCGATAAAAAAGAAGTCTTAAGTGACCCCAATTTGCAGGAACTCGAACATACATAATTATATCTGACCCTACTCCTCTCCCTCTTCCTTCAATAGTGTACAATTGTCTTATAATTACCACATACAGCTACCCACTAAGAACTTGTTCACACAGTGGGATTTTACATCAGAAATACCTGCTGTGGAATCTGAAATAAAATTTGGAAGTGTTTCTCCCTCAGACGTTCTCATTTAATGGAGCTAATCCACTGTGAAGCTCCCAGTGTGGTTTTCTGTGAGGAGACTGTATGAGAACTGGATTGTTAAAGGGAATCTGTCAGCTGCAATTCACATTACAAACTGCTGATACTGTTAGATAGGAGCTGGTACCTTTCCTATATCTGTCTGTGCTTCCAGACTGTAGACATGCCTTTATTTTATAGTATGGTCCAGGACATACCTCCCAACTTATGCCCAGATGAAAGAGGGACAGTCACGGCAATGTGCCATGCCCCATAGCCACGCCCCCTGTAGCCACGCCCCTCATAACCGCATCACCTGTTACCATTAAATAAGAAACAAATAATATCACCAGATCTTCACCACATAGTGACTTATCCCCCCTTATACCATTACTACATAACATCCACTATACACAGAGCAGTACTCTCCCTCAGCACTGACCATATAGCGGTAGATGAGGCCGTACACCTGCTGACCTTATAGGTGATTGTATTGCAGGTATTCGGTGACTCACAGGGGACTAAGGGACACAGTATGTCCCTTAGAAGGCCCCTATGTTGTATGCCTCTTAGTATCCCTTTAGTATACCCCTCAGTACCCTCTTAGTATGCCCCTCAGTACCCTCTTAGTATGCCCCTCAGTACCCTCTTAGTATGTCCCTTAGTACCCCCTTAGTATGCCCCTCAGTACCCTCTTAGTATGTCCCTTAGTACCCCCTTAGTATACCCCTCAGTACCCTCTTAGTATACCCCTCAGTACCCTCTTAGTATGTCCCTTAGTACCCCCTTAGTATACCCCTCAGTACCCTCTTAGTATGCCCCTCAGTACCCTCTTAGTATACCCCTCAGTACCCTCTTAGTATACCCCTCAGTACCCTCTTAGTATGCCCCTCAGTACCCCCTTAGTATACCCCTCAGTACCCTCTTAGTATGCCCCTCAGTACCCCCTTAGTATACCCCTCAGTACCCTCTTAGTATACCCCTCAGTACCCTCTTAGTATGTCCCTTAGTACCCCCTTAGTATACCCCTCAGTACCCTCTTAGTATGCCCCTCAGTACCCTCTTAGTATGCCCCTCAGTACCCTCTTAGTACCCCCTTAGTATGCCCCTTAGTACCTTCTTAGTACCCCCCTTAGTATGCCCTTTAGTACCCCCTTAGTATGCCCTTTAGTACCCCCTTAGTATGCTCCTTAGTACCCCTCTTAGTACCCCCTTAGTATGCCCTTTAGTACCCCCTTAGTATGCTCCTTAGTACCCCTCTTAGTACCCCCTTAGTATGCCCCTTAGTACCTTCTTAGTACCCCCCTTAGTATGCCCTTTAGTACCCCCTTAGTATGCCCTTTAGTACCCCCTTAGTATGCTCCTTAGTACCCCTCTTAGTACCCCCTTAGTATGCCCCTTAGTACCTTCTTAGTACCCCCTTAGTATGCCCTTAAGTACCCCCTTAGTATGCCCTTTAGTACCCCCTTAGTATGTCCCTTAGTACCTTCTTAGTATGCTCCTTAGTACCCCCTTAGTATGTCCCTTAGTACCCCCTTAGTATGCCCTTAAGTACCCCCTTAGTATGCCCTTAAGTACCCCCTTAATATGCCCCTTACTACTCAATCTCGTGGAGCTTCTGGTGCAGGCTTCCATAGCTGCCAACAGTATGACCCAGTAAGCCCCGCCCCCGGCGCAGTAAGCCCCGCCCCCGGCACCCACCGCAGGGCTAATTAACCAGCAGAGTACACAGGGCCAGAGGAGGAGAGACGCCATGGACAACTGGAAATATGGTAAGAGACTGACCCATTGTACTTACCATATTTCCTGTTGTCCATGGCGTCTCTCCTCCTCTGGCCCGTTGTATTCTGCTGGTTAGTTAGCCGTGGGGTGGGTGCAGGGGGCGGGGCTTATCGCGATGGGGGCGGGGCTTACCGGGTCATACCTGTTGGCAGCTATGGGCTTCCTCTTCCAGCTCCACGGCGCCTGCACTCTTCTCACATCATCTGAGCCAATCAGGAAAGGAGTGCGGGCGCCGCGGGGCTGGAAGAGAAAGCCTGCACCAGAAGCCTGTGCATCACCTCCTCAGCGTCAGGAGGGACATACGCCCGGCCAGTAGGTGTCGCTGTGAGCGCTCATTAGGAGCGCTCACAGTGTAAGGGCTGCAGCTGCCGGTACGAACGCCGGGGCCCGGCCGGGGTGGGGGACAGCGGGACACATGGGGGCCGTTCCGGGACAGCGGGACATGACCCCAAAACCGGGACTGTCCCGCTGGATCCGGGACGGTTGGGAGGTATGGTCCAGGAGCTCAGGCCCCGGACCTATTATAATCCACTATTGCCCATACCTGACCCTGACCCCACACACTTACACAAGACCCTAGGGCGAGGAGCTCTGTGCATCCCCTATGTAATAGATGCCCCCTATGTAGTGGCTTCCCTGATCCTCCTACTTCAGCCACCACTCCCCATCCTCCAGCATCATCACCCCAGAATCACTCCCCTCAGCAGCATCACTACCCGCATCCTCCAGCATCCCCCCTCATGTTCCAGAATCTCTCCCCTCATCCTCCAGCATCATCCCCCCCATCCTCAATCATTACTCCCCTCAGCATCCCCCCTATCCTCCAGCACCCCCCATCATCCAGCATCATAACCCCCCCCCCCCCCCATGCTGCAGGATCACTCCCCTCATCCTCCATCATTACTCCCCTCATCAGCATCACACCCCCAGTGATAGATTAATAAAAAAAACTCACCTCCCACATGCTCCCCATCACTGCAGGTCGCCCTTCACTGCTCTCCTCTCGTCTGACTCAGGCAGCATCTGTAACACACGCTGCCTGTGATGGAAGAAAGAACAGGGGACAGCAGTGACAGGGGAGCATATGGAGCCCCCATTTTAGCACACTCACTGGCCCTGTGGCTGCACATCACTAGGGGGCTTGGGAACGCCTCTTTGACTCTTTGTACCAGAGAATAAAAGCATTTTTCTACATCCTGGAAGCACAGACGGATACATGAAAGGTACCATGTATCTCCATGTCCTAACAGCATCTAACAGTGTCAGCAGTTTGGAACATAAATCGCAGCTGACAGCTGGTTAAGCTGTTAAGCTGGTTTAACGCTATGTTATGTATGGTCTGTCACAGTCATACTGTATACCCATAACTGATGCGTCATACATAGGGTCCTTATACTGCCCAGTACACATATTTTACTTGTTCCAGCTCAATGGAATAGTGCAGAAGTCTGTGCTATTCCACCTAGTGCACCCCAACAGATGAGACCCAAACAGTAGCCAAAATGGCCCTCTCTTATACCAAGACCTGTCTCATTTTTAATTTAAAGTGCACCTGTGGTGAGTTTCTCTGTTCATCCAGAAGTTCAGGTCTCCATGGATACAAACACGCAATGAGACCGTAATGGGCGCACCCCCCATTGGACCCAATTGAGGTTATACATGTCTCTAAAGACAATCCAAGTCCTGGAGAGGTGTATGACCACACGGGCCAACCACCCAAGTGGCATCTCAGCCTGGCCACCACTCTCATAGCTGAGACTGGTGGTCGGGAGACTAGGCAAAGAGCTATCAACACTACAGAGACACAATGGGGCCAAACTTAAAGGGGTCCACTTACTGTGCCCGGGGTGCCGAGGAGGACGGTATGTCCTTTACCTTCATCCTCAGCGCCATTCCTGTGCTGTTGGCTGTAGAATCCACGTCCCAGAGCATTGTTATGAGCACTGCCCTACCCCTAAACCGGCCCACCAGCTCCATTGAATATCATTAGAGGGAGTGGCCTGCCTCTGCGCTTTGGGGGCGGGGCAGGCTCCTACCGGTGCTCCGGGCCGAGAAGTAAACATAGGAACGGCGCTGAGGGGGAAGGTAAGAGATATACCTAACAAAAGTTTGTGATGGAAATACCCCTTTCAAGGGAGCCTGTGACTGGAAAATGCCATCTAATCTATCAGTATAATGGTATAGAGCAGGAAGAGCTGAATAGAATGATATACTGTATATCTGTGTGGGAAAATATTCAGTATAACTTGTCATCTATTTATTCAATCAATAAATGACAATATACTGAATACGTTTCCCACACAGATATATATCATTCAATTCAGCTCTTTCTGCTCTATAAGATTATGCTGATAGATTAGATGGCATTTTCCAGTCACAGGCTCCCTTTAACTGCTGACATGATACCACATCCAATCAGATACCAATCAATCAGAAGTTATACCCACTTCGGTGTAGGTTGCAACTAAAAGGGGTACTCCAGTGAATTTTTTTTTTCTAAATCAACTGGTAAGCATTTGTAAATGACTCCTGTTTAAAAATCTCCAGTATTCCTGTACTTAACAGCTGCTGTAAGTCCTGCAGGAAGTAGGGTATTCTCTCCAGTCTGACACTGTGTCCTGTGCTGCAACCTCTGTCCATGTCAGTTGACATCAAACCAAAAATTTAGCTTTGGTTGTCCCCGGCTGTGCCCTAGAATTAAAGTGCTGCGGCAGTATGAGCTTTGTGCTGCTTTGGCTCTCATTGGCCTTTGACGTCTTCCTCATGAAGTAACAATTTTGGAGTGTACTGTCTCCGTACGAGTGCGACTAATGGTGGTTTTACACGGAAGGATTTATCGTTCGAATTTGCACGATAACGATCGAATTCGAACGATAATTATTTTATTTTGATCTTTCAACATGTTCTCAAATCGTCATTGCAAAAAATTCGCAGATCGTTCAGTGTAAACTTTTTTCAACGATTTCACCTATGTGTGCGATAGGCTTAAGCGATCGCAAAACCATTGCATAACGATTTTTCCGTACGATGTATTGTTCTGTCTAAACGCTGATCGTTATAAAAAAAAACATAGTTCATTCAAAATCGTTAATCGGGCGAATTATCGCTCCGTGTAAAACCACCATAAGTCTTATATCACTTGTCTAAAGGTAAAACTGTCAGGTGTCACACTCTGGGATGATGGGTGCCTGACCCCAATATCACCACTTGGTGTCTCACTCTTCCCGGTTTGTCAAAGCACAGCTGAAGGAAAAGGGTTTGTTTTCTGTTCACTGCTTCATCCAATCACAGGTGCAGGTACCTCACACACTGTCCTCCTATTACACTTCTACCTTATCCTTTCTCCAGTATGTTCCCCACCAATAGGAGGTTAGACCTGGTCACTCAAATATAAGTGAGTTAGCTCCTGGTGGAAGGGTCCTGTTGTAAGTAGTGGAGTTGGTGTGAGACAAAGAGACACAGTTTTTTATGGAGAGAGAGACTCCCTGCTAAACACAAAGGTGGGGTAACTGTCAACTGGGTCAACCTTGCCTACGCCTGGGAAATTTCTTACTAAATCAGGACAATCTAAAGCTAAGGAATTAATCCTCAGTGGGACAAAGGGCCTAAGCCGAAGTATCCCACTGGCACATGCTCACCCTCCCATACCAATGGGCATTGAGGGGGTGGGGCCTGTGTGCGATGACGTCACAGATGGGTGTGGCCAATGTGGAACTGTGGGCAGGGCTAAGTGGCGCTACTGTTGTGATGCCCCGCCCACCTAGGACAATCTGCAGATGATTAAAGATCCCTTTTACTTGAACAAGCACCATGACGTATGATATAAAATAAGGTATGAAAACCGCTAAATTTACCCTTTACACCTGTGTAGAAAAGTCATAATGCAAAAAGGGGGTGACAGTGTCACTGTAAGTAAAAGTCATTCCCTGTTTAAGTGTTGGGCTCATTTTTCTGCCGCCCCTGAACCCACACATTGTGCTACCCTTACAAAGCGCAGTGCCAGTGTGTCTGGGGGTGGGTAACGCCACTCCTGGCCACCATGACAAGTGCCCCAGAGGAAACACCAGAGCCCTCCTGCTGTTTGCCACCTTAGTGCCCCGGACCACGGCAGGACCGCCTCAACAAAATAAACCACAACAGGCACAAAATACATCATGAGAAGATTTTTTTCTTATATATTATCAAAGTAGAAAACATAATATCTTTTCATGACCGTAGAGAAAAACATTATTTGTAGAATTTCAGTCTTCCTTCCTGGGCCAGGGCGGCTATGAGTTTGGACTCAAATTCTGCATTGTGAACACCAGTCCATTTGAAAGCTCCGGCAAATCTGTTGTTCTCCCAGTAGTGGTGCCAGTTTCCTTTCTGGTCTGCACCGAAACCAAATACTGATATCTATAAAAAACCAACACAAGGCAATTACTGGCCAGATCAATCCCGCTACCTCCATTATTTACTGTGCGATATGTCGGCTTGATTTACCATGTATCAAATACAAAGGTAGTTCTTATTGTCAGGAACATCTACTATCAAGCGGATAACGTAACTGTTTACTTTGTAGGGTATGGCAATATATTAATATCCGGGTATGAAGAAACATTGAAACAGTAGAAAATCCCCATAGAAAACCTCTCCTGCTCTGAACAGTTCCAGACATGGACAGAGGTGGCAGCAGAGAGCACTGTGTCAGACTGAAGAATACACCACTTCCTGCAGGACATACGGCAGGAATATGGCTTATTATGATTTTGAATTGACTTAACTCCTTAACGACATGGGGCGTAAGTGTACGCCCCCGCAGGGTGGGCTTTAACGCAAACGGGCGTACACTTACGCCCGATGTTTTCCCCGATCCCACACACAGCGGTCGGGGAAGATGGCCTGCTATGATGTATAGCAGGCCATCCCTGCTTGTCGGCATGGGGGGTGATTAACCCCCCCCCCCCCCCGTGCCGACGATCGCTGCTATATGCTGATCAATACAGATCAGCATATAGCAGCTAAATTCAGCTTTCCGGGTCATCGGTGACCCGGAAAGCAATGGTGATTGGTGCTATCCGAGACAGCACCAATCGCCATCAGTGTCCTGGGGAAAGATGGCGCCGATGCCACCCCCACGATCGCCGTGATAGGCCGGCCAGTACCGGCCGGCCCATCACGGCGATCAAACTGTTAAAAAGCAGTGTCGCCGGGTTCTGCACCCCTCAGCTAGGTAGCTGAGGGGTGCAGAACAGGTAAGTGTTGTGCAGGTGTACCATACTTACCTGATCTGGGCGTCCGGAGCGAAGATCTGCGGTCCGCGCCGTCCTCGCGTCTTCGTCGCGTCGCTTCCGGGTTTCGTCGGGTCCAGCGCCGTCTAACTTCAGAAATATTCGGAAATGTTTGGCTCTTCGGATTCGGCATGCCTCGGAAGTCTTCGGAAGCGTCGCTCTACTGCCCCCTAGCGGCTGATCAGTGAATATTATTCACTGATCAGTTGCTTTGGGTTGAAGTTTTTTTTTTTTTTTTTCCTTTTTATGTGCTGATCAGCATGGCGTAGGGGCGTTTTTCCCCCGTATATCCTACCGCCACTGGCTGCTGATAAGTGCAGCATTTATCATCAGCTCCTTTCTTGGCGTAGGGATAATTTTTCTTACTGTCAAAAAAACGTAAAGAACACTACACTACACCACACTACATGAAATAAAGTTTTACACTACATTACACATTTACATACCCTATATACTAGTCCCGGTATAAAGATGGCCCCCAGGGTGTTTTCGGTGTCGGACGCATATGTTATTATTGCCTCGGACAAGAAATAGCCAGTGAGGATGAATGGGGGGATCCTTTTTCCCTCCATTCATCCTCATCCTCATCATCCAGTGACGTGTCTGGGGGTAGCGTAGCGTACGCTGCCCCCCAGACACGTCTTTTCCGCCAGTACCGTCCCAATAAGAGATGACGGTATGCAGGGGCGTAACTAGAAATGGCTGGGCCCCATAGCAAACTTTTGATTGGGCCCCCCCCCCCCGCCCGCCCCCTCTCGATCGACCACTACGCCATCAACACACTCAGCTCTACACAGGTCCTGTACACCATATAAATTACAGTAGTTATATCAGGTGACTTACAGGGGATGTCTTCTCTGAGTTCTTCCCTTTTCATTTTCTTCTCCATCTCCTTCTCCGAGCCACAAATCCACAGAATCTGCCAGAAAAACATATTAGTCTCCTCACACTGGCACCATCCTCATCTCTCTATACTGCACATCTGCATTGGCCCCTTTACACCCTCATTTAGTGGGAAGGCTGACTCTATGTGATCCCATTTTAGTATATGGCCCTCCTCTCTGTCGCCCCTCCTTATAAATAGCCCCCTTATCTTGCCCCCCTTATAGAAGCCCCCCATGCTGTCCCCCTTATAGATGCCCCCCATGTTGTCCCCTAATAGATGGTCCCCTATGTTGCCCCCCCTATAGATGGCCCCTCCTATGTTGTCCTCTTATAGATGGCCCCCTCTCCCCCTATATTGTCCCTTTATAGATGTTCCCCTCTCCCCCAATGTTGTCCCTTTATAATATCCCTCTCCCCTATGTTGTGCTCCTCTCCCCTATGTTGTGCTCCTCTCCCCTATGTTGTCCCCTTATAGATGGCCCCCTCTCCCCTATGTTGCCACCCCCTTATAGATGTCCCTCTCCCCCCCTTCCTTATAGATGTCCCTCTCCCCCCCTTCCTTATAGATGTCCCTCTCCCCCCCTTCCTTATAGATGTCCCTCCTCTCCCCCCTTCCTTATAGATGCCCCCTTCTCCCTCCCTTATAGATGGCCCTCTCTCCCCCATTCCTTATAGATGTCTCCCTCTCCCCCCCTTCCTTATAGATGCCCTCCTCTCCCCCCCTTCCTTATAGATTCCCCCTTCTCCCTCCCTTATAAATGTCCCCCTCTCCCCCCTCCCTTATAGATGCCCTCCTCTCCCCCCCTTCCTTATAGATGTCCCCCTCTTCTCCCCATCCCCCTTATAGATGCCCTCTTCTCCCCATCCCCCATATAGATGGCCCTCTCTCCCCCCTTCCTTATAGATGCCCCCTTCTCCCTCCCTTATAGATGTCCCCCTCTCCCCCCTTCCTTATAGATGTCTCCCTCTCCCCCCCTTCCTTATAGATGTCCCCCTCTTCCCCTTCCTTATAGATGCCCTCCTCTCCCCCCCTTCCTTATAGATGCCCCCTTCTCCCTCCCTTCCTTATAGATGCCCCCTTCTCCCTCCCTTATAGATGTCCCTCTCCCCCCCTTCCTTATAGATGTCCCCCTCTCCCCCTTCCTTATAGATGTCTCCCTCTCCCCCCCTTCCTTATAGATGCCCTCTTCTCCCCCCCCCCTTCCTTATAGATGTCCCCCTCTCCCCCCTTCCTTATAGATGTCTCCCTCTCCCCCCCTTCCTTATAGATGCCCTCCTCTCCCCCCTTCCTTATAGATGTCCCCCTCTTCTCCCCATCCCCCTTATAGATGCCCTCTTCTCCCCATCCCCCTTATAGATGGCCCTCTCTCCCCCCTTCCTTATAGATGCCCCCTTCTCCCTCCCTTATAGATGTCCCCCTCTCCCCCCTCCCTTATAGATGCCCCCTCTCCCCCCTTCCTTATAGATGTCTCCCTCTCCCCCCATTCCTTATAGATGCCCTCCTCTCCCCCCCTTCCTTATAGATGTCCCCCTCTCCCCCCCTTCCTTATAGATGCCCTCTTCTCCCCATCCCCCTTATAGATGGCCCTCTCTCCCCCCTTCCTTATAGATGCCCCCTTCTCCCTCCCTTATAGATGTCCTCCTCTCCCCCCTTCCTTATAGATGTCTCCCTCTCCCCCCCTTCCTTATAGATGCCCTCCTCTCCCCCCCTTCCTTATAGATGCCCTCCTCTCCCCCCCTTCCTTATAGATGCCCTCCTCTCCCCCCCTTCCTTATAGATGTCTCCCTCTCCCCCCTTCCTTATAGATGTCTCCCTCTCCCCCCTTCCTTATAGATGCCCTCCTCTCCCCCCTTCCTTATAGATGTCTCCCTCTCCCCCCCTTCCTTATAGATGTCCCCCTCTCCCCCCCCTTCCTTATAGATGTCCCCCTCTCCCCCCTTCCTTATAGATGTCCCCCTCTCCCCCCCTTCCTTATAGATGTCCCCCTCTCCCCCCTTCCTTATAGATGTCCCCCTCTCCCCCCCCCTTCCTTATAGATGACCCCCTCCCCCCCCCTTCCTTATAGATGCCCCCTTCTCCCTCCCTTATAAATGTCCCCCTCTCCCCCCTTCCTTATAGATGTCCCCCTCTCCCCCCCCTTCCTTATAGATGCCCCCTTCTCCCTCCCTTATAAATGTCCCCCTCTCCCCCCTTCCTTATAGATGCCCCCTCTCCCCCCTTCCTTATAGATGTCCCCCTCTCCCCCCTTCCTTATAAATGTCCCCCTCTCCCCCCTTCCTTATAGATGTCTCCCTCTCCCCCCCTTCCTTATAGATGCCCTCCCCTCCTCTCCCCCCCCCCCTTCCTTATAGATGCCCTCCCCTCCTCTCCCCCCCCCCTTCCTTATAGATGTCCCCCTCTTCTCCCCATCCCCCTTATAGATGGCCCTCTCTCCCCCCCTTCCTTATAGATGCCCTCCTCTCCCCCCCCCTTCCTTATAGATGTCCCCCTCTTCTCCCCATCCCCCTTATAGATGCCCTCTTCTCCCCATCCCCCTTCTCTCTCCCCCCCCGGAAAGCAGGTTTAAAAAAAAAAAAAACAAACTCACCTTACAACGCGCTCCCCCGTCGAGCCTTCTTCCTGTCAGTCCCCCGTCTGTCCCCCGTCTGATGCACGGCTGCCGGGGGTGTCGCATCCTATCCCCGGCAGCGCGCGTATCATAGAGCTCTCTGTGGGCTTGTGCTGCGGCCGCGACTTCCGGCACACAGAGAGCTCTATGATACGCGCGCTGTCGGGGATAGGACGCGACACCCCCGGCAGCCGCGCATCAGACGGGTGGACTGACAGGAGCGATGTCGGTCGATCACATGCTCCTCCTGGCCCAGTGACTACTTTTCCCTATGGTTGGGGAAAGGAGTCGCCGGGTCAGGAGGAGCACGGGACCCGCGTCACGGGCCCCCTGATGCGGCGGGGCCCCGTAGCAGCCGCTATGGCTGCTACGGCGGTAGTTCCGCCAGTGACGGTATGGCGTGAAATTCTACAAACTCTGTGAGCGTACCTCAGGGTACACTTACAGATTTAGGGTACGTGCACACTGCGGAATGGCGAAGGATAACCCTTTGTGCATTCCGCAGCTGGCACCCACCGGCGGACTGATGCGGGCGCGTGTCTCCCCCCGTGTCACAGACTCCGTTCTACGCACGGGCGGATTCCGTCGTCCGTTCAAAGAATGAACACATTGGACGGAGAGCGGAATCCGCCCGTGCATAGAGTGGAGTCTATGACACGTGTGGAAACACGCGCCCGCATCAGTCCGCCGGTGGGTGCCAGCTGCGGAATGCACAAAGGGTTATCCTTTGCCATTCCGCAGTGTGCACGTACCCTTAGAGTGTATGTAGGAAGGGACACCCGAATCCAGCCCCCAGATGCCCCCTCCCCCCCCCCCCCCATCCTCGGAGTTAGTGGGGAGATCATTCAGGAACTGATCTTCCCACTGCTGGATAAAGGTCACCACCTGTACGGGGATAACTTTTATACCAGCACCCCCTCTTCTGGTCCCTCGCTGCCCAAGCTACTGTAGCTTGCGGCACGATCCGTAAATATCAGAAGCAGTAATAGAGCCCTAATATTTAGCAGCCATGGAGCGGACCCAGCACTTCTGGATATGAAGGACCCCGTATCGCACCAGGGCAACATTTTCCAGGTGACGTCCCCCACACTGGAGAACAGGAGACCCCAGAAGAAGTGCAGAGTGTGGCGTAACAGGGGGATCAGGAAGGACACCATTTTCCAGTGTGACACCTGTCCTGATCACCCCGGCCTCTGCATACTGGATCGCTTCCAGGCGTACCACACGTCACTGGGGTTCTACATTATCTAAATTCTGTCCCTTATTCCTATTTCAGGGGTCACGTTGATCCGGGGATTATTCTGATCGCCATTATGGAGTCGGGAAGGATTTTTTCCTCTGTGATGAGGCTACTGTCGTCAGTTTGATGGACACCTGTCATTTTTAACCTTATAAACTAATAATTGGCCTAATACCCCCAAATAAATTAGAATTGTCCCTTTTCCCCAGCTAAGTAGGTATGGCCGCCATTCCCATTAGAGGATGCCATGATGCAATTACAAAGCCTCTGTGCGGCCAGGACAGTAGAACCCCCCCACAAGTGACCCCATTCTGGAAACTACACCCGATAAGGAATCTAACGAGGGGGGCAGTGGGGATATGGCCCCCTGGTGACGGGCACATTTGTGGCGTGAAAATGAAAAAAAAAAAATAATTTTATTTTCACGGCACATGTTCCACATATGTGCCCGTCACCAGTGGGGTCCATATGCTCACTGTACCCCCTTGTTGGATTCCTTATGGGGTGTAGTTTCCAGAATGGGGTCACTTGTGGGGGGGTTCTACTGTCCTGGCAGCACAGGAGCTTTTTAATTGCGACATGACCTCCATCCTCCATTCCAGCCTCTAAATGGCGCTCTGTCCCTTTGGTGGCTTGCCCTGTGCCCATATGGCACATTATGCCCACATGTGGGGTATTTCATACTCTACCCTACACGTTTTGTGTTCACTTTCTTTTTTAACCCCTTGTGGAAAAGGAAAAAAATCAAGGCTAGACCAACATTTAGTGTAAAAAATGTTTAATTTTTACACTAAATCAATGATCTTGTCTTGATTTTTTCATTTTCACAAGGGGTTAAAAGATAAAATGTGTAGAGCAATTGCCCCTGAGTACGGAAATACCCCACATGTGGACATAAAGCGCCATGCGGGTGCAGGGTAAGCCTCCAAAGGGAAGGAGCGCCATTTGGTTTTTGGAGGCTGGATTTGGCTGGAATGGATTTCGAGGGCCATGTTGCATTTAAAAGGCCCCTGTGTTGCCAAGACAGTTGAAGCCCCCCACAAGTGACCCCATTATGGAAACTACACCCCTCAGGGAATGTAACAAGGGGTGTAGTGAGCATATGGACCCCACTGGTGACGGGCACAAATGTGGAACAATATGGCATGAAAATGAAATATTATATTTTTTACACTATAATGTTGGTTTAGCCTTAAATTTTTCATTTTCACAAGAGGTTAAAAGACAAAAAAAAACACACACAATGTGTAGAGCAATTTCCCCCGAGTCCGTAAATACCCCACATGTGGACATAAAGCGCCATGTGGGCGCAGGGCAAGCCTCCAAAGGGAAGGAGCGCCATTTGGATTTTGGAAGTTGGATTTGGCTAGAATGGATGATGAACGCCATGTCGCATTTACAGAGCCCTCGTGCTGCCAAAACACTGGAAATCCCCCACAAGTGACCTCATTCTGGAAACTACACCCCTCAAGGAATCTAACAAGGGGTGCAGTGAGGATATGGACCCCTTGATGACGGGCACATTTGTGCCGTGAAAGTGAAAAAATGAAAATTTTCACTTTCACGTCACATTGTTTCACATTTGTGCCGGTCACCAGTTGGGTCCATATCCTTATTGCACCCCTTGTTAGATTCCTTGAGGGGTGTAGTTTCCAGAATGAGGTCACTTGTGGGGGGTTTCCAGTGTTTTAGCAGCACGAGGGCTCTGTAAATGCGACATTACCCTTGAAATCCATTCCAGTAAAATCCAGCTTGCAAAAGCCAATTGGTGCTCCTTCCCTTTGGAGGCTCGTCCTGCGCCCGCTTGGCACTTTATGTCCACATGTGGGGTATTTCTGTACTCGGGAGAAACTGCGCTACAGGTTTGGTGTTTTTTTTTTCTTTTATCCCCTTGTAAAAATGAAAAATGAAGGCTAGAACAACATTTTAGTGTAAAAAATAGAATTTTTCCTTTTTTACACCACATTGTTCTGAAAATCTGTGAAGCACCTGTGGGGTCCAGATGCTCACCGCACCCCTTGTTACATTCCTTGAGGGGTGCAGTTTTCTAAATGGTGTGCCTTTAGGGGTGTTTTTTATGTTTTGGCACCCCAGAGCCTCTGCCAACCTGAAGTGGTACAGTCAAAAATGACCAAATATAACGGAAGCGTTGAAATTAACTAGGCGCTCCTTTATATCTGAGGCTTGTGGTTGCGTCAAATAGCGCATTAGGGCCACATATGGGTTATTTCTATAAACTGCGGAAACGGGGCAATCAATATTGGGGTGCATTTCTCTGGTAATAAGTTTATAAATATGAAAAATATTGGATTACAATAAAATCTCTGCACAGAAAATAAAAATTTTCAAATTTCTTACACACTTAGCTTTTATTTCTGTGACTCCCCTAAAGGGTTAAAACACTTTCTGGATGTGCTTTTGCAGAGTTTGGGGGGTGCAGTTTCTGAAATGGGGTGCTTTGTGGGGCTTTCTAACATACAGTCCCCTCAAATACACTTTAAACCTGAACAGGTCCCTAAAAATATCTGATTTTGAAATTTTACTGAAAATTTGGAAAATTGCTGCTAATGTTTTACACTTTCTATTGTCTAAAAAAAATGAAATATAGTTTAATAAATGCCGCCAACATAAAGTAGACATTTTGCTAATGCTATTTAATATATAAATTTTGTGGCATAACCATTTTCTGTATAAGCAGAAAGGTTTCAAAGTTGGAAAAATGCATTTTTCACAATTTTTCACGTTATTTTGGTGTTTTTCATAAAGATTCGTTATGAGTATCGACTCCAATTTACTAGAAATGTAAAGTACAATATGTCACGAGAAAATCTCAGAATCGGCTGGATAGGTAAAAGCATCCCGAAGTTATTAATGAATAGTGACACAGGT
The DNA here is from genome assembly GCF_027789765.1 of Dendropsophus ebraccatus. NCBI lineage: Eukaryota > Metazoa > Chordata > Amphibia > Anura > Hylidae > Dendropsophus > Dendropsophus ebraccatus. Next base: position 12,351,885 of record NC_091467.1, read on the forward strand.
CATATTCATAAAATTTGTCTCTGTCCTTAAGGCCATTTCAGGCTCTGTCCTTAAGGGGTTAAAGGGGTATTTCACTCAAACATAACTTTTGATATGTGGCTGCCCATGGCCTTCCATACTAGTTATCTATTCAATCTCCTTCCCCCAGTTCTGAGCTGCTGTAGACAAAAAAATCTCTGTGTGAGCTTTTCTCTCAGTCTCCCCCTCCTCCCCCCTCCCTTCCTAGATGACTGATGTACAAAAATCCCTGGCAGGCTTCATCTGCAACTTTGTAACTTCTGTGTAATGCTGGGAGGGTTAATCTGAGGTCAACTTGCTAATAAGCTTATTGTGATTATCCCTCCCAGCATTACAAAGTCGCAGATAGGGACCTGTTTGCAAGAGCCATCTTGGAAGAGAGGGAGGAGGAGGGGGAAACGGATTGGTGATCGGGATGGCCCTGGTACTACTCCCATATCATCTGCTCATACTATGAGCAGATGATGGGAGGAGTAGTACAGTGTATATGTGTCCAGCACCGAGCAGGGAGGGAGGGGGGAGGTAGTTAGATGCACAGGCACCTTTATCTCTCCCTGCTCTGTGCCTTCCAAATGTATTGATTGAATACATTTATGGAATACTTTGGGGAGCAAGGACACTTGCTCCCCAAAGTATTCCATAATGTATTCAATCAATAAGGCATAGTGTACATACATTACATACACTTCTATAGGCACAATACAGTGCCATAGACTTCTATATATAGTGCGCCCCCTGCTGGACACTCCATTGGAATTACAACTGATTCGTGACGTCACCGTTTTTTACTGAATCTGAACCCTCACTGATCTACTAAATTAAGGGAAATAGCCGTATATGTGCATTTCCCATAATTAATATACATTAAGAATTTGTCTAACTTTCCATAAGTAATAAAATATAAAGAATACGTTTTGGCCGAACTTCTCCTTTAACCTTTAGGTTACAAACCCACTTGCCGGATCTGCAGCGAGTCTCCATGCTGCGTTTTTGCAGCGAGACTCGCTGCAGATCCTGGCCCTATACTTTCAATAGCAGAGAAACTCGCAGCAGGGATGTACATCCCTGCTGCGATTTTGTCTGCAGCCCGCCCCATTAACCCCCCGGCCGCCGGACATTATACATTACCGGGTCCCCGTTCCTGCTTGCTTCGGGGCTCCCGGTGTCTTCACGGCCCACCCGGCCAATCAGTGCGCTGCGGCGGGGCAGCGCACTTATTGGCCGGGCGGAACGTGTCGGGAGCCGCCGAAGCAAGCAGGAGCGGGGACCTGGTAATGTATATCCTGCCCGCCCCCCTGCAGCCCCGATCGCCCCGCAGCCCCCGGCCGCACGATCGCCCCCAGCCCCCGGCCGCACGATCGCCTGCAGCCCCCCAGCCCCCGGGCGCACGATCGCCCGCAGCTCCGCAGCCCCCGGCCGCATGATCGCCCGCAGCCCCCAGCCCCGCAGCCAGGGCCGCCGATAGGGCAGTACAACTGGTACTGCCGTATGGGGCCCGGACCCTAAGAGACACGGGGGGGGCCCGGCGGGCCCGCCGGCCGCCGCCCCCCGACCGCTACGCTAGGGGGGCCCGCACGGCCCCCCCTTGCCAACTGTTTTTGAGCATCCCGAAAAGCTGCGGCCGCGCAGCTTCTCGGGATGCACTGATCGCTTTAATGTTCCGCCCGCACAGCGGGCGGAACATCAAAGCTATCAGAATACAGGAGAAGGACCTGTCAGCGTCCTCCTCCTGTATTCTCTCCCATAGGCTGCCGGCACTTCATACCAGCAGCCTATGGGAGGCCGGGCCGTGGTCATGTGCCCCTCCGGCAGGCGTGATGATGTGACGTCATCACGTCTGCCGGAAGTCCCGTCCCTGCGGCTCGCAAGATGGAGCCCGAAGAGGAGGAGGAAGAGTTGCTGCCTGCACAGCGCGGATTAGGTGAGTAGGATGTTTGTTTTTTTTAGGGGCACCTCTGGGGGCATTATTAGTGTATGGGGGCACCTCTGGGGGCATTATTGGTCTACGGGGGCACCTCTGGGGGCATTATTAGTGTATGGGGGCACCTCTGGGGGCATTATTAGTGTATGGGGGCACCTCTGGGGGCATTATTAGTGTATGGGGGCACCTCTGGGGGCATTATTGGTGTATGGGGGCATTATTGGTGTATGGGGGCACCTCTGGGGGCATTATTAGTATATGGGGCCACCTCTGGGGGCATTATTGGTGTATGGGGGCATTATTAGTGTATGGGGGCACCTCTGGGGGCATTATTAGTATATGGGGCCACCTCTGGGGGCATTATTGGTGTATGGGGGCACCTCTGGGGGCATTATTAGTATATGGGGGCACCTCTGGGGGCATTATTGGTATATGGGGGCACCTCTGGGGGCATTATTGGTGTATGGGGGCACCTCTGGGGGCATTATTGGTATATGGGGGCACCTCTGGGGGCATTATTAGTGTATGGGCGCACCTCTGGGGGCATTATTAGTGTATGGGCGCACCTCTGGGGGCATTATTAGCTCATGGGGGAACCTCTGGGGGCATTATTAGTATATGGGGGGCACCTCTGGGGGCATTATTAGTTCATGGGGGCACCTCTGGGGGCATTATTAGTTCATGGGGGCACCTTTGGGGGCATTATTAGTATATGGGGGCACCTTTGGGGGCATTATTAGTATATGGGGGCACCTTTGGGGGCATTATTAGTATATGGGGGCACCTCTGGGGGCATTATTAGTATATGGGGGCACCTCTGGGGGCATTATTAGTATATGGGGCCACCTCTGGGGGCATTATTAGTATATGGGGGCACCTCTGGGGGCATTATTAGCTCATGGGGGAACCTCTGGGGGCATTATTAGTATATGGGGGCACCTCTGGGGGCATTATTAACTCATGGGGGCATCTCTGGGGGCATTATTAGTGCATGGGGGTACCTCTGGGGGCATTATTAGTTCATGGGGGCCACCTCTAGGGGCATTATTAGCTCATGGGGGCACAGCTGGGAATCCTACATACAGGGGGCACAGCAGGGGATCCTACATACAGGGGGCACAGCAGGGGATCCTACATACAGGGGGCATCCCACACAGCGCAGTTACTATGGGAGCCTACAGGGGGGAGAAAGGAAAGGAAGTTGCTAGAAATGTGCGGAGCCTAAATTGTTTGTCTCGCAGGTTCTAAGGGGATGAAACGTATCTGGAAGGAATCATCATGGAGGTCTGGGCCGGATGGAGAGGAAAAGGGAAAGTGACGCCTCAGATCAAAGAAGACGTCACCTGTGAGTCACTGTATGACACTTTTCTTATTTTGTAGAACATCATTTAGTAGGGGTGCCCCGAGGTGACAGCTACTACATTATCTGTACTCAGAGATATCACTGTGTTATCTGTTGTGTTACATAGGACTGCAGGTGACTACTACATTATCTGTACTCAGAGATATCACTGTGTTATCTGTAGTGTTACATAGGACTGCAGGTGACAGCTACTACATTATCTGTACTCAAGAGATATCACTGTGTTATCTGTGGTGTTACATAGGACTGCAGGTGACTACTACATTATCTGTACTCAGAGATATCACTGTGTTATCTGTGGTGTTACATAGGACTGCAGGTGACATCTACATTATCTGTACTCAGAGGGATATCACTGTGTTATCTGTGGTGTTACATAGGACTGCAGGTGACATCTACTACATGATCTATACTCAGAGGTATCACTGTGTTATCTGTGCTGTTACATAGGACTGCAGGTGAAATCTACTACATTATCTGTACTCAGAGATACCACTGTGTTATGTGGTGTTACATAGGACTGCAGGTGATATCAGGTGATTTCTCCAGGTTGCAGAAGTTCAAACTTCATCGTGCCCTGGTGTGCTGGTGTCTGTATGTGTGTATACATGTGTGCTGGTGTCTGTATACATGTGTGCTGGTGTCTGTGTGTGAGATCAATTCTAGAGAACTGGCACATATACCCCATTTTCCCCAGTGGCTTAAAATGTAACCTCTGTTATACAGTTATAAAATTGTAGAAATTAAATGTGAACAAGGTGCAATTCAAATAGACACTTACTTGTATAGCTGCCTCTTGTGCTCTGTATGCAGTGCATTATATTCACCCTTGCAACGTACCATTTATAGCGTGTCTACAAGCCCAGCGGGGCTCATTATGATGGAGACTAAAACTTATACAAGAGTGGGGTAGGGGTTCCCCTGTATTCAGAATGCTGCTGAGTGCTCGGCAATGCCCCATCTGGGATTATTGAATTTCGAGGGTCTATGCAGAGCAGGATAAAGACACCTCTGCTGCACAAACAGGATCTCCTAGAAAGCGTTCTCACCGCCATGTATTCGCTATCACTGGCTTGGGTGAGCTAAACTAGTCTGCCTGGGGGGGGGGGGGTGATTTGTATATGCTCACTAACATGGAACAGCCTCATTATATTAGCCTTATCAACATATTCTATGTTAGTGAGCATACCGGGGGGGGGGGATATTGGTGAACATATACAAATCAAACAGCCCCCCCCAGACCCTCGAAATTCAATAACCCCAAACGGGGCATTGCCTAGTACTCGACAGCATTCTGAATACAGGGGAACCCCTACCCCACTCTTGTATAAGTTTTAGTCTCCATCATAATGAGCCCCGCTGGGCTTGTAGACACGCTATAAATTGTACGTTGCAGGGGTGAATATAATGCACTGCATACAGAGCCCAAGAGGCAGCTATACAAGTAAGTGTCTATTTGAATTGCACCTTGTTCACATTTAATTTCTACAATTTTATAACTGTATAACAGAGGTTACATTTTAAGCCACTGGGGAAAATGGGGAATATGAGCCAGTTCTTTAAAATTGATCTGAACCAAATTATACCTCCCAGCAAGGCGTGGGGCAAACACACAATTTTTTTTTTTTTTTTATTAATGTGGGGGGCCCAGACACTTTGGTTGTATGGGGCCCCGAAATTCCTGATGGCGGCCCTGCCCGCAGCCCCCGGCTGCACGATCGCCCGCTGGGGGGGCTGTGATGCTGGGGGCGATCGTGAGGTCGGGGGCTGCAGGGCTGGGGGCGATCGTGCGGCCGGTGGCTGCGGGCGATGGTGCGGTCGGGGGCTGCGGGGCTGGGGGCGATCGTGCGGCCGGGGGCGATATACATTACCAGGTCCCCGCTCCTGCTTGCTTCAGCGGCTCCCGGCACGTTCCGCCCAGCCAATCAGTGCGCTGCCCCGCCGCAGCGCACTGATTGGCCGGGCGGGCCGTGAAGACACCGGGAGCTCCGAAGCAAGCAGGAACGGGGACCCGGTAATGTATAATGTCCGGCGGCCGGGGGGTTAATGGGGCGGGCTGCAGACAAAATCGCAGCAGGGATGTACATCCCTGCTGCGAGTTTCTCTGCTATTGAAAGTATAGGGCCAGGATCTGCAGCGAGTCTCGCTGCAAAAACGCAGCAAGGTGACTCGCTGCAGATCCAGCAAGTGGGTTTGTAACCTTAATATAGATATTAAAAAGAAGAAATCCTAAAAAGGGGTTTATAGTACGGTGTACTTACATCATCACATATATGTAATGCAAAGAAGAGTGCCAGCATCCCAGTAGACGGATACTTCCCATGATGATTGGTCCAGTTATCATGGATGTATTTGAAAAAAGCCGGGTTAAATATTAATACCTGAAAGAAACATATACATTAATGTACTATATACACTCACATATCTACACGTTCAGCTTATTTTGTATTGATCCAGTAAAGACAATAGATATCCCTGTAACTCATCCTGCCATCTTGTGGCTTAGGGCTAACTGAAATGCAAACGATTCGTTCAACAATCCAAAAATAGCATAGGCATCAATAAAGAACTCTGTATAAGTAAGGAAGGGGTTAAACAGTTAACTCTCCCTCCACACACAACTCCCCAGGTGGCTGCAAACCTACTGGTGCTGGTACTAATACTGGCTGCCTGAAACAGGTAGTGGTGAAGGGGTTAATCAAGGGTCAGAGGGAAGCAGCGGTGACACGGATGGGCACCAGAGGAGAGCCGGAAGAGTTGATCAGGTGGCAGTGGGTTCAATTGAGAGGGCTTTCTACCCAGTACTGTATCAGGATGGGGACACAGGGGGCTAGGATTAAGAAATTTTACTAAGTCAAAAGTTTTTTTTTTTTTTAATTATTAGCTCGTCTTGCAAAACACTCTCCGACCAAGTTACTTGTAATCCAAGGCTTCACTGTACGTTTGAGCCATTGAAAGCAATGGTGGCAGTGCCTCTCTGTGGTTATTCTGATGCATCTGTGCCAGCAACTTGGCAAAACAACTCCTTTATATTCTCCCATTGAGGTATCTAATGGACACATTAAAGGGGTTCCTGTTGGAAAACATAATAAACATGTTATACTTACCTCTCCACACTCCTCTGGCATCTCCGATGTCCCCCACCGAATACAACCGCCACTTACGAGATGAACTCACCTCACTCAGGAGTGACGGCCTGCTTAGCCGCAAAGATGTCCCATCTCCGTCAGTGATTGGCTAAGTGGGCTGTCAATCCTGAGATGACATTGTCTCATAAGTGGTGTCGGCTGCAGTCAGCGGGGCTCACTGAAGACGCCAGGGGAGTGTGGAGAGGTAAGTATAACATGTTTAGTGTGTTTTCCAACAAGGCAGCATTATGTATAAAAATATTATATAAAATTTTTTGAAAATGTTAAATATAAATTAAAAAAAAAAAATTAAAAAAAGCTCACCTTCTCTTTATCCGTCTGAATAAACTGCTTCACTCTTGTGTATGTACTGAAAGGAGAAAACAAAAAAGACAAATTACCAATTCTAAAATGTACAAAACCTAAGACGTTAGATGTTTGGTACCATCTTTATACCATCCCCAACCCCAGGGACTGCTGCGCAGTGGCGGTGGGGGAGCAAGAAAGGAGAGTATCGTTTTTTTTTCTTGTAATCCCACCTGTCTGAGCGGAACTATGCTTAAAAATGACTCCCTGGAATATTATTAAATGAGAAAAACAGAATGAGAAAAGGGTGTATGGGACTCTCCCGAACAAGACATATGGTGTTGGTGGCGATAGGGTTGGGCATGATGGAAAATGAACGACCGACCCCTTTGTTCTGTGAGACATAAGCCACAGTCAGAGGCTCCAGTCATTAGTACCTGGAGAGGTCAATCTTATAGGCTTTTTATATAGGCTTCATATACATGTAATAGCATGTAATAATGGTCGCCTATATACCGATTTGTCTTGCCTGTATGATTACTTACAACTTTATGTCTCCAGTCGAGAGGGCACTTGTAATCCACTTTAAGTCTTGGATCTTGAAAGGGACCAGGACCAGGTGAACTCCATGAGGAAGATGCACAGCACTTTCCGGGTACATGAAATGGTGGGTAGTTCTGGAGCCAACATCCGCCTCAAAGCCAGAGGTGCGAGCCCCATTCATCCTATTCAGAGATTAAACAGGAGATGTAATGTAAATGCCAGGATTTATAAAAGTAGTAAAAATACTAAAAAAAAGCAACTTTGCTTGCTGTAAGCTACAATTTTTTGTGAGTCGATTCTTTTTTTTCTTCTATAAACAGGTAGGTGATTATTTAGTGAATTTGTTTTCTTTAACAGGGCAATGCAGAAAAGAAAATATGTCCTCAAATCAACTGGTGCCAGAACGTTATTAGATTTGTAAATTAATTTAAAAATCTGCAGTCTTCCAGTACTTATCAGCTGCTGTATGTCCTGCAGGAAGGGGTGTATTCTTTCCAATCTGACATAGTGCTCTCTGCTGCCACCTCTGTCCATTTCAGGAACTGTCCAGAGCAGTAGCAAATCCCCATAGAAAACCTCTCCTGCTCTGGACAGTTCCTGACATGGACAGAGGTGGCAGCAGAGAGCACTGTGTCACACTGGAAAGCATACACCACTTCCTGCAGGACATACAGCAGCTGATAAGTACAGGAAGACTGCAAATTTTCTAATAGAAGTAAATAACAAATATATATAACTTTCTGACACAAGTTTTTTTTTTTCCTGCTGAAGTACACCTTTAGGCTGGGTTCACACTATGTATATTTGAGGCTGTATTTGGTCCTCATGTCAGGTCCTCATAGCAACCAAAACCAGGAGTGGATTGAAAACACAGAAAGGCTCTGTCCACACAATGTTGAAATTGAGTGGATGGCCGCCATATAACAGTAAATAACGGCCATTATTTCAATATAACAGCCGTTGTTTTAAAATAACAGCAAATATTTGCCATTAAATGGCGGCCATCCACTCAATTTCAACATTGTGTGGACAGAGCCTTTCTGTGTTTTCAATCCATTCCTTGTTTTGGTTGCTATACAGCCTCAAACATACAGCCTCAAATATACGTAGTGTGAACATAGCCTTAAAGTGACTGTACCATCAGGCTGAAGCACAGGAGGCGGGCCGACCTACCCCCAGTGGGAGGAAACCCCCGCCCCTCTATGATACTGATCCATTGATTCTAATAGAGCCGCGTCATAGAGGGGAGGGGGTTTTCTCCCACTGGGGGTAGGTCGGCCCGCCTCCTGTGCTTCTGCCTGGGCCTGACTGTACAGTCACTTTACAGAGTTTATCTAGTGTTAGAAAAACATGGCAGCTTTCTTCCACTCCTTTCTCCAGTTCAGGTGTTGTTTCCATTTAGGCTCCATTCACTTCAATTGCAAATTCAGTTGCAAAACCTGCCCCAAACTGGAGACACAAAAGGTTCTGTCTCTGAAAGAAGGCGGCCATGTTTTTCTAATGCTGGATAACCCCTTTAATGAGTAATTGGACAATTTAAAGAAAACTCGGCCCAAACAAGAGATTTGTGAATTCACATAATGAGAAGGATATTAAATTGCCTTCAATAATAAAATCCAGTATGGAGTGTGGCAAATTAGGTTGGTTGTTCCCAGGCAGCTGGATGTAAAAACTGGTGCAATAAACCAAAAGAGAAGGTTATAAATAAAGCTAGATCATGGAAGACATCAGTAGGTAGAGATGGAGAATTCTGAGCAATAGAAAATGACAAACAAGTAAGTGAACAAAACAAAGTGAGAAATAGAAAAAGTCAAACAAAAAACAGCGCTAAGACCTAAACAGAAAAAAAAACAAGGTTACAGGTATAACAAAGCGATCACAGAGTGTGGAGAAGTGGATGGGAGTGATACTCAATGATAAATCATCTGCATTGTTTGGGAAGAAGATACTGGAACTTTTTTCAGGACAACTGTACAAACAGTATTAAAGTGGTACTCCGGGCAAGAGACAATTTTATCAGAGTTTTCTGAAAATCATAAAGTACACTTACCTCCCTGGCTCCCGTGCCACTGTTGATTTCTTACTGCTCTGGTCTGCTGTTGGCCCGCTTCCAGGTCCTGAGGTTGTGATGCTGGAGGCCCTTCCAGCCAATTAGTGAAAGAGGTGGGACACTGCTATAGCTGCTGATTGGCTGGGTGGGCCTGCAACATCACAGCCCCAGGACCGAGGCATGTCCGAACGGCGGCATGAGGAGGTTAGATAGCAGCGGTGGTGCAGAAGCCAGGGAGGTAAGTATGCTTTATGATTTTTACAAAACTTCCATTTTCCAGAGAACCCCTTTAAAGCTTATTTTTTAGACAGTTACTTTCTCACTTTTAAACATTGTTTTGTGTTATTTCTGTGATTTTTTTATTTGCTACAAATTTTTAAAAAAATAAAAACAAGCGGAGTGACTAATTTTACTATACTGACTACCTTTTTATTTTTTCAGTGGTAAAACTCTCCGTGAACACACCTCAGCCTCTGTGTCTGTCCTTAATGTGGTGACAACAGATTCTAAAGCTTAGTGCAAATACAGTGACTCATAGATAGATCACCATTAGTCTCTTCATCAGGGGAATTTCCTTCTCCCAGGTTTGATAGACAATCCATTGTGCGGAATACATGCTGCAGGAAACACTCCTTTCCAGTAGAGGAAATGACAGAAGTGGATGTTTGTCATCTGCAAATACATCACTTCCTAGCAATGCCGGAGTGAAGAGGTCAGCTGGAATTTTTTTTTTTAAAGTGTCACTGTTGTTTAAATTTTAGTACAGGCGATTTTACAAAACTTTGTAATTCAGTTTTTAGAGAAAGCTATTTGAAGCTCTTCACCCTGTCTTTATGGTTTTTTATAGAGTGGGGAGGGGTTGAGGGAGATGAGGCACCAAAACAGGACAACAAAGAGTTAATTTACAGCTACATCACCAGGCTATCTCCTCTGACATCAGCACTGACCTCTCTGGCCTCTGAATACTGGCTTTCACACAGGTCCCACTGTGTAATCCTTTGTTCTCTTCTCTCTGCTGTCGACTAATCTCCCCCCTCCCCTCTCCATAGGTTACACTGGGCTCGACTGATGTAAAAGAGTCGAGATTTCCTGATAATGAGCAGTAGAAAGGAGGGAGGAGGAGGGGGGGGGACCTGGGGAAAGGCTTTTTGAATGCAGATAATGGCATATTTGCCTAATAAACCCAATACAAAGTTTCTTAAAAACGCCCGGACTATTGATTTCTCCAAAAAAACTGATAGTGACACTTTAAAATTTTGGAAAATATTGGTCGTGGACTTTGTATATAGACGTTCTCTTTGGCAGGGACACCATTAATGGGAGAATACTCTGTTTACTCCAGCACTTTATTTAATAAGGTTGTTGCCAGAACATTAGGGTGGAGCGCCAAATATCCTTCTTGCTTGTTTAAAGTGTACCCGTCATCAAAAATAACTTGGCATGTCAAAAATGACTGATCACAGCAGGTCTCCTGTAAATCAGGAGATATAGCCAGGGAGAGAGAGAGCGGCAGCCAGGCGATCCATTCCCCAGCCAGCCACAAATTCCGGCAATGTAGTTTCATAGACTATTCCACGGGCCGACTGTGAGGAGCAAACGAGCGCTGTCAGCTAATACACGTGGTGGCAGCAAGCAGGTGAGTGCGGGGGGGCTGCCCGGGTGATCGTTCCGTGGAATAGGGCCTTTACATTGTGGGAATTGGCTGTTACAGAGATATACGGCTGGCGAGTGAATGACACGGCTGCAGCACTTTCTCCACAGCTATATCTCCTACTCTGATCATTGTCTTTTGACATGCTAAAGTTAGTTTTGATGTCATGCACTATTTAAAGGGATACTCCAGCTATTTTTTTTTTTTTTTAATCTACTGGAAGTTATATAGATTTGTAAATTAATTTTATTTAAAAATCTACAGTCTTTGCTGTTGCAAAACTACAATTCCCATCATGCCTGGGTAGCCAAATCTTTAGCCGTCCAGGCATGATGGGAATTGTATTTTTGCAACAGCTGGGGAGCAGCAGTTTGACAACCCTGGGATACACAGTACTCTGCAGTTCATCTTTAGTGTGCTGGCTACAGTAAATGGCCCATGGTAAGATTAACAATTCCTTCCTACATCTTATTATCTATTCAGTCTCCTTCATCCAGTTCTGAGCTGCTGCTTTCTGCTGAAGACACAAAAACCTGTGTGTGAGCTTTTCTGTCTCCCCCCTCCTCCTCCCTCCCTTTTGAGATGGCTGACAGTTGCTATCTGCAACATTGTAGCTTCTTTGTAATGCTGGGAAGGATAATCACAGTGAATTCATCAGCAACTTGACCTCAGACTAACCCTCCCCACATTACAAAGAAGCTACAAAGTTGCAGATAAAGCCAGTCAGGGACTTGTTTACAGGGGAGGAGGAGGAGACAGAGAGAAAAGCTAACACAGATGTTTGTGACTTCAGCAGAAAGCAGCAGCTAAGAACTGGGGGAAGGAGACTGAATAGATAACAACAAGAATAACATAGTAATAATAACATAGTATACGCTCCGGCCGGGATCTCTCGCGGTGTCGTAGAAAACTGACATGTCAGTTCTCTGTGGCTGCTATTCAGTGAATAGCGTCCGCAGAAAACCCTGTCAGTGCACACTATAGAGCGAGAGGCTCCGTCCGCACGCTCCATTGTGTGCTGTGGGGAGTTCTGATGCGGGTGTGCACGGGTACGCCTGCAAAGATCATGTGGTCGGGACTACCGGGACCGGATGATCTTTTCAGAGACGGGCCCTTCTGTGACCTGGGCAGGTCACGGAATGGCCGGTCTCTTACATAGTCTGCACATGGCCTTAGAGTGCATTCACATGTACAGGATCTGCAGCAGATTTGATGGCCCAGATTAGATTCAAAGCAAATCTGCAACTTCAGATCTGCTTCAGATCTGGTACATGTGAACACACTCTTAAAGAGGTAGTTCACCATTTTTTTCCTTTCAGATCAACTGGTACCAGAAAGTGCCAGAGATTTGTAATCTCAAGTCTTCCATTACTTATCAGCTGCTGTATGCCCTGCAGGAAGTGGTGTATTCTCTCCAGTCTGACACAGTGCTCTCTGCTACCACCTGTGTCCATGTTAGGTACTGTCCAGAGCAGTAGCAAATCCCTGTAGGACTGGAACTGGAAAGAATACATCACTTCCTGCAGGACATACAGCAGCTTATAAGTACTGTTTTTTTTTAATAGAAGTGAATTACAAATTTCTGGCACCAGTTGATTTGAAAGTAGTTTTTTTTTAATTAACAACCCCTTTTATATTGTAGATATACCCAAAATGATCCTACACACAGACTTGGTTTCACTGCATAACATTCAATATTCTTCTAGCTGCTACTTGGCAACAGACTGCTTGACATTGCAGACCTAAAAATCTATGCTGTACAGCAGCCAAATTCTCATACTGATTACTTTTTTGCTTTGTGCAGGGAGATCATGGATATCTTATGCAGATCCAGATCCCCAATTCGTTCCGGGACCGCACTTGTAATCCAAATCCACTCTTAAACCAAAGCAAATTTTCCCATAAGAAATTATAGAAATGCAGACAATTAGTTCCACACCCCAAAAATAATGATTATTCAGAATAACATGTAAAACAGATTAAACAAACATTTATAAAGCTGGATATGTGATATATAAGTTACTGTGCAGTATAGCAGCATGTGGTAAATAACGTATAGTAACTGTATAACCCTGATAACACAGCAGCTGGATATGTGATATATAAGTTACTGTACAGTACAGCAATCAGCATGTGGTAAATAACGTATAGTAACTGTATAACCCTGATAACACAGCAGCTGGATATGTGATATATAAGTTACTGTACAGTACAGCAATCAGCATGTGGTAAATAACGTATAGTAACTGTATAACCCTGATAACACAGCAGCTGGATATGTGATATATAAGTTACTGTACAGTACAGCAATCAGCATGTGGTGTATAATGTATAGTAACTGTATAACCCTGATAACACAGCAGCTGGATATGTGATATATAAGTTACTGTACAGTATAGCAGCATGTGGTGTATAATGTATAGTAACTGTATAACCCTGATAACACTGCAGCTGGATATGTGATATATAAGTTACTGTACAGTATAGCAATCAGCATGTGGTATATAATGTATAGTAACTGTATAACCCTGATAACACAGCAGCTGGATATGTGATATATAAGTTACTGTACAGTATAGCAGCATGTGGTGTATAATGTATAGTAACTGTATAACCCTGATAACACAGCAGCTGGATATGTGATATATAAGTTACTGTACAGTATAGCAATCAGCATGTGGTATATAATGTATAGTAACTGTATAACCCTGATAACACAGCAGATGGATATGTGATATATAAGTTACTGTACAGTATAGCAATCAGCATGTGGTATATAATGTATAGTAACTGTATAACTCTGATAACACAGCAGATGGATATGTGATATATAAGTTACTGTACAGTATAGCAATCAGCATGTGGTGTATAATGTATAGTAACTGTATAACCCTGATAACACAGCAACTGGATATGTGATATATAAGTTACTGTACAGTATAGCAATCAGCATGTGGTGTATAATACATAGTAACTGTATAACCCTGATAACACAGCAACTGGATATGTGATATATAAGTTACTGTACAGTATAGCAATCAGCATGTGGTGTATAATGTATAAAAAGTACATAAGAATAATAAAAAAAAAAAACAGCAACAGTTTGTAGATACAGGATGGAGCTGCAGATCCCCATAATGCAGTAGCGTAGTACAAAAGGCTAGAATAGAGAATCAGGGCTGCTGTCAGAGGTCTGTGTGGTCACATGAGAGCAGTGGGGGAGAGGGGGTGTTCAGTATGGACCAATCAGGAAGTGAGAATCACAGAGCTGTGCAGGAGGACAGTGACAGAAACTTTTCTATACAGCAGTGTGAATGGCTGAGTGTAAGTGCAGGCACATTATAGCAGCAGTGTGTATAGCTGAGTGTAAGTGCAGGCACATTATAGCAGCAGTGTGTATAGCTGAGTGTGAGTGCAGGCACATTATAGCAGCAGTGTGTATAGCTGAGTGTGAGTGCAGGCACATTATAGTAGGAATGGAGAGGATGGAAAACACAAGGACTGACATAGGCTGTAGGAAAGAATGAGCAGGGTATAGGGTGAGCATATGCATGCAGCACTCTCTGTCCGGAGAGGGGTTAAAGCTATGGAGTGATTACCTCCACAGTCCTGTCCCCTGATGTAAGCCCCTGCCTGGAGTGGATCAGCTATGATTTGGAAGGTGAGGGAGGCTTCCTGGATCAGAGTGCAGTGCTATAGACCCCACTCTGAACCGCCGCCATCCTGGGTGCTATCTGCAGCCGGGACTGCGGCAATTAGCAGGCAGGGTCCAATCGCCATGCCCGCTTATTAGCCTTTTAAATGCAGCTGTCAACTTGCAGGTTTTCCCTATCCCTGGTGTCTGGTGGTGGTGGTGGTGGTGGGGAAAGACCCCCCCCCCCTCCACAACGCGATTATGGAGGAGCAATCCCTGCATCTTTACCCGGCCGGGGTCTGCTTCATAATGGCGCTGATCCTGGCCTGGCATTCTATTGTTCTCGGCTGCAGCAGCCGAGAGAAATAGAACACTGATCTTCTTTTTTAAAAGGTTTTAATTTTTTTTAAAGTCAGATAAAAAGAAAAAAAAACAAACCGCAAAGATGGAAATTAGCCCGGTCCTGAAGGGGTTAAATCCCTTATAACAAAATAGAAAAAAAATATTGCACACTACAACCTGCAGGAAAAGTCCGGCCACCAAAATTTACAAAGCGCAGGAAATTAACCAGACACTGAAATACACTAAAAAAGGGTGATGTGTTTGTTTTAGAACTAATACATGGATCACTATATAATTTGTGTGTATATATAATCATAGGAAAATGAAGAACTACACTACCTTATTATGAAATTATGTGAATTAATTTTCTCCCCATGATGTGCTCCTCTCAGATTACCGGAGTTCCCCACAACAGCACAGCTCCTGCACGGCCTGTTGTACTGTTCTTCGTAGGGGCTCCCGCTCGGAATGACCTTGAACAGTTCCTCTAGCACTCCTGGGAGGTGAGTCGCATTGTTTGATCCTTGAAGTTTCTAGAAAATATTTAAAATTATAAATATACAAACCAGAAAATAAATTCGGGAAATAATTTGACAATTAAAATGGGTTGATCGATATTTTACTAAACAGACAGGAATTAATTTGTTTTTAGGGTGCCTTTACACGTACCGGATTTCACACTGCAAGTTTGCAGCAAAATTCGCTGTGTATCCTGGTATAGTGAAGGTCTATGGGGTCACATACCCGCAGCGGGATTTTCATTCCGCTACGGATATTTGACCGGGCCCCTTTGAACCCCCGCATCCCTGGCGCGGAGCATACATTACTTGCTGGGCGCCGTGGCTGTGTGTAAGGCTCCTGGCTCCTGTTGGTCCCCATCAGCCAATCAGTGCATGGCAGGCTGCGGGCGGCCGGGGGTTAAAGGGGCCGAGTCATGTCTGCAGCGGAATGAAAATCCCTCTGCGGGTATGTAACCCCATAGAACTTCACTATACCAGGATCCGCAGTGGATTTCGCTGCAAACTCGCAGTGTGAAATCCGCTGCGGATCCGGTACGTGTGAAGCTACCCTAAAGGAGAAGCCCAGATAGGGAAATTTTTTTCAAACTTGCCAAGGAGGGGATGGGTTAAAAAAAAAAAAAAAAAAAAAAAGGAAGCAGCCGATCCCTGGTTGCTTCCTGGTGTAGAGACGGGAATTTGGACTCAGCTACAGCCTCTGACTGGCTGAGCGGGCCTGGAATATCACATCCCAATTCCCATCTCTACACCAGGAAGTGGTGGGGCCCGGAGCGGCGGACTGCGTCATCTGTGCTGGAACCGGACAGGTAAGTGCACATTATTTTTTTCACTCACTCCCTCCCCAGAAAGTTTAACAAAAATGTCTCTGCCCGGACTTCACCTTTAAAAGGAACACTCCAGCTTGTACTGATACACTGTAATGTACCTAGTTTGTGGTAACACCAATGGGAGACTCTCTATGTCCTGCTAGGTCCTGTACTAGCCATATCACAGTATCCGTTTTCATTGAGCTTTCCTCTAATGCAGGCACTAACACATCAACTCTGTCATCTTCTTTATTCCCCATGGAGCACACATATAAATAATGGTAATGATTGGAGATAAGCGGAGTCCAGTCCTTTGACATTTGAGATTCGGTGGCTGGAGAAGCCTGAAAAACACGGATACAGCCTATGGGGGAGATTTATCAAACATGGTGTAAAGTGAAACTGGCTCAGTCGCCCCTAGCAACCAATCAGATTCCACCTTTCATTCCTCACAGACTCTTTGGAAAATGAAAGGTGGAATCTGATTGGTTGCTAGGGGCAACTGAGCCAGTTTCACTTTACACCATGTTTGATAAATCTCCCCTTATGGCCGTTTTCAGGACTCTCTAGTGCTGCATCCAACTTCTTCAGCCACCAGTAATCGAACGCCCAATGATAAGGCTCAAGCATGCTCGCGTTGCTCTTATCCCTACTCCTCATATATAAAACCATTCTCAGTTCTCATTTATACTCACCAGCCACCATTTCAAAACGTGGTCGGGTATGACCTGATCCCTTCTTACTAGTAAAGGCTCAACGGATCCATTGAAATGTTGCTCAAACCAAGGAGAGCTCAGGGGCTTTGGCTTGCACCGTCCGCACATACATACATTGGCATCAAAAGCGTCAACAGGATCCACTGGACTGGAGTTGTCCGGACAGAAATAGATGAAATAGATCAAGAAGGCGACGGCACATAACAGAGACGGAATCCATACTGTCCTTTTCTGGTGGGTGAATCGGTACTGCCAACGAACACAGTGCATCATAGGACCCAGAAGAGCTCTCCGATTCCAGGAACCTTTAAAACATTTGCATCATACCATAACATAACCCCCATGAATAGGGGGCGACCTGCCAGGGATGACTTGATGGACTTAATACTTTTCTTGAAAAGTATCTGGGATGACACTCCACCTAACATAAGTACCGCAAGTACTGCTTGGGTGGAAAATATTGACTTATCCTTATGAGAAGCTTGAACATTATGCAAGAGCTTGAATGAATGAACATTCCATTGTAGGCCAAAAAAACGAAAGAAAAAAACAAAACGCAACTTATTCCATATTACCTGTATATGGAAAAACTTCAAAAAGATTCAAAAAAGTATTGAATGGCTTATGCAGTAAGTAGACACATAGTACTGGACTGGGATTCCGTATAGTGATAGGCTTCAGTCTTTGATAGGGATTTCTATAGTGGTCCCAAATCCTTTAGCAGAAAAGAATTTCCATGTCCTGAATTCAGATCCTTCATAGCTGAATGTGGAAGAGATTTCTACGGAACGCCTTAAAAAAAAAAAAAAAAAATAATAATCAAGACCTATCATTAGTAAAGGGTGTAATCATGGAAATGAAGACAGACGGACGGGAATGTTGTGGAAACACGCGGGATGATCATAGTCATAAAAAAGGCTTCCTTTATTAAACAGTATTATATAAGAAAAGTAATGGAGAATGAAAGACGGATACCTGGGCATTGGGGAATTAAAGGAGTACTCACTTTTTCTTTGAATTCAACTGGTGTCAGAAAGTTATATAGATTTGTAATTTACTTCTATTTAAAAATCTCAAGTCTTCCTGTACTTATCAGCTGATGTATGTCCTGCAAGAAGTGGTGTATTCTTTCCAGTCTGATACAGTGCTCTCTGCTGCCACCTCTGTCCATGTCAGGAACTGTCCAGAGCAGCAGCAAATCCCCATAGAAAACCTCTCCTGCTCCGGACAGAGGTAATAGCAGAGAGCACTGTGTCAAACTGGAAAGAATACACCACTTCCTGCAGGACATACAGCAGCTGATAAGCACTGGAATATTTGAGATTTTTAAATAGAAGTAAATTACAAATCTACTGTATATAAAGCTTTCACCACCACCAGGTAATATGTTTTTTTTTCTCTCGCTGGAGTACCCCTTTAAAAAAATAGAAGAAGAAATTGTCTAGTTTACAAAACCCATATACCCTGTTATCACATTCTTTCTACAATGAGCCTCACTCCGACTGCGGAGAACCTACCACATGTGCATTATATGGAAAGCCCTCGAAATTGATGAAAGGACAAAGGAGGAAATGTCCACACTCTTGTCCTCTTGAAGTTTTCTCTGTGTTCCAGAGTGGGATGTAACCTCTTACATATCTACAGCAGGATATAATGTTGCTTTGTTAGCCGAAATATTCAGTGAAAACATATTGAAGTATGGACAGCTTATCAATAAGGAGTACTCAGGCTAAATAAACGGGTGTAAGAAAGTTATAATAGATTTGTTTTTTGTTTCTATTTAAAAATATCCAGTCTTTCAGTACTTATCAGCTGCTGTATGCCCTGCAGAAAGTGGTGTATTCTTTCCAGTCTGACACAGTGCTCTCTGCTGCCACCTCTGTCCATGTCAGGAACTGTCTTCTATGGGGATTTGCTCTGGACAGTTCCTGACATGGACAGAGGTGGCAGCAGAGAGCACTGTGTCAGACTGGAAAGAATACACGAATACACCACTTCCTGCAGGACATACAGCAGCTGCAGTTTTTTAAAAAATAGAATTATAAATTTCTGTCTTCAATTGATTTGAACACTTTTTTTTTTGCTTGACTGGTGTGGTATCATGCATGTTTATCGAACCAAGGGGACAAGCGTCCCTGTTCTGGTGAATGGGCGGGGTGGGGGTGGGAGGCTCCACTAATCAGACACTCATCCTCTATTCTTCAGTTATGGAGCGTTTACACAGACAGATTTATCTGTCAGATTTTGGAAGCCAAAGCCAGGAATGGATTTGAGAAGAGAAGAAATCTCAGTCTTTCCTTTATGACCTGTTGCCTGTTTAGTCTGTTCCTGGCTTTGGCTTCAAAAACCTGTCAGATAAATCTCTCTGTGTAAACGCACCATTAGGGGGTAAGTTTGTTTTATAAGCAGACCCCTATACAGACTATGCACATCAACTTTTGCATGGAGCTGTAATAGAGCTCTCTACAGACGGCTTCTCCTATACCTCTATAGGCCCCAGATTGTATAATTATACCATTCCCCGACCATCATGTATGTACGGGAGCATGACTAAGGTCTGACTAAAGGAGGCCGACTCCATGCTCTGCCCTACAGGCCCCTTCACCATTCTCCCCATTTCTTCCATCCTCCCCAGAAGTGGAGGAGAAGATCGTTCTGACACAACGTGGGAGGACAGAGCTGGGTCATGTTCTCTACATTCCCGGCATCCTGTTATTAAGTACAATTTATGGGGCTGTTCCACATAACATTCTAGAAGTTTTGGACATGGCAGCTTTGCCAAAGGAAAATTAAAGAATTAGGAGAAGGGAAAGAAAAACGATGTTCGGAGTAATAGAGTAACATATTAGATATTTCCTTGCGGGATACTGACTGTACTGCCATGATGATAACCGGTTAGGCTCCACCGCTATGTAACCTGTATAGGCAACCTAAGGGGGGTCATCCACACAGCAGTGTCAGACTGGGGTATCTGTGGCCCACCAGAGGAAATGATCCTGGGGGCCACCAATGAAGAACCAGTGAGAATCAACATGTCAGTCAGTGTTAGTGCAGGTTCTAAAGCTGGGGGCCCACCGGAGGATTGTCTGGTCCTCTGCTGGGCCAGTCCGACACTGTGTGCACTGTCCATATATATGGATGACATGCTACGGGACTGACAAGATCATCATTCATAATGATGCCGGGAGTTCTGAAACTGTTTAAATCTTTGCACAACTATACTGACAGTCAGTACAGTAGCGCAAAGATTTAAAGTGTCACGGATATATATATATATATATATATATATATATATATATGCATGCAAAAATCAATAGTACAGCCGATTTTAAGAAACTTTGTAATTGGGGTTTTTAGGCAAATCTGCATTCAAAAAGACTTTCCCCAGGTCCCCCCTCATCTCTCTCATTCACTGCTCATTATCAGGAAATCTCGACTCTCTTACATCAGCCGAGCCCTGTGTAACCTATGGGGAGGGGAGGGGGAGGAGGAAGATTAGTCACCAGCAGAGAACAAAGGATTACACAGTGGGAGCTGTGTGAAGGCTGGTATTCAGAGGTCAGGGCTGACTGCAGAGGAGATAGCCAGTGATGTAGCTGTAAATTAACTCTTTGTTGTCTTGTTTTGGTGCCTCATCTCCCTCCACCCCTCCCCTCTCCATAGAGAACCATGAAGACAGGGGGGGAGAGCTTCAAACTGCTTTTTCATGATAAAATTGCATTTTTCAGCTAATAAACCCGATTACAAAGTTTCTTAAATTCACCTGTATTATTGATTTCTGCAAAAAAATAAAATTAAATTAAATGACAGTGACACTTTAAACTGCTTCAGAGCTTCTGGCATTGTCAGGAATCATGATGCCGGGAGTTCCAAATTTCAGTCCTTTGTGCATCTTTCATGCATGGACACTAAATGCGGAGAACGTGACTACTCCCTAAGGTAAATCTGGAAGATTTATTCATCTTCCAAACTGCTAACACTGATAGATGGGTGTCAGGCCAGAGAGTCACATGGCACTTTTTATATATCCATCTGTGCTTGCAGAATGTAGAAAAATGCTTTTATTCTTTGGTCTAGGAAGAAAAAGGTGTCCCTGAGCTCCTGAAGTGCGAAGACCTGTAATACCTCCTCGCTCCACCTCCCATCCCTATTCTCGCTTGTTACTTAGCTTCCAGCTGACGGAAGTCTGAAGATTAAATCTTTAAAATCAACTGGATTCAGAAAGTTGTAGAGAATTAAAAATATCAAGTCATCCAGTACTTATCAGCTGCTGTACGTCCTGCAGGAAGTGACGTCTTCTATCCAGTCTGACACAGTGCTGCCACCTCTGTCCATGTCAGGAACTGGCCAGAGCAGGAGAGGTTTTCTATGGGGATTTGCTGCTGCTCTGGACACTTCCTGACATGGACAGAGGTGGCAGCAGAGAGCGCTGTGTCAGACTGGAAAGAATACACCACTTCCTGCAGGACATACAGCAGCTGATAAGCACTGGAAGACTTGAGATTTTTAAAAAGAAGTAATTTACAAATCTGTATAACTTTCTGACACCAGTTGAAAAATGTTTTGTTTTGTTTTTTTACTAGAGTATCCCTTTAAAGTATTTTTTATTAAGCAGAAATCTGCAGTGATATGGGGATTTTGATCCATTTTTTTAATATCTAATATGGCCTGTGTATATATCTTACTGTGCGGCATTGTTTATGTGGCCTTTGAGAAGACAGGTAGAGTTTTCGCTGACTGTGTATGAAAGTAAATGGGATTGCTGGCAGGGACAGTATGTCTAAGAGACGTCTGGAAAATAAAAAATCCCCCGGGGTATAACTCTAGTGGAATAGCTTTACAACACTAATGCATCAAGTGCTGAGAAATCCCATCAGCCAGATGGAGGGAAATACTTTGTCACCTAAAAATATGGAAGTTTTTATTTATGATTTGATATTGTTCTGATTGCCGGAGTAATAGCAGGAATATCAGAAACCCCACTGCAGCCTGGGTCTTGGATTCCTAATAATCCTTCGCCTGTCCAGGCGTGATGGGAATTGTAGTTTTGCAATCGCCATAGGGCCGAGGTTCCCCATCCCTGCCATAAATAATAGATATCAGGGTGATACATGTATCCATGGTTTCCTGGCAGCTTTAGGGCTGCATCCAACTTCCCCAGCCTCTTTGAGTCAAATGCTGAGCGTTCCGGTTTGGAGAACGTTGCCAAATGCCAGCAGTTTGGAAAGTGCGCTCAGCTCGTGATTTCTTCCAAAATATCACCCACCAAATGATGGCTCCAACCAACACAATGTATTATCCATCGAAGTTGTCTAACTGTTCTCCTTTTCCCCCACTGCCACAGTTCAAAAAGGTGCCTCGTCCTCACTTGACCCAGGAAGTGCCCACTGTCACTGGCCGAGACAAGTCACTACTACACCACCCAATCTCTGGCCAAGATTAGTCACTGCTGCGCCCAATCACTGTCCGAGACAAGTCACTGCTGCACCAATCACTGGCTGAGACAAGTCACTGCTGCACCAATCGCTGGCTGAGACAACTCACTGCTGCACCAATCACCGGCTGAGACAAGTCAATGCTGCACCCACTCACCGGCTGAGACAACTCACTGCTCCACCAATCACTGCCCGAGACAACTCACTGCTCCACCAATCACTGCTCGAGACAACTCACTGCTCCACCAATCACTGCCCGAGACAACTCACTGCTCCACCAATCACTGCCCGAGACAACTCACTGCTCCACCAATCACTGCCCGAGACAAGTCACTGCTCCACCAATCACTGCCCGAGACAAGTCACTGCTGCACCAATCACCGGCCGAGACAAGTCACTGCTGCACCAATCACCGGCCGAGACAAGTCACTGCTGCACCAATCACCGGCCGAGACAAGTCACTGCTCCACCAATCACCGGCCGAGACAAGTCACTGCTGCACCAATCACCGGCCGAGACAAGTCACTGCTGCACCAATCACCAACTGAGACAAGTCACTGCTGCACCAATCACTGGCTGAGACAAGTCACTGCTGCACCAATCACCGGCCGAGACAAGTCACTGCTGCACCAATCGCCAACTGAGACAAGTCACTGCTGCGCCCAATCACTGTCCGAGACAAGTCACTGCTGCACCAATCACTGGCTGAGACAAGTCACTGCTGCACCGGTTTGGAGAACGTTGCCAAATGCCAGCAGTTTGGAAAGTGCGCTCAGCTCGTGATTTCTTCCAAAATATCACCCACCAAATGATGGCCCCAACCAACACAATGTATTATCCATCGAAGTTGTCTAACTGTTCTCCTTTTCCCCCACTGCCACAGTTCAAAAAGGTGCCTCGTCCTCACTTGACCCAGGAAGTGCCCACTGTCACTGGCCGAGACAAGTCACTACTACACCACCCAATCTCTGGCCAAGATTAGTCACTGCTGCGCCCAATCACTGTCCGAGACAAGTCACTGCTGCACCAATCGCTGGCTGAGACAAGTCACTGCTGCACCAATCGCTGGCTGAGACAAGTCACTGCTGCACCCACTCACCGGCTGAGACAACTCACTGCTCCACCAATCACTGCCCGAGACAACTCACTGCTCCACCAATCACTGCTCGAGACAACTCACTGCTCCACCAATCACTGCCCGAGACAACTCACTGCTCCACCAATCACTGCCCGAGACAACTCACTGCTCCACCAATCACTGCCCGAGACAACTCACTGCTCCACCAATCACTGCCCGAGACAAGTCACTGCTGCACCAATCACCGGCCGAGACAAGTCACTGCTGCACCAATCACCGGCCGAGACAAGTCACTGCTGCACCAATCACCGGCCGAGACAAGTCACTGCTGCACCAATCACCGGCCGAGACAAGTCACTGCTGCACCAATCACCGGCCGAGACAAGTCACTGCTGCACCAATCACCGGCCGAGACAAGTCACTGCTGCACCAATCACCAACTGAGACAAGTCACTGCTGCACCAATCACTGGCTGAGACAAGTCACTGCTGCACCAATCACCGGCCGAGACAAGTCACTGCTGCACCAATCGCCAACTGAGACAAGTCACTGCTGCGCCCAATCACTGTCCGAGACAAGTCACTGCTGCACCAATCACTGGCTGAGACAAGTCACTGCTGCACCAATCACCGGCCGAGACAAGTCACTGCTGCACCAATCACTGGCTGAGACAAGTCACTGCTGCACCAATCACCGGCCGAGACAAGTCACTGCTGCACCAATCACCAACTGAGACAGGTCACTGCTGCACCAATCACTGGCTGAGACAAGTCACTGCTGCACCAATCACTGTCTGAGACAGGTCACTGCTGCGTCCAATCACCGGCTGAGACAAGTCACTGCTGCACCAATCACCGGCTGAGACAGGTCACTGCTGCACCCAATCACCGGCTGAGACAAGTGACTGCTGCACCAATCACCAGCTGAGACAAGTCACTGCTGCACCAATCACTGGCTGAGACAAGTCACTGCTGCACCAATCGCTGGCTGAGACAAGTCACTGCTGCACCAATCAATGGCTGTTCAGGCACTTCCTTACGTCGAGACAGGCACCAGCAAGTGGTGAGCATAGGGGACCTGACATAGTCCACACAATAGTTACAGGGGATTTTTTATTTTATTTGTCTTATTCCACATTTAAAAGGTAGTTGTTTCATCACAGACATAGACTCATTGGATATAGAACACTGCAGGAAATATTACATGGTGTCACTTGTGTTTACCAATTTGACTGGCTTCCTTATAGACTATAGACTGTGGGGGTCCCAGGCATGAGACATTCTGACTATGACAGTGTTTCTTAAATTCAGTCCCTAGGTCCTGTTTTAAGGATTTCCTTGCTAGGTGATATCATTATAGTTAATGCATCAGGTATCACTATGGGTGTTCTTTATATGGGATATCCTCAAATCATCACCTGTTGGGGTCCTTGAGGACTGGCGTCGAGAATCACTGTACTATGACGTCTGTCTGTCCTAATATAGTACATAGAGAAGCTGGGACTGTCTGGTCTGTCTGTGCAATAGGTTATATAGAGAAGCTGGGACTGTCTGGTCTGTGTGTGCTATAGGTTATATACAGTAGATAGGACTGTCTGGTCTGTCTGTGCTATAGGTTATATACAGTAGATAGGACTGTCTGGTCTGTCTGTGCTATAGGTTATATACAGTAGATAGGACTGTCTGGTCTGTCTGTGCTATAGGTTATATAGAGAAGCTGGGACTGTCTGGTCTGTCTGTGCTATAGGTTATATAGAGAAGCTGGGACTGTCTGGTCTGTCTGTGCTATAGGTTATATACAGTGATAGGACTGTCTGGTCTGTCTGTGCTATAGGTTATATACAGTAGATAGGACTGTCTGGTCTGTCTGTGCTATAGGTTATATAGAGAAGCTGGGACTGTCTGGTCTGTCTGTGCTATAGGTTATATAGAGAAGCTGGGACTGTCTGGTCTGTCTGTGCTATAGGTTATATACAGTGATAGGACTGTCTGGTCTGTCTGTGCTATAGGTTATATAGAGAAGCTGGGACTGTCTGGTCTGTCTGTGCTATAGGTTATATACAGTAGATAGGACTGTCTGGTCTGTCTGTGCTATAGGTTATATACAGTAGCTGGGACTGGTTTGAATGTGAGGCCTTCCTTGGAGACTGATCACATGGACTCTGCATATTCAGTCCTGCATTTCTGCACTGTAGCCTATCACTGCTAATGCAGTCGGTTACAGAGTTAGAACAAATCTTCTGCTCAGTTATTTAACTGCTATTTATATATTCCCTGGAGAAACTCCGCAGCCAAAGCAAACAGATAGAATGAGATCCCTTTATACTGGGGAATCCCAAGACCATTCACCTGTTTACTAGCATGCTGCAAAACACACATATCTCATCATACATATATCATAAACATCATATATACATCATAGACACATCATACATATATCAGAGATACATCTTACACATATACACACACACATCACACAGACACATCATACATATATCAGACATTATCATACATATATCAGAGACATATACATATACACACACATCACACATACAGACATCATACATATCAGGGACACATTATACATTTATCAGAGATATTATACATACATCAGAGATACATCTTACATATATCAGACATCATACATATATCAGACACATCATACATATATTATACCCACATCATACATATAGCATACACATCATACATATATTATACCCACATCATACATCAAACATCATAGATATAGCATACACATCATACATAGATCATAGGCATAATACATATAATCACACACACATCATACATATATCAGAGATATCATACATCATACACATCCTACATATATTACACACATACATAAGAGACACATCATACATATATCAGACATCATAAATATATCATACACACATCACACACACATCAGACACATCCGACATATATTATACATACATCAGAGACACATCATACATATATCATACACACATCATATATATATCAGACATCATGCATATATTACACACACATCATACATATATTATATATACACACACACACAATACATATATTATACACACACACATCATACATATATTATACACACACACATCATACATATATCACAGACAGTATCGGACAGTACAGGATCAGTACTGAATAGAAAGTTGAACTTAATTCCTCACATCCTTCTTACCTCAGCCCAAATCCTATAACAGAAAGCTGCGGAGCTTTAATATAACTCAGTAAACAGCAGCTGGGGTCACTGTGGTCGCCCGTCACAACCCGTGTTACTAAACTAACAACAAAAACACCTAAAAGTAATCATCATTCTATTTTGTCAGCAAAGCTCCCTATCTATAGGCCGGGCCGTGTCCCTGCAGAAGCACCTGAGCCATGGCGGGCCGCAGCCAAACCGCTGGGGTCTGGAAATCCTGGAAAAATGGCCGCACACACAGAAGGGTGGACTGTGAGGAAGGAACGCTGAGGGGACAGAGCTGAGGCCTGGACATTCATATACAGCAAGGTTACTAAGGTTAGAATAGGATCTGCAGCAGATTTGATGCTACAGATTCAAGGCAAATCCAATCTGGACCATGAAATATGCTGCGGATCTGCTGCAGATTCTAATCTGCACCATCAAATCTGCTGCAGATCCTGTAGGTGTGAGTGCACCCTAAAGGGGTATTCCAAGTGAGTGCAGACCCCTTCCCAGATTTATAAGTACAGGGACCAATGGAGCATTGGGTCAGCTAGTGCCACATTCATTCTCTATGAAGCAACCAGCCATAGACTAGGGCGAAAATAGATAATGAGTTGAGCAGGACCGACCCACCGCTCCATTTAGCAGAGAGAGAATCAGGTCCCCATTCTTGGGGGTCCCAAAGGTCAGACAGCTATCAGACCCCCACCTTGTGGATAGGGGGGTGCACTTTTAGCAACTGCAATATCCCTTCCATTCTCGTTTCTGTGGCCAGTAGTGGCAGCAAGACCCCGAGACACGCAATCTATATGTAAAAATGACAGCACCTTACGGCTGTGTTCACACATGCAGTAACAAAATGAAAAAGTTCAGTCTTCCAGTACTTATCAGCTGCTGTATGTCCTGCAGGAAGTGGTGTATTCTCTCCAGTCTGACACAGCGCTCTCTGCTGCCACCTCTGTCCATGTCAGGGACTGTCCTGATCAGGAGAGGTTTTCTATGCTGCTCTGGATAGTTCCTGACATGGACAGAGGTGGCAGCAGAGAGCACTGTGTCAGACCACTTCCTGCAGGACATACAGCAGCTGATAAGTACTCCAAGACTTTTTTAAATAGAAGTAAATTACAAATCTATATAAAACTTTCTGAAACCAGTTGATATGAAAGAAAAAAAAAAGAGTACCACTTTAAATTATCAGATTATAAAAGGGAATAAAAAAAATAAAAATAAAAAAAAAGCAGAGAAGAATATTCTGGAAGAAGAAAGGCAGATGGCACGGTGCCCTGTAACCACTGGCAGAGCGGTCGACATTACTGAGCAATGAGGTTACCATATCTTACATCTAAGCTGAGGCTGAGGCATGTCCCTGCAGCCACTTGCTGGATCCTAATAATCGGGACAGACAAGGACTAACCTGCTCTGTGCACGTGTACATCTGCCAGTCCTGGTGCGGTGCCGTAAAGCCTTCACCCCCCCCCCCTGCCCCCCCAGAGGTGCCCGGCACCAGGGATGCCAGCCTGCCAGCCTCCTGCCACAGCACCTCCACAAAGTGGCCAATCTATCATGAAGAATAATCCGGAGGAATGGAAAGTCTTCTCAGGAATGTGTAGCCTAAGGGAGGAAAATACAGTAACCTGATCAGCGGTTTCTGATCTCAACTTGTGTCGTAATGAGAAGAAGTCCCGTGCCAGCGGAGGAGGATTTATAAGCCGGCTATTAGAAGAGAGGAAGCGGAGCCCTGCACTATTCTGCCTGCACAGCTGTAGGTGCTGACTGTTCCTGGAGGGGAAGGGGGGCGCTGTTACTCCGCAGGATCCTTCTCCCCAAACTCATTCACTTTACCAATAAATATTCTCCCGTTTTGCGTCGCTTCTTAACCTATAACAAATCATAACAACACACCATCCAATACCCTTGCTCCCCTCCAATGTAACCTTAAAAGGGGTACTCCGGCGAAAATGTTTTTCTTTCTGGTTTCAGAAAGTTATATAGATTTGTAATTTACTTCTATTTAAAAATCTCAAGTCTTCCAGTACTTATCAGCTGCTGTATGTCCTGCATGAAGTGGTGTATTCTTTCCAGTCTGACACAGTGCTCTCTGCTGCCACCTCTGTCCACATCAGGAACTTTCCTATGGGGATTTGCTGCTGCTGCTCTGAACAGTTCCTGACATGGACAGAGGGGGCAGCAGAGAGCACTGTGTCAGACTCTCATCCACACATCAGCAGCGGATGTTGTGTTGGACGTGAGGAAGCTTTATTATAGCGTTTCCCAATTAACTTTAATGAGGAAGTCGAAAACTGCAATAAATATGTAGGTATGTACAGGAACAGGAACCCCCACTGATCCTTGGGCTCCCTGCTCCTGTATTATAGTCAGCTGCGATGCATACATCACCCCTCACTTAGGATACTTCACAGGATATGGGGCAATATGTTTTGCAGCATTTTTTGCTTTGCATTTTTTTTTTCCTTTCAAATTGCCTGGTGTCAAAAAGTTATATAGATTTGTAATTTATTTCTATTTAAAAATCTCCAGTCTTCCAGTACTTATCAGCTGCTGTATGTCCTGCAGGAAGTGGTGTATTCTTTCCAGTCTGGCACAGTGCTCTCTGTTGCCACCTCTGTCCATATCAGGAACTGTCCAGAGCAGGAGAGGTTTTCTATGGGGATTTGCTACTGCTCTGGCCAGTTCCTGACATGGACAGAGGTGGCAGCAGAGAGCACTGTGTCAGAATACACCACTTCCTGCAGGACATACAGCAGCTGATAAGTACTTTAAGACTGGATATTTTTTAATACAAGTAGATTACAAATTTCTGGCACCAGTTGATTTGAAAGTTGTTTTTTTTTGCTGGAGTACCCCTTTAATAGTGACATTTGTTTTTGGGTCCATATTAGCTGCCGTTACCCACAAGTCGGCATCAGACTCCATGAGAAGTGTCGCTATACACCAGAGCGAACAAGCAGAACATGACCGGAAAAGCAGCATCACAGAAGCCAAATGATACAGGAAGCGACTACACAGCTGACACAATGTACAACAGAGTAAAGTAGATTGTGCATAAACAATTAACAAGCACATGAATAATAGAAGGTGTGTAAAAGCAGGGACACTTCAGAGGGAGCGCTTAGTGAAGCTGGCCCTGCGTTACTTACAACAAAACGGGTGGTGTAAGAGAAAAAAAGTGTGAACTATACGGCACTATTTTATTCTGAACTAACCCTTTAAGCGGAGTTCATACTTGTCATACAATATGTCAAAAATGCAGGACACTATGATGAAAGCTCTATTTTTAAGATCTTAAAACCCCTCCTGGACCACATTAATTCAGTCGTTAAAATTGAAAAATTTGTGGGGTTACTGGGGGAGCAGGACGAAGTGACAATCTGGCCCTATCGGGCACATTCCTGGTGGGCCGCTTCATATGTCGGTCAGTATTATGAGCCAAAACCAAGGTGGAAATCTTTATCAATATCATTGTCAGTTCCACCCTTGGTTTTGGCTTAAAATAAATAAATAAAAAGGTCACCAGTAGAGATGAGTGGACCCCAATCCATGTTTTTCAGGACTCTGTAGGGCGGCATCCAACTTCTTCAGCCACCGGTAATCAAATGCAGAGCGTTCAGGTTCGGATGACC
Organism: Dendropsophus ebraccatus; assembly: GCF_027789765.1. NCBI lineage: Eukaryota > Metazoa > Chordata > Amphibia > Anura > Hylidae > Dendropsophus > Dendropsophus ebraccatus. The sequence goes on from NC_091467.1 coordinate 12,382,233, forward strand.
CCAAGCGGCTCAAGGTTCGCTCATCTCTAGTCGCCAGGTTGTGGTGCTAACTACTGAGCTTACAAATATAAATGTATCAGAACCAGATTACATGGCTACAAACACTACAACATTCCCCGTCACAGGACTACAGAGACCAACAGTATCCAGCCGCCAGTCAGCTACATGCTGCATCAAGTGAAAAAAAAAACAAAAAACAACCTTCAGGAAAGCGAAGAAACAAACGTGACGAGAAATCAATAACGGGAGAGTGATTCATCAAGTGACAGTGACATTTACAAAAAAAACAAAAAAACAAAAACACTTTCCCCACGGCATGTGGAAACATTCGGGTCTTAGTAATTTCCACATTAACTATTTTTAAAGGGGCTTCAAAGAATTAAAAAAAAAAATTATTTAACTGTTTTCTTAATGCAAATGGTTCATCTATACAAGGCATTCACCTATATACTGTTTGCAGCTCCACACTATGTTTTTGAAACCGTATTTTTCATCCATTTTTGCAAAAAACAGATGGAAAAACAGATGCAATTTCATTTTGATCCATCTAGCAGTTGACTTCCATTATTTAAAAAAAAAAAAAAAACAGCTCAAAACGCATCATTTTTGTTTGTTTTTTACATACACAAAAAGGTACTGGACCTTATTTTTGTGTACTTTAAAAATAAAAACATGCGTTTTGAAAAACAAATTTTTTATAATGAAGTTATGCAAATGCAACAGTTTTTACACACACACACACACACATATATATATATATTTTTTATTTTTTTTTTATCAAAAACGGATTGCAAAATGTAGTGTGAACCCAGCCTAAGGCTCTATGTTTTCACTATGGAATTTAATCAAAAATACTCTTCAGCGCTCTTCTTGCCATCTTCAATTTCCAGGATCCCATTGGGGCCTTATAGAAAGAAAACAAAAAAAAGAATCCACCCAAACTGTTAAAATAAAAAAAAGTCATCCAGGATTACAAAAAGCACAGCTACTTTCTTGCAAAAACAGCACCACCCCTGTTCTCAGGTTGTCTGTGGTATTACAATTCACTTCAATGTAACTGAGCTGCAATACCCACATCCAAGACTGAGGACAAGTGTGGTGCTGTTTTTGGGAGAAAGTGGCCATGTTTTTCTAAGCACATTCAACCCCTTTAAACCCGTGGGAACTGAAGGTCCGTTAATTCCTCCTGTTGTTTTTGCAGCACAGCAAAATAAAATAAATTACATTCCTATTGATTAAATCTGCCTCTACCCCCGCCGTATCAGCTTTTCACCTAATTGTGCGAGTCATCACAGCAGAACACATTCGCTGACTCGGCCGTACACATAGAAACAAAGAATAACCTTGCAACGTCCCAACACTGCAAACCAACAACATTAAAGGGAACATAAAAAAACCCATAAAGGTCATGTGACTATGCGGGAGGCAGGTGTTGGGAGGGGGGAGTACGGTCACCTATTAAAGTTATTAAATTCTAACAATCCCAAGAAAGTTTGAATGTTACTTACTGGAAGAAGCAACGCAGAGATGACTTCTGCCACAGGATACTGTAAGGTGGAGATAAGGGGAGAACAGTTTCTACCGCAGCTCATTAGCAGAGCAGTAATGCACCGTCACACAGTAACCCCGCCGGCTGCACTGCCTAACTAAGCCCTCAACCTGCAGAACGGAACATGGACTGTCAATGAAGCAGCCAGCGAGGAGGAGCCGGGGGACTCATTCACACATATTTTATACATGGGGGTTTTACATCTTAAAAACTGCATTATTTCCCCAAAATTTTGAGGTTTATTTGCATTTATTTTCTAAACAATACCTGATTCGCACTATATCATAGTGACATGTAAAAAAAAAATTGTATCAGTGTGAGTCCTGGTGCTCAGACCCCTGAAGATCACTAGAAAAGGGGGGGCGAGCGGGTACTAGTGATGGAATCTGCTGGAATTTATCTGAGTGGATTACGTAGTGTGAACCCACCCATAAAGGGGCACAGTGTGTGTAGCCTTCATCTCCACTCTAAACAGCTGTGTGCAGTTAGAATGGTAGTCTATGGGACTTTCCGTTTAAAAGGGGAACTCCAGGTTCCAGAGTTACATATCTATCTCATTTGTTTGGGTTTTTTTTTGTTCTCTATTGTGTTTCTGTACTTCCTGGTTGAGCAGTTCCCAGAATGCAGTACTGATTCCAGAATGCAATGCTTTCCCTCAGCTGTTCATCACAGTCCACAGTCCTTGCAGCAGCAGCTTCTGGCCGGTCAGGGATGGTGAATCACTTAGGGGATTGGGGGATCCAGCCCCGCCTCCTGTGACATCACGCCCTGCCCCCTGTCTGCATCATCAGCCTGTGCTCAGCAAACACACAGAATGTGAGACAGAGACATGGAAGATTTGTCTCTTAAGGGGGAGAGCAGTGGGAGCAGGAGGCAATGTGGATTGGCACAGAGGACATTTTTCTTCACTTCCTGGATTTCTATCAGCTACCAGTGTGGCAGAACCGTACAGATACGGTAATACATTATATTATGAACAGCTGTACAGCAAGCCCCATAGACACAGGAAAAATAGAATGGAGCTGACCCTACTGACATCTATGGAAAAAAATTCTAAGCTTTTACAGAGGTCAGTGATCAGGCAGGGGAGGAGGTGAGTGGCCATGTGTATTTGTGTATGGCCTGATCCTATCTTGTCTATTAGTGTCAGCTTCCACTACAATCCTGTCTTACATAATAAGGAAGTGACTGCAGAAATGTATTCTGTGCAAAACACAATGTGGCAGCTTATTATTAAAGTGTCACTGTGTTTTGTTTTTTTTGCAGAAATCAATAGTCCAGGTGATTTTAAGAAACTTTGTAATTGGGTTTATTAGGCAAATCTGCCATTATCTGCATTCAAAAAGACTTTCCCCAGACCCCCCGCCCCCCTCCTCTCTCTCATTCACTGCTGATTATCAGGAAATCTCCACTCTTTTACATCAGTCGAGCCCTGTGTAATCTATGGAGAGGGGAGGGGGGAGGAGGGAGATTAGTCACCAGTGGGACTGTGGGGGTCCCGATCGTTGAAACGGACCGCTAGAGGTCTCTCACCTGCCTCCGTGCGGTCCGATCGGCGATCTGGTCACTGAGCCTGCACAGGCAGGCTCAATGAGCAGATCGCCGATAACACTGATCAATGCTATGCCTATGGCATAGCAATGATCAGTATGAATAATAAAAGTAATGAATGTACAAGTCCCCCAAAGGGACTTAAAATGCATTAGAAAAAAGTTAAAATCACTAACACACTACCCCAAAGCCCCTCCCCCAATAAAAGTTGAAATCACCCCTATTTCCCATTATATAAATAAATAAACATATAATATACCGTAGCGTGCGTAATTGTCTGATTAAAATATAAGCGTCATTGCGAACGTTTAACGGCGTAGACGAAAAGAGGGAAAAAAGTGCGCGGATTACTGATTTAATGTTACATTATATTTTTAAAAAAATTATAAAAAGTGATCAAAACGTCCGATCTTCACAAATATGGTATTAATAAAAACTAGAGATCATGGCGGAAAAAATGACACCACATACAGCCCCGTAGGTAAAAAACTAGAACCGTTATAAGCGTCACAATAGGCCCATTTTATCAATAATTGGGGGAAAAAAAGGATTTCATTAAAAAAAAATATATAACATTAGAGAATCTGTGTAACCTGCATATGGTTGTGTTCGGGCTGACCTATAGAATAATAGTGTCATGTCGCTGTTACCATATAGTGCATTACGTAGACACAGGAACCCCCCAAACGTTACCATATTGCATTCTTTTTTACGATTTCACCTATTTATATCTTCATAAATAATATATTTGGGATTCCATCATACATGTTATGGTAAAATGAAAGACGCCATTACAAAATACAACTATGCACAAGCCAAAAAGACAGAAATGGCTGCACATCGCACCCATGGCTGACACGAAAGCTTATTCAGCTACATTTAAAACCAACATCAGAAGTTAGTATATAATTTGGCCAAACCATATTGCCTCATGTATCACGTGCAGGTCTTCTGATACATATGAGTCCCTAACCAAAAAACATCACTGTGCCGGTCAGCGACCACAATCCCCGCAAAGCGTGCGCAAGCAGAGAAGGGGGGCCACAGAATGGCCCTGCAACCCCATTGTCACAGGACCAGACCCTAAAGGGCCCCCCCATACCCCGCAGGCACCACCGGCGGATAAAGTGGACGCCAAGCAACTCAAGTGTGAATAAGCTCTTCCCTCTCTCCATTCCTCTGCAGGTAGAATGGGAGAATACTAGGAGATCCTCCCCTTATGTACACAGGTGCTTCCTGCTAATTTGGATCACATGGGTCTTACAAAGCACGAGTGCTAACCACAATGAAAAAAGGGACAGAATACTTGGCGTCCCCTTTTTCCTCCCTTTAGGGGGGGCCCTTTAGGGTCTGGTCCTGTGACAATGGGGTTGCAGGGCCATTCCGTGGCCCCCCTTCTCTGCTTGCACACGTTTTGCGGGGATTGTGGTCGCTGACCGGCACAGTGATGTTTTTTGGTTAGGGACTCATGTGTATCAGAAGACCTGCATGTGGTACATGAGGCAATATGGTTTGGCCAAATTATATACTAACTTCTGATGTTGGTTTTAAATGTAGCTGAATAGGCTTTCGTGTCAGCCATGGGTGCGATGTGCAGCCATTTCTGTCTTTTTGGCTTGTGCAAAATACAACTATTCCTGTAAAAAAAAAGCGCTTACATGGCTTGTAGATAAAAAACTGAAAGTGCTAGAGCTCTTAGAAGGGGAGGAGGGGAAAACGAAAACACTAAAGATTAAAATTTTCACAGTCCACTGGGTCATTTTGGCCTGGTCTTCAAAGGGTTAAAATATAGCTAGTAAATTAGAAAATTTGAGGAAAAGTAACAAACAAGACAAACAAAAAGAAATTCTAAAGATGAAACAATGGTTGGAAAAGTGCACATAAGTCATCTAGTGGAATAAGATGGGCCTCTGGGCAGGGCACAAATTCTTTCTTGTGATCGTTCTGCTTAGTCATGTTGCTGTTTTATCAGCATATTCTGTCCTCATCCAGGCCTGGTAACCACAGTAATATATACAGTACTGCACTGTAAAGATAACCCCGTCATGATAGCGTCCACAATAGGAGCACGCTGTACGTTCTTAGGGCCCGTTAAAGCAGATCGAATGGCCTTAGTGATGGAGCCTGGACTGCAATTTTCTATTAAGTGAGACACCTAGCAGCGAAATGTATGGCACAAATGTATTTCACATAAAAAAAAAAAAATTATATATAGTCAAATACAAAGATGTAGAATCACCTCCCCTGATTAAAAGGGGTACTCCGGTAAAAAAATCTCTCTCTTTCAAATCAACTGGTTTCAAAAAGTTATATAGATTTGTAATTTACTTCTATTTTAAAATCTCCAGTCTTCCAGTACTTATCAGCTCCTGTATGTCCTGCAGGAAGTGGTGTATTCCTTCCAGTCTGACACAGTGCTCTCTGCTGCCACCTCTGTCCATGTCAGGAAGTGTCCAGAGCAGGAGAGGTTTTCTATGGGGATTTGCTGCTGTTCTGGACAGTTCCTGACATGGACAGAGGTGGCAGCAGAGAGCACTGTGTCAGAATGGAACAAATACACCACTTCCTGCAGGACATACAGCAGCTGACTGGTGATTTTTAAATAGAAGTAAATTACAAATCTATAAAACTTTCTGAAACCAGTTGATTTAAAAGAAGAAAAAAAAAATCTCACCAGAGTAACCCGAATTTTCCGGGGTATAAGACGACTTTTTAACCCCGAAACATCGGGGTTAAAGACGGGGGTCGTCTTATACGTCGGGTATGGTTGCCCCATACGGTGGGGGGGGCTCAAAAATTGCCCCATCCCTATTGTATGGGGCGACCACTATAAAAAAAACAAAAAAACCTTTAACTCACCTGGGGCCCATCTCGGCCTCTGCACGCCACCCGTACTGTTCCTGCCGCAAGTCAGGGGTCGTCTTTTAAGCCCAGTCGCCTTATACGCCGGAAAATACGGTATTTGGAACGACAGTGCCCATTTAAAGCAACTGATATGAAAGATTTCCTATTTTTGAATGTAAATGTTATCATGTCTATAGTAAGACAGCGGGCACAGGCACTCCGGCGTGAGAGGTCCGCTGGGGTGCAGCAAAAGATCTGTTACATTCTAATTGTATCCTGTTAAATACTATCTTCCTGCTCACTTAGCATTCCATTTGTCTTTTCCCTTAGGGCTTGCTAATAAATGTTTCACAGTTGCCCTAAATAGACGGCCGTGGTTTACTCATGACTGCCACACGACAGACTAAAATATTTGCAGAGCTTTATTCACTAGCGCTGTACATACACAGCCGTGTCCAGATGCCCAGTATAAGTGTATGTCAGGCTGTGGTCACAAAGGAGGGTGAATCACTGCTCTAATATAGAAGTGGTAAAAGTACTGAGTCCGGTCATAGAATATTGCAGCCTTTTACTATTGAGAAGCTTAAAGGGAATCTGTCACTAGGTTTATTCCACCTTAAATGAGGGCAGCATAAACTAGTGACAGAAATCCTGAACAGATCGGTGTATTACTTACTGTATATCACCTGGTTCACCTGTTCTCCTAATATGCAGGAGAATAGGATTCTTGCCACACCCCTTCTCCCTCCAGCTGCTGATTGACAGTTCTGGCACCAGTTGATTTGAAACTTAAAAAAAATTCTAAACCACCCCTTTAACAGCTTCACCATCCTATGCTACCAGGAAAGGAATTAAAATAAATAAATATTGATAGCCTACCCACAAGATAGACTTTCAACATGTGAAGGCCAACTCCTTGTTGACTCCACTCCCTGTAAAGCCTCAGCTACCATTCACTTGAATAGGAACCAAGGCCGCAGTACCCCAGTGTCGCCACTACACAGGAAATGGCGCCAACTGCTTGCAGCTCCATTGTCTGTAGTGCAGGCACCAAACAGCCAATCGGTGAAGGGTGCTGGGTTATCCATAGTTTTATGGGTATTAGATATAAGCTCCTAGTCACCCTAGAGCAGGGATGGGGAAGCTTCGGCCCTCCAACTGTTGCAGAACTACAATTCCCATCATGCCTGGAAAGCCAAAGCTTTCCCCATCCTTGATTTAGAGCATTATGGATATTACCATTAATGCTTTCACTACCATAAACCTCTCCAAATATTAAAGGGGTCCTCCGATTAAAACTTACTTGTCCTCTGTCCTGTGGATATGGGTCAAGTAAGAGATCACAGGGGTCTGACCTCCGTATCACCTGCGATCTTCACTCTATTCACTCTCTATGAAGCCGCCGGGGAGAGCAGAGTAAAGCACTCTGCTCTTTCTGGTGGCTCCATAGGGAATGAATAGAGCTGAAGGTCACGTGCCGATCCACATCCGTATTAATAACAAAAAGGAGCCAGGTCCTCAATCTAGAGATCCCTGGGGGCATGGAGTTCGGACCCCTCCGCAGTCTCTTACTTGTCCCCTATCCTGTGGTAGGGGACAAGTATGTTTTTATTGGAGAACCCCTTTAAGCATTGTCTCTGAAACTGCTTTGAACCTGTTTGTAGAAAACAAGACATCGATTACCTCCTCATCCTCTCATGATGATCACAGAACATCTATAGCTCCCATTTGTGAGCATTGCTGGCTGAACGTAGAGGATAGCTCTTCCTATGTTATATGAGGCTATATAGTCATAGTGGACTTTTTCCCATAGTGGATTTCGCTGCAGACAACTGCACAAAACAGCTGGAAAAGGGGAAGTGAAAAAACATTGACAAAGTATTTTAGATGAAATCAGCAACCTTGGACTTTGTTAAAGGAGAAACACTTTAAAAATTACAAACTAGCATCTTTTTTGGCCTTTTTGTGGCCGTCTTTTTAGATGGCCGTCATTTTGGTGACAAAACGTGGTAGTTTTATGCAAAAAAAAAAAAAAATCTACTTACCTCCCTGGCTCCAGCAATGGTGTCAGCATTTTACTGCTTTGATCTCCGGTGTTCAGACGATTCCCGATCTTGAGAAGGGGCTTGACATGTGACATGGCCATTCAGTGACTATAGGGGTGTCCCACCTCTAAAGGGCTGAGCAGGTCTGCCATCTCAAGTCCTGTCTCAGACCAGGAAGCAGTTGCAACAGCAGCAGTGCAGGAGCCAGGGAGGTAAGTGGATATTTTAATTTATTTTTTTCACCCACCCCTCCTGGCCGTTTTGAAAATATGGGTCAAGGCCAGAGTTCTCCTTTAAAAACCTCAGTCCTCTATGAAAGAGTCACTAACTAAACAGGTCTGAGACATATGGCACCTCACATCATATTGTATGTGAATTGAGGAAGTGTATCTGTAGATATGCACTTTCAACAGGACCCATGGACTGTATATTAAAATTTCTTTTAAATCAGCTGGTTTAAGAATGTTATATAGATTTGTAATTTACTTTTATTTAAAAATCTCCAGCCTTCCAGTACTTATCAGCTGCTGTATGTCCTGCAGGAAGTGGTGTATTATTTCCAGTCTGACACAGTGCTCTCTGCTGCCATCTCTGTCCATGTCAGGAACTGTCCAGAGCAGCAGCAAATCCCCATAGAAAACCTCTCCTGCTCTGGACAGTTCCTGACATGGACAGAGGTGGCAGCAGAGAGCACTGTGTCAGACTGGAAAGAATACAGTGTGGTGTATGGCACCCTACTAATGAGAACATACCCTTATAGGGAGAGGCCCAAAATAAAAGAGTTAATGGAACTCTACCAGCAAGCAATCAATAACCATAGAAAGTATACGGGAATGTCTATATACACCACGTTCACCGCTTATCAGTCCAGGGATGGAATCCTGCTGTAGATAAAACCTTGGCCTGCCTTGCATCTGCTCATCCATTTGTATGTGACACAAAGGAATTCACTTTGTTGCGTATGAACTAGATCACCCGCCAAGAGTTTGGAGAAAGCCGTATGCAAATGTATGAGACCCGGACATTTCTGCAACAAATGTACGGAACGAAATAGCTGAAAAAAAATCAGACTTGTGAGAACCACTGGCATCAGGGGAAACAGCCGGGAGACCCTTATAAACATCATATAGTTGACAAACCCTGATGAAATCTTAGTGTGTACAGTCTGACGGTCTAGGAATATACCAAAATATATAACAGTAACTCACCCTGTTTGATAAATTCTTTAGACGTCGTTGTATAACTATATAGGGCCCTATTCCACGGGGGCAATTATCGATTCTATCAAATTTGTAATCACTTTAGTACACGTCATTGCCTGCACTGAAACAGTGGTCCCCCTGGCAGTAACTGGAAAACAATCTGGATTAGTGATACTTCTTGAATGCAACTTCTAAAATAAAATGGCACTCAGTGATCGCCACTGATCATGGAACAGTGCAAACCTTCTAAGACTATGTTCACACAACGTAAGCTCCATGGGAATCACGGCTGTTGTTACATTGACCGTGATTCCCACGGAACTTACGTAGTGCTGCCTTCTGAGGGAATCCCGTCCGGAGTGTATACACTCCGGCCGGGATGCCTAGTGGCGCAGTGAAAAAACGGACATGTCAGTTTTCTGTGGCCGCTATTCATTGAATATCTGCCGCAGAAAACTCTGTCAGTGCACACAGTGGAGCAAGCGGCACACAATGGAGCAAGCGGCTCCATCCGCTTGCTCCATTGTGTGGAGTGGGGAATTCTGATGCGCCCGCATCAGAACTAAGCGGCGCTAAAGATCATCTGGTACCGCAGGGGATGATCTTTTCTAAAACCGGCCGTTCCATGTCCCGGCCGGGTAACGGAGCAGCCGGTCTCATACTAAATCAACGATCATTGCCTGCAATTACACTGAACGATTATTGTTTAAATTCGAACGATTTAACGATTGTTCGCACGATAATCGTCCCATGTAATAGGGCCCTAAGTGTGAACCTAGCCTAAAAATGTATGTCAACTGTGTAATAGCCGCCAGGGTCTATGCACTTAGGGTCCTATTAGATAAAGCGAATTTTAGTTTTCACCGATTAACGATTGTAAACGTGAGCTTTTGGGAACAAGCTGAAATCACTCACCATAATACATGGACGGTTGCCGTCAATTACGATCGCAATTACGATCCTTCGTATACTCGTATTATCACTTAAATTCGACTGATCTAACGATTTTTTCCCACAATAATCTCTCTGTGTAATACGGCCCTTAAGACCCTATTACCCATAGCGATTATCGTGTAAATATTCACTATGACGATCGATCTCTAGTGAATACTAGTGATTAAGTAGTGGATATTTATGAGGTTATTACATTCACCGATAACCGTTATGAACGGTCATTTTTATACGGCCACTAATCGTTCCTCAGGACAACCCACACAGCATGTTTTATCGGCAAACGACTTATTAGACGCACAGATATGCGAATGATCGGCAAACTAACAACAATAACTTTTCTATATGTTGAAGACAACGACTAACAACTTTTTGTTCACTGCTTGATCTTCGGCCGTTATTACTCGGGCAGATAATCGCTCTTTTTCAGCCATTATAGCAAATTTTTAAATGATAATCGATCTGTGTAATAGGGCCTTAAAGGGGTAGTCCACCAAATTTTTTTTTTCTTTTAAATCACCTGGTGCCAAAAACTTATATAGGTTCGTAAATTATTTCTTTTCAAAACAAAAAAACTTTCAACAGGACCCATAGACTGTATATTAAGATTTATTTTAAATCAGCTGGTTGAAGAATGTTATATGGATTTGTAATTTACTTCTATTTAAAAATCTCCAGTCTTCCTGTACTTATCTGCTGCTGTATGTCTTGCAGGAAGTGGTGTATTCTTCCAAGTCTGACACAGTTCTCTCTGCTGCCACCTCTGTCCATGTCAGGAATTTCCAAAGCAGCAGCAAATCCCCATAGAAAACCTCTCCTGCTCTCTGGACTGGAAAAAATACACCCACTTCCTGCAGGACATTCAGCAGCTGATAAGTACTGGAAGACTGGAGTTTTTTTTTGTTCTTTTTTTTTAATAGAAATATATTACAAATCTCTGGCACTTTATGGCACCAGTTGATTTGAAAGAATTTTTTTTTTTGTCAACAATCCCTTTAACAGTCCCACTGACCACAGGGACCATATCCCTGACCACCATGATTGCTTTATAATTGTAACAATAACCACCAGCCACATATGTGACCTCTAGTACTGACTTCTGCCCTGAGACAATCTCAACCCTCTAGTAGTGTGGTTTATAGAAGCCTACGTCCCTTTCAAAACATGCTCGAAAATCAAGGTTTACTTTAAGAATCACTTAAAATTTCAAGTGCACATGACTTTTTTTTTTTGTACTTCTACGACAGCCCCAACCTTTTGGGCAGGGGTAGGGAACCTTGGCTCTCCAGCTGTTGCAAAACTACAACTCCCATCATGCCTGGACAGCCTTCGGCTGTCCAGGCATGATGGGAGTTGTAGTTTTGCAACAGCTGGAGAGCCAAGGTTCCCTACCCCTGCTTTAAGGGGGGAAAGAAAAGCGGATTATATAGGCAAAGTAGCAATTATAGCTATTACTCCGGCATCCTCTCCCATGCAATGTGCTTTCATGTACAATCACATACAATCACATCTGTCTGGTCTTGCCATAGCCATAGAAACGGCATAAAAAGAAGCTTAAACATGTTCTCGCCTAATAAAATCCATGCTATTCAAACAAATGCCAAGCACTAAGTATAGACTGCATCCCACCCAGCACATTGTATAGCTGCTACACCCTGAAGCCGTGAGTTCTGCTGTGTATATTACCTTGGGGTGGGGTGAGGGGGTCTCCGGCACATCAGCAGAAAACCTGCAGATATCCCTTCTGTTTTGCAGAGTAACGAGGCGGCTGAGTGTTACATGTGAACTGTGTGTAGGAGAGCAGTGCTTACATCCTTGCTGGAACCTCCCCCACAGTCAGACAGGAAACATCAGCATAGTTAGCAGATGTTTTGCTAGCTGGAGTGTGGCGGGTAATGAACTTGCTACATACAGTCACGAAAGCCTATGTAACGGTCAGATGGCGGGGCGTATCGCCGGCTCTACAGCTGCTGACCGAAAGCAGAAACACAGAAAACATCCGGACATATGGGAACGTATAATGTTGTATAAAATAAATCGTGTTATCGAACAGAGAGGGTGAAGTGTGTTACCTATTAAAAATATTTTATATCATATAAAATATTATTTTAATTATTATTATTATTAACAACCATAATAATAACAATAACAATTAAAATCGTGCGAAGTGAATCTGACGAATTTGCCTTGCAAATTCGCTAAACATGGCGGCAGCAATAGCAAACGCACATTTTTTTCTTAGGGCCCTATTCCACCGGACGATTATCGTTCAGATTATCGTTAAATCGTTCGAATCTAAACGATAATCGGTCGGTTGAAATGCAGTTAACGATTAACGACCGAACGAGAAATCGTTGATCGCTTTATAAGACCTGGACCTAATTTTATCGTTGCTCGTTCGCAAAGCGTTTGCAAATCGTTCGCAGTAGATACGAACGCAATAGCGAAGAAAAAACGATCGCAAATTACGATCATAAGTAACGATTATCGTTCCATGGAAATGAGTGAACGTTTTCAGGTATTTCGCAATAGCGGTCGTTTGAGATCGTTAACGATTATGCGAACGATAATCGTCTGGTGGAATAGGGCCCTTACACTTACAGTTGCGAACATTACGCAGTTACGTACATCACAAGATAAACGTTCGCATGTTTGAAAATGATTGTTACAACCGATCTGATCCTCGGACGAATTGCTCGTATCGGCGAACACGGACAATTAGCGGCATGTTCGTACAAACAAACGAACATGTTTTTAATGAAGTTCGTTTGTATGCAATTTACGAACATTTTCAAATTCGTGCGAATGTTCGCAAAACGAATTTCCGAGTGATTCGCTCATCTCTAATAACAATAATAATAATAAACACCATAACAACAACAACTATTATTATTACAATATTAAAAATAAAGGAAAACGTCAGATTTCAACAAACGGACTTGTGTTCCATATCAAAGACTATATTGGGCCACTCATTATGGAGCCTGGTTGGTCTCTCCAGGCAGAAGGGCCTGTATGTGTTTTATTATTCACGTCTTTTACATTGCCCTCCAGCTTTTGCAAAACTACAGTTCCCATCATGCCTGGACAGTCAAACCAGACATGCTGGGAATTGTAGTTTTTCAACAGCTGGAGGGCCAAAGGTTCCCCATCCCTGTCAGACAGACTCCCTAAGCTCTCCCGTTAATGATGAGGCAGTTTGCTCTAGAACTGCTTTGCCTGATCACAGAGAGAACCAATTGTTCACATTCTTAGGGTGGGTTCATACCACGGAATTCTCTCGGACAATGTCCGCGGAATTCCGCAGTATGACACGTCACTTCTTTCGGCGGATAGCGGAATATGCCGGCCCATAGAATGGAGTCTATGGAGCTGGCGGAAAGGCGCACGGACATACTGCGGAATTCCGCGGACATTGTCCGTGAGAATTCCGCGGTATGAACCCACCCTTACAGCAGCACAGTCCTCTCTGTCCCCTCCCTGCTCTCTTCCTGTGATCAGTGTAATCCAGGTTCTACTTGGATCTGGAGATCTTAAAGGGAATGTATCCCCCCATAGACTTGTTTTAACTGAATACATACATATACTGGAACATTTTCTTTTTTTCTTATCTGTTTCTATTCTTTGTAATTTTTTTTTGTAGTACATTATTATGGGGGCAGCCATCTTGCCAGAGCTGTTTTTAGCAGCATCTAGTGACCTTCTTTACGGCACACCTCATGAACATGTGGCTCTGTGGGATTTTTTCACAGGGGAGGGGGTTGAGTTATGAACAGCAGCTATTGTGTGCACCTCTATTATCTATATACTATACTATACTATATTATCCATTATCACCTGTCCCTGTCCTCCTGTCTGTGTTATCTATATACTGGTTTCTCCCGTCACTGCCCTCCTATCTTTTATCTATATACTGGTGTCACCTGTCACTGTGCTCCTGTCTGTGTTATCTATATACTGGTGTCACCTGTTACTATCCTCCTGTCTGTGATATCTATATACTGGTGTCACCTGTCACTGTGCTCCTGTCTGTTATCTATATACTGGTGTCACCTGTTACTTTCCTCCTCTCTGTGTTATCTATATATGTTGGTGTCAACTGTCTTTGTCCTTCTGTCTGTGTTGAGGACACTGCTGGGAAATGATCTGTACAGAACAAGTCATCTTAAGTTTTAAGCCTAGTGGCCAAAATGAAAACTGCATGGTTTCATTTTTTTTAATAATAGATATAAAAATGAATTAAAAAACAAACAAAAAAAAACACCAACCATAAAAACCTGATGTAAACAATAGGTCATTCTCTGAAACGTCCACACTCATTAGTGGGAAGGTGGTGCAGTTCCTTTTTCTATGCATTGTATCTTGGAAGATCGCCTGAGTAAGGGTTTCTGTACTTCCTGTCAGCCGGCTGATAATAAAGCACATACAGTATTCCGGTTCTCTGTGTAACATGCCCACCTTTGTGTACCAACCTGACAAAAAAATCAGCAGCCTCAACCCGTTCTTCAGTTTCCATTAAGTCTCTCTGCTCTATCTATCTATCTATCTATCTATCTATCTATCTATCTATCCATCTATCCATCTATCTCTCATCTATCTATCTATCTATCTCCTATCTATCTATCTATCTATCTATCTATCTCCTATCTATCTATCTATCTATCTATCTATCTCCTATCTATCTATCTCCTATCTATCTCCTATCTATCTATCTCCTATCTATCTATCTATCTATCTCCTATCTATCTATCTATCTATCTATCTCCTATCTATCTATCTCCTATCTATCTATCTCCTATCTATCTATCTATCTATCTCCTATCTATCTATCTATCTCCTATCTATCTATCTATCTATCTATCTATCTATCTATCTCCTATCTATTATCTATCTATCTATCTATCTCCCATCTATCTATCTCCTATCTATCTATCTATCTATCTCCTATCTATCTATCCATCTCTCATCACTTTGAGTCGGTTCCCTACTCCAGCTCTGTAAGAAATCGCCATTAGCAGAATAAACAATCGCCACTTGACTTTGAAGAAAAGAACTATAGTTTAGCAAACAACTACCCATCCTATTCTTATACATCCTGCCAACTAACAAGGAATGTAGTAATAGATATAGATACTATGATATTTAAAGGGGTTGTCCAGTGAAAATCTTTTTCTTTCAAATCAACTGATATCAGAAAGTTTTAAAGATTTGTAATTTACTTCTATTAAAAAATCTCAAGTCTTCCCATACTTATTAGCTGCTGTATGTCATGCAGGAAATGTTTTTATTTCCAGTCTGATACAGTGCTCTCTGCTGACATCTCTGGCCGAGACAGGAACTCTGTCTTGGTTTTATAAGACTCCCCATAGAAAACCTTTCCTGCTCTGGACAGTCTTGGCCAAAGATGTCAGCAGAGAGCACTGTGTCAGACTAAAAAAAAAACAAAAAAAAAAAAACCATTTCCTGCAGGACATACAGCAGCTAATAAGTATGGGAAGACTTGATATATTTTTTAATAGAAGTAAACTACAAATCGATATAACTTACTGACACCAGTTGGATTTGAAAGAGGAAGATTTTCTCTAGACAACCCCTTTAACCCCTGCCCAGCCACACATATACTGGGCATGCTCCCATCTGCTCATAGACTTATTAATAGAGATGAGGGAGCTGAGCCTCCCGAACACAGATTCATTCCGAACTTTGCAAAGTTCAGACAGGTTCGGGAAGAGCGGAGGCACGTATCAAAATCAAAGAAACAAACAAACAAAAAAAGTTATTCTCACCTGTGAGCGCTTCCCCAGGGTCCCCCGGTCCAGTCCCGTTGTCTTCTCCGGTGAAGGCCCACTTAGCCAATCCCAGGCTGACGTGGATTGGACAGCTTCACAGCCTGTGATTGGTGGAGCAGGCTGTCACTCTTGTCTCTAGAGGGACAGCCCACTCAGCCAATCACGGGCCATAGTGCTGTACTGTCCCAGTGATCCTGTGATTACCTAGGGGGTGTCACCCCTGAAAAAAAGAGTCACAGCCTGCTTGGCCAATCACAGGTAGCGGTGCTGTCCTGCCCCAGTCAGCTTGTGATTGGCTGAACGGGCCTTTAACGGAGAAGACCACGGGATCGGACTGGATAAGAAGGACCTTGGGGGAAGTGGGGACATGCAAGTATAATTAGTGGGTCATTAACGTTCTGTTGGGCACGGACCCGAACTTTACATGAAAGTTCGGCGAAACGGCTGAACTTTTGACAAGTTCTCTCATCTCTAATCATTACATTCTTATAGATACAAGCAATGTCACTGACTATATCGTAAGAATGTAAGATGTACACGAGCCAAAAAAAAACGGCTACTATGCTAAAACGTTTATCGTTAACCCTTAGAGGACCGGGCCAATTTAAAGTTTAGCGTTTTCGTTTTTTCCTCCTTGTGCTTAAAAGGCCATAGCACTTGCATTTTTTCACCTAGAAACCCGCATGAGCCCTTATTTTTTGCGCCACTAATTGTACTTTGCAATGACGGGCTGAATTTATGAATAAAGTACACTGCGAAACCAGGAAAAAATCCAATGTGTGGTAAAGTTGAAAAACAAAAACGCATTTTTTTTATTTTGTTTTTTTTTGTTTTTACGCCGTTCGCCTTGGGGTAAAACTGTCTTGCATGTTCCTCAAGTCGGTACGATTACAACGATATTTAACATGTATAACTTTTATTTTATTTAATGGCTTTTAAAAAATTCAACCCATTGTTTACAAATATACGTTCCTTTAAAATCGCTCCATTCCCAGGCTTATAGCGCTTTTTTCGTTTGGTCTATGGGGCTGTGTGAGGTGTCATTTTTTGCGCCATAATGTTTACTTTCTATCAGTACCTTGAATGCACATATGGGACTTTCTGATCGCTTTTTATTACAATTTTTCTGGATTTGATGCGACCAAAAATTTAGCACTTTGGGATTTTTTTGCGCTTATGTCATTTACCGTGCGAGATCAGGAATGTGATTAATAGTTCGGTCGATCACGCACGCGGCGATAGCAAACATGTTTATTTATTTATATTTATAGCTTTGGAAAAGGGGGGTGATTTAAACTTATTGGGGGAGGTTTTTAAAAAAAATGTATCACTTTTTTTTTTTTACACTTACACAAGAGGCCCCCCTGGGATTAGGGTTATTCCCCCCTGGGGTTAGGGTTATTTCCCCCTGGGGTTAGGGTTATTCCCCCTGGGGGACTTCTAGTATACGTACACTGATCTCTCATAAAGATCTATGCAGTATAGTAATACTGCATAGATCAATGAAATAGGCACTCTATTGCTTTTGGCTGCTGCAGCCGAAATCAATAGAGTGCCAAGCCGGGATCAGCACCATTACGGCACAGACCCCGGCCCAGGTCAGAAGCAGGGATCGCCCCTCCGTGATTGCATCGTGGGGGGGGGGGGCAATCCCCCCACTAGACACCAGGGAATGGCTGCAGTTAGTATTCAGATGCAGCTGTCAACTTTGACAGCTGCATCTGAATACTTAATTAGCAGGCAGTGTGATCGCCTGCTAATAGCCGCTAATAGCTACAAGCGGCACCCGGGACCGTGGCGGTTCAGAGCGGAGTTGCTGCGCAGCCCTGCTCTGAACTCCCCTAACAACGCCAGGACGTATGGGTATGCCCTGGGTCGTCTAGGTGTTAAAGGGACCCTGTTACCAAGACAATGCTATGTAATCTATCATGTTATAGGGCAGAAAGAGCTGAGCAGATTGATATATAACTTTGGGGGAAAAGATTCTGTATAACTTGTTGACTGAAATCCTTGATCATTCTGTGATTAGGAGTCCAGTGGGCGGAGTCACTCAATGGACTGGACTCTTTATCATGGAAACATTAGAGATTTCACCCAATAAATTACAAGTTCTACTGAATCTTTTCCCATAAAGATTTATATTAACCTGCTGAGCTCTTTCTGCTCTATAACATGATGCCGATAGCTTAGGTAGCATTTTCATGGTGACGGGTTCCCTTTAAGGCAACTATGGCTAGGTTCTTACAGTGTGTAGTATATGATCACTATTTTTAGGCCAATACAGCATAATAAATATTCACATATGGTAGCTCTGTGTACAGGCTCAGTATATGTAATGTAGCTCGCTTTCCGCTTCTGACTCACGCTCAGCACTAAATCGCTTTGGTGCCATGGTTTCATCCGCAATCTAAACAGTGAACGGAATCGCAGACATGAGCTCCCAAATTTGGAATCTTTGTATGAAAACCAGACTGAAGAGTAATGTAAATGTATGGGGGGAGACTAGCCATGGTGTAAACACTTGACAAATCTTAAAGTGCAGATTTAAAGGTAAAGGCCCCAGGTCCCCTCTCTTACCGCCCAAAATCACCCCAGTCTGGAGTTCTCCTTTAAAGAGGTTGTTGTAACAAAACTTGGGCCAGATTCACACATACCAGATCCGCAGCGGATTTCACCCTGTGAATTTGCATCGAAATCCGCTGCCTAACCCTTGCCTGTTTGATTGACATGCCACTGCGAGTATTAAGTGACAGCCCCGTTAACCCCTTGCTGGCCGGAACATGCTGTACCTGCTCCACCTTCTGGCTTGCTTCGGGGGTTCCCAGTGTCTGGACGACCCCCTCAGCCAATCAGTGATTGCGGAGGGTCAGCGCACTGATTGCCTGGGCTGTTAGTCTTTTACAGTCCAGTAAGACCGTTAGTAGCACTGCCCCGCCCCCAGAGTGCTGACCCACTCCCGCCGGCTGCCAAGGGCCTCCAAGTCCTATCGGCAAGGAGCGGAGCGGCGCACTTGGCTTACCCCGCCATGGTGAGCCTCTGCCGGCTACCGCCAAGCGCCGCAATTAAATGTGTAAGGAGTTAATTATTTAGACATGTTAATATGCTTGGGTGCGTTGTTAGGACGTAGTCCCAAGGCTATAGTTTCCATGGTCAATGAGATATCCACAGAGCAGAAGGTATTGACTTTTGCACCTATCTCGGTCCATACGGAGAAGACTGGAGATTTTTAATACAATTAATTTACGGATCTGTATACCTTCTGGACACCAGTTGATTTTGAAAAAAATACATAAATGAATACATTTTCAGGAGTACCCCTTTAACCCTTGTCTTCACATAATAGGGATAATTTTCTTGGACTACATTGAATATTTCCGTAAGTCTAAGTTTCCATACTGGCTAACAATAGGTAGAGTTTTCTTCCACCTGTAATGTTATTTGGCTCCTTATGAAATTGACCCCATGGGGGAGATTTATTGAACATGGTGTAAAGTGGAATTGGCCCAGTTGCCCCTAGCAACCAATCAGATTCCACCTTTCATTTTCCAAAGAGTCTGTGAGGAATGAAAGGTGGAATCTGATTGGTTGCTAGGGGCAACTGGGCCTGTTTCACTTTACACCATGTTTGATAAATCTCCCCACATGTGTACATCTGAGACAATGATATGGGAACCATTGTGGACTGGAACTGACACAGTGCTCTCTGCTGCCACCTCTGTCCATGTCAGGAACTGTCCAGAGCAGTAACAAATCCCCATAGAAAACCTCTCCTGCTCTGGACAGTTCCTGACATGGACAGAGGTGGCAGCAGAGAGCAGTGAGATATGAGATTGGGAACCATTGATTACAGGGACTGGTGTGTATGGTTCAGCACTGCAGAATCCACAAATAATACATGAGGATGACAGAGGACACTTACACAAATATTGAATGAGTTCAGGACATGGACAAAAATAACCATCGCTCTATATATTTATATCCATATTGAATAAATCTGTGATTCGCCCAGCTGGAAATAAAGCAATGAACAGTGAACACAATGCAGGTGCTGGAGATATCACAGAGCGCAGGGTCCCAAATATAGGACAGGCGGCTTATTACATATGCAGACATAAAAATAGCAGCGTGTACCGCTCAGCTGTGTAACACACGTCACGTACTGTGCATAGAGAGCCGCACAGATGAACAGGATCAGATGGCACATATAGTCATGTGACTCTCTCAGAAGCGGAGGAAGCTTGGTTATCGATAGTCGTGATTCATTCCCCAAGCTTGATTCTTAGTTAAGATTGACAGGAAGACGGGTGGCGTGAGTTACAATGGCCGATGAAAGCTTGACGGATATAGTATTAGTGTTCCTTTCCCGATTTCTGATCTGGGCTAATGAGACGTAATGACGACTTTCGCCCCCAAAGGAAATGACACAGATTTAGAGATTAAAAAATATATTTAACCTATTTTTAGTAATTTAGGAAGGGGCCTGATTGACAATAATAAGCTATACTCACCTCTCTGGCTCCCGTGCTGCTGCTGGTATTATACTGCTCTGTCCTTGCTGTTCATCCACTTCTGGGGAACTTCTGACATTGTGCTGGGGAATGATTTATAGTACACGAGTATAGATAGGTATATGATGGAAGAAGGGGTTACTGATGGACTGGCTTTGCAAGGTTCTACATGAGCAGAAATGAAAGCAGCTACACCACAGTAAGGAAGGTGTTATGCTATTCAAGGGAGTACAATGATTGATGCTATTATAGTAAGGGTGCACGGTGTTGGTATAGCACTATTATATCTAGGGAGCACAGTGTGTATAGTACTATTATATTTAGGGGGCACAGTGTGTATAGTACTATTATATTTAGGGGGCACAGTGTGTATAGTACTATTATATTTAGAGGGCACAGTGTGTATAGCACTATTATATTTAGAGGGCACAGTGTGTATAGCACTATTATATTTAGGAGGCACAGTGTGTATAGCACTATTATATTTAGGAGGTACAGTGTGTATAGTACTATTATATCTAGGGAGCACAGTGTTTGTATAGCACTATTATACTGTATCTAGGGAGCACAGTGTGTATAGTACTATTATATCTAGGGAGCACAGTGTGTATAGTACTATTATATCTAGGGAGCACAGTGTGTATAGTACTATTATATCTAGGGAGCACAGTGTGTATAGTACTATTATATCTAGGGAGCACAGTGTGTATAGTACTATTATATTTAGAGGGCACAGTGTGTATAGTACTATTATATTTAGGGGGCACAGTGTGTATAGTACTATTATATCTAGGGAGCACAGTGTGTATAGTACTATTATATCTAGGGAGCACAGTGTGTATAGTACTATTATATTTAGAGGGCACAGTGTGTATAGTACTATTATATCTAAGGAGCACAGTGTTTGTATAGCACTATTATACTGTATCTAGGGAGCACAGTGTGTGTAGCACTATTGTATTTAGGAGGTACAGTATGCGGTGTAGCACTATTATATTTAGGAGGTACAGTATGCGGTGTAGCACTATTATATTTAGGGGCACAGTGTGTATAGCACTATTATATTTAGGAGGTACAGTGTGTATAGCACTATTATATTTAGGAGGTACAGTGTGTATAGCACTATTATATTTAGGAGGTACAGTGTGTATAGTACTATTATATTTAGGAGGTACAGTGTGTATAGCACTATTATATTTAGGGGCACAGTGTGTATAGTACTATTATATCTAGGGAGCACAGTGTGTATAGCACTATTATATTTAGGGGCACAGTGTGTATAGTACTATTATATCTAGGGAGCACAGTGTGTATAGCACTATTATATTTAGGGGCACAGTGTGTATAGTACTATTATATCTAGGGAGCACAGTGTGTATAGTACTATTATATCTAGGGTGCAGTGTGTGTATAGTACTATTATATTTAGGGGCACAGTGTGTATAGTACTATTATATCTAGGGAGCACAGTGTGTATAGCACTATTATATTTAGGGGCACAGTGTGTATAGTACTATTATATCTAGGGAGCACAGTGTGTATAGTACTATTATATCTATGGTGCAGTGTGTGTATAGTACTATTATATTTAGGGGCACAGTGTGTATAGTACTATTATATCTAGGGAGCACAGTGTGTATAGCACTATTATATTTAGGGGCACAGTGTGTATAGTACTATTATATCTAGGGAGCACAGTGTGTATAGTACTATTATATTTAGGGGCACAGTGTGTATAGTACTATTATATCTAGGGAGCACAGTGTGTATAGTACTATTATATTTAGGAGGCACAGTGTGTATAGTACTATTATATCTAGGGAGCACAGTGTGTATAGTACTATTATATTTAGGGGGCACAGTGTGTATAGTACTATTATATATAGGGTGCAGTGTGTGTATAGCACTATTATACTGTATCTAGGGAGCACAGTGTGTGTAGCACTATTATATTTAGGAGGTACAGTATGCGGTGTAGCACTATTATATTTAGGAGGTACAGTGTGTATAGCACTATTATATTTAGGAGGTACAGTGTGTATAGCACTATTATATTTAGGAGGTACAGTGTGTATAGTACTATTATATTTAGGAGGTACAGTGTGTATAGTACTATTATATTTAGGAGGTACAGTGTGTATAGCACTATTATATCTAGGGAGCACAGTGTGTATAGTACTATTATATCTAGGGAGCACAGTGTGTATAGCACTATTATATTTAGGGGCACAGTGTGTATAGTACTATTATATCTAGGGAGCACAGTGTGTATAGCACTATTATATTTAGGGGCACAGTGTGTATAGCACTATTATATTTTGGGGGGCACAGTACAGGCGTACAGGGTTCAGCCTTCAGCCCTTTATGTCAGTTAGTGAAGGCAGTAAGAGGTGGCAAAGGGAGGAGGCATGCATACTGTGGCTCAGCATCACGTCTGTGGTACTTCCAAGGAAAAACACAATTTTATAACTATGCAAATGGCCATCAGCAAAGACAAAGGCATCATTTGTAGAGATGAGCACAACTCGAGTATGCTTAAGTCCATCTAAACCTGGAAGTCTCTGCATTTGATTATCGGTGGCTGAAGAAGTTGGATGCAGTCCTAGGGAGACGCTATCAACAAGAATACAGCCATAGGTTCTAACCATGTTTCTCAGAAGTCCCTGGGGCTGCATCCAACAGTATGCAAATGCCAAGACTTCCAGGATTCGAGCATGCTTGAGTTGCGCTCTCTCTACCATCTATCTACCCTTTAAATTTTTTAAAATTTTCTCCAGAGTGCCCCTTTGAGATTTTTTTTCCTGAAACTTCTACAAGTGAATGAGACATTCATAGCATTACCAGTTACGTCCAGTAGAGGGCAGCAGAAGGCCATGGCTGCACCAGAAGGATTCTGTCTGGATTTTCACACATTTTAACATAGTTCTAACAGAATCCTTTGGCATCATTTCATGGCAGAGGTTGGTATTCATCTCACTGACCCTAAAATTATCTCACTTGTGCCCAAAATGTACAGACCTCTGTCCCCGTGGCCATTGTGATACACAGCTCCAAGGCTGAGCAATGGAAGAAAGGAAATCTATCTGTCCTGGACTTTCTTTATCCATTGAACAGTTAGTCTAGGAATATTGTATTAAAGGGGTACGCCAATCAGATGGTGTCAGAAAGTTATATAGATTTGTAATTTACTTCTATTGAAAAATCTCCAGTCTTCCAATACTTATCAGCTGCTGTATGTCCTGCAGGAGTGGTGTATTCTTTCCAGTATGACACAGTGCTCTCTGCTGCCACCTCTGTCCATGTCAGGAACTGTCCAGAGCAGCAGCAAATCACCATAGAAAAACTCTCCGGCTCTTCAGACTGGAAAGAATACTTCACTTCATGTAGGACATACAGCAGCTGATAAGTACTGGAAGACTGGAGATTTTTTAATAGAAATAAATTTTAAATCTCTCACATTTTCTGGCACCAGTTGATTTGAAAGATTTTTTTTTTTTTGCTTTAGTAACCCTTGGTGTAATAATCTTGAACACATGGGTGGGAGTGGAAAAGACATTCTTGAACATCCTTAAAGCCCATCGTTAGTCTAGTGAATGTATTCCTGACATGAAGGGTTAACACTACAGACATAACAGCATCCTGGCCTCATTCCTAGAAGTAACAGGTGCTGCTGCCACTTTTACAGATCATATGCTTGAAAACTGTATACTGCTACTGCCACCTAGTGGCCAGATAGATGAACGGCTGCATTGGTTTTAGCAGTTTGGAACTGCAGCTAGCACCATAAGGGAGTATGGAGCTGTGTTTCCACAATTACCATCCAAATGCAGTTTAAAGGGGTTATCCAGCGCTACAAAAAATGGCCACGTTTACCCCCTCCAGATTGGGTGGGGTTTCAAACTCAGTTCCATTGAAGTAAATGGAGCTTAATTGCAAACCGCACCTGACCTGGAGACAAGACAGGGGGAAAAGTGGCCATGTTTTTTAGGCACTGGATAACCCCTTTAACCCTTCCACCCCCATCATTTCTTCCTCAGTAGCCGCACAATGCCAATAATACTGGTAACTTTACTATTGGGGAGAAAATGAGGACAGAGTTTTGACCACAAACAGAACACAAAATCTGAGGCTTTCATCACTTTTTTGAGGCGGTTTTTACAGCTTTTTTTTAGCAGTTTTTCTGCTGTTTTTTTTGGAAAATGGCGACTACAGGTGAGCCAAAGCCAGGAGTGGATCCGAGAGGTGGGAGACATAAAAGTGCTTCCTTTATATTACCCATTACTTTGAATCTACTTCTGATTTTGGCTCAAGAACAGCAATGGCACACAACAAAAAACAGCACGTTTTGTTTATTTGCCAGTTTATCCCGTCTTTCTTCATTGCGAGATATGCAATTATTTGATCGTGTGATTCCAGGATTTTTATTGAAAAATTAGGTGGAAAAATGCCAGCATGCCATAGATATGGTTTTCCTTTCCAGTCTGACACAGTGCTCTCTGCTGCCACCTCTGTCCAGAGCAGGAGAGGTTTTCTATGGGGATTTGCTGCTGCTCTGGACAGTTCCTGACATGGACAGAGGTGGCAGCAGAGAGCACTGTGTCAGACTGGAATGAATACACCACTTCCTGCAGGGCATACAGCGGCTGATAACTACTGGAAGTAATAGAAGTAAATTACAAATCTGTATAACTTTCTGACACTAGGCAATTAAAAAAATAAAAAATTCCACCGGAGTATTGCCTTTAATCTTTTTTAATTTATATAGAAAACAATATTCCTAGAGTGTGTTGCATTGTTACCATTGTCTATATTTCATAATAACACTTTACTGATTTAGACATTAAGACAAAAAAAAAAAAAAAACATGAAAAATACAGGAAAAAGGCATCAATTCACGATTTAAAAAAAAAAAAAAAAAACACAAAAAAACCCCAAATGGACAGACCCTCTAAAACAATGCTTCTCAATTCCAGTCCTCAGGCCTCACCAACAGGTCATGTTTTGAGGATTTCCCATACAAAGAACAGCTGTGATTATATACTAATTAATACTAAGGAAATCCTCAAAACATGACCTGTTGGTGAGGCCTGAGGACTGGAATTGAGAAGCACTGATCTAAAAGTTACAGGTGTTATCCATCATTAGAAAAACAGCCCAGCTACTTCCTTCCAAACACAGCACCACCACTGTGAAAGATCTCCCACATACAGGACCCAGGTAGGGCAGTCAGGCTGTGTGTGGTATTATGGCTCCATTTACTTCAATGGAACTGTGCTGCAATACTGCACTAAAACTGAAAACAGGTGTGGCGCTATTCCTGTAAAACAAGCTAGATTTTTCTCATCCAATTGTAACTAGTTCTGTCTCTGATTTTTCAGAAGCCTTTTGAAAAATTAAATGGGGGAAGAGTTATCAAAACTACTATTTGTGTGTGTTATCTGGACAGATTTCAATAGCCGATAACATATATATATATATATATATATATATATATATATATATATATATATATATATATATATATATATGTCACAGCAATGGTGTTCATGGCTCCATGTATTTCAATGTCACATTACAGGTGTAACCTCACTCACCTCTCCTGGTCTACACACTGCAGGATCCTGCTGCACTCCGCTCTGATTAGAAGCAGGTGTGAGAAGATGGGAGGAGGCAAAAGACTAAACTTTGGTCCACACCTACTAAGGCTGGGTTCACACTGTGTTTTTTAAAATCATTTTTATTATACTACATGATATTATTATTATTATTATTATTATTATTATTTCAGGTGTAAAGATCACAGATTTTGGGTAACTTTTATTCCAGGGTTTTGAGGCCTGAATTTATTTAGGAGTTTAGGATACAACTGTATTCAAGGGTCTGGGATATGGGTTTATTTTATATTACTATAGAGCAGACCTGGGCATTGTATGGCCCGCTCTGACCGGCCTGGGGCGCGGACACACACTCACCCACCCTCATCCTGCATCACGTAGACCCCCAGCATTCGTTCGCTGGGAGAATGTTAGCTGGGGTACTATGCCAGACCAGGTAAACAGCAGGCACTGACGCTTCCCGGGGGTCAGCTGTGTGTGTCCTATTTAATGTCAGCTCAATTTAATGGATGTTACTTTTTGATAATTCCCCTTTAATACAGAGTCTAGTAAAGAGCACTGGGGGCGGGACTAACACTCAATGGTGGGCATTATCAGTGGTCTGTGGCAGTATCTGACATATTTTTGAAGCCAAAGCCAGGAACAGACTATAAACAGAGAACGGGTCATAAAGGAAAGATTGAGATACTCCTCTTCTCAAATTTATTCCTGGCTTTGGCTTCAAAAATCTGTCAGATAAAAAAAAGTCAGATAAATCTCATCCAACTGCAGATTTGAGCATGTTTCAGTTCTTCTCTACTAACAATTTAATCCAGAGTATAGAAGTTGAAAGTCTAGGAATTTACAGATGTACAAAATACAAAAAAAATAGGAATGAAAATAATGCAGATACTGTTATAAATGTATATATTTTCATTCACTTCTTTGGGTTTGTTCACACTGACTAAATCAGGCGGAATTCTGCGGTGGAACTTTCCATGTCACTTCTTTGAGCGGAGAGCAGCGACAGCAGAGGAGCGCATGCTCTCCCTAATGCTACTTTTACACGGAACGATTATTGGGCGAAATTTCGCGATAACGATCGCATTGAGCGATAATTGTTCCGTGTAAACGCAGCAAACGATCGAGTGATTAGCTTAAAATCGTTCATTTTGATCTTTGAACATGTTAATAAATCGTCGTAAAAAAATTCGCAGATCGTTCCGTGTAAACAGTCGTTCACTGTTTTTACCTATGTGTGAGATAGTCTTAAACGATCGCAAAACGAATTTTCTGTACGATGTATCGTTCCGTCTAAACGCTGATCGTTATAAAAAAAAAAAACGTTACTTCGAAAGACTGGGATCTATCCTATTTTAAATCCATTCCTGGCTTTGGCTTCCAAAATCTGTCAGATAATCTTTCTGTGTAAACGCACCCTAAGTAACGATTTTTTTTATAACGATCAGCGTTTATGGTGCGTTTACACAGACAGATTTATCTGACAGATCTTTGAAGCCAAAGCCAGGAACAGACTATAAAGAGGGATCAGGTCATAAAGGAAAGACTGAGATTTCCCCTGTTTTCAAATCCATTCCTGGCTTTGGCTTCAAAGATCTGTCAGATAAATCTGTCTGTGTAAATGCACCATTAGATGGAACGATATATCGTATAGAAAATTTGTTTTGCGATCGTTTAAGCCTATCTCACACATGGGTAAAATCAGTGAACGACTGTTTACACGGAACGATCTGCGAATTTTTTGCGAACGACGAACGACAATTTAAGAACATGTTGAAAGATCAAAATGAACGATTTCTCGCTCGTCGTTTGATCGTTCGCTGCGTTTACATGTACGATTATGGTTCGAATTCGATCGTTATCGTGCAAATTCGCACGATAATCGTTCCGTGTAAACCTAGCATAAGGGTCCATTTACATAGAAAGATTATCTGCCAAAGATTTGAAACCAAAGCCAAAAACAGACTATAAAGGAAAGGAAAGCCTGAGATTTCTCCTCTTTTCAAATCCATTCCTGGCTTTGGCTTCCAATCTTTGGCAGATAATCTGTCAGATAATCTTTTGTAAAATCTGGCAGCCAGCAGGGGAATCTGTCAGCTGTAATTCACATTCCAAACTGCTGACACTGGTATACGGTGTCACTTATCCCGGCATGATGCGCGATATACTCTGGTGTCCGGCGCTGAGCGGCTCTTTCAGAAGTTTCACAGTGAAAAGATGGGAGTCGTAGTCTTAATCTTCTCCAACTGCTTTATTGTGATGACGTAAAATAATACAATACGTTTCGAGGAAAGATAATTATCTTCATCACCAATTATCTGATGAAGAGGCACGTTCCTCGAATCGTATTGTATTATGGTGCGTTTACACGTAACGATTATCGTACGAATTTGCGCCATAACGATCGAATTCGAACGATAATCGTACGTGTGAACGCAGCGAACGATCATACGACGAACGATACATCGCGCATTTTGATCTTTCAACATGTTATCAAATCATCGTTCGCAAAAAATTCGCAAATCGCAA
The DNA here is from genome assembly GCF_027789765.1 of Dendropsophus ebraccatus. Lineage (NCBI taxonomy): Eukaryota > Metazoa > Chordata > Amphibia > Anura > Hylidae > Dendropsophus > Dendropsophus ebraccatus. The sequence goes on from NC_091467.1 coordinate 12,410,816, forward strand.
GTCGTTCGCCGATTTAACCAATGTGTGAGATAGGCTTAAGCGTTCGCAAAACAATCGCACAACGAATTTTCCGAACGATATATCGTACCGTCTAAATGCTGCTCGTTATGAAAAAAAAATCGTTACTCCGACATCGTTAATCGTACGATCGGGCCAATTATCGTCACGTGTAAACACAGCATTATTTTACGTCATCACAATAAAGCAGTTGGAGAAGATCAAGACTACGACTCCCATCTTTTCACTGTGAAACTTCTGAAAGAGCCGCTCAGCGCCGGACACCAGAGTATATCACGCATCTTGCCGGGATAAGTGACACCGTATACCAATTCTTCTGACCGACTTCGTAGGACCCTCTGTTGGGCAGCGGACGATTAAAGCATCTGGCGGTGTCGGGCTCATAGCACGACCCGCGAAGGTGAGCAGCACCAATTCATTAATATATTGAGCATTAGGGCCCTATTCCACCGGACGATTATCGTTCAGATTATCGTTAAATCGTTTGAATCGAAACGATAATCGTTCGGTTGAAATGCAGTTAACGATTAACGACCGAACGAGAAATCGTTGATCGTTTTATAAGACCTGGACCTATTTTTATCGTTGCTTGTTTGCAAAACGTTCGCAAATCGTTCGCATTGAATAAGACGTTGTTCGGTCGTTCACAATAGATACGAACGCAATAGCGAAGAAATAGCGGAGAAAAAACGATCGCAATTACGATCATAAGTAACGATTATCGTTCCATGGAAATGAGTGAACGTTTTCAGGTCTTTCGCAATAGCGGTCGTTTGAGATCGTTAATCGTTAACGATCATGCAAACGATAATCATCCGGTGGAATAGGGCCCTTAAGGCCCTATTCCACGGGTCGTTTAGAGGAGCAATATCGTTCATATTCGGCCGATATCGACCGCTACGAACGATATTCGTCCCGTGGAATAGAGTGCAACGATCAGCCGACATCGTTCATGTCGGCTGATCGTTGCAGTCGCTTGTTTTTCAACATGTTGAAAAACAAGCGACTGATATAGCAGCGATCTGCTGCCGTCGCTCCGTTGAATAGGAGCATCGGCAGCAGGCGCTGCTGTATCCTATGGGCTGCCCGGACGATCAGCGATCCCCCGGGCAGCCCCCCAGCAGCTCCCCGCCGCCCCCTCCCGCACTCACCCGCTCGCTGACGCCGCGTTGAATAGCCGCGGCAGCGAGCGGGGAACGAGGAGCAAACTAGCGCTAATAGCGCTCGTTTGCTCCTTCAAACGACTCGTGGAATAGGGGCATTAGGTCAAGGAGACACAAGGTACCCTATCATATATCCGTCTGTGCTTCCAGAACATAGAAAAATGCTTTAATTCTCCTCTAGTGAAAATGTTAAACAGGCTTCCCCAATCTCCAGAAGTCAAGCGAGTTGTAATGCCTCATCTCCCCCCCTCCCATCCCTGCTTGATTGACAGTCAGCTGGATGCTGAGCCCGAACAGGGTCAGGGATAGGATGAGGGTGAGAGAAGGAGAGGGGAGGAATGGAACTTTAGACCAATGTATAGATATTCTGGTGTAACATCCGTGCCCATGTGGGGTTCAGCATCCGCCTCTGTCCATTAGATATGGTAGAGGATGGGCTACTGACAGTGATTTTGTACATTTATTATACTTTGTCTTGCACTGGTCTGCACATTGCTTTATTCCATTCTTTGCTGGGTTGGATTCTGAGCTGCAGACGGTTAGTTCCTTCCTCGCTCCTATTCCTTCCTTACCAGTCTGTGATCTGTGTGGTCTGGATGTCAGAGGAGCGGGTCCAATCACAATAGTGGCTGCTTTCCTTATTATCTTGTTGCCGTCCGCAGTCGGGGATCTTTGTGAAAAGTGGCACAGCTGGCGTAGTAATGGCAAATTTTTGTAGAAACCATGAGCTTGTTTAAAAATTTGCAAATTTTTCATGCCCAAAAAAAAACAAAACAGCATATCTGTATGTTTTACAGTTTGACTCCATGTGCACTCGGATGTGGTGAGGCTGGGACCCACATTCATAAAATGGATGCGTATGTGAAAGCTGTCTTAGGCTGGGTTCACACTGTGTTAGTGCACTCCCTTTTCATCATCCGTTTTATGCAAAAAAAAAAAAAAAAAAGTATGCAAAACAGACAAAAAATGGACGCATTTATGTGCATCCATTTTAAGGGTACAAACACACTGGGAGAATCCGCAGGGAGACCTGTTGTGGATCCCTGCCCTGTGCACTCAATGGCAGACAAACTCGCAGCAGGATGGACATCCCGCAGTGAGTTTGTCGGCAGCCCGCCCCATTAACCATGTATACATCGTCTCCAGCTTACTTTGGGGCTCCCGGCGTCTTCACGTCCCACTCAGCCAATCAGTGCGCTGCGGCGGGGCAGCGCACTGATGGGACGTGCTGGGAACCCTCAAAGCAAGCCAGAGCGAGGAGAAGGTGATGTATACGCTCTGGCGGCGGGGGGGTTAACAGGGCGGGCTGCTGACAATCTCACAGTGGGATGTCCATCCCAGGGCAGGGATCCGCAGCAGGTCTCCCCTGCGAATATGCAGCAAGAAATATGCTGCGGATTCACCCAGTGTGTTTGTACCCTAAACTGTTTTTCTATTGACTTCCATTATAAAAAAAATAAATAAAAAATAACAGCTCAAATCGCATCAGTTTTTTTTTAGCATACACAAAACAGAGGTCGACCGCCTTTTGTGTAAGCTAAAAAAAAAAAAATGAGTTTTGATCTGTTTTTTTTTATAATTAAAGTCAATGAAAAAATGGATCAAAACAGATGTACACAAATGTGTCCATTTTTTAGCATAAAACTGATGAAAGAACCGCACTGCAAAAACGCAGTGTGAACCCAGCCTAAGGAGGCTTACACCTTAAATCAATTGTATACAGATCTATTTTACAGACCATTCTCTTCCTATCAATTGACCTCAGAGACGTGACCTACTAGCAGTCAGATGGAGCGCACAAATTCATTGATACAATCAGTAGTTTATTGATTTATTTTTTCTTGGCAAGATAAACATTTTTGCATAAATAGAGATATGTATATATTACATATATAACCTGATCTATCTGCACAGGGTTATTTACAGCGGCTAGATTGGACACAGAAGGGAATTATTACAGGGTCATTATATTTTCATACAACTCCGTCTTATATCTTCATAGAGACATCACACGCACAAACACAACCTGGAAACATAGGTAGGCTGGATGGAGGGAAATCACTTTATTTCTTCTTCTTTTCCTTACATGTAGTACACCGTGACTCTGTCTATGTAGGCCGTCATGAAATCCGCCATTTATGCTTTCAATCATCAGCTACATTATTCACTAGAGATGAGCGCAACTGGAGCAGGCTGGAGTCCGATCATGCTGGTGGCGGAAGAAGTTGGATGCAGCCCTGGAATACATGGATACAGACATAGGCCATAGGATGTATCCACCAGGACTCCCCGGGGCGGCATCCAACTTCTTCAGTCGAATTGTGTACGATCGGACTCAAGCATGCTCCAGCTGGGCTCATCTTTAACAAAATCCATTAACCCTCCGTATTGCCAAACCCATTGAGGATTATATTAGAAGAATAGTTGGTAAGTGCTCAACCCCATAGAAATAGTAGTAGAAGGCCATAAATGTGACAGACAAATGATGAGAATAACTATTTGTGAGATGTAGTGGTCCCCAAAAATAAATAGAATGAAATATTAACATTGGTTTATTGGGAATTATTGTAAATGCTTTGGGTAATAAATGTGTAAACCCCCTCCCCATTATTGCTATGGACCGGGAGACTCACTAAGGGCCCTATTACACAGAAAGATTATCTGCCAAAGATTTGAAGCCAAAGCCAGAAATGGATTTGAAAGAGGAGAAATCTTAGGATTTCCTTTATGACCTGATCTCTGTTTATAGTCTGTTCCTGGCTTTGGCTTCAAATCTTTGGCAGATAACTGTCAGATAATCTTTCTGTGTAAATGAACCCTAAGGGCCCTATTACATGGCGGGATAATTGTCCAGCGATCATTGGCTGATCGTGTCTTTTGGTCCTGACCTAAATTCATTGGCCACAAACACCTGTAATAGTCGATGGCTTATGACTGTGTAAAAGAAAAGAATAAACTGTATACATTACCTCCCCACGGTCCCAGTGTTCTTCTTTCCTCTGCTCGCTTCCTGGAGCCGCCGCTGTAGCTTCAGAGCAGGTCTCTAAACTGACAGGCTGCTCAGCCAATCACAGGCCACAGCCGTCCTGTCTTGGCCAGTGATTGGCTGAGCGGCCTGTCAGTTCAGAGACCGGTCTGAAACTACAACGGTGGCTCCGGGAAGCGAGCAGAGGAAAGAAGAACACTGGGACCGTGGCGAGGTAATGTATACAGTTTAAATAATATATAGTTCGGCATCTTTGTCCAACAATACTTACTACCAATTTACTTGATGTGGGATTTACAGTAAGCACTGCAACTTACACCCAGCAAGGAGTCAGCATAACTACTTAAAGGGAAAGGACTTTATTAGGGATAGAAACCAATGAACAACCCTGATCTTCAGGCCGGACTGTTTTTTGGGGGGTTCGTGGATGATGAAGGGGCTGGAGTCATGTAAGACCACAGGTATTCAAATATAAGTATAAAAAGATGGTCGCACCACTACTGATATAAGATGGTTTATCGAATAGTACAGGGGTAGGGAACCTTGGCTCTCCAGCTGTTGCAAAACTACAACTCCCATCATGCCTGGACAGCCAAAGCTAAAGCTTTGGCTGTCCAGGCATGATGGGAGTTGTAGTTTTGCAACAGCTGGAGAGCCAAGGTCCCCTACCCCTGAAATAGAACTTACTTGTGATTGTCATTTATGGTGATGTTTATAGACTTGATGATGGTGATTTTTATTTTTTTAGTTGTTCTATCTAGCCAAAACCAAACGAAATCTTCTAATAATCCTCTTATTTTGGATCCCTCTCTGGTTTTGCCTGAAAATAACACATCACCATACTAACCCTGGATGAGATTAACTAACGCAACTGGAGCATGCTCGAATTCAATTGTCCGGCATTTGATTACCGGTGGCTGAAGAAGTTGGATGCCATCCTAGGGAGTCTTGGTGGATACAGTCTATGGCCTATGGCTGTATCCATGTTTTCCATAGAGCTGCATCCACCAGTATTAAAATGCCGAACAATTGGATTCAAGCATGCTGGAGTCTCTAAATGTTACTTCATTCTAATGCTGGGCACGTCCTCCCATAGACCAGAGTGGGTCAGCGACTGATGAATCGGCCACCTCTCTAGACTGTTTGTACTTGTGTTTTAAGCCTAGACAAATCCTATCTTGCCATACTCTAGGTCAGAATGTTGGCAATTGTTTTGTGCACGCCCCCTTTCTGTCCATATCCCACCCCTTTTATGATAAACCCCGCCCCTTTTTCAGGTTAGGCTCAGGTTTGTTTGTTTTTTTACACTTTATTTACTAAATATAATACAGGTATATACAAAAACAATAATAAAAAAAAACAAGTAAAAACTTAATTTAGGTTGGATTTACAGTCACTGGCACCCCCATTAACTGCTAGAAAATCACCTCCTCTTGTCCGGAGCTTTTAAGGACCTTCTGGATTATCTCTAGAGCACGGCTGAGGGAGTGTACGACACAGTTTAGATTTAGACTAGACAGTCTAGAAACATCCCAGTGGCTCAGTTTAAAAATCCAGCACATCTAGACTGTCTTGGCTCGCACTATTAGCTGGCTGATTTATTTATTTTTTTTAAATCAACTGGTGTCAGTAAGTTATACATCTTTGTAAATCACTTCTATTAAAAAATCTCCAGTCTTCTTGTACTTATCAGCTGCTGTATGTCCTGCAGGAAGTGGTGTACTATTTCCAGTCTGACACAGTACTCTCTGCTGCCAACTCTGTCCATGTCAGGAACTGTCCAGCGCATAGAAAACCTGTATACCTTTCTGATACCAGTTGATTTGAATTTTTTTTCCCCTCTGTAGTATCCCTTTAAGGATTTAAGCCATGCTTACTTTTTGGCACGACACACCACCTTGTCAGACGAGGTGCAAAAGTAGGAGTATTTTTTTTTCATCCCCCCCCCCCCCCCCACACAGATGCAAGGCACAGCCAACATCTATAAAACTCTGATGGCCTTTTGGAAGGAAAAAAAAAAAAAAAAAGATTATGCTATAAGAGCCCTTATCAATGATTATTAGGTGTCCCCCCCCCCCTACTCCTTTTCACCAGACTGGGGAAAGCGGCTTCCTGATGGGACACTGTGAATGTAGACGTATGGCTTAAATGTAAGAGAGCTGTCCATGGGGAGTAAATCCCATAACTATTACCTGATGTTGGGGATGTGTCAGCGTGTCTATCTGTGTAATAATGGCCTGTTTGGGTTCGGAACTGGTTTTCAGACCTGAACGTTCGGCATTTGACTCCTGGTGGCTGGAGAAGTTGGATGTTGCCCTAGGGCTGCCAGGAACACATGGATACAACTTATGGCCTATGACTGTATCCATGATTTCCAGGACTCCCTAGGGCTGCATGCAACTTCTCCAATCACTGGGGAGTCAAATGCCAAACATTTAGATTCGGAGACCAGTGCTGAACACAAACAGTTTGGCATCTCCACTTAAAGGAAAAGTCTGTACATTTTTAAAATACAGCAGAAAAGGGGAATTGAATAGCAAGTACGAACTTACCTCTCCCCATTCCTGTGTTGAGCGGTAGGACCGGCCTCAGGACCCCTGCCACTCAGCCAATCAGTCACTGGAGTGGCGCCCCGTCCCGGTCACTGACTGGCTGAGCGGCCATTCTATCAGCCGGGTCTGGACTTGTGCAGAGCCGGAGATCCCGGTCTGGGTCCTGAGGCCGGTCCCACCGCAGGCACGGGGAGAGGTAAGATTGGTTAGGACTTATTATCAAATTTCCCCCCTGCCTCTGCCGACTTTAAAAATGGCCGGACTTCTCCTTTAATACTACGATTGAGCTTTTAACCACTAGAAATATATAAAAGGCTTAAATTATGGAATCATATATGCTTCATATACATGATGGAAAAAAAAAAAAAAAAAGAGGTGGTTCCTGCCACCATTGTACTGAACACACACACAGATAGATAGAGATTTTATATATATATATATATATATATATATATATATATATATATATATATATATATATATATATATATATATATATATATATATATAAAAGACCTTGTATAGACAAAGCTGAGGCAACGACATGAAGGGTGCCGGCTGTATAAGCTGGAAATGGGGTCTGGTCCTCAGTGTGTCTGTCTGATGACTATGACCTATGGGCTTTCCCCTATCGGAGCCACAACCGCCCCACCACAGCGTGGAATATATAGATAGTAGTAGTAGTAGCGGCTAAGCAGACACAATAAGAATATGTTATAAAAATGACACAAAGCTATCTGCATTACAAGGCACAGCACAAGCATAATATGCATGTCTATTTAACCCCTTCATCTCTCACTTACACAGAGAGTCACAGATTTGGCAATGATGGTGCCGTTCCATTTTATTGGAAATCCATAGACCAGAATCCATTGACCTATGCGGTTGAATTTGTTCCCAAACATTCGCCGCGTTCTCAGCTTCCCACCAGTCCGTATAGAGACATATGGGCGTCTCAATATTATATATACAACAGAATTCCTTCCCCTTCCTGGTTCTTCTGTACATGTAATGCCCTCGGGATTGTGCTTTTTTCTTCTTCTTTTTTTTTTTTTAGTCAGTCAAGATATGCACAAAGGATGCTGGGAAAACACCTCTTCTGTGTAGCTGTCCATCAATGTAGCCGCTCTAGGAAAGAATGAGAAGCGAGTGTTAAATTGTGACGCAAAGCAAATTTGGTAGGGAATTATTGACAGCTGTTCTAGGCTAATTCCAATGAGTTCTTGCTATCCCCTTTTATTAAGGGGTACTCCGGCGAATTACTTCTTCTTTCAAATCAACTGAAGTCAGAAAGTTTCATAGATTTGTATTTAAAAATCTAAAGTCATCCAGTACTTATCAGCTGCTGTATGTGGTGTATTCTTTCCAGTCTGACACAGTGCTCTCTGCTGCCACCTCTGTCCATGTCAGGAACTATCCAGAGCAGTAGCAAATCCCCATAGAAAACCTCTCCTGCTCTGGACAGTTCCTGACATGGACAGAGGTGGCAGCAGAGAGCACAGTGTCAGACTGGAAAGGATACACCACTTCCTGCAGGGCATACAGCAGCTGATAAGTACTGGAAGACTGGAGATTTTTAAATAGAGCTAAATTACAAATCTGTTTAACTTTCTGCCACCAGTTATTTTAAAGGATAAGATTTTCATCGGAGTACCCCTTTACTACCTTCGTAACTAATTGTAGTTAGTACCACCCTTTATCTACAAACTTTGTTGTACCGAATAAAAATAACTACACTGTAAAATCACCCAATATTCCAACAATCAGTGGGGGGGGGGGGGTTGCTGCGCACAAACCCCAATGAAGACTTGGTAAGTGATTAGATACTCACCCACCAGTTCTGATCCTCCTCTTCGGTGACTACAATAATTTCTCCTATACTAAACGTCAGCTCATCTTCTCTATCTGCAGTGCAGTCAAAGAGGGCCTTCACCCGACGGAGCTTTGGCTTGCTCTTAAAAAAAAGAGAGAAACAGTACAGAGGATTAGGCCGTTCAAGGATGAGCTCATATCAAGAAGGAAAAGACTGAATTTAGGTAAATATTTATTGACAGGGATTAGAGATGAGCGAACCGGGTTCGGGTTTGAGTCGATCCGAACCCGAACGTTCGGCATATGATTAGCTGGGGCTGCTGAAGTTGGATAAAGCTCTAAGGTTGTCTGGAAAACATGGATACAGCCAATGACTATATCCATGTTTTCCACATAGCCTTAGGGCTTTATCCAACTTCAGCAGCCACCACTAATCAAATGCCGAACGCATTTTTGGGTTCGGATCGACTCGAGCATGCTCCAGGTTCACTCATCTCTAACAAGGATCCATTTAAAGGGAACCCATCAGTCTCATCCTGCCTGGCACCTTCTCCGTGCCCCACCAGCCATGACTGATATCTCCCTATACCAAAACAGGAAGAGCTCAATCAATCAAGGTAAGAATAAACCACTGGAGACCGCCCAATAACTTGTGGTTCAGACAGCATGAAAGTGAGGACAGTTTCCCTTTAAATTATAAGACACTGCACAGGCTTACATATCTAAGTTTCCAGATCTTTACCTAAATCTTTACCCCTTCCCCCGTACAGGATTTTTGGCAAGTTTTTAACTCCTCACATTTGAAGAGTTATAACCCTTTAATTTTTCCATATAATGAGCCATATTAGGGCCAATAGGCCTTTTTAAAGATATATTTCTTGGTCGAAATTGGGAAAAAACTGCAGTTCTGCAACTATTAAAGAAATCCGGTGGATTATAAAACCCTGCAGGCGGCAGGGGTGAAATTGATTACAAGTAGTAACTTACCTCTCCCCGTGCCCGCTGGACCTACGCCGGAAGGCATTTCCCCCAAGTTGTGATAATGGGAAAATGCCCGTCCTGGCGGATGGACTGGCTACTCAGCCAACCAGTGAGTAGAGCAGCATCCCGCACCAGCCACTGATTGGCTGAGCGGCCAGTCCATCAACCGGGCCATGAAGTGTCAGTTCTAGAGGTCCCGGAGCCTGGCGGGGGTCCCGTGTCCGGTCCTGCCGCTTACAGCCATAAGTTAGTACTTGTAATCAATTTCCTCCCTGCCGGCTGCTGGATTTTATAATCCGCCGGACTTCTCCTTTAGGGATTCTGCTCCAACATTGTTAACTTTGCAATAAAACTGATATGTTATCTTTATTCTGTAGATCAGTACAATTACAGTTATAACAAAATTATATACTTTTTGCTCTTTTTTTTTTACTACTGTAACTTTAACAAATTAAAACTTAAAAAAAAAAAAAAACAGACACGGTTTTGAGTTGCTACATTTTGAGGAGAAGTCCTGCGAGAATTTTTATTAAAGTATTGTATTGCCCCAAAAGTTATACAAATCCCCAATATACACTTATTACGGGAAATGCTTATAAAGGGCTTTTTTTCCCTGCACTTACTACTGCATCAAGACTTCACTTCCTGGATAGCATGGTGATGTCACTTCCTGGATACCATGGTGATGTCACTTCCTGGATACCATGGTGATGTCACTTCCTGGATAGCATGGTGATGTCACTTCCTGGATAACATGGTGATGTCACTTCCTGGATAACATGGTGATGTCACTTCCTGGATAACATGGTGATGTCACTTCCTGGATAACATGGTGATGTCACGACCCGACTCCCAGAGCTGTGCGGGCTGTGGCTGCTGGAGAGGATGATGGCAGAGGGACACAGGGCACTGGAGGGACACTGAGCATCCCCCTGCCATCATCCTCTCCAGCAGCCACAGCCTGCACAGCTCTAGGAGTCGGAGCGTGACATCACCATGTTATCCAGGAAGTGACATCACCATGTTACCCAGGAAGTGACATCACCATGTTATCCAGTAAGTGAAGCCTTGATGCAGCAGTAAGTGCAGGGAAAAAAACACTTTATAAGCATTTCCCGTATTACGTGTATATTGGTGATTTGTATAACTTTTGGGGGGTAATACAATACTTTAATTAAAATTCTCGCCGGACTTCTCCTTTAAGAGGTTACCACTAACCCATCATTAATAAAAACTTCTGATACAACAGTTTTATTGGTCCGATCCTGAAAACAAAACAGGAGAAGTCCTAACTTGGCGCATTCTCTTTCCACTGTATCACATGACCTGGACTCCCAATGCAAATTTATTGAGGCGTCTTGGGCCTTCAATACCTGACCACTCCTAACGCATAAATATAAAGCAGCTTAACCAGAGACGCTCACCAGGCTCATCCTTCGCGGCATGGGAAGAGGGGGCTCCTGGCTGGTTGGGACATGGTAGAGCTCTTGCACAGATGATCCTGGAGACATATTACTCTGAGTTGATCTTTGGTTTCCTGGTTTTGAATATCCTTCTGTTCTGTAATCAACTAAAAAAGAGAAAGCGAGACATTGGGCTAGAACATATTGAACAAAGCATATGAAGTATATCTGAGGAAGGCATTTCATGATATAGAATTTTCATGTGATTAGTAGAATAAGATGACACCAGGGGCATAGCCACCATAATGGCAGACCACCCTACTAATGCACTAACAGCCATAAGAGAACCCCCCCCCCCCCCCCGTACACATACTTTCCTGGCAATGCACAGTCACCCGGTGTTCAATCCCCCAGCTCCCTGGCGCTACGTATCTGGATAAAACATACGCTATAAAGATAACATGTACCTTTTGGTGGGATTTCTGGCACTTCATGAAGACTGCCAAGTTTTGGAGATCCGATGCTGTAGGGTACAAAGACAAACAATATCACAATATAGGCCTACTAAATGCTAAAGAGATTATGTATATGTGCTATTCTGTATGTGTGAATGGACTCATAAAAGTTATTACAGATACCTGGATAGGTAAAAAACGCTAGATTATGGGGTCTAACTAATTGCTTCAGGCCATCTTCAGCAGCCTATAGCAATGGAGTGTAGATAAGATCGATCAATGCAGTACCTATGTACTGCATTGATCTTTATGAAAAATCATACACACTACAAATAAGTGTAAAAAAATGTAACTGTGCAAATATTTTTTTTTTCGGTTTTGCAGCATATATTTTATGGTAAAATTAAGAAAATGAAGTCCTTATATGGGTCTTTAGGTGAAAAAATGAAAGCCATTTGGCTGTTGAAACAAGAGGAGGGTTAAATAAAAGCACAAAAACAAAAATTAAAGGGGTTATCCAGCGCTACAAAAACATGGCCACTTTCTTTCAGAGAGAACACAACTCTTGTCTCCAGTTCAGGTGCGGTTTGCAATTAAGCTCCATTCACCTCAATGGAACTGAGCAGCAAAACCCCGCCCAAGCTGGAGACAAGAGTGGGGCTGTCTGTGGAAGAAAATGGCCATGTTTTTGTAGCGCTGGATAACCCCTTTAACTACGGTTAAAGAGTCATTTAAATGTCACTTTTCAGAAATCAGTATCAATAGTACAAACGATTTTAAGAAACTCTATTATAGATTTTATTAAGCAAAAAAAACTCTTTCTGTACTCAAAATGCTGTTTTGCAGCCTACCCCCTGACTTCAGAAGAAGCAGCTTTTCTCTGTCCATTATGGTCTATAAAGGGGGGAGGGGTTGAGGGGGATGAGTGAGCACAGAGAGGTTAAAGGCAGCCCTGCAAAACACTACATCTTGCAATCTTTTCTCACTAAGCTCCCAGATGAGCACTGACCTTTCTGACCTGTGAATCCAGCGTTTTATGTGCTCAGACAGTCTCCAAACTGTACAGCTGCTTCTCTGCTCTCCCTGCTAACTCATCCCCCTCGACCCCTTCCCCCTTTATCAGTTATAATGGACTCAGCAAACCTGTCTTCACTTTGATAATGCACAGATAGGAAGTGAGGGGGTGGAGAGGCTGGAAAACAGCTTTTTGAGTACAGAAAGAGGCTTCTTTTGCCTAATATAACCTATTATAGAAATACTCAAAATCCCTTGTACTAACATTTTTATTAAAGTATTGTATTGCCTCCCCAAAAGTTATACAAATCACCAATATACACTTATTATAGGAAATGCTTATAAAGTGCTTTTTTCCCTGCACTTACTACTGCATCAAGGCTTCACTTCCTGGATAACATGGTGATGTCACTTCCTGGATAACATGGTGATGTCACTTCCTGGAAAAAATGGTGATGTCACGCCCCGACTCCCAGAGCTGTGCGGGCTGTGGCTGCAGGAGAGGATGATGGCAGGCGGACACTGAGGGACACAGGGCACTGGAGGGACACTGAGCATCCCCCTGCCATCATCCTCTCCAGCAGCCACAGCCCGCACAGCTCTGGGAGTCGGTTCGTGACATCACTATGTTATCCAGGAAGTGACAACACCATGTTATCCAGGAAATGACATCACCATGTTATCCAGGAAGTGAAGCCTTGATGCAGTAGTAAGTGCAGGGAAAAAAAGCCCTTTACAAGCATTTCCCGTAATAAGTGTATATTGGTGATTTGTATAATTTTTGGGGGGCAATACAATACTTTAATAAAAATTTTGACGGACTTCTCCTTTAAGCTCATAGAACAATAAACCAACCCATAATGCATATATTATGATACAGAACAGTTATTCACCTTGGTCTCCTAGATACAACTTCTGACTGGAGAAACTTGGAGGGAGAAGTGCAACACGAGCCATAATCTGGAATATGAAGACAATATTAGACTATTCTACCTTGGAGAACACTACACATGCGTTTCTGGGTGGTTATAGCGTACATGAGCATGAAGACCACTAGAGATGAGCGCAACGTGAGCATGCTCCCATGTATCCGAATGCATCCAAATATCATAGTGTTCCAGTATTATAGACTCAACAGCCTAACTCCCCTTACCAAAGTGATGGCTGCTCTGACTGGAGGGGCTGTGGGGTATGACGGGTGCAGGCTCTGAAAGTGCCCTCTTGTGCTTTGTAGTCAATGGAGGTGTAGCAGGCAGCTTTTTGGGGACAGGTGAGGGACTGGCGGGGGGAGGAGGTGGCGGTACGTTGGGTGCTGAGAAAAAAAACAATAGGAATGCATTGAATTTGTGTTCGTATACAATACTCTCTAATTTAACAATGACAAACATGGTGGATTACTCTAAAGCAGGGATGGGGAAGCTTCGGCCCTCCAGCTGGTGCAAAACTACAATGCCCATCATACCCAGGCATGATGGGCATTGTAGTTTTGCAACAGCTGGAGGGGTGAAGCTTCCCCATCCCAGCTCTAAGGAGTATATTTAACTCCATTTATAACAATTTACTTGCTTTAAAAGGGGTTGTCCAGCAAATATCTTTTTCTTTCAAATCAACTGATATCAGAAAGTTATATAGATTTGTAATTTACTTCTATTAAAAAATCTCAGGTCTTCCCATACTTATTAGCTACTGTACGTCCTGCAGGATTTTTTTTTTTTTATTTTCAGTCTGAGAAGGTGCTCTCTACTGACATCTCTGGCCGACACAGGAACTGTCCAGAGCAGGAAAGGTTTTCTATGGGGATTCAAAGAAAACCGAGACAGGCCAGAGAGGTCAGCAGAGGGCACTGTGTCAGACTGAAATTAAAACAACATTTCCTGCAGGACATACAGCAGCTAATAATATGGGAAGATCTGAGATTTTTTTTAATAGAAGTAAATTACAAATCTATATAACTTTCTGATATCAGTTGATTTGAAAGAAAAAGATTTTTCGCTGGACAATCCCTTTAAGCCAGTGACATATACAAGAGGAGGACTATAAACAAGAGTCAAACTCCATAATAGTGCTTGGTGTTTGTCTCCTCCTCCCATTTCACGACCATTGGGCCAATTTTCCTGAACAAAAAAAAAAATCAGAACTGACAACACCTAGGAGTAGGCCTTTCTCGCCATGAGCCCCATAGCAATGCATAGCCTGCCTATGTGCTATGTAGGCACTTGCTTGGAGGCCAGGTCCATATAGTGCTGGGCACACCCAGAGAGAATGGCCGTAGTTTGCTGGTTACAATTGTTTTCTTTATCAGACACCCTGGTTATCTGTTATTCACCTCATCCATTTCCAGTGCCACATTTGGGCAAGAGTGGCAGCCGCTACTCCGTATACTGCAGAGGGATAATATCAAGAGACGAGCGAACCTTGAGCATGCTCGGGTTTATCCTGGGATTTGAACATCTGTGGCTGAAGAAGTTGGATGCAGCCCTAGGGAGTCCTGGAAAACATGGCTACAGCCTATGGCCTATGACTGTATCTACGACTTCCAGGACTCCTTAGGACTGCATCCACCGGCAATCAGATGCAGAACACTTGGGTCCGGACAGACCTAAACGTGCTTGAGGTTCCCTCAACTCTAATAATAACACAGCATTGTTGCCTGAGGTTGTAGTTCTTTCCTGTTCTAGTGCTTCTTCCTTGAGCTATGGTTACTGATTTGACTCCTGATTGACCCTGATCCTCACCTAAAAGGTCCTCAACAGCTTCAGTCATCAGTATGAGGGGTGTGGGGGCCTCCTGAGACTCAACGACAGATTATGTTGGTGGAGATAGGGGTCAGCCATGATTAAATTTCATTGCCCAACGTTGAACGTTTGTTTGTATGGGGAGGACAGGAGAGATCACTGTGGCTGCTATTAAAGGGGTACTTCTTTTTCTTTCAAATCAACTAGTTTTAGAAAGTTATATAGATTTGTAATTTATTTCTATTTAAAAATCTGAAGTCTTCCCATGAAGTCTTCTAATCAGCTGCTGTATGTCCTGCAGGAAGTGGAAAGAATATTTCCAGTCTGACACAGTGTTTTCTGCTGCCACCTCTGTCCATGACAGGAAGTGTCCAGAGCAGCAGCAAATCCCCATAGAAAAACTTTGCTCTGGACAGTTCCTGTCTTGGACAGAGATGGCAGCAGAGAGCGCTGTGTCAGACTGGAAAGAATACACCACTTTCTGCAGGACATACAGCAGCTGATAAGTACTGGAAGACTGGACATTTTTAAATAGAAGTAAAATTACAAATCTGTGTAACTTTCTGACACCATTTGATTTGAAAGGAAAAGATTTTCATCGGAGTACCCCTTTAAAGGTCTATAGGCACCTTTAGTCTTGTTCCTCTATATGCCTCTGCCTAAAGGCCTTGGATTGCCCATCTGGTAGCTATTGTTTCATTCCCGATTCTGACTCTTGGCTCTTTTCCCGACTATGCCCCCATCTTGTCTATGCTGCCAATCCCTGAGTATTCTGGAGACCACAATCTGTAACAAAAGTCCGTAACTCCTTGAAGACTAAGGGAAAAGATATAGGGACCCTTAGACTTTGCACTCCGGTCTAACCACCACTAAACATATCCTTTTATATCTGTTATAATTCAAAAAAATTTCATACAGTCAACTGCACTGAGAGTGATAAAGTTGCACTATAAGGGGGAACCCTTCTTCATAGTAACAGCATGCATGCAGAGCTGCTCAGCCATCCATAGCCTTCATACCTACCTATCTATACATGCGGTCATTAGAGGTGTACATACCTCTAATGGGATTGCGGGGAGGCAGTGGAGGAGTGAAGGGAGCGGTTGGTGTCGGGGGAGTTTCCATGCCACTTTGTCCCACACCTACATCATAGCGGGAATCCTGAGACACCTGAGATGCTCGCCTTAAAAACGCCAAGGAGGGTCCCCTCTCTGAGAACTGTGCGCTGGGCGACTGGAAGCAGCTGTATGGCCGCAGAGACCGCTCCTTCTTAACAGGGCCCAGCTAAAAAGGGGATAAAAATGCTTCATAAGTGTACATATAGTCCATTTAGGTGTATATAAGTGTACATATAGTGCAAAAAAGTGTATATACAGTGCATATAAGTGTACATATAGTCCATATAACTGTACCTATAGTGCATGTAACTGTACCTATAGTGCATGTAACTGTACCTATAGTGCATATAACTGTACCTATAGTGCATATAACTGTACCTATAGTGCATATAACTGTACCTATAGTGCATATAACTGTACCTATAGTGCATATAACTGTACCTATAGTGCATATAAGTGTACATATAGTCCATATAAGTGTACATATAGTGCATATAACTGTACCTATAGTGCATATAACTGTACCTATAGTGCATATAAGTGTACATATAGGGGGAGGTTTATCAAGCTGGTATAAAGTAGGACTGGCTTAGTTGCCCCTAGCAACCACAGATTCCACCTTTCATTCCTGATTGGTTGCTAGGGGCAACTAAGCCAGACTTTATAGCAGTTTGATCAATCTCCCCCATAGTGCATATAAGTGTACATATAGGGGGAGATTTATCACATATGGTGTAAAGTGAAACTGGCTCAGTTGCCCCTAGCAACCAATCAGATTCCACCTTTCATTCCTCACAGACTCTTTGGAAAATGAAAGGTGGAATCTGATTGGTTTCACTTTACACTATGTTTGAAAAATCTCCTCCATAGTACATATAAGTGTACATATAGTGCATGGAATGGCTTCCCACCCCAGTCACTGACTGGCTGAGCAGCACGTCCATCAGCCTTGTGTCAGCACCAGAGATTCCGAAGCCTGGTGGGGGTCCGAAGCAAGTCCTGCCGCTTACCGCAGGCATAGGGAGGGGTAAGTTCCTATTTCCTAATCAAATTCCTGCCTGCTCCTGCTGACTGCCAAATTTTAAAATTCGCCAGACTTCTCCTTTAACCCCTTAAGGACCGGGCCAATTGTCACTTTTGCGTTTTTGTTTTTTCCTCCTCGCCTTCTAAGACCCATAACTCTTATTTCTCCACCTACAGGGCCATGTGAGGTCTTTTTTTTTTTCGTTTTGCTTCGTTTTTTTTTTTCAGGAACAGGTGTACATTATAATGGCGTCTTTCAATCTGCCATAACATGAATGACGGAACCCCCAAAATATCATTTATGGGGTGAATTTGGGTCAAAAAATGAGAATCTACAAATTTTGGGAGCTTCCATGTTTACGGTAAAACTGGCATTTTTTTCTTTATTCTGTAGGTCGGTTTGAACACGGCGATATGCATGGTTACTAGGTTTTCTTACATTTTACTAATTTTATTAGCAGTAAACCTTTTTTTTTTGCAAATAGGTATATTTAAAATGGCCCCATTGCGACTCTTATAGCGCTTTTATTTTTTCACCTACGGGGTCGTATGGGGTGTCAATTTTTGCACCATGATCTCTAGTTTTTATTATTTTCTAGATTGGACGTATTGATCGTTTTTTATTACTTTTTTTATACATAAAATGTCATTTAAAAAAAGCGTTTTTTACCGCTTTTTGTTCACCCTGTTTACCGTGCGGGAATAGTATTGTTTTATTTTATTGGACCAGACAATTACCATTGAGGGTGAAGGCCTGGCTGCTGAGCTCAGTTCAGAGCGCGGCCCCCCGGCAGGGCGTACATGTACGCCCTGATGCGCTAAGTCCCGGTGGCGGGGGTATACATGTAATACATATGGCCACTAGGTGTCTCCCTTCCTGTCACACTGCACTTCATGCTCCCTCTGTGCTGATATTTGGTCTTTTCTCTGTTAAAAAAACAAACAAAAAAAACATAGAAAATGTATATTGCAAATCTGCTTGTGATCACAACCACTGGTGATTTCTTTGAGAAAAAAAAAAAAAGCAACAGGTACGCCTTTATTCATTCTCAGATCAGGAACCTAACTAATGGTATTAACATGTGTGGCCTATACCCAGCAGTGACAGACACCACCAGTAATGCTAAACTGCAATGCGTTATTGATGGACGATCTTTGAGTCTTACGCTTCTTACCTTCTCATCGAGATCGTCATCACTTTCATACATGTCGTCCTCACGCAGCCGCCACTCGTACTCCACATGGACTCGCATGTTAAACTGATTGTTCTGGGCTTGGAGAAGCTGAAGAAAGGAAACAATATGGAGGAAAAAACATGAAGCTGGGTGACCCTTCAATTTGGCCTCTTCAAGCAAATCAGCTCAATACTATTGGGCTTATTACTGGGGTCCCCTTAAACAGACATTATAGGTCAACAAAGCATATCCTTTAAAACATACTGTTTTCTATATAGTGTAACACTGAGGCTGTTTTTTTTTTTGTTTTTTGTTTTTTAGGTCCTGATTTTTTCATTCTTTTTGTTTTAAATGGCTGCATTTGTGTGCATCCATGTTTCCATTGACTTCCATTATAAAAAAGGTTATGCTTAGACTGAAAATCTTTAAAAACGACGATAGTTTGTTTTCTGCGTCACTACTTATGATTGAGGAACATAAAGTGGAGCAGAAAATCACCGGGACGGCACCAGCGATTGGCTGAGCGGTCTGTCACTTCATACACTGCAGGGAGCAGGCCGAAGCTACTGGACATCAGGGAGTGCGGACAGGTACGTATTTTTTATCATTTTCTTTACAGATTCATCATCTGTCGGCCGCGCATCATTATTACACGTAGCGATACACAGTTGGCGGACAATGATTTTAGATCAGGACCAAAAATTACTACACAGAGCGATGATCTGCAGAATTGGCCTGATTTGGCAGATTATCGCTCCATCTAATAGGGCCCTTAATGTGCATAAAGCTTAAGGCGACAGATGGAAATACGAGCTATATCTCCTGATTCAGAGAAGCCATATTGTATACTGCTTTCACTTCAGTCAGCAAAAAGCTGCTGGCAAGCCTACTCCATGTCTGAAGAGGTTCTCCTGAGACCCAATCTAGGCAGCTGTAATGGGCTGGATCAATGGAGTGGTTACAAGTGCTACTTTTGATCAGCGCGGAGACCCTCCAAAATTGCTAGAAAGAAGCGCCTGGCTGGGCGTTTTATTGCCGGAAACGATCTCCATAGATTTACCATGCAGTCCCTGTTCTGCAACAGAATGGATGAGGCGGTGATGAGGGGAATGAAGCGCACAGCCGCACACTTTTCCCAGCTCTATCTATCAATCAGTGGACGTCTTAGGACTGACATCTTAGCTGATCACAGACATGCCAAAAGTTTTTTTTTTTAAAGTCACAGTAAATGGTTAAAGCAAATGTATCATCAGGTATATTAATTTTTTTTTGTACATAAACCCGCTGGCGCAGTGATCCTGGTGGCTCCGTTCTTTTAAAAAAATACAGCACCCCCCAGGGTAATGATATACCCTCCCCTTAGTGGCATGTCTTCTGTTTATTCTAATGGAGGTGCGTCACAGAGGGGATGTATTTCCTGCAGGAAGTGGTATTATTTCCAGTCTGGAGAGCAGGAGAGATTTTCTATGGGGATTTGCTGCTGCTCTAGGCAGTTCCTGACATGGACAGAGGTGGCAGCAGAGAGAACTGTGTCAGACTGGAAAGAATACACCAGGACATACAGCAGCTGATAAGTACAGGAAGACTGGAGGTAAATTACAAATCTGTATAACTTTCTGACACCATCCAATTGGAGTACCCCTTTAATACAATATTCCTAGACTACCTGGAAACCTACATCAGAAGAGATGACAATGATTTTTCTCATCTTAGAGAATATAAATGTGTGCCATCCCCGCTCCATACACCCCTCTCTAGCTAGATTAATACCAGTTACATATGTGTGACCATTTTAATTTTCCTACCAAATCTTCACAGAGAG
The DNA here is from genome assembly GCF_027789765.1 of Dendropsophus ebraccatus. Lineage (NCBI taxonomy): Eukaryota > Metazoa > Chordata > Amphibia > Anura > Hylidae > Dendropsophus > Dendropsophus ebraccatus. The sequence continues at coordinate 12,431,073 of NC_091467.1, forward strand.
AATGCTTGAGGCGTCTGGCAATATCCAGCGCGGTTTCCCCAGCTTCATTTTCTGCAAAAGGAAAAAAAAAAACAGAAAAAAAACCCTGAGAAATGAAACGGAGCGAGGAGCAGAGAGGGTGATAGCCGAGCCGAGGAGGTGAGCCAAGCTATCGCCCTGCCTGGCATCCGAGGCATCAAAGCGGAGAAAATCACATTCTGACCATTTCATTCTTAGTAATCTGAGTGGAACTGATGTATTTGGGATGGAAATTGTTATCCAATCTAACTTCAGTTATTCTATCGCCCTCGAGGTAGGAGGCTAGAAAAGAATAAAAGCAAAAAAATAAAAAAAATTATCGGGTAATGTAAAGATCTAAAATGTCGTCCTGACCTGAAAGTCACCCAATTGGCACTTTATCTTGTGCATTGATCCCTATTCCTTCTGTCAGAGCCTATGATATCTGGCAGATAGATAACAGGTGCTGTTTTTTTTATTTGGAATTTAAAAAAAAAAAACAAAAAAAAAAAAACAGGGGTCTTGACCGTAAGCAGTTTTGCAATGTAAATCAGTGTTATACAACATTCTCCTAGGTGTCTCCCTTCCTGTCACACTGTGCTCCACGCTCCCTCCGTGCAGATACTTAGTCTTTTCTCTGTTCAAAAAAAAGAGACCAAACACAGGAAGTCCCTGTCCTTTGTGCTCACAGACAAGGCTTGGTATTGATTGACAGCCATTACTGAGCAGGACAAGTCTTCACTGTGCATGTGTACAGCTGATGCACATCCACATTCAGTAGCAGAGAATCCTGGGGGGTCTCGCATTGTACGGTCAGCTCTCCTGTCACACCGCACCAAAACCTCTGTAGCCACACAGTGAGATTATACTGACTGAATTGATACATAACACAGAGCATTGTCTCCAGGTAAGCTGCAGAGCTGATAATAGAATGAGTAATAGGTAATAATATAATTAGCCTAAGTTATTGTCATGCATGACTGACAGGTGTCTTTCCTCATGTGAGCGGCAAAGGACGGGGACTTCCTGTGTTTGGTCTCTTTTTTTTTGACCAGAGAAAAGACCAAATATCAGCACGGAGGGAGCAGGGAGCGCAGGAAGGGAGACATCTAGTGGCCATAAGTAGAACACTGATTTAAAATGTAAACCAAAAGTGTAGAGTATATTGCAAAACTGCTGATTTATAAAAGGAAAAAAAAAATTCATGACAGTGCCTCATTACATTACTTTGTATTTGAGCCCTCTTTATAGTGAGACACTAGGTAAGTAAAATTCTGTATTGGGTGGAGACCGGCTATTCAGCTAGGCCCTGAAGGACCTTTCACACTGGCCGATTGTCGGCAGGCAGGAACACTCACTGACGATAATTGGCAATCAGTCAACAAAGGAGAATTCTTTAGTTCTTCATCAGTAGGTCCATTTACACAGAAAGATTATTTAGCAGATTATCTGCCAAAGATTTGAAGCCAAAGCCAGAAACAGACTACAAACAGAGATCAGGTCATACAGGAAAGCCTGAGATTTTTCCTCTTTTCAAATCCATTCCTGGCTTCGGCTTCAAATCTTTGGATAATCTGTCAGATAATCTTTCTGTGTAAATGGACCCTAATGCTAAGTTTACACGAGGCGATTACGTACGATTAACGATTTCGAAGTAACGATTTTTTTTTATAACGATCAGCGTTTAGACAGTATGATATATCGTACGGAAAAATCATTTTGCGATTGTGCGCCCACAGCCCGGCCCGCCCCCTCGCCCCGATCGCCACCCCACCGCCGCTCCGATCACCCCCACTGCCGCGGCCAAGAGCATACGTTACCTGCTCCGCGCAGCAGGTCTTCCGACATCCCTGGCTCCCCTCTTCAGCGCATTGATTGACTGAAGAGATGAGCCGGGAATTTCAAACGGCTCCCCTTCAGCCAATCAGTGCGTTGAAGAGGGGAGCCAGGGATGTCGAAGACCTGCTGTGCGGACCAGGTAACGTATGCTCTTGGCCGCGGCGGTGGGGGCGATCGGAGCAGCGGTGGGGGGGGCCATCGGAGCGGTGGGGGCGATCGAAGCGGCGGGGGGGCGTTCGGAGCGGGGGTGGCAATCGGAGCGGCGGCGATGATCGGAGCGGTGTGGGACGATCGGAGCGGCGCAGGGGGCTGCGGTTGACCGTGGGGCCGGCCTGCGGATGAGCGGGGGGCCGGGCGGCCGAACTATTGCGCGACGACTGTTTAAATGGAACGATCTGCGAATTTTTTGCGATCGGCGAACGACAATTTATGAACATGTTAAAAGATCAAAATGAATGATTTTTCGATCGTTTGCCGCGTTTACACGTACGATTATCGATCGAATTCGTTATCGCGAAAATTCGCCCGATAATCGTTTCATGTAAACGTAGCATAAGGTGCAGCCAACTGATTGGCCCTAGTAAATTACTGCTGATGGGAGATACATCATGTAACAGGCACCCTATGCTTATAGCACAGCTCCACTAGTGATCTCAACCCAGGATGAGGATTCAGGCCTGCTACTGGTTATAACTCGGCACTCACTTATCTTGACATTGACTTTAGCTCTCAGGAAGAGTTTCATGCTCTCAGTTTTGTTGTATAAGCTGCAGTAGTGAAGAGCGGTGTTGCCTCGGACAGTCTGCCTCACTAGATTTCCACTATAGAAGAAAAAAAAAATTAAAATAGTTCATATAAATATACAAACAGCATATAAAACATGCACACTCTATTAAAGGGGCACTCTGGAGGATTTTTTTTAATCAACTAGTGTCAGATTTGTAATTTACTTTTTTTTTTCAAAATCTCCAGTCTTCCAGTACTTATCAGCTGCTGTATGTCCTGCATGAAGTGGTGTATTCTTTCCAGGCTGACACAGTGCTCTCTGCTGCCATGTCAGGAACTGTCCAGAGCAGGAGAGGTTTTCGATGGGGATTTGCTGCTGCTGCAGGACATACAGCAGCTGATAAGTACTGGAAGACTTGAGATTTTTAAATGTAAGCAATTACATCTGTAAAAGTTTCTGACACCAGTTGAGTAAAAAAAAACAAAACAGAGTACCCTTTAAGACTAAACATACTCTCTTAAATTATAGACAACTGCTTACCTGTTGTGTACCAAAAAATCTACAATATGTAATGAAGTTCGGTCTGACAATAACACTGCCAAATGCAAAATGGTCTCGCCAGCCTCCTACATAAGGAAAAAAAACATAGGAAGCCAGTAAGCAACAATACTCATCCGTAGCAATACATTTATTGCATTCAGAAAATCTTCAGACCCTTTCACCCTTTTTTCTAACTCTTTCTCCACCAATAAGAGGTTAGACCCAGCCACCCCTATAAAAGGTTAGTTAGTTCCTGGTGGGAGGTCTTGTCTTTAGTAAGACACAACTACAGTTTTTCCAGGCCTTCAAGTCCAGATGCACAGCTAAGTCCAAAGGTGCGGTAACTGTCACTTGGGTCAACCTTGCCTGAAATCCTTCTTAAAAATCAGGACAATTTCGAAAAGTCAAGGGATTTGTCCTCAGTAGGACAAAGTTCCTAAGCCGAAGTATCCTACTGGTAACTGCTCGACTTCCTTGGGTAATCTTGAGGAGTTAGTTTTGCCCAGTTGTTCAAGCCTGGGACCCACGCATTGTGCTACCCTTTCAAGTGATAGTACCCGTGTGTCCGGGGATGGGTAACACCACTTCTGACCACCGTGACAAGTACCCCAGAGAAAAAAAAAAAAGGAAGTCCACCTGCTGTATACCATCTAAGCACCCAGGGCCACGGCATATCTGCTAATGTTACTAGTACCTAACTATGGATGGATCTTTGAAATAATTTTTCCGTTCACCGTTCTCCCAACATTCTGTAAACAACACTTACCTGTGCTGGTTGGGGTATTGGCTGTGACAAATCCACCTTTTCTGCATAGGCCTGGATCAGTGCATACACATCCTTAAACCTGACAGCATCTTGAAGATCATGTAGCCGTGTCAGTGGGTGTACGTTGCTTCTTTTTGTATATGTCCAGTGCACATACTTGGAGTTAATGAAATCTTTTCTAGTCGTCCTATTAAATACAGCAAAAAAAACTAAAATTAATAAAGTTTCCTAAACTAAAGGATGTCATAAAGCAATAAAATAATTGTGGAAGAATAAAATAAGAAGACAGTACTCATCTGCTGCTGATCTCCTGCCCATGCCAGTCACCACCTCTTAATACTTCCTGTTCTCCGTGATAACACACAGGAAATTCTCACTCAGCCAATCATTGGCTACTCAGCTGACATTGATTGGTTGAGAAGTAATTTCTAGTGTCATGAGACAGGAAGTGATGAGAAGCAGGATCCAGCACTGTTGGAGCAGGAGGTAAGTATTACTTTTTTTTGCCCAGCTTAAAACATAAAAAAGTCATATTGTTTTCCTTTCAAACTTCTGCTGTGTATTTTTCACAATTTTTTGCCACATATTTTGTCTCAGTTTTGGATGCAAATTAGGACCAATTGAATATAGTTAGTCTAAACCCAAGATTTCAGGGATTGGTTCTGCCTGTAATAGATGCTATATTACTTATTCCAAGGTGTTTAAGCCCAATATATACTCACATGGCACTGTCTATAGTGGGTTTGATCGCCGGAGACGGGAGATTGGCCTCGACAATGTCATTGAATCCGGAGTTACCAACATTTTTGGCTAGCTGTAAAGACACCATGGTCAAAGTGAGAAAAGTGATCAGCATGGTGGAACAGCATGGTCTCCATCTTAGGGGCAGATGCATCAATGTCTTTGCCTAATTCAGGCCATCAAAAAATGTCCCCTTGCGCAAAAATTGTGCAACTTTTTAAAGTTTTGTGTCCCGTTCACCATGTGGGCAGGAAGGGGGCATGGCATTATTTATTCACATTTTTATCTCGTAAAATGTAAGCTAAAAAACACGCAAAGTCGGAGCGGGCTTAGATCTCCTAGCGTGCGCCTCTCGATAAATCCAGCTGTGAGAACGGGAGGAAATTTAAAATTAGAGTGACTCAAAAAACAAAAACAAACCATGGCTCTTGATGCATTTGCCCCTAAGGGCCCTATTCCACTGGACGATTATCGTTCGCATAATCGTTAACGATAAACGATCCAAACGACCGCTATTACGAAAGACCTGAAATCGTTCACCTATTTACATGGAACGATAATCGTTACTTATGATCGTTCTTGCAGTCGTCTTGTTGTCGCTATTGCGTCCGTCACTACTGCGAACGACCGAACAACTTATTCAATGCGAACGATTTGCGAACGAGCAACAATAAAAATAGGTCCAGGTCTTAAACGATCAACAATTTCTCGTTCGGTCGTTAGTCGTTAACTGCTATTCAACCGAACGATTATGGTTTAGATTTGAACGATTTAACGATAATCTGAACGATAATCGTCCGGTGGAATAGGACCCTAACACTTTTCGGCGAACAATCTAAATGCCTCAGAGTAATATTTTATAATATATCAAATTCATAAGATACCGGACACAATATGGGACAGTTATAAAAACATAAGGAAAGAAAATTACATTTTCAAAAAGACTGAACAAAAAATATTTTCCGGTTTTAGGATCTACAAAAAATTCCGGAAAGTGTTTGTTCTTACCAAGAGCTCTGAGGTTCCAAGCTTGTCGAGGGAGAGGGACTGAATACGGGAGTGATGGACACCAAGTTCTCGATGGACCCCAGAACATTCGATACAAGTCAGGATCCCCAGATTTATAGACAACCAAGTTGGATCTGATGAGCGAATGTATAAAAATCAGTCATGTAGTATATAGATGTAACTAAACACATAAATATCCAAACATTTCTGAAAAAACATAAGTGATTGTATATTCTGCCTGTTATTCATAGGCATATAGCAGGGATAGGCAACTTTCAGCCCTCCAGCCATTGCAAAACTACAATTCCCATCGTGCCTGGACAGCCAAAGCTAAAGCTTTGGCTGTCCAGGCATGATGGGAGTTGTAGTTTTGCAACAGCTGGAGGTTCCCCATTCCTGACATATATAGAGAAGGGACTGATCTTCATGGCGATGGTCCAAGCCACCACTTCATGACTCGAATTGTCTCTTCAGCAAATTTTTGTGTTTGTGGTAAGTAGTACATACTAGAGAAAGGGGCAGAGAACACCACTTCATATTAGCCACATCTCCATATTGGCCATGTAAAAGCTGCAGGTGTTAAAGAGGTATTCCAGTGAAAAAAACTCAGAAAGGTCAGAAAGGTATATAGATTTGAAAATGACTTTTAAAAATCCCCAGTCTTTTGGTACTTATCAGCTGCTGTATGTCCTGCATTAAGTGGTGTATTCTTTCCAGTCTGACACAGTGCTCTCTGCTGCCTCCTCTGTCCATGTCAGGAACTGTACAGAGCAGCAGCAAATCCCCATAGAAAACCTCTCCTGCTCTGGACAGTTCCTGACATGGACAGAGGTGGCAGCAGAGAGCACTGTGTCAGACTGGAAAGAATACACCCCTTCCTGCAGGACATCCGGCAGCTAATAAGTACTGGAAGAACCTTTATATGTTGCTTCCCTTATATAAACAGAATAAATATCTTATCCGTACAGCCTGCTCAGCCAATCCGTGATCGTGGCTCTGAACTTTCTCTGTGATTGGCTGAGCGGGCTGTCACTGCCGAGATGAGTTTGTCACGGAACTGGTGGCGGTCAGGACAGGATGGGTAGAGTGTGCAGAGGTTTTTAAAGGGGTTATCCAGCGTTAGAAAAACATGTCCGCTTTCTTCCAGAGACAGCGCCGCTCTTGTCTTCAGTTTGGGTGCAGGTTTTGCAACTCCGTTCCATTGAAAGGAATGCTTAAGCTTAATTGCAAACTGCACCTGAACTGGAGACAAGAGTGGTGCTGTCTCTGGAAGAAAGTGGCCATTTTTTTCTAATGCTGGATAGCCCCTTTAAGTGCTAGAGTACCCCTTTAAACATACATATTTCAAAGTTATAATAAGGGACAATATTTCCTCAGATACTGATAACTGTATATCTTATGATTCTATATGACCTCTCACCTGGAGCTCCACAGTCGCAGCACACGCTATTCCCAGGCATCCGTGTGATATCTTCTATAATGGCTTTGGTGAGATCTTCTATACTGTTTTCCTCACTGGGACGAACTTCATGGAAAGCCATGTTGAGAGCTTCCTGCTTGCTGTTAGTTAGTACAGAGATCCATCTGTAACATAGAAGGTATACATCGAGTTATTCCACAGACTGACCTGAAACCAGGACCAACTCACGTCTGTCCCAACTGGTGGACCTCAATGAGACAATCATGACATGTCCTCAAGAGTGAGAGACCCTTGGTGTAACCGCTTGCCGCTTTGGTCAAGAGATCAGGTCTGAACGGAGAAGCCCCCTCAGTATTTTTAATAGGAAATACAGTGACATTTCTTTAAAAAAATTGACCCAAAACTGCATTGAAACATGGTCTTCAAGGGATGAAAATAGCCATGATGCATAACCTATGGTGGATTGAAAGCCACTAGTGTTAAGCGGAGATGGCGATCGTTTGGGTTCAGCAAAGTTCGCAGAACCTGAATGTTTGGCATTTGTCTCCCCATGGCGGCAGAAGTTGGATGCAGAACTAGGGAGTCCCGAAAAACATGGATGCAGCCTATGGCCTATGACTGTATCCATGTTTTCCAGGACTCCCTAGGGCTGCATCCAACTTCGCCAGCCCCCCGTAATCAAATGCCGAATGCCAATGCCAAAGAGGTGGTCTTCTGGAGAGGTTTCAGCTTGCTCAACCCCTTTACCATAAATTCCTATATCCATTTTTCGCCTGAAAGTTGGACAACGCATCCTCAAGTCTTTCCAACCAGACGTCCACAAGTCTGTAAAGTTAAAACTTCTACTTACGCAATACACTCCTGATCATCATCAGCCAAGAAATGGTATGTCCGGTTATCTGGAATGAAGAACATTGGACTGTTTACACTCTGTACACCAATACAATAGAATATTAGTAAATGTTGCATAAAGATCCTCTATAACAATGCAAATTTAGGCATCACACTGGGCCTGTCCAAAGCCGGGTGACAATATATATCAGAGATTATGAGACATGAGCGGTACTGGAGCATGTGAGAGTCCCATTGTTCGGCATTTGATTACCAGTGGTTGAAGTTGGAAAACATTGATACAGCCATAGGCTATATCCATGTTTTCCAGGACTCCTTAGTAATGAGGAGTGACCACCCCGATGTTCGTTTCGGATCCCGAACAAAAAAAAAAAAATGATCATGATCATGAATATTCAAGAACAAATAAACATCATACCGTAGAAGCGTACGCTTTTCCTGTGTGTTCGTTTTTTGTTCGTGAATTTGCATTAATTTGCATACAGATTGCGTACGTTCTGGTCTAGGGTTACACACATGCGTACAGATTATCAAGCGCAAATCGTAAGTTACGCAATGGCATACGTTCGCAAATTCGAATAAGATCACTATAACCATTCCGTACGTCAAACAAAGGAACCTATTACTCGGGACGATTACCACAGGAAAAATCGTTATATCGTTCGAATTTAAACGATAATCGTCCTGTGTAATTGAAGGCAACGATCGGAAAATCGTTCGTAGGTCGTTGATTTAGAGCTAAACCTAAAATTACCGTTAATCGTTCGCTGTAATTCCACATTCGTTCGCTCACGTTCCGCATTTGTTCACTAATCGCTCAGTGTAATTGCACATTGTTCATTGCTTTGCTGGGATCAGAAGGAATAAACGACCATAGTAACGATCATAACTAACGACAGTGGCGTAGCTACCATGAAGGCAGGGCACGCAGCCGCGGGGGGGCCCGGGCCACAGGGGGGCCCGGGCCCCCCAGGGCAAAGCATGGCCTGCCTTCATGATGCTACCACATGCATCTCAGGACACCGCCAACCCCCACCGTTAGCGGTGTATAAGAGCATCACCGGCGCTGTCCCCTTTCCAGGCTTCCCGGAGCCAGCACTCGGCTTCGTCCAGCCCACCTCTGACAACCGCCCCCTCCGCGTCCCGCCAATCAGAGCGCCCCCCCCTCCCCCGGTGTAGCGTGTCGGCGCGGCCCCAGCGCCGCCACAGATCCTGGTCCCTGTCATCCCTCGGCGCCCCCCCCCCTCAACAAGGGAGTAGTTTCCTGGAGCCCCCCAGATGGTGTTTCAGGGCCGCCCGTGACCCCCGTTCTCCCCCTCCTTCTGGACGAGAGCTCAGACCAGACAGCACAGGACCAGAAGAGGAGCTGCCAGAGCAGGAACCAGGTCAGGTAAGATTCCCCACAGAAAACTATAAACCCCACCATGTCCTGCTAATAGTTCATGGTGGGAGTTGTAGTTTTGTAACCTGTTGCTGTCACTGTTGCAGAACTACAATCCCCATCAAGCCCTATTGGCAGAACATAAAGGGAGTTGTAGTTCTGCAATGGATAAGAGGATGACTCAGTATCGAGGGGGGAGCATGGCACAGTTATATACAGGACTACATCTCCCAGCATGGTGTGTGGTAGTATACAGGACTACATCTCCCAGCATGCTGTGTGTGGTAGTATACAGGACTACATCTCCCAGCATGGTGTGTGGTAATATACAGGACTACATCCCCAGCATGGTGTGTGGTAATATACAGGACTACATCCCCAGCATGGTGTGTGGGGTAATATACAGGACTACATCTCCCAGCATTGTGTGTGGGGTAATATACAGGACTACATCTCCCAGCATGGTGTGTGGGGTAATATACAGGACTACATCTCCCAGCATTGTGTGTGGGGTAATATACAGGACTACATCTCCCAGCATGGTGTGTGGTAATATACAGGACTACATCTCCCAGCATGGTGTGTAGGGTAATATACAGGACTACATCTCCCAGCATGGTGTGTGGGGTAATATACAGGACTACATCTCCCAGCATAGTGTGTGGTAATATACAGGACTACATCCCCAGCATGGTGTGTAGGGTAATATACAGGACTACATCTCCCAGCATAGTGTGGGGTAATATACAGGACTACATCCCCAGCATGGTGTGTGGTAATATACAGGACTACATCCCCAGCATGGTGTGTAGGGTAATATACAGGACTACATCTCCCAGCATAGTGTGGGGTAATATACAGGACTACATCCCCAGCATGGTGTGTGGTAATATACAGGACTACATCCCCAGCATGGTGTGTGGGGTAATATACAGGACTACATCTCCCAGCATTGTGTGTGGGGTAATATACAGGACTACATCTCCCAGCATAGTGTGGGGTAATATACAGGACTACATCTCCCAGCATTGTGTGTGGGGTAATATACAGGACTACATCTCCCAGCATAGTGTGTGGTAATATACAGGACTACATCTCCCAGCATGGTGTGTAGGGTAATATACAGGACTACATCTCCCAGCATGGTGTGTGGGGTAATATACAGGACTACATCTCCCAGCATAGTGTGTGGTAATATACAGGACTACATCCCCAGCATGGTGTGTAGGGTAATATACAGGACTACATCTCCCAGCATAGTGTGGGGTAATATACAGGACTACATCCCCAGCATGGTGTGTGGGGTAATATACAGGACTACATCTCCCAGCATTGTGTGTGGGGTAATATACAGGACTACATCTCTCAGCATGGTGTGTGTGTGGTTATTTGCAGGTTTTAATAGGAGTTGTAGTTCACACACTTAAGATGATGGCACAGTACATGAGGGGGAGATGGTAGCACAATACACAAGGGATAGCCAGCACCACAGTGCTCCGCCTTCATGGCGGCTCACAACACGTCGCATGGCAGAGAGGGTTTCTTTTGTGGCCAGAGGCAGCTGTGCACCTCCAGCCACAAGAGCTCCCAAACCTACCCCCTCCCCCCCATATACATACTCACTTTGCCCGTCGCAGCATTCCTTTATTCTCCCAGCCCCATGGTGCACAAGTGGCACGCCGGGGAACTGTGCCAGGCCAGGTGAGTGTGTGTCTGGCAGGTGAGTGGGGGGGGGGCCCATAAAGTTTTTTGCTATGGGGCCCCATGAATCCTAGTTACGCCCCTGACTAACGACCATCGTTCTGTGTAATATGGTGAACGATTTCAGGTTAATGATAAACAATCTTGTTTGCGATCATTTATCGTTAGTCGTCAATCGTTACAAATCGCTCCCTGTAATAGGACCCTTTGTACAAACATACGAACATGTTCGCTCATCACTACTCCCTAGGGCCGCATCCAAATTCTTCACCCACCGGTAATCAAATACTGAATGATGGGACACGAGCATGCTCCAGCACCGCTCATCTCTAGCACTTCCCAATGCTGACATGTTTGGTGATTATGTTTTACTAGCGACATTGTCATCTTTCTAAGTATTGTTATAGCTATTGTTCCTAAATAGTCACAAGTTGTCATCATGTCAGTTGTCACCTGTGAATTAACTTCTCAGAATCTGATCATTCTATTAGCAGGTCCAGTCAGTAAGCACACTGCTTACTGACTGGACCTGCAAGTGACGACTAATATCCTCACACTTCTAGCTGGTCCTTATGCAAAATTGGTCACTACAATAAACCAGACAAATAGGATCTATATAGACCATGAATACTAGGTAAGTAACTAACTAAGTAAGTAAGTAAGTAATAAAAGCTGCAGAAGTGGTCATCCCAACATACATCTGTATCATTATAGTATGGCCTAAATACTTGCACATCTTATACCCAAGCTTTTAAAGTAAAGTATTAAATGATTACATCCTCAGCCTGATTTAAAGGGGTAGTTCACCCTCCCATAAAAATTCTTTCAAATCAAGTGCCAGAGATTTGAAATTTAAAATGTCTATTAAAAAATCTCCAGTCTTCCAGTACTTATCAGCTGCTGTAATCCCTGCAGGAAGTGGTGTATTCTTTCCAGTCTGACACAGTGCTCTCTGCTGCCACCTCTGTCCATGGCAGGAACTGTCCAGAGCAGGAGAGGTTTTCTATGGGGATTTGCTACTGCTCTGGACAGTTCCTGACATGGACAGAGGTGGCAGCAGAGAGCGCTGTGTCAGACTGAAAAGAATACACCACTTCCTGCTGGAGATACAGCAGCTGATAAGTACTGGAAAATTGGGAAAACATTTTTTAACAGAAGTTATTTAGTTGATTACTAAGACATTGATTACTAAGAAGACATTAGTTGATTTCTAAACCATTTTTGTTCTCTGGAGTACCCCTTCAACATGTAAAATTTAAAGAAACACTGTTTTGCCCTTTTTTAAAACCTATTTTTAAAATTATTTAATGCTTTAATAATTACTGCAATTTCAACTTACAACTTCCCTTCATTTGTTGGTACATTATAACTCTTACCACAGAAAAAAATCTTGGCCACTAGGTGCCTGCAAGAAGAGTGATAGAAAGCTTTAACTATGTATCTGCAATATGTGTGAGGGTCTATACTGTGCCTGAAAGGTAAATCAATGTTTCCCTCTCAGCAGCAGTTCAATGCTTGGCATAACACCTTCCTTGCTGTGCTGCTGCTGTTTCTTTCCTTTCTGCTTCCACAGCATCTTGCCAACCCAGTGCACCAGTAATCCATTGACAAGACAGCCATGTCATGCCATAGCAGAGGTGTATCTCTGACCTTTAATTTTGCTTATCCTTATCTAAAGAAGTGAGTGATCTATATGGGAAGTGAAAACAAATAAACAGCTCCTAATAACTTCTTTAATAAGTGGAGGAGACATACGGGATATCAGGTCAAAGCATTTCTTGTCTTCCATATTGGGCTTCACTTGGCACGTCAAAAGGTTTAGTTTAGCTGGTTGTCTATTAGGCTGCAAAAAATAGAGAAACCATCATATAACCTTATTGTATATTACATTGTAGGAATAGTGTCGATAATTAGATCGAATCTCGAACAATCTCACCCGAACCCTCGAAATTCAATTACCGCTGTCTGAAGAGGTGGCATGCAGCCCTAGGAAGTCCTGGAAAACATGGATCCTAAGGAAGCCTTAGGGCTGCATCCAGCTTCTCCAGACACCGGTAATCAAATGCTGCACGCTCGGGTTTGGACAACATTCGCTCATCTCTATGGATAATACATAGGTGGTCCTTGTAGGCCTTCAATTTTCATTTTATTAAGTATTTTTTAAGTATTAAGTACTTTTGCCGCCCAGAGCTGACCATCTCTCAGCAAAAGTCACCTTCACTAGATAGAACGCTCGGCACTACTAGCCCGATTCCAAAGCGCTGGATCAGTGTGTATATAGAACAGTGGAGGACCATTTAACTTCTGAACCTTGCGGTGGTGCTCAACATGTAAGAGAATAGTCCCAAAGTAAGTTCACTAGTAGAAGAAATGTGGCACTCACCCTCACTAGCGGGTGACGATGGTTTCGTGCACACACCTGTGCACACCTGATCAGGCCAAGAGGAAACAAGTCACAGGTGTGAGCGCGAAACGATTGTCGCCCGCTAGTCCGCATCTTAGTACCAGCTTGGAATAAACTTTCTTTTATCTGCATGAAGAAAGGGTGAGTGCCACATTTCTTCTACTAGTGAACCCACATTCAATTTGCATCCTCCCCCTCCACCAGTGCCCAAGGATACCCCAGATATCTTGAGTCTATCAATTCCACTAGTATCCATGTAGGAACCAACTATTACAATGAATAAGTCCATTTATACCGTTCCATGAGCAATGATCAAGAAACAGTTCTTGACGGAGCATTTCCTCTTCTGCCAAACCTTCCTGAGCCTGAAAAATAAAGCGATATAGAAAGTTGTTATAATCACGATACTAATCTACAGGGCTAAACTTAAAGGAGAAGTCCTTGTGGGGGAGGGGGCTTGTGTAAAAAAAAACACTACGGGTAGGGGGTGGGTTGCAGTTGAAATATATATGCTTACCGGTTTACGAACCCACACTGCATCGCAACACAGAGCTCCTGCGCCCAGCCGGCTGTCATCTTCTCCCTTGTTCCGAGTACGTCATGCCCTAGGATCCACGTCACAGACTGGGTGGGATTTAGCCCGCTCAGCCAATCAGTGACTGCAGCGATGTCCCGCCCTAGTCACTGACTGGCTAAGCAGGGCATCCCTCAGCTGGGGCATGAAAAAGCCAGCGGGGAGCTCAAAAGACAGACGGCCGGGTCCAGCAGCGGGACATGGCGCTGCATGGCCTCGGGGACCATGTTGCATGTTGCCCTCTTCCCCCTGCCTGTAGCGTTTTTTTTTATTCCCGGCCAGACATCTCCTTTAATATAAAAACAGGTCCTGATGACACACTTCTTTTTTTTCTATGTAAATTTCCATTTATTTATTTATTTATATATATATTTTTTTTTTATGGCAATTTCTATATTCCACCCTTATGGGCCATCTCTTTGAGCTGAAAAATGATGCATTTGAGATCTGAAAGAGTTCTGACTGGAAAAAGATTAACATCCAGAATTGTTACAGACAGAAAATTTAGTGCAAGGGACTTCTGTCTGTGCCAGAAAGCTAGTTTTTATGGATTATAGTTTTTAAAAGTCTAAAAATCATCAAAATAGTCTAATACGTTTTTTAAAAAAGTTAAAAAATGGCACACATACTAAAGAGAGGCTGATAAAACACTCCAAAGGGTATCTAAGTGTCCCAAAATACTGAGTAAGAACATAGCCTGATATCGCCATTATAAATAACACAGGATCTACCACTAACTACAGCTGCTGGCCACAGCTACCCCCGTCACTGTAACCTCTGCATAGGTCACAGAGCGTGCCTAAAATAATCTCCCATAGAAGTCAATTAATCCCTAATGTTCACAGTCTCCTATGTCAAGGTGGTGGCTGTAAAGCGTCACTTCCAACCAGGGGCGGATTAACTTTACTATAGGCCCCGGGCTGTTCACCAATCCTGGGCCCCCCCACCCCACTGTAACTATGGCAGCACTAGCCTGGCGTTCATAGTACAGGACAGATAATGCCATGATGTCCTGATTTGTGCAAAATTGCCATAAAAAACAGTGATTTTTTGCAAATTATGGCGGAAGTGTAGCCAGGAGACAGTACACCACGGAAAGTATAAGTCTTTTTGGGTGGTCATGGGCCCCCCAGGAGCTGAGGGCCCCGGGCTGCCGCCCGAAACGCCCCTATTATAATCCACTACTGCTTCCAACTGGTCCACGGATGTGGCGTCCCATCAGCTCTTAGGTTTAGTGCCGGTTAGTGCAAAGCACAGTGCACAATGCCAGGAACGGCCAGGGGGGAAGGTTTGGTGCTGGCAAAGCTCAGTCTATTGCACTGTTCTATACTAAAGCCCCACCAGAACCCCCCACTCAGATCGGCATTAAAAACTTAGAGCTGACATGACACTGACTGCGAGACCCTAAGCGATGTGGAAAATTCAGGACTCGAGGGGAACTGCAACGGGTATGATGCTGTCTGGCCGATAATGGTCAGGGCAAGTACATGACAGGTCCGCTGCTGGTCTATAACCTCACCACCATACAGCCAAGTCCGCATACCCCCATCGACCATGGAATATTGGACTTGTCTGAAGCAAACAGCAAAAAGGTTGGGGACCCCTTGTGCCTTAAAGCACATCTCTGAATCCTGTTAACAGCAGCTCTGACAAGATGGCAGCCCTCAATCATGTACAAGAAATTAAAATTATAATCACTTAATCCTATGCCCCATTTGCTGTCAACATTTGGCCCAGTTGCCATAAACATAACAAAAGCAACACTTTTCTACCCATAAATCCCAAAATGCCTTGCTCCCAGACACTGTCCACAATAAAAAAAAAAAAATGGTAATGATCCCGTTTACATCCTATAGGTCAGGGGTAGGGAACCTTGGCTCTCTAGCTGTTGCAAAACTACAACTCCTTTCATGCCTGGACAGCCAAAGCTTTAGCTTTGGCTGTCCAGGCATGATGGGAGATGTAGTTTTGCAACAACTGGAGAGCCAAGTCCCCCCTCCCCCCCCGCTATAGGTTATAGCTGGGAGGCTTCACATACACATTACTGCTCTCTCTATGTGACAAAATTAATTGTAACTAATAGCCGCCACTCCTAATAGCCACGCTTTGTGCTGCAGGCAGCAGACGGGACTGAACACCATACATTATACTAAAGTCTACTTCTGGGTTCCTGCCGCGGAGGCAGAAGTCTTAGGAAACCATTATCTTTATTGCTGCCCAGTTTTCCCTGTCAGTCCGGTGGTATTTTGCATTAGCGGTATAGTGATGATTGCACGCGTTTTGGCCGTCCGCCAGGCGACTATTGAGAATTATTTCCTTTATCCCCCACTTCGCTCCATTGTATACACATACAATACTATATGTGCTAAGGGAGCCATTCTATTTCCGCCCATAGATGCAACCATTAGTAGCTGGCGGTTACTGACACAGATCTATCAGCAGCTACACATGGTTAGTTTCTCATATTTATCAAGTTACTCCCAAAGCAAGACCTACCCCGAGAATAGGACCTGGCGGCATTTTGCAGCTTTTTGGAGTAGGTGTGAAATATAAGACCTGCTCCAATAATAAGCCCAGGTTATAGTCAGCTGACCAGATCCCTTACACTGGGTGCTGAGCATCAGCCAATCAGGGACAGACTTGTTATGCTCCGCCCCCACCTGCTCAACACAAGCTGCAGGGGAGGCAAGAGGGGTAAGAAGATGCACAGTTGGGGTCAGTGAATATGGGGTTATGGAGGGTGTGTGGGCAACTACAGAGGGGGGGGGAGGTATATTGAATTGAGAAACAAATATAGAGGGGGGAGGTATACAGCGAGGCAGAGGGGGGAGGTATACAGTATGGGGGAACAACTACAGAGGGGGAAGGTATACAGTATGGGGGAACAACTACAGAGGGGGAAGGTATACAGTATGGGGGAACAACTACAGAGGGGGAAGGTATACAGTATGGGGGAACAACTACAGAGGGGGAAGGTATACAGTATGGGGGAACAACTACAGAGGGGGAGGTATACAGTATGGGGGAATAACTACGGGGGGGGTATATAGTATGGGGGAACAACTACAGAGGAAGGATGTACAGTATACAGTATGGGGGAACATTACATAGTGGGGAGGTATACAGTATGGGGGAACAACTACAGAGGAAGGATGTATACAGTATGGGGGAACAACTACGGGGGGCAGGTATATAGTATGGGGGAACAACTACAGAGGAAGGATGTATACAGTATGGGGGAACAACTATAGAGGGGGAGGTAGGTATACAGTATGGGGGAACAACTACAGAGGGGGAGGTATACAGTATGGGGGAACAACTACAGAGGGGGAGGAATACAGTATGGGGGAACAACTACAGAGAGGGAGGTATACAGTATGGGGGAACAACTACAGAGGGGGAGGTATACAGTATGGGGGAATAACTACGGGGGGGGGGGGGGTATATAGTATGGGGGAACAACTACAGAGGAAGGATGTACAGTATACAGTATGGGGGAACATTACATAGTGGGGAGGTATACAGTATGGGGGAACAACTACAGAGGAAGGATGTATACAGTATGGGGGAACAACTACGGGGGGCAGGTATATAGTATGGGGGAACAACTACAGAGGAAGGATGTATACAGTATGGGGGAACAACTAAAGAGGGGGAGGAATACAGTATGGGGGAACCACTACAGAGGGGGAGGTATACAGTATGGGGGAATAACTACGGGGGGGGGGGGGGGGGAGTTTACAGTATGGGGGAACAACTACAGAGGAAGGATGTATACAGTATGGGGGAACAACTACAGAGGGGGAGGGAGGTATACAGTATGGGGGAACAACTACAGAGGAAGGATGTATACAATATGGGGGAACAACTACAGAGGGGGAGGGAGGTATACAGTATGGGGGAACAACTACAGAGGGGGAGTCATACAGTATGGGGGAACAACTACAGAGGGGGGAGGTATATAGTATGGGGGAACAACTACAGAGGGGGAGGTATACAGTATGGGGGAACCACTACAGCAGGGATTTATATGGTATAGGGACAACCTGCAGAGGGGCAAGGTATATAGTATGGGGGAACAACTACAGAGGGGGGAGGTATACAGTATGGGGGAGCAACTACAGAGGGGGGAGGTATACAGTATGGAGGCCTTACTGCAGAAGAGGAATGTATACAGTATGGGGGAACAACTAAGAGAGAGGGGAGGGAGGTAAACAGTATGGGGGGCTTAGTGCAGGGAAGGGGTATACAGTATGGGGGGGGGGGCAGAATTACAGAGAACTAGCAGAGAGGGGAGGTATACCGTATGGAGGCCTAACTACAGTACAAGGGAACTTCTAGTAGGACATACAGTATTGGTGGCTAACTACCATATAGGGTGGGGATACAGTGTAGGGGTACACTGAGTTTCTCAGAAAATAAGACCTACCTGAAAATAAGCCCTAGCCCATTTCAAAGAAAAAAAAAATATATAAGACCCTGTCTTATTTTCAGACAAACACAGTATCTGCATATGGAACATTTTCAGCTTATTGAAATAACACAATAAAAAACACCAAAAAGACTATATATATATATATATATAAGCAAAAACCTTGCGGCTGCTATTAAACATCTGCCTTGGACCACTGCAAACCGGCCATTAAGCCTCAGTGCAAAGTCACAAGCCATTAATTTCCGCTGACCAGGACAATCTATGCGGCTCAGGACCCGGCTGCTAAGAAAACCAAATAGCTTGTAGCACAGAACGCGGCAATGACTGCTACCCCAGCAGATGGTAACCCGCAGTGATGAAGCCGATCTATCATGTCCGTGTAATCTCTAGATGATCAAGCAGAACGGTACAGAACAACATCAGCCTTACCATCAAGCACTAACCACTTCTGCTCTATTTCTAATCAGAATAAGGAAGCAGTCGGATCGCCCGTTATTTATCACATTGTCTACGATAACAATAGGCAGGACACGTACCCGTCACTCTTCTTAAACAAGTATCCATGTTTCTCGGTGCCGTACTGCATGTTGCCTTGCAGCTGATGCATGCTGTACACAATCTGCTTACTGATCGAATCCTGTAGGGAAGAATACATTTTTTAAATAAAAATTTAAATTTTTTTTTTTTTTTTAAGTTCTTCTCTCTAAAGACGTTAAACTGTCATTGTTGCTTTTGCTTTTTATTCCCAGCAATTCCTTTCAGGCAGAGCTGAGGGTTCACTAGGGAGTTTTCTTTGACAGTTATGATCGGCCTAAATCCCCGGAACAATGATTATAGTATCTGCGCTCGTATATACAGGACAGAGGATGATGGGAGACGATATGCTATTCTAACCAGGCAGCCATGTATTTTATTACAATGTAAGAACCTATTGTTTTGAAGGAAGAGGCCATAAGACCTAGTGCGGCAGCTTATACTTACAGAATAGATTGCTCTATAAGTTATGTTACTATCTCCTAAATGGACGACCTACCCTGTTACAGCTTATTCACATATAGCTAATATAGCTTATTCACATATAGCTGTTATAGCTTATTCACATATAAATAATATAGCTTATTCACATATAGCTGTTACAGCTTATTCACATATAGCTGTTATAGCTTATTCACATATAGCTGTTATAGCTTATACACATATAGCTGTTATAGCTTATTCACATATAGCTAATATAGCTTATTCACATATAGCTAATATAGCTTATTCACATATAAGTAATATAGCTTATTCACATATAGCTGTTATAGCTTATACACATATAGCTGTTATAGCTTATACACATATAGCTGTTATAGCTTATTCACATATAGCTGTTATAGCTTATACACATATAGCTGTTATAGCTTATTCACATATAGCTGTTATAGCTTATTCACATATAGCTGTTATAGCTTATACACATATAGCTAATATAGCTTATTCACATATAGCTGTTATAGCTTATTCACATATAAGTAATATAGCTTATTCACATATAGGTAATATAGCTTATTCACATATAGCTGTTATAGCTTATACACATATAGCTGTTATAGCTTATTCACATATAGCTGTTATAGCTTATTCACATATAGCTGTTATAGCTTATTCACATATAGCTGTTATAGCTTATTCACATATAGCTGTTATAGCTTATACACATATAGCTGTTATAGCTTATTCACATATAGCTGTTATAGCTTATTCACATATAGCTGTTATAGCTTATTCACATATAGGTAATATAGCTTATTCACATATAGCTGTTATAGCTTATTCACAGAGTTCCCCCTTTCTGTGTTGAACGATCATTAAATGACTCGAGTAGCGAACCCCATCAAAATCAATGGAAGACTCAAGCATTTAACCAGCTGCCTCCTGCTTGGTAGAACGGAGGGTGTCTGGTTCACTTTCAATGTGTCTTGCAGAAAGGGACTGCAATTTTCTATCTAATTTTTGTATATTTTGTGTAAACGAAATATACGAAAATTAGAAAAAAAAACCCTCCAACGTTATCCCGGCAATTGACGGAATACAACTGGAGTCCTAAAGTGTCTTGCAGTAACTTTATATTTGTACACTTCGTCCCTTGAGAAAGGATGTGTAAAGGAAATATATGAAATAACTAGGTTTATTCCACCTTAAATGAGGGCAGCATAAACTAGTGACAGAAATGCTGAAGAGATCGGTGTATTACTTACATCATTCTGTTCAGCGGTATCCATGTTTTTGAGGATTATATAAGGTCTTCCCTTGTAGTCTCTCCATTCCATTGGAACAACAGAGCTTTATTGAACTATTTTCTGACCACCCAAGACTATGTTACATGGGCGCTATTGGCCAAATGGGCCAAAATGATCCGCGACAAATGAGTATTGGCTCAATCCACATCTGATCCTATCTTCTATGCAGGTTTAAATAATCCTAGTTAGTCTACCAGACTTCCCCATACAAGACGTGTGGCTGACAATGATGAAAGTGGAGGGCCACACAAACAATGCAGTCATTGTTCATCTGGCCTTGTCTGCACAATAATCGAGTCATGTATAAAGGCCCTATTCCACGGGTCATTTAGAGGAGCAATATCGTTCGTATTCGGCCGATAATGGCCGCTACGAACGATATTCGTCCAGTGGAATAGAGTGCAACGATCAGCCGACATTGATCGTTGCAGTCGCTTTTTTTTCAACATGTTGAAAAACAAGCTACTGATATAGCAGCGATCTGCTGCCGTCGCTCCGTTGAATAGGACCGTCGGCAGCAGATGCGGCTATATCCTATGGGCTGCCCGGACGATCAGCGATCCCCCGGGCAGCCCCCCCAGCAGCTCCCCGCCGCCCCCTCCCGCACTCACCCGCTCGCTGAAGCTGCGTTGAATAGCGGCGGCAGCGAGCGGGGAACGAGGAGCAAACGAGCGCTAATAGCGCTCGTTTGCTCCTCCAAACGACTCGTGGAATAGGGGCAAAAGTTCCTTAGATATGTGCCTAGATAGGAACTCTTATTTGGTGAGGGGTCTACCCATCTAAAAAGTCTGTTACTCTCTGGGGGGAAGACAAATTATGAGTGATTATGATGGCCTTCAGGTGCACACAATGGAGTTTAGGGATAAGCGCAACTGGAGCATGCGCCATTCCAATCGTTTAGCATTTGACGACTGAAGAAGTTAGATGCAGCCCTAGGGAGTCGTGGAAAACATGACTACAGCCATAGGCTATATCCAGGACTTCCTAGGGTTGCATCCAACTTCTTTAGCCACCAGTAATCAAATGCTGAACAATCGGACTCGAGCATACGCTGGTTTTGCTCATCCCTAGGGAGAGCAATTGAAGACCGTGTATAGGGGAAGTAGTGAAGATTCTCAGAGCGACCATTCAGATTCCAGCTCTCGCTTATAGGGCTTTGGGTGGACAAAGTACACTGGACTCTCAGAGCGCCCCCGCCATACATACCATAGCTGGCTGACAGACATTATCCATTCACGACATAACATTGGTAATTAACGTGTCAGAGCCGCTCTCCTTTCAGCACCATCCTGGAAGAATTGATCCTCCTCTATAAATACTATTAGTGAGGAGACTGGTTAATGGCAGATTAAATGACCCATTAATGTTCCCCTTTCATGCCGCCCTTGTAAAATAATTACTTTTTTTTGAAGGCTTCTATCCCCATTTTAATTACTAGAAAAATAATTTGCACCATTTAAGTGTTTGTCGGAATGAGTCAGTCTAATTGCATTTTACCTATTAACAGTGCAGATCTGTATTTGTCATACTTAAAGGGGCTCGGTTAGGAGGCTGGAACTAGGATAATACGGTGTATGGTGCTATTTGTAAATTTAAAGTAAATGTTTTCTTGTACATTATCTTCTTCTAAGGGTCTATTCACACGTCAGTATATTTTTCCAATCCGCAAATTTCAGTCAGTATACAATCCGCAAATTCAGGCTGGGTTCACACTATGTATATTTGAGGCTGTATTTGGTCCTCATGTCAGGTCCTCATAGCAACCAAAACCAGGAGTGGATTGAAAACACAGAAAGGATCTGTTCACACAATGTTGAAATTGAGTGGATGGCCGCCATATAACAGTAAATAACGGCCATTATTTCAATACCACAGCCGTTGTTTTAAAATAACAGCAAATATTTGCCATTAAATGATGGCCATCCACTCAATTACAACATTATGTGAACAGAGCCTTTCTGTGTTTTCAATCCACTCCTGGTTTTGGTTGCTATACAGCCTCACAAATACAGCCTCAAATATACATAGTGTGAACCTAGCCTTAGTCCGTATTGCATCCGTATTGCATCCGTATTGCTTCAGTAAAATACAGACCCCATAGAGTTGTATTGGATGTGTCAGTTACTGTCCGTACTAGGGTCTGTCCTTTTTTTTTTGCGGAACGGATTGCAGCCCAGTACACAACACGGATGTGTGTATAGGTCCATTGAAATACATTGGTCCTATATTATTGCGGATCCGCAATTAAGGACATGAACAGGACGTATGAATAGAGCCTAAGATAGGCACCTAAGGAGTACAGTAAATAGAGAGAAGCGCAACTGGAGAATGCTCAATCATTTGGCATTAGACTGCCGGTGGCTGAAGAAGTTGGATGCAGTCCTAAGGCTGCCTGGAAAACATGGATACAGCCATAATCCATAGGCTGCATCCATGTTTTCCCGGACTCCTAAGGGCTGCATCCAACTTCTTCAGTCATCAGTAATCAAATGCCGAACGATCGGATTTAAAGGGAATCTGTCAGCACTTGGACCCAATCTGAAGTGCTAACAGTGTGATACAGATGACAGTGCCCTAGCAGACATCGTACCCTTTGTATATCTGTCCCCGAAGGAGATTCAGCACAATCTTTGTTTTCTTATAGTAAAGAGTCAAAGAGGAGTTGTGACTTTGCGTTTGTGCTGCAGTCTGGCACTCCTCACCACTTCTTCCTCCTCTCTCTTCTCTACGAATAAATATTCTGACTTGGTCTCTAGCACGAGCATCGGTGATATCAAAGGCCGGGCGCATCCTCCATCCTTAACCTGTGCAGGAGCGGTAGACGGGAACAGCGACTAAAGCCAATTCCCTCAGCGGCTCCTTCCGGCTATAACGCCTGCGCAAGTTAAGGATGCAGTACACACCTGGCCCTTGAAATCAATGGCGCGCACGTTGGTGGCCAAGACAGAATATTTATAGAGAAGAGGGAGAATGAGGAGTGGTGAAGTGTGTTGGAGTGTGGCACAAATGCTGAGCCACAACTTCTCTTTGACTCTTCTTTACTATAAGAAAATAAAGACTGTGCTGAATCTCTTCCATGGACAGCTATACAAAAAGTCCTGTGTCTGCTAGGGCACTGTCATCTGTATTACACTGTTAGCACCTCGGGTCAGGTCCAGGTGCTGACAGATTCCCTTTAAATGACAGCACAAACAATACAGGTATCGTTGGTGTGGCCCACCACTCGATCAGTTGTCGAGTGTAAAGGCACCACAAGCAATTGTCGATCTAGCTGATCTGCACTTGTTTGCTTCTGTAGACGGAAGCAAATCAGGCTGTCTAAAAGGACCTGTAGTAGTACCGTCTCTGCCTTTGTTGTACATATGGAGGCATAATCCTTTATTTAGAATTTACGCCATTATTTCACATAAGCCGCAGCAGCTCAGGAAACATACGGCGTCATTTCACAGCTGACCGCACTGTTGACCCACTCTTTTATAAGGCGTGACTAACGTGTTGTACCATCCTATAAAATCCACAAAAGACGTAAAATTATAGAGAAAGCTAAACAAATTATAATAGGCATCCTCAGTTAAAAATCAGTCAACGTATTAGAATAATAAAAAGGCATAAAACATCTCCCGTCATCTGATGTCACGCATACACGTATACAGCAGACGCTCTGCCGGCTCTAAGCCAATGAAATGCAATAATCCAGATCAGTTCTGTCTGGGAGACAAATATTGACTTTTTTTCTGTAAATACGCGGAGCCGTTGTTGCAAAATGTCATTTTTTGATATTTACGAATAAAACGTCAACGAGAGGAGAAATGAAAGGAAAAAAAATCGATGAACTTACTCTTCTGAACTTTGGAAAGCAAAGGGAGAGAAGGAGGACACAATGATGAATATTGGAAGAGAAAACAACAGATTCAGATAAATCGGGGGAAGGGAAACTTGACTCACCAGCTCTTGCAAAACTATAACGATGGGAGTTGTAGTTTTGCAACAGCTGGAGAGCCAAAGTTCTTTACCCCTGAGATAAACACTAGTCCACAATGAGTGACAGTGCCCCCCCTATATATTCTAGTAGGGCTCTGTTCACACTGTCACCAAGGCTTCCTTTGTACAGAGTCTGTATACTCACTGTATATACTGACAGCAGCTCCCTGTGTACTCACTGTATATACTGACAGCAGCTCTCTGCGTACTCACTGTATATACTGACAGCAGCTCCCTGTGTACTCACTGTATATACTGACAGCAGCTCCCTGTGTACTCACTGTATATACTGACAGCAGCTCCCTGTGTACTCACTGTATATACTGACAGCAACTCCCTGTGTACTCACTGTATATACTGACAGCAGCTCCCTGTGTACTCACTGTATATACTGACAGCAGCTCCCTGTGTACTCTCTGTATATACTGACAGCAGCTCCCTGTGTACTCACTGTATATACTGACAGCAGCTTCCTGTGTACTCACTGTATATACTGACAGCAGCTCCCTGTGTACCCACTGTATATACTGACAGCAGCTCCCTGTGTACTCACTGTATATACTGACAGCAGCTCCCTGTGTACTCACTGTATATACTGACAGCAGCTCCCTGTGTACTCACTGTATATACTGACAGCAGCTCTCTGTGTACTCACTGTATATACTGACAGCAACTCCCTGTGTACTCAGGGAGCTGCTGTCAGTATATACAGTGAGTACACAGGGAGCTGCTGTCAGTATATATAGCAAGTACAGTTATTAACACTGAGCAATTTTACTATATCCTTTTAACAGGATATTCAACTTTCTTCTGACCCAAAACAATATACTAAACAGATCCATGACTTTCTATTGAACCTTATGACAATCTTTCTACTGTAAGTAACCAATATTGATGCAGCCCTGACATTACCGCTCAGATTGCTAGAAGACTTTGTTGTCTTGGCTCTGAATTGCTATTTATATGAATGGTGATTGTCATGCATAAATGTCAATGCAGGGTTTTATCACCAACACCTCGGGAGCGTTGGCACATCTCATTGACAAGGTTGATAGGTTTCTATCCTTGTGGTTGGTAAAGCTCAAAAGGCAGAGAAACAAGTCTGTGACATCTCCTCGGCCCTGCTAATACTAACCTCACTGTGGATTTGTGCCTGTTCGGAATCTTACATTACAGAATTACACCCCCTTCACTTTCATACATCTATGGCTTGTAGAGTAAAAACCATAATGTAGTACTTAAGTCCTTAAAGGGAATGTGTCATCAGAATTTTTTTTCTAATTTTCCATCTAGATTATAAAATAATCCTGAGATCTTGCAGTTTTCATTCTCACCACTGGGGCTAAAACTAAGCTGAGACTTCCTGTTGTGTCTGTGGTGATAAGAGGAGGCTGCTGTTAAGTGATCTGTATAGGATTGCAGCATCATGTGACACCATTAGAGGAGACAACAGCAGCTCCCTGTGGAATGACCTTTTCAAAGGTTACAGAGCGCGCTCAGTAATGTTTCACATTCATCTCAAGAAGACAGAGTCAGTGTATTATTGTCTATGTCCTGGAGTCTTGCTGTAAAGCATGTCACTAAATGCTGTCCCAGAACAGCCCAGGCAATATGGCCGCCCCCATAGTAATGTACAAAAAGTGAAATTAAAGAAATTAAAGTCGGAAAATAGAAACAGGTTAGAATAAAATAAGAAGTTTTAGTATCTGACTTTAATCTGTAAAAGAAAATTTAGGTGACACATTCCCTTTAAATAACAGCAGAGTCTCGATTCTTATGCCAATGCCCTCATACCAGGGGTGGGGAACCTTCAGTCTCCTAACAGATGCACAACTATTTCCCTTTGGCAGTTCAGGCATAATGGGAATTGTAGTTCTGCAACTGCCCATTGAGTTTCATAGACCAAACATGGTTAACTAGTGACTTTCCAATTGCAGATTTTAATTTTGCAGGACTGAACAGCACGTTCTGCTCCGCTACACAAGTCTCACAAAATGACGGTATATGTTCGGAAATGGACCAAATATACTCACTTAGCCATAAAATTAAATATGCTCAGTACAATAAACTCAATGGTACGCCTGTTAATGTATGATGGCATCCCTTTCCGGCAGGTTGTTGATATATTTACCAGGCGTATGAGGAAACACTGTTGCTGAAGGCTTCCCGAGGACAAGCATATCACATTTGAATTTTTGCATCTCAAATATGAACACAAGTTCCAGCCTGACTGTGGATTTAATGACCTGTGGTCACGCCAGGACTTGCAGATACTGTATATAAGCAAAACCGGTAATAGGCCAGTCTGCGGGGAGCATTCACACTGAGAAGACTGTCCCTGAGCGTCAGTGTGCGATAGTGAATAACTCATTACATCTAGGTCTTCATCTTTAGAACATAGATAATAGATATAGGTTTTATGGACAATAAAGAATGGTCCCTCAACATAAGATATTAATTGGTTCCAGGAGAACCGTTGTGTGTTGAGACCATTGTCTGTTGGGACCATTGTCTGTTGGGACCATTGTCTGTTGGGACCATTGCCTGTTGGGACCATTGCCTGTTGGGACCATTGCCTGTTGGGACCATTGCCTGTTGGGACCATTGCCTGTTGGGACCATTGCCTGTTGGGACCATTGCCTGTTGGGACCATTGCCTGTTGGGACCATTGTCTGGTGGGACCACTGCCTGTTGGGACCATTGCCTGTTGGGACCATTGCCTGTTGGGACCATTGCCTGTTGGGACCATTGCCTGTTGGGACCATTGCCTGTTGGGACCATTGCCTGTTGGGACCATTGCCTGTTGGGACCATTGCCTGTTGGGACCATTGCCTGTTGGGACCATTGCCTGTTGGGACCATTGCCTGTTGGGACCATTGCCTGTTGGGACCATTGTCTGTTGGGACCATTGTCTGTTGGGACCATTGCCTGTTGGGACCATTGCCTGTTGGGACCACTGCCTGTTGGGACCACTGTCTGTTGGGACCATTGCCTGTTGGGACCATTGTCTGTTGGGACCACTGTCTGTTGAGACCAAAACTCTATGGAAAACTGGTATTTTTTTCTGAAACCCCCAAAATGTCATCCCAAAATGACAATAAAAAAATTGAAGATTTAAAGGAAAATAAGCAGATAATTAATATGGACAAAGCAATTCCTTATATACAACAGTCAGAAAGATCAACTAGAGACCGTAAATTACTTTCTATGTAGAGGACCGGAGCGGTTTTAGGGTCCAGTACAGATCACAGGGTCCCAAAAAAATAAATCAAAGCCGCCCTCACCTGGTGCCCAAAGGAGCAGCTCATCCTGGCACAGGTACAGAGCAGCACAGGACATGTAGTATCACATTGTACTATAGGGAGGCTCTACTACAGCCAACCAATACATGCACTTCACTAATACTGGGGGTTTACTAGTAAAATGGCCACTGTGAGGGATGGGGAACCTTCAGCTGTCCAGCTGTTGCAAAACTACAATTCCCATCATGCCTGGACAGCAAAAGCTTCGCTTTTGCTGTCCAGGCATGATGGGAATTGTAGTTTTGCAACAGCTGGAGGACCGAAGGTTCCCCATCCAAGAACTAGGAAGGCAGAATAGGTGACTATAGGTGTTATCCTATATATGAGATCCAACTACAGTGATAAGGAAAATAAGGGATTCATTTTACCTCTTTGGGTTCGACCTGCAGCGTGGGCTTCAGCATATCCCGCAGAGAACAGAGCTGCTTCTTCTCCTCCTCCTGCCGGCTCTTGACCTGACATTAACACGCACACAAGTGACAGCATTAGGAGACACTCCGTGTCAGGTCACTATTTTCTTTAATAATCTTACAAGGACTCCTTTTACCGCTAAACGTTACAGCTATCCCCCCTTTCCCGCCCACGGGGGCACAGGCAGCTCCCTCGCCGCTCAGATATGTCAGCTATCCCAGATACATACGAGTCATCAGTTCTCAGCAATAGTCCATGGAGACAATAAAATGTTGAGCCCGCTGTGTGTATAGCTGTCACATTCACATCAGCATTGTTTTATCTATGGGTGTGAATGTCCACCTATAGGCCGCAGTAACTAATCACTAGGACAGGGCTAGGGTGTGTGACTACAGCTCAGAGGATCATAATTCTGCCTTATACATGGTTCTCTGCGCCCCTGCGTGCTTTACACTACAGCTCTCCTTGTTCTTACTAAATTCTATGTGATAACGCCCCCCCATATACATTAGTGAAGTGTTAAGTATGAAGGCCTCGAGATTTAAAGGGGTACTCTGGACAGAATTTTTTTTCCCAATCAACTGGTTTCATAAAGTTATGTAGACTTCTAATTTACTTCAATTAAAAAATCTCCAGTCTTCCAGTACTTATCATCTGCTGTATGTTCTGCAGGAAGTGGCATATTCTTTCCAGTCTGACACAGTGCTCTCTGCTGCCACCTCTGTCCATGTCATGAACTGTCCAGAGCAGGAGCAAATCCCAATAGAAAACCTCTCCTGCTCTCCAGACTGGGAAAAATACCACTTCCTGCACAACATAACAGCTGATAAGTACTGGAAGACTTGAGATTTTTTTTTAGAAGAAGTAAATTACAAATCTCTGGCACCAGTTGATTTGAATTTTTTTTCTATGGTAATCAACCCTTCTGCTGCTCTGCACAGTTCCTGACATGGACAGAGGTGGCAGCAGAGAGCACTGTGTCAGACTGGAAAGAAGACACCACTTCCTGCAGGGCATTCAGCAGCTGGTAAGTACTGGAAGACTGGAGATTTTTTAAATAGAAGTAATTTACAAATCTGTATAACTTTTTGACACCAGTTGATTTAAAAACAATTGTTTTCTCTGAAGAACCCCTTTAATAAAAAATCTAAGAAGTTTAGCCAAGGCAGTACAGCTCAGAATATACATTATTACTACCCAATGGAATTATTTTGACTCTACATGAGTGAGGGTACTATTGCACGGAACTATCGGCCGATTATCGCTCCGTGTAATAAGTACAACGATCAGCCGATGACAAGGATCATCGGCTGATCGTTGATATAGATGTGAACCTATAATTGTCGGGCGTGAACGCGCATCTCTATGTGTAATAGCAGTGCACGGCCAGCGACTGACGTTTTACATTACCTATCCAGGCTGCAGGGCTCCTCTTGTGGTCTTCTTCTCACTGGGTCCCGCGCTCCAGCTTCAGAGCGGCCTGTCTGAGCTGACAGGCCGCTCAGCCAATTACAGGCCAGGACTGCAGTTGCCAGTGATTGGCTGAGCGGCCTGTCAGCTGAGACAGGCCACTCTAAGCTGGAGCGCGGGGAGAAGAAGAGAGCAAGAGGAGCCCTGCAGCATGGATAGGTAATGTATAAAGTAAAAGCAAGGGCTGCAAGGACATCGGTAACGATGTCCCTGCAGCCCTTGTTAAACGATTATCGGGCCGTGTAATAGGCAGATCGGCGCTCGTTTACAGTTATTATTGGGCCTCCATTGGCCAGTGTAATAACACCCTAAGGGTATACATTGGAAGTGTATAACAATACTAATATAATTAATGGTGAAAAGGGGGATGTCTGTTTGATGATAAAGCATGGGGCCTGAAATGTCAGCGCTAAGGATGATACATGTCACAGAGGCAGCCGGATGGCGCACAGACCTTGAGTTCACCTGCAGCCGTCTGCGTCTGGACAATCTCAGGGGAAGGAGAGGGATGAGCTAATTACTGTACGAGAAGGACGGACTGTGTGGTGAGGAGAAGCGGCGGCTGGGTGGTCAGACTGATGTATCCACCGACTAATGTTTCATCCTCCACAGTGTTATACAGTGGAGCTCACTGCTGCTGACTGACCCAAAGATTAGATAAACTAACTTCCCATAGTCAGTATATGATTTCATAAAGAGAATAGATACATCAGCCTGAAACCCTTATAAAATAGCCAAAGATGTAAAGATTTCCCCCTTATATGTCTCATTATGGGACCTCTTAAAAGGGGTTGTTCACCATTTTTTTTTCTTTCAAATCAACTGGTGCCAGAAAGTGGCAGAGATTTGTAATTTACTTCTATTAAAAAAATTCCAGTCTTCCAGTACTTTTCAGCTGCTGTATGTCCTGCAGGAGTGGTGTATTCTTTCCAGTCTGACACAGTGCTCTCTGCTGCCACCTCTGTCCATGTCAGGAACTGTCCAGAGCAGCAGCAAATCCCAATAGAAAACCTCTTCTGCTCTGCACAGTTCCTGACATGGACAGAAGTGGCAGCAGAGAGCAGTGTGTCAGACTGGAAAGAATACATTACTTCCTGCAGGACATACAGCAGCTAATAAGTACTTGAAGACTTAAGATTTTTAAATAGTAATTTACAAATCTATATAACTTTCGGACACTAGTTAATTTGAAATTTTAAAACAAATCGCTAATATACCCCTTTAACAGTAATTCTGATATTGAGGATGAAGCTGGAAAAAAAAGTGAAAATAATCAAGAAAATACTTACAACTTGCAATTCAGCAGTCAGGCCCTCAATGTAGGATTTCAGTTTTTCGGTAGCTTGCAAACATTCCTGCAGAAAGCTACAAATAAGTCATTATTCTGGGGTCATATCACCACTTTGATGTATACATGCGAGGGACTGCTCGGTGCACATGCAATTACTAAATGCAGTCATTACACGGCCGCTGCCTCCTCAACGGCCGTGACTCAAGAGCACTTTTATCTCAGCCTACTTTTACATGACAGGCTTTATTTATCAGGAAGCCTCTCCTACTGAGCGACAGTATCTGCTCTCATGGCAAAAGAGCCAGCACTTGTACATCTGAGAGAGTCCCTGTTCTTAGGTCTCTATGTGCCGCCTTCTGTAGATTTCTAAAAATAAATGCTGCTTGGAAGGCGAACACGATTACAGTCTACTTTATTTATTTATTCTATTATTTATTTATTTCATTATTTATTTATTCTATTATTTATATTATTTATTTATTCTATTATTTATTCTATTTATTTCATTATTTATTTATTCTATAATTTATATTATTTATTCTATTATTTATTCTATTATTTAATCTATTATTTATTCTATTATTTATTTCATTATTTATTCTATTATTTATTTCATTATTTATTCTATTATTTATTCTATTTATTTCATTATTTATTTATTCTATAATTTATATTATTTATTCTATTATTTAATCTAATATTTAATCTATTATTTATCCTACTATTTATTTTATCATTTATTCTATTATTTATTTTATTTATTCTATTATTTATTTTATTTATTCTATTATTTATTTTATTATTTATTCATTCTATCATTTATTTATTTTTAAACAGAATTCTAAAAGTTTGACTTGCAGCTATAGGGGCCCGTTTACACTACGGAATCGGCACAGAGATTCCGCTCGGAACCCCTGCCTGCAGACTCCGCAACGAATCCCGCCTGCTCTCTCTTTCAAAAGGAAGGCCTCGCGTGCCCCTGCTCTCTGGGCCTCTCAGCTCAAAGAATTGACATGAGTCCACAGACGAGAATTCCAAGCGGAATCTCCGCACCAATTACGTAGTGTGATCAGGCCCTAATGCAATGACATACACATGGTTGGGTTCACACTACTTTTTATTTCATCCTTTCATTCATACGTTTTGCAGATTAAAAAAGGACAAAAAATGCATTTCTGTGCATCTCTTTTGATCCGTTTTCCCATTGACTTCCATTATAAAAAAAAAACGGATCAAAAAACGCATCCTTTTCTTTTTAAACATACACAACCTTATTTTTGTGTACGTTTAAAAAAATAAGAAAAAAAGGTATGCGTTTTCATTTTTTTAAAATTTTTTTATAATGGAAATCAATGGAAAAAAGGATGCACAAAAATGGAGCTGTTTTTCCATTCGTAGTGTGAACCCAGGCTAACATATATCTAACCGTTTGCCGCACTACTGACATCTCACAAACATCTCTATACACGGAGGTGGGGACGCGGGAGGTATATAAATCACTGGGATCTTACTTGCACTGGGAGGCGTAATGCTTGATCAGGTTCTGTAACAGGTCCACACCTTTTTTGCTTTTGATCTCATTGACTTTGATCAGATACTAAAAAAAAAAATAAAAAAAATTCATGTAGTTTAGATCAGGGATGGGAAACCTTCAGCTTGTAAAACTACAGTTGCCGGGTATCAGATATTTCCTGCACAGAATTACTGTATAATACTGTTACTGGTGAGAACAAAGCGGGGAGCACTGGATGCATAGAACATATGGTGAAATACTAGTATACTAATAGTAGTATAGCCACTCACTTCACACATCTGTAATTGGAACATCCTACGCTCTTTTTCCAGCTCTTCTGCGATTTCTCCTCCCGCCACCTCGTTCCTCACCATCCCGTACTGTTTGGCCAGCTCTCTTTTCTCCTTCTCAATTTTAGTGCTAACAAAAACACAAAATTCTAATGAAATCAATGTAACGTTTAGGAAATCTGCCAAGTGGAATAAAGATCAACAGGAAGATGGGATCAGCCGGCTGCACAAAGTTGAATAAAGATTCTTGTTCAAAGAGCCGGGTACACTGAGGCTATAATCACATATGCAGGTGTTTTTTTTTTGTTGTTGTTTTTTCCAGCTAAACTAGTAGTGGATCCAGAAAAAGGAAGACCCAAATTCGTTTCTTAAAGGGATACTCAGGGTAAAAAAAATATTATTTTTCCAAATCAACTGGTACTAGAAAGTTATACAAATTTTGTAAATTACTTCTATTTAGAAATCTCCAGTCTTCTAGGTACTGTATATCCTGCAGGAAGTGGTGTATTCTTTCCAGTCTGACACAGTGCTCTCTGCTGCCACCTCTGTCCATGTCAGGAACTGTTCAGAGCAGTAGCAAATCCCCATAGAAAACCTCTCCTGCCCTGGACAGTTCCTGATATGGACAGAGGTGGCAGCAGAGAGCACTGTGTCAGACTGGAGAGAATACATAACTTCCTCCAGGACATACAGTACTTATCAGCTGCTGTATGTCCCAGAGCTGCTGTATTGCCCAGAGCAGGAGAGGTTTTCTATGGGAATTTTCTCCTGCTCTGGACAGTTCCTGACATGGACAGAAAGAAAGCACTGTGTCAGACTGGAAAGAATACATCACTTCCTGCATGACATACAGCAGCTGGTGAGTACTGGAAGATTTGAAATTTTTTTATAGAGGTAAATTACAAATCTCTGGCAC
Organism: Dendropsophus ebraccatus; assembly: GCF_027789765.1. Taxonomy (NCBI): domain Eukaryota; kingdom Metazoa; phylum Chordata; class Amphibia; order Anura; family Hylidae; genus Dendropsophus; species Dendropsophus ebraccatus. Next base: position 12,464,914 of record NC_091467.1, read on the forward strand.
TAGCTGTGACCAGTTTTTTTCCATCATAACCTCAGGGTCTAAGACAAGAATGGGGAACTGTTGGCCCTTCTGCTGTTGCAAAACTTTGGCGGTCCAGGCATGAAGGTAATTGTAGTTTTGCAACAGCTGGATGGTCAAAGGTTCCCCACCCCTGGTCTAAGCTGTGTATACTGAACCTATAGTCACTATGTGATGACTCCTCCCACACACAGTAAGTTTATACGATTTACCGTTTTCTTTTTAAAAAACAGAGATCAAAGACACAAAAATTTCTGTTAGCAAAACTGAACATTAATGCTTCAACTTACAATTTATTTTCATAATCCTTCCAAGCTTTATCAAACGGTTTCTTTAAGTCCTGTGAATAAAAACAAAGTAGATCAATGTTCTATGCACTTTAAGGCTATGTTCACACAACGTATGTGTTGTAGAAATTTATACAGCACACACGTTGTATGTGAAAGCATAGGATCCCAGCCGGAGCGTATACACATAGGGAGAGATTTATCCAACATGGTGTAAAGTGAAACTGGCTCAGTTGCCCCTAGCAACCAATCAGATTCCACCTTTCATTCCTCACAGACTCTTTGGAAAATGAAAGGTGGAATCTGATTGGTTGCTAGGGGCGACTGAGCCAGTTTTACTTTACACCATGTTTGATAAATCTCCCTCAAAGTGTACACACCGGCCGGGATCACTAGCTGCGCCGCAAGAAACTGAAAACCCTGTCAGTACACACAATGTGCAGCAGGGAATTTGGATGCAGACGCGCACTGATGTGCCTGCATCCGAATTCAACAGCAGTAAAGATCATCCGGCCGAGACAATCTTTTCTGACACCGGCCGTTCCGTGACCAGACCGGATCACAGAACAACCGCGCTCTTACGCCATGTAAGAATGGCCTAAGGCTATGTTCACACACAGTATTTTGGTCAGTATTTTGCAACCAAAACCAGGAGTGGATTGGTAACACAGACAGGCTATGTTCTCACACTCTTGAAATGTAGTGGATGGCCGTCATTTAATAGCAAATAATTGGCGTTATTTTGAAACATCGTGTTATAAAATAACGGCCATCCACTACATTTCAACAGTGTGTGAATATAGCCTTTCTGTATTTTCAATCCACTCCTGGTTTTTGTTGCAAAATTCTGACCAAAATATTGAGCAAAAATACTGTGTGTGACCCCAGCCTAAGGCCATGTTTCCACACAGTATTTTTGCTCAGTATTTTGCACCCAAAACCAGAGGTGGATTGGAAACACAGAAAGGCTATGTTCACACACTGTTAAATTGTAGTGGATGGCCGTCATTTATCGGAAAATAACAGCCGTTGTTGTAAAGAAACGGTAATTATTTGCCGTTAAATGACGGCCATCCACTCAATTTTAACAGTGTGGGAACATAGTATTTCTGTGTTTCCAATCCATTCCTGGTTTTGGGTGCAAAATACTGAGCAAAAACCTCAGTCGCTTCTGGTCTAATCTAATTCTCATTTGTCCAATAAAGATTTTTTTTATTCGGATTATATGTGGGACGGGCAGACTTCATGTCTGTCTCGCTCTTTTTTTGTACTACTTATCTGCAATGTTCAGGTCTATGTACCTCATGACATGTTCCCACGTTCAGGATTTTTTGGAAGTATTAAAGCCAATGCGGGAATAAATTTTACAAGAAGTCTCAGGTCTTTCCAACGTTCTCCAAACCTGGATGCTCGGTATCTGACTCCAAGCATCTGCAGAAGTCAGATGCCGACCTAGAGAGTCTATGGCTGTATCCATGTTTTGCAGGACTCCCTTGGGCTGCATCCAACTTCTTCCGCCGTGGGGAGTCAAATACTGAGCATTTGGGTTAGGAGAATGTTGCTGAACTCAAACAGTTTGGCCTCTCCACTCCAATTGTCCTCCATTCATGAACTGTTTCTGGCTTTGGCTCCAAAACCTGAAAGTGGGAAATCATCCTGCCAGTCGCGGCATCTTGAAGCAAGCAGCTTTATTCTTAGGGGTCATTCACACGTTCCTTGCACAGTTCACAACTACACGCAATGTGCTACAGGACAGACTTCGCAACTCCCAGCTTCATCATTCATTATGATAATGCCAGGAGTTTAAATCTGTGCCAGTACATTAGCATGAACATTTAAAAGGAGAAGATCAGCGAAAATTTTTATTAAAGTATTGTATTGCCCCCCAAAAGTTATACAAATCACCAATATACCCTTATTATGGGAAATGCTTATAAAGTGCTTTTTTTCCCTGCACTAACTACTGCATCAAGGCTTCACTTCCTGGATAACATGGTGAGGTCACTTCCTGGATAACATGGTGAGGTCACCTCCTGGATAACATGGTGATGTCACCTCCTGGATAACATGGTGATGTCACCTCCTGGATAACATGGTGATGTCACCTCCTGGATAACATGGTGATGTCACCTCCTGGATAACATGGTGATGTCACCTCCTGGATAACATGGTGATGTCACTTCCTGGATAACATGGTGATGTCACTTCCTGGATAACATGGTGATGTCACTTCCTGGATAACATGGTGATGTCACTTCCTGGATAACATGGTGATGTCACTTCCTGGATAACATGGTGATGTCACTTCCTGGATAACATGGTGATGTCACTTCCTGGATAACATGGTGATGTCACAACCTGACTCCCAGAGCTGTGCAGGCTGTGGCTGCTGGAGAGGATGATGGCAAAGGGATGCTTAGTGTCCCTCCAGTGCCCTGTGTCCCTCAGTGTCCCCTGCCATCATCCTCTCCAGCAGCCACAGCCCGCACAGCTCTGGGAGTCGGGTTGTGACCTCACCATGTTATCCAGGAAGTGACCTCACCATGTTATCCAGGAAGTGACCTCACCATGTTATCCAGGAAGTGACCTCACCATGTTATCCAGGAAGTGAAGCCTTGATGCAAATAATAAAATTTTTCGCCAAACTTCTCCTTTAATGTATCTTGGCGCTCCCAGCATCAATATGAATGATCATAGGAATTCTGAAGCCCACTACGTAGCACACCCTCTGTAATTGCCGACCGTGCATGGAACGTGTGAACGGCCCCTTAATTAAGGAACGTGCAATTCTGTGTCCTCTCCGTTCTCAATTCGAGATACCGAGATAATAATAGCATAAATGTAGGCTACAATGTTTTACATCTCTACTCCAGGTATCTGGTGAGATGACTCAGTATTTAGCAGAACACACTCCGTATACCAGTTCATTGTATACGGCCATTGTCTCAGCCATTGGTTTCCTCATTCAGGTCCATAATTACCACCCAATAACGTGACTCACAGACGTTAGAAGACAAGAGGAACAATGGCGGCAGCGTCACTTCTCCGATACTCACCCCTTTCACCTCCTTCAGATCTCCTTTGACCAGCGAGTTTAGAAAGTAATTAATGTTGTGATTAAAACTCTGCAGCTGTGAGAGACAAATAGACAAATTAATGAGTGCCGGGCAAGTCAAGCGGATAATTCCTCACATAGATGGTAAGCCCTAGTCAGCAATCTCACAGTGAATATATTACACATCTAGATGCATCTGATATTCCATCTATTCATGTCACAGAATCATCCTCGTCGCAGCTTGTCTCCTGTGGCCGCAGACATTATCTCTTTATAAAGTGATGACTGGGAGATCCGGGGAGGACGGAAAGCCGAGGCAACAAACAGAATAATACATGATAATGTAACCTTTTAATACCAATCATTATGACACAAGTGTGTAATATGTGCGATCATAAGATGATGAATGTCCACTCAAAAAAAAAAAAAAATTATAGTTGGTAATCGGCATATAAAAATGAACCATACTTCCCTGCCCTGATCCCCCACTGTTGCTCCCAGTCACTGCTCGTCACCGCTGCTTCCTGGTTCCTGTGATTGGTTGACCCTAAAAGGAACTGCCTGTTGAGCCAATCACTGACAAGGGCGGGTCACCACTGCAGCCAAATGGCAGCTGTGAAGGATCAGGACATGTGAGTATGGCATTCTTTTGTATTTTTATGACACCATGTACCAATTGCAATAGATTTGCTGGTATTGGATAGCATTGTACAGAATTATCATACGGTCACCTGAGGTCATTAAGCTCAGGGTCTGGTTAGGACACTTGGCTATAAAAGAGTAAAAAAAAAAAAAAAAGTGCACATATAAAACTGAGATAAGGGCTTGTATACATCAAGTATGGGACAAACATATTGGATATACATTGTATTAACTAAAAAGGGTATGATAAAGGGGTATTTCAGTGAAACATTTTGATATGTTGCTGTCCATGGTGAGATGAACAATTTATTCCATACTTGTTATTGTCTATTCAGTCTCCTTTTACTAGTTCTGAGCTGCTGCTTTCTACTGAAAACACAAAAATCTGTGTGTGAGCCTCTCTGTCTCCCCCTCCTCCCCCCTCCCTTCTGAGAAGGCTGATGTAAACAAGTCCCTATCTGCAAAGTAGTAGCAACTCTGTAAAGCTAGGAGGGATAATAACAGTGAGTTCATCAGTGACTTGCTCTCAGATTAACCCTGACAGCATTACAAAGAAGTTAAAAAGTTGCAGATAGGGACTTGTTTACATCAGTCATCTATCTGCAAGATTGTGGCTTCTTTGTAATGCTGAGAGGGATATTCTGAGGTCAAGATGCTGATGAACTCACTGTGATTATCCCACCCAGCATTACAAAGTTGCCATCTCAGAAGGGGGAAAGGGGAGACAGAGAGAAAAGCTCACACACAGTTTTTTGTATCTTCAGCAGAAAGCAGCAGCTCAGAACTGGGGGAAGGAGACTGAATAGATAACAAGTATGGGAAGAATTGTTAGTCTCACCATGGGCAGCAACATATCAAAAGTTATGTTTGTGTGGAATAACTCTTGAGGCCAGATTCACGCATACTGGATCCGCAGTGGATTTCACGCTGCGAATTTGCAGAGAAATCCGCTGTGGATCCCTTGCCTGTTAGTTTCTATAAGAATCAATACTCACAGTCGCCCCCTTACTGCTCCGGATGGTGGGGGGTAATAGGGCAGCATTTACATTCTCACAGTGGGATGACAATCCCGCTGCGAGTATAGATTGTTATAGAAACTAACAGGCAAGGGATCCGCAGCAGATCCGCTACGTGTGAATCTGGCCTGAATGTAACCCTTTCCTTTCTGTGATACTGACGCAGTTCCTTTCTGCTCACACAGAACCTTGCACACCCAGTACATAAGTAACCCCTTCTCCCTCCACATGCTATCTAGTTTTCTAATGTGTAAATCAGCTCAGAATAATGGCCTATTCAGTCCAGTGCAGTATGTCATGGTATAGCAGAGGGGAGTGTGCGCTGTGCTGTGACAGCCCAGCTCTGGTCCTGCTTCCTGAAGAGGAGAGTAAGAGAAATAGCTGCATCATACCATGGGGCATAGGGGGCGCTCTATAAGACCAGTAAGCACTAGAATCACCTGTCACCACCAATGGTAATCTTTTTAAATCATCAATGTGATTAAAAATCTCTTGAATTGAAAGGTACACTTTAAAGGACAATTGTTAAACAAAAATCATGGCTCCCGTTTCACAAGCCTGTACCTGTGAGACTCTGTATGATCTGAATCGCCCTGTGCCGGTTATGTTTTCAGGGTTACATCATTGAGGATAGTGGTCATGCCCTATACTATCACCTCTATGGTAGTGAGTTATGGGGTATACATGCCCTATACTATCACCTCTATGGTAGTGAGTTATGGGGTATACATGGTGGCCTATACCATCAGCTCTATGGTAGTGAGTTATGGGGTATACATGGCGGCCTATACCATCAGCTCTATGGTAGTTAGTTATGGGGTATACATGGCCTATACTATCAGCTCTATGATAGTGAGTTATGGGGTATACATGGCGGTCTATACTATCAGCTCTATGGTAGTAAGTTATGGGGTATACATGGCGGCCTATACTATCAGCTCTATGGTAGTGAGTTATGGGGTATACATGGCGGTCTATACTATCAGCTCTATGGTAGTAAGTTATGGGGTATACATGGCGGCCTATACTATCAGCTCTATGGTAGTGAGTTATGGGGTATACATGCCCTATACTATCACCTCTATGGTAGTGAGTTATGGGGTATACATGGCGGCCTATACCATCAGCTCTATGGTAGTGAGTTATGGGGTATACATGGAGGCCTATACCATCAGCTCTATGGTAGTGAGTTATGGGGTATACATGGCGGCCTATACCATCAGCTCTATGGTAGTGAGTTATGGGGTATACATGGAGGCCTATACCATCAGCTCTATGGTAGTGAGTTATGGGGTATACATGGCGGCCTATACCATCAGCTCTATGGTAGTGAGTTATGGGGTATATATGGCGGCCTATACTATCAGCTCTATGGTTATGAGTTATGGAGTATACATAGCGGTCTATACCATCATCTCTATGGTTGTGAGTTATGGGGTATACATGCCCTATACTATCATCTCTATGGTTGTGAGTTATGGGGTATACATGGTGGCCTATACTATCAGCTCTATGGCTATGAGTTATTATGGGGTATACATGCCCTATACTATCACCTCTATGGTAATGAGCTATGGGGTATACATGCCCTATACTATCAGCTCTATGGGGTATACATGGCGGCCTATACTATCAGCTCTATGGCTATGAGTTATTATGGGGTATACATGCTCTATACTATCAGCTCTATGGGGTATACATGGCGGCCTATACTATCAGCTCTATGGTATATACATGCCCTTTGGATCCTGCAGTTTGTCCTCTGGATCACAGACAGACTCACTCGTAGCATGTAAATCTCCATTTACTTGGACTGGGTGTAATATGAGAGGTGGTAGTGGGAAAATAATAATGTCCGGTCAGAATGTGGAATGTTTTAATATTCTATTCTATTCTATGCATATTCTATCTTATTATGATGTCTTGTTTATTCTCCCTGAGACTCTGTCTCTATTCTATATTATATCTTATTATATTTGGACTCCCGCTGCCTTTTCTATTGTTCTTCTATTTCTTTTTTTGTACCATTCTGCATATAGGGAACCGCATTGCTTATGCTGCTTGGTTGATCTCTGTTTGTTTCTATTACGCTTCAATAAACTTGCTCTGTTTGACACAAAGTAGTCGTATGAGATATGCAAAAGAACAGAATAAAGCGTGATATGGGGCAAGCCTGAGTTATCAGCGGATGAATATAAATATATATATTATTTTTTTTTATTTTTTTTTTTAAAGAAACTAACAGCTGGTTAGAAGCATCAAACCTGAACCTGCTGATTTGTTTCTGTGCTGCATGTAGTTACATCCCTATGATGTAAAACTGCAAAACTACAATTCCCATCATGCCTGGACAGCCTTTGGCTGTCCAGGCATGATGGGAATTGTAGTTTTGCAACAGCTGGAGGGCCGAAGGTTACCAATTCCTGCATTAAAGGAAATTTAATGTCTCTAGGTTCAGCCAGTCATCCTCTCTATAGGGGTGACTGCAAAAAAAAGGAGAGATTAAAGGAGTACTCCAGCTATTTTATTCTTTAAATTCAGAAAGTTTTAAAGATTTGAAAATTACATCTATTTAAAAATCTCCAGTCTTCCAGTACTTATCAGCTGCTGTATGTCCTGCACAAAGTGGTGTATTGTTTCCAGTCTGACACAGTGCTCTCTGCTGCCACCTCTGTCCATGTTAGGAACTGTCCAGAGCAGCAGCAAATCCCCATAGAAAACCTCTCCTGCTGTGAACATTTCCTGACATGGACAGAGGTGGCAGCAGAGAGCACTGTGTCAGACTGGAAAGAATACACTACTTCCTGCAGGACATACAGCAGCTGGCAAGTAGCGGAAGACTTGTATTTACAAATCTGTATAACTTTCTGAAACCTATTGATTTAAAAAAAAAAAATGCTGGAGTACCCCTTTAAGAATGCCAAGTTTTGTTTTTTTTTTAAAGGTTTTTTTTTTCCCCCTTGTATAATTTTGTTTTTCTTTTATCACAGGCGGAGTTAATTAAAGGATAGCACTTAGTCTTCCAGTCATTTTTGCATTCATTCCTCAGTTAAAAGGAATATTAATTAATGTGAGTTGTGAGTGTGTAAAGAACAGTGCTGAGATCCATGAACAATGCTGTGGAGTATTCCAGAACAACATAACCATGGCTGATGTAATAGCACGCTGGGCCCCATGGGATTAAAATAACTTCACACAAGTGTAATCTGGCCATATTGCCGTTCCTGTATTGTGGCTGCGGGGCCCGGGCTGGAAACTGATGGCGACCTATGATGCAGTCGATTTCAGTCATTGCACCTGCAACCGAGCCTGGGATTGCAGCCATCACACGGACAAAGAAAGGTGATAATATTGCACAATTCCGCATACAAAAACTAAGGTCTTTTATTCACCAGAGTCACCAACCCAGACCTGTTGCTATCCTGTAATTAAAGGGGTACTCCGTTAAAAATTGTTTTCAAATTAAATGGTCTCAGAAGGCTATAAAGATTTGTAAATTACTTCTATTTAAAAATCTCCAGTCTTCCCATACTTATCAGCTGCTGTAGGTCCTGCAGAAGGTGGTGTATTCTTTCCCATCTGCACAGTGCTCTCTGCTGCCACCTCTGTCCATGTCAGCAACTGTCCAGAGCAGCAGCAAATCCCCATAGAAAACCTCTCCTGCTCTGGACAGTTCCAGACATGGACAGAGGTGGCAGCAGAGAGCACTGTGTCAGCTAAAGTAATTTACAAATCTGTATAAGTTTCTAATACCAGTTGATTTGAAGACTATTTTTTTAACCAGAGTACCGCTTAAAAAAAAAAAAAAAAAAAAAAAAAATATAATAATAATAATATATAAATAAATAATAATATTATTAATAATAATATATTTAATATATATATTTTTAAATAATAATATTTTATACGGTTATGTTATATTACATCACACAGATCTATGGATTTTTTGTAATAAGTTGAATTCCTGCTACAAGTAGCATTCTGCAGACATAAAAGCTGTATCGCCCTGCCACATATCAGCCGCCCGGTATTACATCAGTATATCGGTATTACATCAGTATATCGGTATTACAGAAGCAATGCTACATACCACATTTTTCATAGGCGTCAACAATTCCTTAGAAAGCTCAGCAAAAGCATTGAAGGCATTGCTCAGGGCTTCTTCTCCATTGTCCCGGCAGTTTAATGATAGCTTTTCCAGCGTGGCGATATAAACCTCTAGATGTGAGATATGTTCTGAAAGAAGAAGATATGAAATAATGTAATCCCTTCCTGTAACAGAACAATAATGCACAATAGGGACATGTACACGCTCAGCATTTACCCCACAGTAGACCCTCCGTGTACACATGGCTCGGCAGAGATCACAGTGCCTCTAGGACTCCATGTCCATCTATTGTGGATCTTTTCCCCCGTCACAATATGTATCCTTCTATGCAGAGCAGGGATTGGGAACCTTGAGCAATCCAGATGTTTGCAAAACTACGATTCCCATCATGCTAAAGCTTTGGCTGTCCAGGCATGATGGGAGTTGTAGTTTTGGAGGGCGGAAGGTTCCCCATCCCTGATGTAGAACGTGGGCATCTGCTGATCCATCACCACAATGACTCGACACCCATTGTTAGAAGAAATTGGAATAGGCAATAAACTGCTCAAATGTGACAGTCACTTCTCCCTACGAGGTACTTAGCCATTCCCATGGAAGTAATAGGCTGCTTCATCCCAGACTGTAACCATAGCCTGCGGAGGGGGAACCGCATTACTAAATCAGGTGACATTTGTAGCGGAGGACATTTAGTGGACTTGGAGTACCTGACCAACACTTATCACATTCCGCGCAGGGACCACTATGAAGAGTTACAGCCGAGACCCCGTTTCTACATTTCCGATAACTGAGAATCTGACTAAATCAGTTTATGAATCACAAATTGGGGGAGGTAAAGAGGGAGGCGAGGAGATCTCTAGAGCATCTGCTGCGGTAATGGAGGATAACCCAACACTGCACTTCATACGTAAATGGGAAACTGACTTGGGTAGAACACTCACATCAGAACAATAGTCTGCCACGTTTCAGTATGTTACTAAAACTTCTCACTGCATTGGCCGCCTAGAATCCTCCAGAAAATTAGTGTATAGCTGGTACAGGACAATGCTAAGTTATGTCATCTTGACATGTTAACGATTGTCATAGTGTATAATTTGAAAATAAATAAAACTTTAAAGTGTACCTGTTTAATTTTTAGTAATTTTAGAAATCAATAGTCCAGGCGATTTTAAGAAACTTTGTAATTGGGTTTATTAGCCGAAAAATGCATTTTTATCATGAAAAAGCAGTTTGAAGCTCTCCCCCCTGTCTTCATGGTTCTCTTATGGAGAGAGATGAGGCACCAAAACAGGACAACAAAGAGTTAATTTACAGCTACATCACTGGGCTATCTCCTCTGAAGTCAGCACTGACCTCTGAATAGAAGCTTTCACACAGCTCCTCATGTATAATCCTTTGTTCTCTGCTGCCGACTAATCTCCCTCCTTCCTCCTCCATAGAACAGACAGGGGCATGTCTGATGCAACAAGACAAGATTTCCTGATAATGAGCAGTGGATGAGAGAGAGGAGGGAGGGGGGGATCTAAAGAAAGGCTTTTTGAATGCAGATAATGGCATTTTTGCCTAATAAACCCAATTACAAAGTTTGTTAAAATCGCCTGGACTATTGATTTCTGCAAAAAAATAAATAAAATACGACAGTGACACTGAGTAAAAAAAACTAAATAAACAAAATTACTCAAATGTATTATTTTACATCACCACAATCGGCTACATAGGTTACATAAACCCTATATAGTAGATGTTCCTTCACACATCCTTACCTAACAAATGTTGGTTTGCATAAAACTGAGATAGATGGAAGGGACTATGATTAGAATATGAGACTACATAGGGTCCTATACAGTGCTAAGGACTAAGGTGAGGGTAAACCTTGCCTACATCTGGGATGACTAATTCTTCTATCAGGTCAGGACGTTTCTACAGCTGTGGGTTCATCTGCAGTGGAGCAAATGCTGCCCGAACCACCGTGGCCTCCATTTGCCAGCATTGATGGATCGATATCTCTCTATGCCCAAACTGGTAGAGATCTATCAAATCAAGGCTGTAGGGGCGAGGAGACCACCCTGATTACTTGTGGTTCGGGCAGCATGAAAGTGATGACCTATTCTGTTTATGACTCACTGACCCCATTATCTAACAGATCAGGCCCTGGGGAGACAAATCAAATCACTTGAACAGTAAATAGGAGTCAAAATGCATCGAAACGAAAGGTATTTTACCGTCTTCACCGGAGCGGAATCTAAGGAGGGTTATTTATAGGAGTCTTGTAATGTCACTGAGTTTATTCGCTCAAGGATGGCTATAACAATGTACCATCAGACATGGGGGGCTGGCCTGTTCAGTAGACATGAGTAAACTTGCTGAAAGGTCCAGGAGAAGTCCGTCAATTTAAAAAATTCACAGCCGGAAGAATAAACAGGCTGAGCGGGCTTTCCAATAACTGGGTTGTGACATTACAGCCAATGCAGATCCTGGAGCCTGGCAGCGGTCCTGAAGCGGCAAGCCAGCACGGCAAAGGCACAGGAAGAGGTGAGCAGTGATTGTTTACTACTGTGAATTTTTTTTTAAATTGATTTTTTCTATGAAGAGACTCTGTCAGTAGGGTTATGCTTTCCTATCTCAGGGAAGCATAAACTAGTGACAGAGAAGCTGAACAGAATGATGTATCACTTACATTGTTCTGTGCAGCTGATCTAGAGATCTCCTCTTGAATAACATGGACAATAAGCAGTCCTATCCATTACATGCGTGAGCCCAGTAGTCCTGGATATTCATGAGAAGCAGAAAACTCCGCCCACCAGCTGCTGATTGGCAGTTATCTATCCATGCTGTGTATAGGCAGTAAACCGTCAATCAGCAGCTGGAGGAGAGGGGAAGGGGTGAGGCAAGAATCCTATTCTCCTGCATATTAGGAGAACGGCTGAACAGAATGATGTAAGTAATACACAAATCTGTTTATGCTGCTTTTATTTAAAGCTGGAATAAACCTAGTGACAGATTCCCTTTAAGATTTACACAAACCCAGGCAATCGTCAGTGTAATGCCCCTGCCTGAAGGTGGACGCAGCCCAAGGACTGCCTGGAGAAGAGAGACACAGCCATAGGCCATACCCTGTATCCATGTTTTCCAGACAATCCTAGGGCTGCATCCACCTTCTCCAGGTTCTCTCTACTGTTGAGTAGTGCCTACAGAAACTACATACTGCATAATACTATATACATGACCACTTATATATAACTATATAATATGCACAGCACCAGCTCCTTTAGAGGCATACATACTGGTAAGCTAAAACCATCATCTTCAGGCATTAAAAATACACAAGCGTTCTAATCTGACACCAACTATTCAAAAAGTACAGAAGAAACACCAGCGAAGTCCCCTGATGCTTACAACAAGCCTCCCAACCAGATGGTGAGACGCATACGCATCTAACATAATGGAGTTCTCATGTTCATTGAGAAGGCTGATAAGTTTTTTGATTGATCTTCTTACTCCTCAGGTGTGACAACAGAGAAGTGTTACCACGGCTGCTTACTGCTCAGTAAATGTGCTGATAATTCTATATAGAAGATTTCCAGGCTATACTATTCTCAGGCAATCTCTTCCTGTCCCGCACGTCCTCGTTCTCCTACTAGATCCAGTTCACACAGGCCGATTATCAGCTGAGGGAGCATTTTTAGGAACACCTAGGGTGGTATTACACGGAACAATTATCGTTAGAAAAATTGTTATCGTTCGGATTTGAACAAATAATCGCTAAGTGTAATAGCAGACAACGATTATACGACCAACGAGAAATCGTTTCAGATCGTTTATGGTTTATTGTTGATCGTCAAAAAATCCTGACAACTGGTGTGAGTAAAAAGGCTAGCGATAACGGTCCTATAAGACAGGCCGACGAAGGCCCAATCAATAATGTAGATAAGCGCCGATCTGCCTATTACACGACTTTATAACCGTTGGCGATGTCCATGCAGCCCATGCTCTAAGGGTACTATTATACAAAGCGATTTTTCAACGATCAACCATTAACCATAAACGATCTGAAACTACCGCAAATCGTTTGCCCAATTACACGGAACGATGATTGTTACTTGCGATCATTCTTGTGGTTGTCTTGTCGTCGCTACTGTGTTTGCTGCTACTGTGAACGACCGAACGACGATTTGCTAAAGATCAACGATAAAAATAGGTCCAAATTCTATCAAACGACCAATGATTTCTCGTTGGTCGATTAATCGTTGTCTGTTATAACACTAAAAGATAATCATTCCAATCCAAAAGATAAACGATAATTGTCCCGTGTAATAGGGCCCTAAACTGTTCACACATCACCTCTCCGCCCCTGGTCTTCTCCCGCCCTCTGCTCACTTCCCAGCACCACCTGCTGCCGCTTCTCTGAGCTGACAGGCCACTAAGCCAATCACTGGCCACGACCGCTCTGAAGCTGCAGCTGCGGGAACGGGAAGCGAGCAGAGGGCAGGAGAAGACCATGGGCGGAGAGGCAATTTGTGAACTGTTAGCTGGTGGTCGCACATCGGCACATCAGCCGTTATTACACATAGCAAAGCGCGGTCGGTGATAATTTGCGCAATCGAACGATTAACAATTTAGAAGTAACAATGTGTTTTTTTATAACGGTCAGTGTTTAGATGGAACAACAAATCATTTGAAAAAATCGTTATTACGATCGTTTTAAGATCACTTAAGCCCATATCACACATAGGGTGAATCGTTGAAAGACTATTTAGATGAACCAATCTGCGAACGACCGACGACTATTTTAGAACATGTTGAAAGATCATGATGAACGATTTATCGCTCGTCGCTTGATTGTACACAGCATTTACACGAGCCGATTATCACTCAAATGTGATCGTTATCGCGAAAATTTTAACGATAACCGCTGTGTGTAAAGGGACCATAAGTGTTCAGGAGAACGAGCCAGAAGTTTGTGGTGAGATGCATTTCTCTCCACTTTCAACCTGGACGGCCCATAGATTTAAGGCCCCATTACAAAAAGTGATTATCTGCAGCTACAGCTGATAATAGTCTTGTGTAATAGAAGACAACGATCAGCCAACATGCACGATGTCAGCTGATCGTTAGCTTTCAACATGTTGAAAAATGAAAGATCCCGATGGCAGTGATCTGCTGCTGTTGCTCTGTTTAATAGGAGCGGGCTGCCGCTACCTTCTATTGGCTGCCTGGACGATCTAGCGATTACCTGGGCAGCACCTTGGATCCCTTACCTACTCCCTGCCGGCATGTGTAATAGCAAGCGCTGACCTGACAGGTTGTGAAGGCCCAGTAAAAAAAAAACAACAACTTCTGATCACCAAGATCAGCGCTTGTCATCAGAAGCCCAGAAGAAGAAGTACGGCAAGTGACCCCCAGCTCTATACTTTCCTATGGAGGTGCCGGAGAGAGCTGAATGCAGCCATCTTCCAGCTTCCTCAGCTGTTTCCAGCATCTCCATAGGAATGTATAGAGACGGGGGGCACGTGCCGTACCAGGGGCTCTATTTATGACACAGAAGGCAGGGGCCAATACGGAGATTGGAGGGGGGGTACAGAGACTGGACCCCCATGATCGCTTAAGTTTCCCCTATCCTGTGTATAGAGGAAAAGTTTTTCTGGACTATCTCTTTAAAGCTTCCCTTATGTATGCTGTCCATTTTGATATTACTAGTCACTCCACTGGCCTGTTTAGTTTAGTGCCCCAGTATATATATATATATATATATATATATATATATATATATATATATATATATATATATATACACACACACATACATACATACACACATACATATATACACATACATACATATATATATTATATGTATATACATATATATACACACACACACACTTGTCTGCAACAGTGCATGGTTGCCAATATTTACCGAGCCAACTGACATCACTTCCAGCATTTTGGTTTTTTTTTTGTTTTTTTTTTGCTGTTACTAAAGACCAAATGGCCTTAGTGACTGAGCTTGGGCTTCAGCTTTCCGGAAAGTGAGACACCTAGTGGCCGAATGTAGTAGCACTGTATTAAATATAGAAAACAGGCAAAACTATAAAAGATGTAGTATATCACCTCCCCTGCTGATGTAACATTATGTATTAGTCATGACCAGTATAAGCAGATTCCCTTCCATGTAATACAGCCAGGTGTGAGATTGGACTGAGCTGTATTCTGCGGCAGAACAAAGAACCCAAACACATGGCCAAGGTCAAAAAGAAGCTCGGTGAAGAGAATAACAAGAAGGTCTTAAACAGATGGTATGTCCTCCAGAGTCCTGAACTCAGCATCATCAAGACTATATGGGATTACCTACGGAGACAGACGCGTGTGAGACCTACAGAGACAGACGCGTGTGAGACAGTCTGCAGAAGAATTATAGGAAACAATTGAACTGTCAAAGCAAGACCGAAACCTCACAACAGCCTGAAACGGCAACAATTGGCTACTGATACGGAATTAAAGGGGGACTCTGGTAAAAAAAAAAATAGTTTTAAAAAAAATATGTCAGAAAGTTATACAAATTTGTAATTTACTTCTATTAAAAACCTCCAGTCTTCCAGTACTTATCAGCTGCTGTATGTCCTGCAGGAAGAGGTGTATTCTTTCTCTGCTGCCACCTCTGTCCATGTCAGGAACTGTCCAGAGCAGGAGAGGTTTTCTATGGGGATTTGCTGCTGCTCTGGACAGTTATTTTCTCTGTGTTCCCCTTTATTTATTGGTTAACCATAGTCCACAATATACATGAACAATTTCCATTGATTTACCCAACTATTAGAATGCCGTTCTAATTGGAAGACTGATGATTATGTAAATGAAGGCTAGTCGTTTTCGCAGACAATATCTAGATAAGGAAAATCATTTCGGATTGGGATTAATGCTTTGCATAGTGGCAGGGAAATAAGCTTATTAAGTGCAAAGATTGCTGAGCTGCTGCAATTTCCATTCTCTGAACTTTATAATTAACATACTTTCTATATACTTTATAAAACTTCGTGTCTGGGTAATAGTTCAGCAGGAATGTGTATATTATACAATGCAAATTGGGTTCTTGTCAGGAAACTTAGTAGGGAGATTTATCAAACATGGTGTAAAGTGAAACTGGCTCCGTTGCCCCTAGCAACCAATCAGATTCCACCTTTCATTCCTCACAGACTCTTTGGAAAATGAAAGGTGGAATCTGATTGGTTGCTAGGGGCAACAGAGCCAGTTTCACTTTACACCATGTTTGATAAATCTCCCCCTAGATGACAGGCCCGCAGCAGGGATGGGAAACCTGCGGCCCTCCAACGGTTGCAAAACTACAATTCCCATCATGCCTGGACAGCCAAAGCTTCGCTTTGGCTGTCCAGGCATGATGGGAATTGTAGTTTTGCAACTGCTGGACGGCCGCAGGTTCCCCATCCCTGTTCCACAGAAATGTATTATGATCTACCAAAAAAAACTCAGTACCATTGAAGTGAATGGAGCCTTATTACAAAACCCCACCCAAACTGGAGACAAGTGCAATGCTGTTTTTGGAAGAAGGCAGCCATGTTTTTCTAATCCTGAACCACCCCTTTAAAAGGGGTACTCCAGTGAAAATCTTTTTCTTTCAAATCAACTGGTTTCACAAAGTTATATACATCTGTAATTTTCTTCTATTTAAAAATCTCAAGTCTTCCAGTACTTATCAGCTGCTGTATGTCCTGCAGGAAGTGGTGTACTCTTTCCAGTCTGACACAGCGCTCTCTGCTGCCACCTCTGCCCGTGTCAGGAACTGTCCAGAGCAGCAGCAAATCCCCATAGAAAACCTCTCCTGCTCCTGCACGGACAGAGGTGGCAGCAGAGCACTGTGTCAGACTGGAAGACTGGAGATTTTTAAATAGAAGTAAATTACAAATATGTATAACTTTCTGACACCAGTTGATTTAAGAACAATTAGTTTTAACCAAATTACCCCTTTGAAGCGATTCTGTACCCACAATCTGACCCCCCCCCCCCCCCCCCCCCCCAAACCACTTGTGACGTCGGATAGCTGCTTTTAATCCAAGATCTGTCCTGGGGTCCGTTCGGCAGGTGATGCAGTTATTGTCGTAAAAAACAACTTTTAAACTGGCAGCCCTGTGCCCAATGGGCGTGGCCTAGGTTGTGTATGCATTAGGCTGGCACAACCTCTCTGTCCGTCCTTCCCCCCCCATCATCATTATGATAGATTGCCTCCTATGTCAGCCCGGCACATGGGCTGGATCGTTAAGACACCTGTGCAATGTTCAGCATGGAGAAAATGTTCCAGTGGCATTCCTAATAATGAAGAGGGTGGGGAGGAGGGACGGAGGGGTGTTGCAAAGTTAGGGCACAGATATTCTAAGCCCCGGCCGTAGGGCACGGAGTTGTACATTTAAAAGTCCGAAGGTACAAGTGGTTTGGGGGGGACAGATTGTGAGTACGGAGTCGCTTTAACCTGAGCCACTTTCCATAGTGTAAGGGGTAACCTGACTTACTAGAGAAGATCTGCACACACACACACACACACACACACACACACAGCCTAGATCTTGCATAGGCAATAAAGAGTCACTGTCGTGTTTTGTTTTTTACAGAAATCAATAGTCCAGGCGATTTTAACCCCTTAAGGACCGGGCCTGAAATGGCCTTAAGGACCGGAGCAAATTTTATGAATATGACCAGTGTCACTTTATTCATTAATAACTTCGGGATGCTTTTACCTATCCGGCTGATTCTGAGATTGTTTTCTCGTGACATATTGTACTTCGCATTTCTTGTAAATTGGAGTCGATACTTATAACGAATCTTTATGAAAAAAACCAAAATAGCGTGAAAAATTGTGAAAAAATGCATTTTTCCAACTTTAAAACTTTTCTGCTTATACAGAAAGTGGTTATACCACATAAATTATATATTAAATAGCATTAGCAACATGTCTACTTTATGTTGGCTGCATTTATTAAACTATATTTCATTTTCATTTGAGGGGACTGTGTGTTAGAAAGCCCAACGAAGCACCCCATTTCAGAAACTGCACCCCCTAAACTCTGCAAAAGCACATCCAGAAAGTTTTTTAACCCTTTAGGGGAGTCACAGAAATAAAAGCTAATAGTGTAAGAAATTTGAAAATTTTAATTTTCTGTGCAGAGATTTTATTGTAATCCAATATTTTTCATAATTATAAACCTATTACCAGAGAAATGCACCCCAATATTGATTGCCCCGTTTCTGCAGTTTATAGAAATACCCCATATGTGGCCCTATTGCGCTATTTGACACAACCACAAGCCTCAGATATAAGTGAGCGCCTAGTGCATTTCAATGGCTTCGTTATATTTGGTCATTTTTGACCGTACCACTTCAGGTTGGCAGAGGCTCTGGGGTGCCAAAACCTAAAAAACACCCCTAAAGGGACACTATTTAGAAAACTACACCCCTCAAGGAATGTAACAAGGGGTGCGGTGAGCATTTGGACCCCACAGGTGCTTCACAGATTTTCCGAACAATGTGGTGTAAAAAAGACTAAAGTATTTTTTCCACTAAAAAGTTGTTCTAGCCTTCAATTTTTCATTTTCACAAAGGGATAAAAGGAAAAAAAAAAAAACACAAAATGTGTAGCGCAGTTTCTCCCGAGTACAGAAATACCCCACATGTGGCGATAAAGTGCCAAGGGGGCGCAGGACGAGCCTCCAAAGGGAAGGAGCGCCAATTGGCTTTTGGAAGCTGGATTTTACTGGAATGGATTTCAAGGGCCATGTCGCATTTACAGAGCCCTCGTGCTGCCAAGACACTGGAAACCCCCCACAAGTGACCCCATTCTGGAAACTACACCCCTCAAGGAATCTAACAAGGGGGGCAGTGAGCATATGGACCCCACTGGTGACGGGCACAAATGTGGAAAAATGTGACGTGAAAGTGAAAATTTTCATTTTTTTACTTTCACGACACAAATGTGCCAGTCATCAAGGGGTCCATATCCTCACTGCACCCCTTGTTAGATTCCTTGAGGGGTGCAGTTTCCAGAATGGGGTCACTTGTGGGGGGTTTCCAGTGTTTTGGCAGCACGAGTGCTCTGTAAATGCGACATGGCGTTCATCATCCATTCTAGCCAAATCCAACCTCTAAAATCCAAATGGCGCTCCTTCCCTTCGGAGGCTTGCCCTGCACCCACATGGCGCTTTATGTCCACATGTGGGGTATTAACGGACTCGGGGGAAATTGCTCTACACATTTTATGTTTTTTTTTCTCTTTTAACCCCTTGTGAAAATGATAAATTCAAGGTTAAACCAACATTATAGTGTAAAAAATTTAATATTTCATTTTCACGTCACATTGTTCCACATTTGTGCCCGTCACCAGTGGGGTCCATATGCTGACTACACCCCTTGTTACATTCCTTGAGGGGTGTAGTTTCCATAATAGGGTCACTTGTGGGGGGTTTCAACTGTCTTGGCAACACAGGGGCCTTTTGAATGCAACATGGCCCCTCGAAATCCATTCCATCCAAATCCAGCCCGGCTCATTTTCACGTCCCAAATGTGGCCGTCACTAGGGGGCCATATACCCGCTGCCCCCCTTGTTAGATTCCTTATGGGGTGAAGTTTCCAGAATGGGGTCACTTGTGGGGGGTTTCTAATTTATTTGGGGGTATTAGGCCAATTATTGGTTTATAAGGTTGAAAATGACAGGTGTCCATCAAATTCAACCTGTGTTGATCCAGAGGAAGGCAAAAAACCCTTGTAAGGCAGACGACAGTAGCCTCATCACAGGGGAAAAATTCCTTCCCGACTCCATATTGGCGATCAGAATAATCCCTGGATCAACGTGACCCCTAAAATAGGAATAAGGGACAGAATTTAGATAATGTAGAACCCCAATGACGTGTAGTGCGCCTTGGAGCGATCCAGTATGCAGAGGCCGGGGCGATCAGGACAGGCGTCACACTGGTAAATGGTGTCCTTCCTGATCCCCCTGTTACGCCACACTCTGCACTTCTTCTGGGGTCTCCTGTTTTCCAGTGTGGGGGACGTCACCTGGAAAATGTTGTCCTGGTGCAATACGGGGTCCTTCATATCCAGAAGCGCTGGGTCCCCTCCATGGCTGCTAAATATTAGGGCTCTATTACTACTTCTGATAGCTACAGTAGTTCGGGCAGCGAGGGACCGGAAGAGGGGGCGCTGGTATAAAAGTTATCCCCGTACAGGTGGTGACCTTTATCCAGCAATGGGAAGATCAGTTCCCGAACGATAGGGATTGGTATATGGGGTATGTAGTGGTGTAGTGTAAAACTTTATTCAATGTAGTGTAGTGTAGTGTGGTGTAATGTAGTGTTTTTTTACGTGTTCTTTACAGTAAGTATAAAAAAAAAACCTACGCCAAAAATGGTGTTGCTGAGAAATGCTGCACTTATGTGCGGCACTTATCAGCAGACCGTGGCAGTAGGATATAGAAAAAAAACACCCTACGCCAAAAAGGAGGAGTTGCTGATTAGCAGCGCACTTTCGTGCGATGCTAATCAACACTCAGCGGCGATAGGGTGCGGAAAATAGAAAAAAAAAAAATTGGAAAAAAAAAATAAATATTTTTACTACATTCTGAACATCCCTATAGTGGCTGATACGTGTATTACACTTATCAGCCGCTAGGGGGCAGCAGAGCGCAAGATCCGAAAAAAGACGACGCTGGAGCCGGAAAAATACGAAAAAAGACGACGCTGGAGCCGAAACAAGCCGATCGGGACATCACGGAAGAAGCCGAAGACCCGACAAGAAGAAGAGGACGCCGGGAACCCGGAAGACGCCGATCAGGACCCCGGGACAGGTGAGTAATGTACAAATACCTGCTCTGGACCCCTCAGCTACCTAGCTGAGGGGTACGGAGCAGGTATTTATTACTTGTGGGGACTGTGATCGCCGTGAACGGCCGGCCGGCAACGGCTGGCCGTTCACGGCGATCGGGACGGTGGTACCGTGACCACCATTACTTTTTACAGTAATGGCGGTCGGTGCCGTCCTCAGACAGCACCGACCGCCATTTTCTTCCGGGTCATCGGGCCACCGATGGCCTGGAAAGGTTCCGATCGCCGCTATGGGCTGATCAGCCAATAGCGGCGATCGTCGGCATGGGGGGGGTTAACAACCCTCCATGCCGACAGGGAGAGATGGCCTGCTATGTATTATAGCAGGGTATCTCCCCCGATCGGGACCCGGCCGGCCGCGGCGCCCTCTTAAAGGACCCGCGTACCGTTACATCATGGGTCCTTAAGTGACAGTGATCCATGACGTACCGGTACGACATGGGTCCTAAAGAGGTTAAGAAACTTTGTAATTGGGTTTATAAGGCAAATATGCCATTATTTGCATTCAAAAAGACTTTCCCCAGGTCCCCCCTCTCCTCCTCTCATCCACTGCTCATTATCAGGAAATCTCGACTCTTTTACATCAGTTGGGCCCTGTGTAATCTATGGAGAGGGGAGGGGGGAGGAGGGAGATTAGTCGCCAGCAAAGAACAAAGGATTACACAGTGGGACCTGTGTGAAAGCCAGTATTCAGAGGTCAGAGAGGTCAGTGCTGACTTCAGAGCAGATAGCCTGGTGATGTAGCTGTAAATTAACTCTTTGTTGTCCTGTTTTAGTGCCTCATCTCCCTCCACCCCTCCCCTCTCCATAGAAAATCATGAAGACAGGGGGGAGAGCTTCAAACTGCTTTTTCATGATAAAAATGCATTTTTCGGCTAATAAACCAAATTACAAAGTTTCTTAAAATCGCCTGTACTATTGATTTCTGCAGAAAAAAATTAAACGACAGTGACACTTTAAGTTCTGCAGAGCAACTATTCAAGTTTCAGAACTTCTGAAAAGTTATTAGCAAGAAGCTTAAGAAGCTGGAAGTTGCTTCAGACCTTACATGCACTCACATCTGCGACCAGGCAATGCTCCAACTATTGCTCAGCAGTTATAATTCCCTGAGAACATGCAGAACATTACAGCAGTCACTTTAGGTATCAAATCCATTCTACTTAATAGGACTTAGTATAGGCAATGCCGCTGACTGCAGCACCATCTCTAATGCAGGTATAGAAGCAATGCTGACAAGGTGGCGGGCATGCAGGATGCCCTGTCCAAGGTGCTGAAGCCATTACAAGCCGGGGACGCCAGCGTGTAGGTGGTTGTTGTTTGGAGGGTTTTTTTTTTTTTTTTTTTTTTAAGTAAGTTAATAAAAGAGATGCAGATGGCACTCGCTCATGAGAGTCTGAAACATAATGATCTGGCATCTGTTCTGCAGCCCCAGTGGCAGATGTTACTGTTCTGTTGAATTGCTACTGAAGTATATAAATACGGGTGCTCATAATATGCGGCGTATATGAGAGATAGACAGACAGCTATTGGGGCTCAGGTGGGTATATTATATCATGTACAGGTGCAGTCTACACAGAATTGGAATAGATTGTTTTTATGTTATGTATGGAGATCAGAGGAGAGACATCATTAAAGGGTATTTAGAGTTGTTGTTTTTTTTAAACATATGCTCAGCCTGGAGAAAAAAAAACTTAAAGGGGTACTCCAGCGAAACAATTTAGCAAATCAACTGGTGGCACAGATTTGTAATTTACTTCTATATATATATATAAAAAAAAATCTACAGCCTTCCAGTACTTATCAGCTGATTTATGTTCTGCAGGAAGTGGTGTATTCTTTCCAGGCTGATACAATGTTCTCTGCTGCCACCTCTGTCCGTGTCAGGAACTGTCCAGAGCAGTAGCAAATCCCCATAGGAAACCTCTCCTGTGTCAGCCTGGAGAGAATATATACCACTGCCTGGCACTTTCTGATGCCAGTTAATAAAAAAAAATCATTGGAATACCCCTTTAAATTGCTGTTGTTTTCCAGGAGCTATTCCCAATACACCAGGGGTAGGGAACCTTCAGCCCTCCAACTGTTGCAAAATTACAACTCCCATCATGCCTGGACAGCTGAACCTTTAGCATTACAAAGTGCTTCTTGTTCTCTATAATGTTCCCTCAAGTTACAATAGCTGAATGGCAGAGCTGCCTTGAAATGCCACGTTTCAAGCCGCAGCTCAGACCAGGAAGCGGCAGCCGGACGGGAGAACGGGTGGCACGATCCGGGACCCGGCGCTGGAACCGGGGAGGTAAGTGACAGGCGGCGTCTATATCCACCGCCTACCCGGCCATACACTAAAAATAACACCAGCCCGAAGTCCCCCTTTAATCTCAGAGTAGATGAAATCTCTACTGCTTAGGAATTGGGTTTATTAATATATGAATTTTCAGACCTCAACTTAAAGTGTTTTAAAGGGAATTGTTCAAATATACATGGACCATAAATCCCGAAGGTACAGCAGCTTCTTATCCATCTTTTTAATCCCACAAATCTGAAAGGACTGCTAAACATATATAGAAAACCTGCCAACAGTGTAGACAATATTCACACCTTGAAAAGGCATTTACAAATCTCTTAGGACCAGAACACATTTATATGAGGATCCATTGTAAAATTTAAGTGCAAATTGATTTTTTCTTTACATGTATTTCACAGAGACCAGAGTAATGTGAGGATCACTATTAACCATCGCCTGCCTTCATGTACATCAGCAATCCGGTAAGAGCGCTATACAGGCAATGTGCCCACTCTGTGGAGTGACATCTCGCAGACCCTTGCTACCTCGGACAGTGACAGAAAGCGTCTTGGATATCACTTTCTGATTATTGGGATGTTCATCTTATAATACTCCCACCAACCAGAAGAATAAAGGGGCTAAACCAGTGCTGCGGCCCCTTCAAACTCTTTCCTTGTCCTGCAACATTCACGGCCACTCGCTACGCATGGAACTACATCACCACGCCATTCAAGTCAATCAGGGAAAGTAGGTTGGTGGATCACAAGAAATACGTGTAACATACTCTACATGTTCAAAACAGTATATGGTGGCACTGTCCAAAAATCCTCTCTTTGCAGAGAATATTTACATATTTACCCTCCATTTCTGGATTCCATAAATTTTACTATGAATTTAACTATGAATTTGTTAAGAATTTAAAATATGTTTAAAAATTTACAAGATCTATCTTTATTCATTCACAAACAGGACAAAAATATACAAACTTAAAAACAAGTTGGATGCAGAAGAATACCCTGCAAGAAGAGAGGAAGTGGTTGCCATATTATCATGCAATGTCCAGTAGCACAATGGATATTGCATGCCGACATGGTTTCGCATTTGAGATGATTGGGATACCGCATACACCCCCACTCATCTTTGAATTGTACCTTGTAAGATGACAATGCCCTAGGAGTAAAGGAAAAGTCCAGCACCAGTGTAGCGGATAAAATTATTAACGTCCTTCTTTATTTTCAAAACTTCACATAACAGGAAACAAAAATGCGATTGTTAACAATCGCATGTTTGTTTCCTGTTATGTGAAGTTTTGAAAATAAAGAAGGACGTTAATAATTTTATCCGCTACACTGGTGCTGGACTTTTCCTTTGCATTTACTGCCCTGGCTTCGGGCTTTGCCGCGCACCGTGAGTGGACAAAGCAGGTGAGCTGACCTCAATCAGCATTTGTAATGCCCTAGGAGTAGAGAGCTGGGGAATGAGGATAGACAGCATCTTTCCAGCTCCCTGGACCCTTTTAATGGGCTGAATGTAGTCAGCTAGTAGCTATCTTTTCTAAAGTGCAGCAAACGACGCTTTAGCATTCAAATGCAAAAACGTATATATGTTTGACTATGTTCGAGCTATTAAAATTCATGGGCCTATGTTTGGGTATGTGGTATCCCATTTTAACAGGATTATACAAACTCTGCAATGGGGGGAAGGGGGCACCACGAGAAGATAAACCCCCATCATTTTTGGCTCTATTCCCTATATTTAGGTCTAATGAGGATGATTTAAAGCAATTCTCAGCCTGTTCCTAGACTGCAGAAAGTCTTCCCTGACTGACATCTCTCTAATAATTACACTGACACAGTACCGGCATCTGCACAGTCAGTAAAGGCAACAAGCTGCTGGCTCTCCAATGACCTAAAAAAAACCAAAAAAGCCTCCTCTCCAGCACAGTGCACTGCTGGGCATGCTGTATGCTATCATTTCTATCCATCACATCATCTAACTCTCCCTGCCCCCGTGCAGGCACAGCAAGCAGTGAGAGAAATGGGCACAGCAGGGCACAACGGCAAGCTCCAGAGTGTAAGCCTTGTCTGACAAGATATGAAAGGACATCAGCAATAACATATCTCACACACCACCTGCCAATGAATGGGAAGAGACAGGATATTGTATTCCTCCATAACAAAGCACGGCTATGTTTGCGAGAAGGCCAGATAAGTGAAGCTCTCAGTTCATGATCAATGTCATATACAACTGGAAGGAAATAATAAAAATCCTCGCTCTCGCATTCTTTGTATCCAGAAATCCCCATCACCCACTATATAAAAGCTGCTGTATTAGCTATAAAGTACAATATATAAGCCCATAGCGCCCAAGTCACTCAGTAACAATGATTATCCTCATACAAAGACTAGCTAAATCTGGACTATTGTTACATATCGCAAAGAAACCACCATTAAAGGGGGACTCCGGTGAAATGTGTTTTTTTTTCTCTTCAAAATCAAATGGTGTCGGAAAATTATATAGATTTGTAATTGACTTTTATTTGAAAGTCTCCAGTCTTCGAGTACTTATCAGCTGCTGTATACCTTGCAGGAAGTGGTGTATTCTTTCCAGTGTGACACAGTGCTCTCTGCTGCCACCTCTGTCCATGTCAGGAACTGTCCAGGAAATCCCCGTGGAAAACCTCTCCTGCTCTGGACAGTTCCTGGCATGGACAGAGGTGGCAGCAGAGAGCACTGTGTCACAATGGAAAGAATAAATCACTTCCTGCAGGGCATACAGCAGCTGATAAGTACTGGAAGACCGGAGATTTTTAAATAGAAGTAAATTACAAATCTATATAACTTTCTGACTCAAGCTGCTCCAGTTACGCTCATTTCTGCATACTAACAATCTAATAATATAGATACCCCATAGTTCAACATCCAAATGGTATCCCTGGATTAACAGGATTAATCAGAAAGTCATACATTGAGCATATATCATGTGAAAATATTATTTAGTATTTCGAGCCCACCTTCGCCGGCACTGTTCTTAGCTTTGGCGGCTTTCTTCATCTTGTTGAGAACTGTCCGGTCATTGTCCAATGCCTACAAAAAAAAAATAAAAAAAATTACACCAGGTTACGATTATGAGCTACTTGATATATCACTGATCTACAAGATAAAGTGGTGGTCAACTCAAAACACTAGTGAGTGTGAGCGGATCTGACGAACTGTACAGGTTCTGAAACATTCTCTGCACCTGAACACTCAGCATTTGACTCCGGGATCTGGAGAAGTTGATTGCCGCCCTAGGGCTGCCAAGAAAACATGGATACTGCCATAGGCTCACAGTATTCAGCCCACAAACTGTCCAGAGCAGGAGAGGTTTTCTATGAGGATTTGCTGCTGCTCTGGACAGTTCCTGACATGGACAGAGGTGGCAGCAGAGAGCACTGTGTCAGACTGGAAAGAATACAGCACTTCCTGCAGGACATACAGCAGCTGATAAGTACTGGAAGAGTGGAGATTTTAAATAGAAGTAAATTTTAAAAAAAAATTTTAAAGTTGATTTGAAACCAGTTTTTTTAATATATCCATAAATTTATGCAACTGGAATACACCGTGTAGGGGAGGTTCCAGATCAGGGATGGGGAACCTTCGGCCCTCCAGCTGTTGCAAAACTACAATTTCCATCATTCCTGGACAGCCAAAGCTTTAGCACTAGGGGCATGATGGGAACTGTGGCTGATGATTCCCAATCTCTGATATAGATGTTGTTAGGACACCAGCTGCAGAACAGGGACATGTGCCAAGTATTCCAGTACTTATCAACTGCTGTATGCCCTGCAGGAAGTGGTGTATTCTTTCCACTCTGACACAGTGCTCTCTGCTGCCACCTCAGGAACTGTTCAGAGCAGGAGAGGTTTTCTTTTTTTTCTTTTCTTTTTTGTTGTTTCTGCTACCTACAGTTAATAGGGTTTTGCTATGAGGATTTGCTACTGCTCTGGACAGTTCCTGACATGGACAGAGGTGGCAGCAGAGAGCATTGTGTCAGACTGGAAAGAATACACCACTTTCTTCAGCTGATAAGTACGGGAAGACTGGAGATTTTTAAATAGAAGTAAATGACAAATCTATATAACTTTCTGACACCAGCTGATATAAAAACTATTTTTCCCCTCTAGGGTACCCCTTCAAAACAAAATGAGGTCACTTCTTCTATGCCCTCCAATATTCATCCACCAGATAACACCAGGGGAGTAAATAATGGACAGCCGGATTTTATTATACCTTATCCCTAGAGATGTGGAAGCCGCTTACGACCACTCTCCATTAAAAATCTATTTGTCAGAGGGAATTGGGAGAGAGAGTTGTCGGCCGAGACAGCGTGCTACCAGCGGCTATGTAACATGTAGGGAAAGCTTCAGACAAACAATGGAAGCTATAGCCTGTTAGACGTCTAATGTCAGTCAGCCTGGTCTGCAGTCCCATGTGCATTAAGCTTTTGTAGTAATAAACAGGATGATGGGTAATCCGCGTCTCTAAAGCCAGAATGACCTTTTACAATAGGTTATTTCACACACACTATATATATATATATATATATATATATATATATATATATATATATATATATATATATATATATATATATATACACAGAATAGATCCTTATATAGCGCCCACTGCAGGGTGTTAATGGGCCCAGGTCTCAAGGCACAGAAATGTGAAAATTCTCAACACTTCCTGTTGTGCCCACTGGGAGCCTGGCAGCAGAACAGTATATCTGGGGGGATGGGCACACCAAGCAGACTGGGTAAATATCAGCGTTGATGCAATTAAAGTCATCCTTTTGGGAGTCCCAATCCAATAAGTGGCCCGCTCTGGATTCCTGTGCCTGAGTCACTGCAGAAGCACCAGACAGAATTCACATTAACCTATCCATTGCTGATAGCCGCTCTGTAATGGGCACAAGCTGGAAAAATCCCTCAATGTGTTCACATTCATATAAAAGTATTAGTTTATAACTCCGAATTAGAATCGCTATCTTACTGATGAAATCACAGGGCCATCATTCCTTCCAAATAATAATTTATCAGCAACTTGTTCCAGTCCTATGGGCTCCAGGAAAACTTAGCTGTGGGCTATACCAGTGGGGTAGCTACCATGGAGGCAGACCATGCGACTGCTATGGGGCCCCCAACAGCAAAACATGTGGTCTGTCTCCCTGATACTAGCGGGTGGCACCTCAAAAAGAAAGTGGCTCCCCACAACAGTGACAGGATCAGACACTGCCATTAGTGGCGGCCTGCACCTCCCACCCTCCCGTCATTACCCTTCCAGACAGAAACGGGAGCAGGCACTGCTCACTGGTGCCATCCGCCACCTGTACCTCCTGTTGGCAACCCAACATCCCTCACCTGCACCGCACTACTCCAGCCCCCTACTTCACCCAACAGAGACGCTGCCTGGCACCATCACCTTTCAGGTCATGAGAGAATATGCATGGGTGGGGGGACCTTGTATAGGATTCATGGGGCCCCTTACAATTTCTTGCTATGGGGCCTCATAAATCCTAGCTACGCCCCTGGGCTATACAGATATGTTTTCACCCCCCAAACCACCCCACATACAGCAATACAGCTACCAAATATTACCACTATACAAGGGACACATTATTACCATATACTTACAATATTACCACTATACAAGGGAGAAATAAAACCCATCACATCATGACA
This sequence comes from Dendropsophus ebraccatus, assembly GCF_027789765.1. Lineage (NCBI taxonomy): Eukaryota > Metazoa > Chordata > Amphibia > Anura > Hylidae > Dendropsophus > Dendropsophus ebraccatus. Next base: position 12,493,922 of record NC_091467.1, read on the forward strand.
TATCGAGGCTAACAAGACCACCACATAGGGATTAAATAGTAATATGTTATTGTTGTATAAATAACAAATAAAAAAGACCAATATTGCCAATTAAACACAAAAATCAACCCCCCCAATACAGTTACCATAGTGGTAAATACTTGCTCTACACAGGCATTGCAGACTATATAACTGAGCACAGTGCAGGTAAATCCAGTGACTCACAGGTAATGTCGTCTCTCAATTTGGCTCAGACCACTATGGATTTCTTCCAGCCATGACTCGTGTACTCAGAATTTGACAGACATCTTTCACTCCCTCACTCCAGAACTCTCTCCTCCTTTTCCCCATCTGTGTACAAACCTGACGCCCATAAAGACCTAGTGCAAGCATAAGGAACTTTTGGCTCTCCAGCTATTGCAAAACTACAATGCCCATTATGCCCGGACAGCCAAAGCTGGAGGGCCTTGATGATAATAATGCCTCCCTTGGTGTAACAGTAAAAGTAGTCCCCACACCATAATAGTGCCCTTATTGGTTACAGTTATGGTGCCTCAGATACTCTTTTGTATCCTAACATAACAGCACTATGTACAGAAACAACGTTAGTCCTTTGTGCACTCACATAGTGATCACGGTAATGTCTTTAAGTGGGTGACACTCCCACTCCACATCCACAGATATAGCTCAAACATGGCTCGCATGGGGATCTATCCCTTTCACTTGAGACCCAGTTGCAATAACCCCCCTTGTTACATGCAACTGCCCGACAAAGCCTTTAAATTATATTAAATAGTGAATGTTCCATCAGGTACAATTGCTTTCAGTGTTGCACATGAATAGAATGGCACTGGTGCGCTGAGGATGAAGGTTTCTTACATTCATCCTTGGCACGGCTTCAATGCTATTTCCAGTTTCACCCCTATGCTAATGAGTCATTTTAGTGCACTGGGGGCGAAGATGTCACCCCAGTGCACTAGTCCACCCCTGGCTACTAAACAGGAGATGGACTGCCTGGGGGGAGAGGTGGTGCACTGGGGTAACAGTCTTGCCCCCTGTGCCCTAAAAGGATTCACTAGCCAAGGTTAAACTAGAAATAGCACTAGAAACAGTGCTGAGGATCAAGGTAAGAAAATTACCTTCATCCTCAGCGCCCTATAGGGACATGTCAGCGGGTTAGATAGTTCTCTCGCTTTAATAAATTAGGGAACTGCATAACCACCAATCCCTTCAGACCGTGTAAGATGTGTCAACGCGAGGAGGAAGTGAAGGTCTTTATGAAGACAATTCCTGCTGCAGACAATGGTCGTCCCTGAAGTCTTCATCAGGGAGGAGCCCGCACTGCAGAGTCATCGAGGACATAGTGATACATCTGCACCCACGGTATCAGACATAGGAACGGCCCATAATACAGGGGAGAAGCAACAATCATATTACAAGTACAGTATGAAATACTTCCTGCAGCGAGAAGCTAGTGTCATGGCACAGATTTATTATGGAAGGATCCCGCACAGAGCCCTTACACTGATACAGTCCTATTATGGAAGGATCCCGCACAGAGCCCTTACACTGATACAGATCTACTATAGAAGGATCCTGCACAGGACTCTTACACTGATACAGATCTACTATAGAAGGATCCTGCACAGGACTCTTACACTGATACAGTCCTATTATGGAAGAACCCCGCACAGGGCCCTTACACTGATACAGTTCTATTATACAGGGATCCCGCACAGGGCCCTTACACTGATACAGTTCTATTATGGAAGAATCCCGCACAGGGCCCTTACATGGATACAGTTCTATTATGGAAGAATCACGCACAGGGCCCTTACACTGATACAGTTCTATTATGGAAGAATCCCGCACAGGGCCCTTACATGGATACAGTTCTATTATGGAAGGATCCCGCACATAGCCCTTACATGGATACAGTTCTATTATGGAAGGATCCCGCACAGAGCCCTTACACTAATACAGTTCTATTATGGAAGGATCCCGCACAGGGCCCTTACACTAATACAGTTCTATTATAGAGGGATCCCGCACAGGGCCCTTACACTAATACACTGATGGTGCGTGGAGGGACAATTATCAGTGTGGCTTAATACAGGTTCAATTATTTTATAGATCATAGATGAGCTGGAAGGATCAGGAGCGTCGTCCTATTATCTTATTATATATTATTATTATATATTATATTATATTATATTATCTGGGATATGATATATAATGCAGGATCACCCGAAATGCCTGGTATCCAAATGGTTTACTGCAGGAAATATCTGTAGATATCAGCATAGTCTGAATAAAAGGATATAGCTATAAATAAGCTTATTCCTGCTGTGTAAGGATATGGGCTCATACAAACAGACAGATTACATTGTTTCTTGGCGAGGAATAGCATTTAAAGGGGAACTTGCTGATAGTTCCCTATTGCACAGAAGACACAGAGGAGGATAAGTCTCTTACAATTACATATGTCTCTTATAATTAAAAGGGGTGAATTTTAGAACTTCCACTACTTATCAGCTGCTGTATGTCCTGCAGGAAGTGGTGTGTTCTCTCCAGTCTGACACAGTGTTCTCTGCTGCCACCTCTGTCCATGTCAGGAACTGTCCAGAGCAGCAGCAAATCCCCATAGAAAACCTCTCCTGCTCTGGACAGTTCCTGACATGGACAGAGGTGGCAGCAGAGAGCACTGTGTCAGACTGGAAAGAATACACCACTTCCTGCCGCACATACAGCAGCTGATAAGTACTGGAAGACCTGAAAAAGATTTTTAGTTTTTTTGCTGGACTACCCCTTTAATATGTGATCTTAGAAAGTATAGCTTCACCTAATGCAGCAGAGTGACTATTTATCACAGTGCAGGATCAACTATATCGCTAGGTTAACCTAAGCACTTGTCACTGCACTGTCCCATCAACAGCTATAGCAGGGATGGGGAACCTTCAGCCCTCCAGCTGTTGCAAATGACAATTCAATTCCCATCATGCTTTAGCCGTCCTGGCATGATGGGAATTGTAGTTTTGCAACAGCTGGAAGGCCGCAGGTTCCCCATCTCTGGTCTATAGCCTTCCCTACACTCTATTCTAGTTACAATATACAGAACATTTTCCTACTATTATATAGAAAAATTTTCTATGTCAGTAAGTCTGATAATGAGTAAGGAAAGGTTCACATGACACTTGTGGCCTCTTTGGCAGAGACATTGGCAAAATGTAAAAATAGGAAGCCGATGTACCTGTGCCCGGAGAACCACCGCCCTCATTAGTTTCAAAGGCTCCAATGTAGATGGCTCAGGTCATTTCCTACATGCATGCAAAGTTTTGACTGAAAAGCATCTATTTCAAGACTTTTGAGTTTAAAGGGGAACTCCGGTGAAAAATGTTTTCGTTCAGATCAACTGGTTTTAGAAAGTTCTATAGATTTGTAATTTTTTTTTTTTATTTAAAAATCTCCAGTCTTCCAGTACTTATCAGCTGCTGTATGTCCTGCAGGAAGTAGTGTATTCTCTCCAGTCTGACACAGTGCTCTCTGCTGCCACCTCTGTCCATGTCAGGAACTGTGCAGAGCAGGAGAGGTTTTCTATGGAGAATTGCTCCTGCTCTGGAAAACTCCTGACATGGACGGAGGTGGCAGCAGAGAGCACGGTGTCAGGCCGGAAAGAATGCACCACTTTCTGCAGGACATACAGCAGCTGATAAGTATTGGAAGACTGGAGATTTTTAAATAGAAGTAAATTTGAAATCTATAGAACTTTCTGACACCATTTTAAAAAGTTTTTTTTTTTTTATGTGGGGGTGGTCTGAAAGAATACAGCCAGTATACGTTATATACAGCGCCCTGAAAATCTATACCATGCATGTGGTCTGGATAAGATGGTGGTCGCCATGGAGCACTTTGTCTAGAGCACATTACTAAGAATAATTGTTTAGTTTGCAGGATATAATGCATAGTATACAAATAATTAAATAGATATGGAGGCTCATGTGGAGGTTATTCGTAATGAGGGAATAATATTGAGCCTATTACTCACAGCCAAACCGGCAGCAAAGCAAAAGCCTCGGCCTAGGATTGGGAGAATGTATTCAAGACTAAAGCAATAAATGGTATGGGGCCCCATGAATCCTGTACCAACCCCTCCCCTCCTGTCTGCGTGGGGGGGGGGGGGGTGAGCCAACAGTGCCGCCCACTAGTACCATTGAGGTAGACCTTGTGTTTTGCTGTCCCCCCCTTCCCCTTGGGCCCCATAGCAGTTGCGTGGTCTGCTTCCATGGTAGCCATATCACTGTCGTCAAGACCTTATGATAATGGTCAAATACGGGAAAGATTATTGTGCTGTGTACTTGGAAAAAAAAAAAAACACTCTAGGAAGCAGCTTTTCTGTGCCGATTATCAGCAATAAGCGTTGCTAGAAACCAGTGTTGAGCGAGCACGTAAATGCTGGAGAGCTTAACTTGAGGCTTGAGCATTAAAGGGGTATGCCGCTCAAACATATATTTAGATATGTTGCTGCCCATGGTGAGACTAACAATTCTTCCATACTTATCTATTGAGTCTTCTTCCCCCAGTTCTCAGCTGCTGCTTTCTTCTAAAGACACAAAAATCTGTGTGTGAGCATTTCTCTCTGTCTCCAACCGCCGGAAGGATTAATCACAGGGAGTACACCAGTGGCGTGCACGGGAACTGGGCCGTGGTTCAAAAAAAGGCTGCGGCACCAGCATCCCCCTGCCAGCCTCAGTCTATTCATGTAAAAATCATATGTATATTACATATATGTTACAGGGAGAGGAAGGGAAAGGGAGGACATGATGGAAACCTTTATATATAATACAGGAGGAAGAAGGGAAAGGGAGGACATGATGGAAACCTTTATATATAATACAGGAGGAAGAAGGGAAAGGGAGGACATGATGGAAACCTTTATATATGTTACAGAAGGGAAGAAGGGAAAGGGAGGACAAGATGGAAACCTTTATATATGTTACAGGAGGAAGAAGGGAAAGGGAGGACATGATGGAAACCTTTATACAGTATATGTTACAGGAGGAAGAAGGGAAAGGGGGGACATGATGGAAACCTTTATATATGTTACAGGAGGAAGAAGGGAAAGGGAGGACATGATGGAAACCTTTATATATGTTACAGGAGGAAGAAGGAAAAGAGAGGACATGATGGAAACCTTCATATATGTTACAGTGGGAAGAAGGGAAAGGGGGGACATGATGGAAACCTTTATATATGTTACAGGAGGAAGAAGGGAAGGGAGGGACATGATGGAAACCTTTATATATGTTACAGGAGGAAGAAGGGAAAGGGGGGACATGATGGAAACCTTTATACAGTATATGTTACAGGAGGAAGAAGGGAAAGGGGGGACATGATGGAAACCTTTATATATGTTACAGGAGGAAGAAGGGAAAGAGAGGACATGATGGAAACCTTTATACAGTATATGTTACAGGAGGAAGAAGGGAAAGGGGGGACATGATGGAAACCTTTATATATGTTACAGGAGGAAGAAGGAAAAGGGGGGACATGATGGAAACCTTTATATATGTTACAGGGGGAAGAAGGGAAAGGGAAGACATGATGGAAACCTTTATATATGTTACAGGAGGGAAGAAGGGAAAGGGGGACGTGATGGAAACTTTTATATATAATACAGGAGGAAGAAGGGAAAGGGGAGACATGATGGAAACCTTTATATATGTTACAGGAGGAAGAAGGGAAAGGGGGACATAATGGAAACCTTTATATAGGTTATAGGAGGAAGAAGAGAAATGAGGGACATGATGGAAACCTTTATATATGTTACAGGAGGAGGAAGAAGGGAAAGGGGGGGGGCATGATGGAAACCTTTAAATATGTTACAAGAGGAAGAAGGGAAATGGGGACATGATGGAAACCTTTATATATGTTACAGGAGGAAGAAGGGAAAGGAAGGACATGATGGAAACCTTTATATATGTTACAGGAGGAAGAAGGGAAAGGAAGGACATGATGGAAACCTTTATATATGTTACAGGAGGAAGAAGGGAAATGGGGACATGATGGAAACCTTTATATATGTTACAGGAGGAAGAAGGGAAAGGGGGGACATGATGGAAACCTTTATATATGTTACAGGGGGAAGAAGGGAAAGGGAGGACATGATGGAAACCTTTATATATGTTACAGGAGGAAGAAGGGAAAGAAGGGACATGATGGAAACCTTCATATATGTTACAGGGGGAAGAAGGGAAAGGGGGACATGATGGAAACCTTTATATATGTTACAGGAGGAAGAAGGGAAAGGGGGACATGATGGGAACCTTTATATATGTTATAGGAGGAAGAAGGGAAAGGGGGGACATGATAGAAACCTTTATATATGTTACAGGAGGAAGAAGGGAAAGGGGGACATGATGGAAACCTTTATATATGTTACAGGAGGAAGAAGGGAAAGGGGGACATGATGGGAACCTTTATATATGTTATAGGAGGAAGAAGGGAAAGGGGGGACATGATAGAAACCTTTATATATGTTACAGGAGGAAGAAGGGAAAGGGGGACATGATGGAAACCTTTATATATGTTACAGGGGGAAGAAGGGAAAGGGGGGGCATGATGGAAACCTTCATATATGTTACAGGAGGAAGAAGGGAAAGGGAGGACATGATGGAAACCTTTATATATGTTACAGGGGGAAGAAGGGAAAGGGGGGGCATGATGGAAACCTTTATATATGTTACAGGACTGCATAGGGGTCAGGAGGGAAGAGTTTGTAGCAAACAACTGAACTCAATACCAAGAGGACACAGTGAGAGGTTATTGGGAGAAAGATCAGAAGCAACGTGAGAAAATATTACTGTACTGAAAGAGTAGTAGATACTGAAACAAACTTCCAGCAGGTGTGGTTGGTAAATCTACAATAACAGAATGTAATCCTGGTATATACATATATCTATCCTAGGATAAAAAGAAAGCGAATAATAGAAGGGCGGACTAGATGGACCAAAGCTGGTTAACGGACTTTAACGGCCTAAACGTTGTCTCCTAACGACCAAGTTTGTTTTTGAGATGAGACTAATGGGCCAGTGGCAGGTATATAGCGGTATATAGCGGTGATGGATCCCAGAAGCCTGATCTGAACGGGGCCTGTACAGCATTTCTGCCGAAAACCAAGTGGATTACTAAGAATAGTCGGCCGCTTGTACGTGTTTGTAAAAGAGAACTCTCTAGGAAGACTCTGCGGCAAGTAGAAAGGTTCCTTTGTGAAGGATCCATACCGAACAAAGCAAATTAACTCAGCAGAAGTCAGGAGCGGAGAGTAATTGCTATTTGCTTTCCAAGGCTTTCTCATTATTATTCGGATTTTGGTTACCATGGAAACCGCTTCCTCCAGCTGCCGAGCTCTTCCCTAAATGATTGACACGGCGCTTTTATGAATGTTTACAGAAGGTATATATATATGCGAGAGCACCGACTCCATCCAGGGCTGGAAGACGTGCAGGTTCTGCCTTTGTATCTTATAGAGGGGGTGGAAGATTTAGTCGACATGTGCTAGAGCAGGGGTGGGGAACCTGCGGCCCTCCGGCTGTTGCAAAACTACAATTCCCATCATGCCTGGACAGCCGAAGGCTGTCCAGGCATGATGGGAATTGTAGTTTTGCAACAGCCGGAGGGCCGCAAGTTCCCCATTCCAAGCAATGGTGGACGGAAAAATGGATGAAAAACAGATGCGTGTGTGCATCCGTTTTTCCATCGGATTATAAAAAAATAAAAAAAAAAACAGATCAACCTCATTTTTTCGTCCGTAAAAAAAAAAAAAAAAAAAAAGAATCCGCTTCGATCCGTTTTTTTTTAATATATGGAATTCAATGTAAAAATGGATCAAAACGGATGCACACACATGCATCCGCTTTTTCCATCCGGATTGCAAAAATGTAGTGTGAACCCAGCCTAACTGAAAAGACAACGTTGCTTCGGGGCCTAAGGGTGCGTTCACACCTAAAGGATCCGCAGCAGATTTGATGGTGCAGATTTGATGCGGTGTTCAGTTATTTAAATGAAATCTGCTGCGGATCTGCTGCAGATCCGCAGCAGAAAATCAGTTGCGAATTCGATAAGTGTGAACGTACCCCTAAGGGTGCGTTCACACCTACAGGATCCGCAGCAGATTTGATGCTGTGTTCAGTTATTTAAATGAAATCTGCTGCGGATCTGCAGCAGAAAATAAGCTGCGGATCCGGTAAGTGTGAACATAACCTAAAGGAAAACCTGTACCCATTGTAAGTCTATAGTTATAATGGAGACACGTAGATGCGGTTGTGTCCACTCAGCGGCCTTTTAGGCTAGAACTATGTAAATTTTCGTCATGCAGTATAAAAAACACAATGTTGCATAAACAAACATTTAACCAAGAGCCTCATTGTTTTTGTGGAAGTTTTTTTTTTAGTAGTTGGGGGGGGGGGGGGGGGAGGGCTGCTTTTAACTATTTTCCTGTCTGTAGTGGGTCTGTATCTTGCTGTTGCGGTGAGCTGTTGCATTTTTTTGTGTTTTTGTGTGTTTGCAACTTCAGCCATAGCAACGTGCTCCTGCCTAGTGTGAATGGTGTTCTAGGAGAGCCGACCAATTTTTTTTTCTTTCTATAAACGAATAGTGTTTGCATTGCGCCACGTTAGAAACTTTATCTCATGTGACCAAAGCATTAAAGGAGTACTCCAGTGGGGGAAAAAAATCTTTCAAATCAACTGGTGTCAGAAAGTTAGATAAATTAGAAATTTACTTCCAGTACTTATCAGCTGCTGTATGTCCTGCAGGAAGTGGTGTATTCTTTCCAGTCTGACACAGTGCTCTCTGCTGCCACCTCTGTCCATGTCAGGAACTGTCCAGAGCAGCAGCAAATCCCCATAGAAAACCTCTCTTGCTCTGGACAGTTCCTGACATGGACAGAGGTGGCAGCAGAGAGCGCTGTGTCAGACTGAAAATGACACACCACTTCCTGCAGGACATACAGCAGCTGAAGTACTGAAAGGCTTGACATTTTTAAATAGAAGTAAATTACAAATCTATATAACTTTCTGAAAACAGTTGATTAAAAAGAAAAAGATTTTCGGCGCAGTACCCCTTTAAATTGTGAAACATGAAGTGAAAGGAATTCATGGTTCTGTCCGGTTACACAAGCTCCGAATTTGATCATGTGATCTAGCCTGACACTCCTGTTTCTGAGTCACACATAATATAAAGTTACATAATTTTTTTTTTTTTTAAAGCCTCTCACTGTCTTAAAGGGAAGCACTGGAAGAACTAGAATACAGTGGCACCTTAGATTACGAGCATAATTCGTTCCAGGACCGCGCTTGTAATCCAAATCCACTCTTAAACCAAAGCAAATTTTCCCATAAGAAATCACTGATATGCAGACAATTGGTTCCACACCCCAAAAATAATGATTTTTTTTATTCTGAATAAAAGTTATTGCACAGTATAGCAATCATCATGTGGTCAATAATGGTAAGTGCATAAACCTGGAAAAACAGCAACAGTACAACAGCATAGAATAGAGAAGCAGGGTTGCTGTCAGAGGTCTGTGTGGTCACATGACAGCAATGGGGAAGGGTGGGGGGGTTTCAGCCTGGACAAATCAGGAAGTGAGAATCACAGAGCTGTGCAGGAGGACAGTGACAGAAACTTTATATACAGCAGTGTGAATGACTGAGTGTAAGTGCAGGCAGATTATAGCAGCAGTGTGTATAGCTAAGTGTAAGTGGCACATTACAGCAGCAGTGTGTATAGCTGAGTGTGAGTGCAGGCACATTATAGCAGCAGTGTGTATAGCTGAGTGTGAGTGCAGGCACATTATAGCAGCAGTGTGTATAGCTGAGTGAGTGCAGGCACATTATAGCAGCAGTGTGTATAGCTGAGTGTGAGTGCAGGCACATTATAGCAGCAGTGTGTATAGCTGAGTGTGAGTGCAGGCACATTATAGCAGCAGTGTGTATAGCTGAGTGAGTGCAGGCACATTATAGCAGCAGTGTGTATAGCTGAGTGAGTGCAGGCACATTATAGCAGCAGTGTGTATAGCTGAGTGAGTGCAGGCACATTATAGCAGCAGTGTGTATAGCTGAGTGAGTGCAGGCACATTATAGCAGCAGTGTGTATAGCTGAGTGAGTGCAGGCACATTATAGCAGCAGTGTGTATAGCTGAGTGTGAGTGCAGGCACATTATAGCAGCAGTGTGTATAGCTGAGTGTGAGTGCAGGCACATTACAGCAGGAATAGAGAGGATAGAAAACACAAGGGCGGACAGAGACTGCAGGGAACAGGAAGGAATGAGCAGGACATATATAGACACATACATGCAGCGCTCTCTGTCTGGGGAGAGAGGGGTTACAGCTATGGAGAGATAACCTCCACAGTCCTGTCCCCTGCTGCAAGCCCCAGCCTGAAGTGGATCTGCTATGATTTGGAAGGTGAGGGAGACTCCCTGGGTCAGAGTACTGGGCTGTAGACCCCGCTATGCAGACCATGCCCATCCCCCACTCCCCCTCCCACCCAGTACAGGGAGCTCTTACACCAAAGCAATGCTCTTAAATCAAGTTACAATTTAAAAAAAACTGTGAGCTCTTCTTGTAAAACGCTCTTAATCCAAGTTACTCTTAAACCAAGGTACCCCTGTCTCTCGCTCTCTTTAAATATATATATATAGAGAGAGATAGAGGGATGGATATATATATATATATATATATATATATATATATATATATATATATGTGTGTGTGTCGTGCTTAAAGTATGAGGAAGCCATCAGAGCACTAAAGCCGGAAACCCCCTTTAAATGCTACCAGGGTCCCATTTTATTCTATCTTTAGTTGCTAAGGAGTTAAAATAATGAAGCACCCTGTAGTATAAATAGCAGCACATATAAATGACTAACAGAAGTGTTTCCGGTCCTATAATAGAGCAGGTGCAGGGCAATGATACAGTCACAGCCATACATGCAATTCCCTCATCTATAATATAAGGTTCCTATAGAGTAAATGGTCAGGAAATTATCAGAAAATGAGAAAGTAGATGAGAGGCTCGTGAGGTCTTCTATGTGGGAAATGACTAAAAACGAACTGTAAAAGATCTAGCAACAAAACAACAGGGCAACAGATGGCGGAAAATCAGGGAGAGCGCGGCTTGCTGCGGAATTCTGGAAGAGAACAGGAGGAGCCTTTCCAGCGACATTTGTGGGAAACTGCCTGTCATGAAAAGGGAAAATCATTCGAAAGGAGCATCGCAGCTCAGGTCCTCCATCACATACATTGTGTGTGTATATATATATATATATATATATATATATATATATATATATATATATATTGTGTGTCAACTATCACACCAGTAGGAAGCAATGTATGTACAATATGTGTCCATGCATTGGAAAGATAAGGGCCATATTACATAGTATTATTATCGTTCGAAAAATCGTTAGAGCGTTCGGATAATCGTTTTGTGTAATAGCAGACGACTAAACGACCAACGAGTAGCATTGGTCGTTTGATAGAATTTATCGTCATTGATTGTTTGCAAATCGTTCGGTGTAATAAAAAGGCATAGCTGAAACGTACGCAATAGCGACGACAAAACGACCGCAAGAACGATCATAAGTAACGAACATCGTTCCGTGTCAATGGGGCGAATTAATTCGGGTCATTTGCCATAGCAGTCGTTTGAGATCGTTTCTCATCAAAAAAATCGCTTGGTGTATACGGATCACGTCACACCTTTTGTATATGCTGAAGAATTCTCCTCAAGAACAGCGGTCCCTCATGTTAAAGGGGTTTTTCACACCCAACTGCTGCCATAAAGTGCTAGAGATTCTTAATTTACTTCTTAAATAAAAACACAAGTCTTCCAGTACTTATCAGCTGCTGTTAGCCCTGCAGGAAGTGGTGTATTCTTTCCAGTCTGACACAGTGCTCTCTGCTGCCACCTCTGTCCATGTCAGGAAGTGTCCAGAGCAGCAGCAAATCCCCATAGAAAACCTCTCCTGTTCTCCAGACTGGAAAGAATACACCACTTCCTGCAGGACATACAGCAGCTGATAAGTGCTTGAAGACTGGAGATTTTTTATAGAAGTAAATTACAAATCTTTGGTACCAGATGATTTTAAAGATTTTTTTTTTTTTGTGAACAACCCCTTAAGGCTACGGCACACTGCAGCAGACAGGTTACCGCAGCGGAAACTTATCTGCCGCAGTGTGCCATAGCCTGTCTATGGGGGAGAGCGGGCTCCTCCACTGCCGCTGCTCTCCCATTGACAGGCTATGGCACACTGAGGCAGGTGCGGAATTGCGTCTGATTTAGTGTGAACATACCCCTAAATCTAGCCAACAAACCTTTCAAAACATTTCCAAAAAAGTCAGTGACCCAGACATAGCCGACCGGCACCTTACAGGGATGTGTGACAAGTTTATCTAATCTGGGCTCTAGCGTTGAGAGAGCCGGTCTTGACAGCATACCACCGGAGTTCTAATGTTTCTTGCAGTAAAGTATTGTATTTTTTTTAAGGGACAAAATATACAAAAATGACAATGAAAAAAATCCAATTCTCTGCTGCAAGACACTGAAGGTGAACCAGACACCCTCTGCTTGTTAGATTTCTAAAGCACTGTAATTTAGTCTTGTACTTGCATGCCTTGGTCTCAAATATAAGGAGTAGTCAATAGAGATAACCACAACTTTCTGGAATTTGATTTCCGGTGTCTGAAGAAGTTGGATGCAGCCCTAGGGAGTCCTGGAAAATATGGATACAGCCATAAACCATAGGTCATATTCATGGATTTCTGGACTCTTTAGGGCTGCATCCAACTTCTTCAGCCACTGGTAAACAAATGCCAAACGATCGGACTCGGGCACGCTCACGTTGCGCTCATCTCTGTTGACTAGCTTTTATATTTGAGACAAAAGCATGCAAATACAAGACAAAAAGATACTCTTTTGGAAGTATATTCAAGTATTTATCATCTCTAGTAATCTAATATCTATACAGAAGTCAGCAAAAAAAAAAAAAAAAAAAATTATATACACACATTATAGATCTTAATTTTGTAAAAAAAATTTTAAATGATTAAATTAATAAATTTTTGTAATAATTTTAAGACTATAGGCATACCAATTTCTGTGTAATGTCAAAACCTTGTGTGACCCATTGTTATGCTATGTTCACACACAGTAGGTCCAAAAAATGTAAAAAAAAAAAAAAAAAAAAAAAAAAAAAAGATGAAAAAGAAGTTTGATGTAAAAACAAAAAAAAAAAAAAAAAAAAATCGACTATGGTTCTCAGGCTAACAATACAACAACAAAATAAGCAAGTACTGTCCCTAAAGACCCCCCTTCTGTCCTTAATGACCCCCCTTGAGTACAGGGGGGGGATGCAGGGGGATGAGCGGGTAATAATGTGTGAATGAAGACTTATCCTGCAGCGTCATTAGGAGCAAACAACTTAAAAAGCACAAAATCTGGTGCACTCGCCAATTCAAACAAACCCATCATCACACCGTGGGGCTTCCGGATTTTTAAAATAATACATCTGGAATATAGGACATTCTCGCGGCGTTCCATTTAATTAGCCCGGGACGCTGCCTCGCTTACTTATTGTGAGTGCCAAGCTCAATAAAACTTAAAATAATCTACTCCCACTCCAATCATGAGAATACAGATGCATTCGTTTCGGAGTTCTGTAGGAATAAAAATTTCCAGCAGAGAAAACAATGACACGTGGGAGGCCGCACGATGACAAACATATTGGCAAAATAGAACTGGAGTCGTAATTAGAAAATTTGCATCCTACAAATGTGTCATTAATTACCCTCTAAATTCTATCCAAACTTTTTGTTTTACCCTAAGACCCTCTGCGGTACCAGATAGCAAATCCCTCTTCTTATTGTTAAAGGGCACATACATGGGTGATGATGGAGGTCTGACTCCCAGTATCCATCCTGACCGGCCATATAAAGGAGCCACAGCGCTTCCATGTGACGGGATGATGTTGTAATACCTTGCACCACCACTAGGTGGAGTACAAACCATCCTGAAACCAATGTAAGCATTGAGGGTGCAACAGTGCCTGCATGGCCCCTTTCAAATATATACAGTAATTCCCCCACTCTTCTAGGTCAGACCTCCACAGATCAAACATTGATTGACTTCCAATTTTAAAACCCTTATAAACTCTTCAAGGGGCACTCCAGCTAATAGTTTTTTTTTCTTTCAAATCAATTGGTGTCAGAAAGTTAGAGATTTTTAATTTACTTTTATTTAAAAATCTTCAGTCTTCCAGTACTCATCAGCTGCTGTATGTCCTGCAGGAAGCGGTGTATTGTTTCCAATCTGACACAGTGCTCTCCGCTACCACCTCTGTCCATGTCAGGAACTGTCCAGAGCAGCAGAGGTTTTCAAAGGCCGCTCATCAGCCTCATTTCTATTCATTTCTCGCTGCCTCGCTGACTGGTTGAGCACACCTCACATGTCATGACCCGCTCAGACCAGGAAGTGGCCGGGAACCCCGCGACTGGATCGGCGGTAAGCGGCCACCAACGCTGGAGCGGGGGAGGTAAGAGCACTTTATTTCTTTTATCCTCTACCTCACAAGCACTTGTCTGGCCAGACTTCTCCTTTAACATATCTTGCCATATTATTAAAGACACCTTACATAAGGATACATAGCATGGGCTACGCCTGGTGTTTGCCGCCACATCTTCAGTCTCTTATAATGCAGGATGCGGCAGGCCGGGGACGTGCCCTCAGCAATCGCATGATTAGATGACGCAGTCCTGACAAAACCGAGAAAACGCTTGGACTGCATAATTTATCACCTATCACCTAGAACATGGCAGGCTGTACTAATTACACAGGAACAGGCTCAGGCTTTGACAGGCTGGGACAAAGGATCATCTCGCTCGGCAGAGGGAGTTTATTTTCTGATGGCTGGCGCATTCATCCAGGAACAGCCTCAAAAATCAATGTATTAAACGCCCAGACAAAGGGGGCTGCCGATCGATAGCGTCTTGTGTGATCTGCGGCAGATAGAACGTACTGTCAGCGGCCGGCTGTATTTCTCCCCAGAGCAGAACAAGTGTCAGCTAAGTGCAGTGGCGTTATTTCATAGGATTGTACTATGATCAGCGACCTCACAGGCTGTGCCAGGCTGCTGGGCTATGGGAAAGATCACTGCTACATTCTCATATGCACAAAAAATAAAAAATAATAATAGTAATTGTCTGGGTAATACTTATCCGACTTGCCCTTGTATAGCTTGCATTTAAGAAAAAGAAAAATTTAAATCCTTTTTTACCTTTGCATTTCAATTTTTTCCCCTTAAAGGGGTAGTTCGACAAATTAAAATAAATAAATTCTTACAAGTTAACTGGTGCCAGAAAGTGGCAGAGATTTGTAATAAAAAAAAAAAAAACATCTTTCAGTATTTATTAGCTGCTGTATGTCCTGCAGGAAGTGGTGTATTCTCTCCAGTCTGACACAGTGCTCTCTGCTGCCACCTCTGTCCATGTCAGGAACTGTCCAGAGCAGCAGCAAATCCCCATAGAAAACTTCTCCTGCTCTCCAGACTGGAAAGAATACACCACTTCCTGCAGGACATACAGCAGCTGATAAGTAGTGGAAGACTTGAGATGTTTTAAAAGAAATAAATTACAAATCTCTGGCACCAATCGAAAGATTTTTTTTTTTTTTTTTTTTGCTGAACTACCGCTTTAAGGTTCTAAGGCAGGAATGGGGAACCTTTGGTCCTCCAGCTGTTGCAAAACTACAATTCCCATTTTACGATAGTGATTATCTTAAAAAAAAATTGCGAAACTGCAAGCAATAAATCGTTACTCATATTCTTTCAACATGTCCTAAAATCGTTTCTGGTCGTTTGTTGATATTTCACAGATGGGTTTATACAAACAAACAGGCGATTACACATTCACCCTGGTGTGTGGGTTGGCCTTAAAGGCATGAACGATCTGTCAATGGATATTAAAGCGATCAAAATAACTCATTTTTGAAGTGATTTATTTAATTGTGTAAACAATAATTATTGTCTCGAACCACAAACAGTCACTAATGACCTCCAATACATTGTTTAAGAGTTTTATCTGCTCGAGTAAAAGGACCATAAAAATAATGTAGCTCTGAAATGTGAAAGAGGTGTGGCTAGGGCATGGCCACACCTCTATAAACATTCAGAGCAGTAATAAAATGCCTTTTTTTTGTCATATTGCAGCCTCATACAACCACAAAAAAATGCTGAAGATTTAATTGCTTATAAAGATAAATGCAGTACATGTGTTTTGCATTGATCTCGTCAGTCAATCAGAGGCCTACCGCAACAGTAGTTCTGTCACAGCAGACGCAGAGGCCTGGATAAGGTCTTGGAGGAGCTAATGAGACCCTGAACCACTACTGAAGATATAGTGTAACCACCACTAAAGGCACTGCAATATATCAGACAGCATAAACGCAACAGGGCTCCTCCTGCACGCTGCAGCTTCAGAGCGGCCTGTCTCAGCTGACAGACCGCTCAGCCAATCACTGCCCAGGTCCGTAGCGGCCAGTAATGTGCTCAGACAGGCCGCTCTGGAGCTGCAGCACGCGGAACCCTGTGAGAAGCAGATCGCAGGAGGAGCCCTGGACCATGGATAGGTAATGTATAGAGTTTAAGCAAGGGCTTCAGGGACAACGGTAACAATGTCCATGCAGCCCTTGTTAAACGATTATCGGGCCGTGTAATGCTGCGTTTACACGGAGCGACAATTCGCCCGATTGTACGATTAACGATTTCGAAGTAACAATTTTATTTTTTGTAACGATCAGCATTTAGACGGAACGATATATCGCACGGAAAAATAGTTTTACGATCGCTTAAGCCTATCTCGCACATAGGTTAAATCGGTGAATGACTGTTTACATGGAACGATCTGCGAATTTTTTTGCAAACGACAATTTAAGAACATGTTGTAACATCAAAATGAACAATTTCTCCCTCGTCGTTTGATTGTTCGCTGCATTTAAATAATCGATTATCGTTCGAATTCAATCGTTATGGTGCAAATTCGAACGATAATCGTTCTGTGAAAACGCAGCATAATAGGCCCAGTAAACGAGCGCTGATCTAGCAGATCGACGCTCGTTTACAGTTATTATTGGGCCCCCATCGGCCCGTGTAATAAGACCCTAACTGGCTCAGTAGACCTCACTCATGACGACTCGGGTCTCCGCTCAGACTATCAAGCAGCCGGGAACCTGAGCAGTGGTATGCGGCCACCAGCGCTGGAGCACGGGAGGTAAGAGCATGATATTTCTTTTATCCTCCCCAGCACTTGCTAAGAAAAAAAAAAAAAGGGTTCGATTGGGCTTCTCCTTTAAGGAAATCATGGCCAGAGCGAAAACCATCTAGCCACTGGACGTCAACTGCCAAGTGTTCGGGTTCGGAGAACTTTGCGGAACCCGAAGAGTTAGGGCCCTATTCCACCGGACGATTATCGTTCAGATTATCGTTAAATCGTTCGAATCTAAACAATAATAGTTCGGTTGAAATGTAGTTAAGGATTAACGACCGAACGAGAAATCGTTGATTGCTTTATAAGACCTGGACCTATTTTTATCGTTGCTCGTTCGCAAAACGTTCGCATTAAATAAGACATCGTTCGGTCGTTTGCAATAGATAGGAACGCAATAGCGAATAAATAGCAAAGGAAAACGATCGCAATTACGATCATAAGTAACGATTATCGTTCCATGGAAATGAGTGAACGTTTTCAGGTCTTTCGCAATAGCGGTCGTTTGGGATCGTTAATCGTTAACGACTATGCAAACGATAATCGTCCAGTGGAATAGGGCCCTTAGATTATCTGACAGATTATCTGCTAAAGATTTGAAGCCAAAGCCAGGACTGGATTTGAAAAGTGGAGAAATCTCAGGCTTTCCTTTATGACCTGTTCCCTGTTTATAGTCTGTTCCTGGTTTTGGCTTCAAATCTTTGGCAGATAATCTTTCTGTGTAAAAGGGCTCTTAGGCAAGTCTGTTCAACACTATTGCTAATGATTCTTTAACAGAGATGAGCGAACCTGGAGCATGCTCGAGTCGATCCGAACCCGAACGTTCGGCATTTGATTAGCGGTGGCTGCTGAAGTTGGATAAAGCCCTAAGGCTATGTGGAAATCATGGACATAGTCATTGGCTGTATATATGTTTTCCAGACAACCTTAGAGCTTTATCCAAGTTCAGCAGCCACCGCTAATCAAATGCCGATGGTTCGGGTTCGAATTGACTCGAACCCGACCCCAGTTCACTCATCTCTATTCTTTAAGCATCCTACTGCACCAATCAAAACCAATGGTAAACTGGCTGTAAGCTGACTACAAATACATGTCTCCACCGTCATGTCTGGTAACATCACAATAACCTATTCGGTATTCCTTGGGCTTGTAAAATGCCTGCAAGCACAGTATACGGGACAAGGGCATGTTATTGAAGCTGATGCTGCGTTCCTTCCAATGAAAGGTCCCCAGTCACTACTGGCCTCTCATTAAAAAGCATTTAACAAATATTTGAGACAAACGCTTGTAGCTCAAAGCCGATCGGAGATTTGTTACACAAAGATTAGAGAACTGAACATATTCTGCCTGGAGCTAAACCGTCATGAAAAAAAGGAAAAATCTAATGAGGAGCGTCCAAATGGGAACAAGGTTTACGGGTTTAATTTGGTAAAGTCGGAGAATTGTGGGACATGACACGAGCAATGGGCATGCATTCAAACGCACATAGATTTTTTTATTAACTCTCTCTACATAAACAGCGCAAACCCACATCCCCCATTAATCATTGTGTTGTTGTAGGATGAGGAGAGTCTTTCTTCATTTGTCTTTTCAACATCAAAGTAGGAAATAAAAAGTGGCACAAATTTGTTGTAGCCATGCACAAAAACCATCTCCCTAGGACAGGGATGGGGAACAGTCGGTCCTCCACCCGTTGTAAAAATATAATTCCCATCAAGCCTGGACGGCAAAAGCTCCAAATCTGTGGTTCAGCAAAAAAAACAATAAAGTGCAGCCATACTTACCTGTTCATGCTCCTCCTGACCCCCTCCAGCGTCGGCTCTGGTCCCCTGCTTAGTGACAGCCCTCTCAGCCAAACACTGGCTGTGGCGAGAGTGCAGTGATTGGCTGAGCGGGCTGTCACTGAATGGGGGACAAGAGCCGGTGCTGGAGGGGGTTAGGAGGAGCAAGGACAGGTAAGTACAGCTGCACTTTATTGTTTTTTCCTATAGCATCTTGTTAAATTGTATTTGTTCTGTTCTTTGTATATTTTGTTTAAACATACCTTCAAGGGATGAAATATACAAAGATTTAGAAAGTAAAAAAATGCAATAGGCTGGTCAGGCACCTTCCACTCTGCCAAGCAGGGGGCACCTGGTTAAATGCTAGAGTCTTCCATCGATTTTATGAAGTTCATTACTTAAAGGGGTTATCAAGCGCTACAGAAACATGGCCACTTTTCCCCCTATTGTTGTCTCCAGATTGGGTGGGGTTTCAAACTCAGTTCCATTGAAGTAAATGGAGTTTAATTGCAAACCACACCTGAACTGGAGACAAGAAAGGGGCAAAGTGGCCATGTTTTTGTAGCGCTGGATAACCCCTTTAAGTTCAGCACTTGAGCACTGAAAAATGCTTGACTCGAGTAACAGGCACTCAAGCATTTATGTACTCGCTCAATACTAGATTTCATGCATTGGTAAGCGCTGCACAAAAACATCAAGAGTGTCGAAATAAGATTATTGGTTAAACTAGTCTGAAAAGGTTCCGGAAACTACCCTAGATGCTATCCGATAACAAATACGATAATAAAGGATGATCCGGACCATTGGTCCCCTATCATATGGCTTACTAGAATTCAAAAAGTATAGGCACTGTTGTGTACTAATGGAAACAGGAATTTCCTAAGAATACAATAATTTGGTACTAGATTAGAAGTTTTTATCACCATTTACAATAGGTATGGTGACAGTTTCCCTCACTCTGCACAGGTCATAGAGTCGGTGTCTCACCTCCCAGCACAACACAGTAACACAGTCACAATACTACACTCCCGGGTTTGAATCCCCCCATAGGTCCAAAGCCCTCCACCATGCACAGGTCACAGACCATGCCTACAAAACTTTCCCACAGAAGTTGAAGTCAGTTTCGGACTGTAAATAGTGATAAGCGAACTATTAAATGCGCTGACCGCGATCGGGTAAGAGCAGGGTCCGGGAGAGCTGCAGGAGGGGCTCCCCAAAAGATCACTAGATCATCCATGGAGCCCATAGGAGATAGCCGCAGTCTGCGGCCGCCGCTCCTGTGGCAGCGTCATTATCAGACTTTTTTTTTGCAACATATTGAAAGACAATGATCAGCCGACATCGTGCATGTTACATTAGCTATTACAACAAGTGATTTTCTGCTGTAACGGACCATTATCAGCCAAATACGGCCAATAATTGCTTGGTGTAATAGGGCCTTAAAGTAGCAGTTGAAAAAAAAAAATTTATTTGCCCCCCCCCCAGCTGCGCACTGGTGTGTATACTCACTAGCAGTGATCAGTGTTCTGTGGCGCAGCTTCTCTCCAGTCCCGTGGCGCTGTTCAAATCGAGCGCACGTTCACGTCACCCGCTCCTGTGATTCGCTTCTGTCTCCTGTTAATCGAAGGCCGTAAGTCACGCTTTCCAATACATTCTCTATGGAAGAGCGTGACTTCCGGCCTTCAGAATAGAGGTCACAGGAGCGGGTGACGTGAACGCGCGCTGGATCTGAACAGTGCCGCGGGACTGGAGAGAAGCCACGCCACAGAACACTGATCACTGCTGGTAAGTATACGCATCAGCCCAAAGCAGGGGGGAGGGGCAAATAATTTTTTTTTTTGTGAACTGCTTCTTTAAGGTTTACTTATTACTGACATTTGAAAACTTAAACACCACTTACTCTCACTTCATTTCATTGGTGGACAGTGCTGACTAGGCGGGGCTTCATAGCAGTCGGCCCCGCCTAGTCAACACTGTCCACCAATGAAATTAAGTGTTTTTAGAGCAGAAAGAAGACACAGACAAGTTTTATACAGGTATAATCTAAGCTGGACGGTGCGGAGAACCACACAGAGAGTAATGGGGGATGACAGTATCATTTTAACAATAACTATTTACAAAAATCTGTAATAGACCTCAACTCTAGACATTAGCATATTGTATCTCTTGTTTTCCCCGATCCTACTAATATGGTGGCTGTACAGAGCAGAGAGTGATCTGACTGAGCTCCATTTTATGGTCCCTTTCCTCCATTAAACACCCACATAGGACACCGTGCCAATTCTGTACATAATGCATATGATGCTGCTCGATTAGATCTTAGAACGCTTAGGTTATAGTCTTAGACTGAACATAGCGCTCTTCCAGCAATACATTTTATTTTTATACACCGTGGTAAGCCTCGCCAGTTACCTCTTAGGGTCAGATTCTATGATTTAAAAGCTCGGTAGGAGTTGAGGTTTAAAAAAAATAAATCTCTCAAATGTTCCAAACTGCACATTCCCAGAGCTGAAATCTTCACTTTACAGGAGTTTTTCAGCACTTAGCGTCGCTAATGGACCCA
The DNA here is from genome assembly GCF_027789765.1 of Dendropsophus ebraccatus. NCBI lineage: Eukaryota > Metazoa > Chordata > Amphibia > Anura > Hylidae > Dendropsophus > Dendropsophus ebraccatus. The sequence goes on from NC_091467.1 coordinate 12,515,566, forward strand.
ATGTATTTTACTGCACGCTCAGATTCCTCAGACAGAGAGGGTTCCTTTTTATATCCGGCTCACCAAGGGGCAAGAAAGGGTTGTTGGTTTCTTTAATGGGGTTAAAGCCGACTTCAAACTCTACAGGAAAGGCATAATAGTGTATATTAAAGGGAAGGTCTCATCAGGAAATGACATGTTTTTATGTTAAACAGATTTTTAAAGATTTTCTTTAATTCCATTTTTTATCTATATTAGAAAATAATTCTAAAACCTTGCAGTTTTCATTTTCACCACTGGGGCTAAAACTAAGCTGAGACTTCCTGTTGTGTCTGTGGTGATAAGAAGAGGCTGCTGTAAAGTAATCTGTACAGCATTGCAGCATCATGTGACATCAGTAGATGAGGAGACAACAACAGCTCCCTGTGGCATGACCTTTTGAAAGGTCACAGAGCGCGTTGTCTACTGCCGTCTATGTCCATGAGTCTTGCTGCAAAGCATGTCACTTAATGTGGTTAAAAACAGCTGACGCAAGATGGCAGCCTCCATAACAATGTACAAGAAGTGAAATAAAAGATTACAATCAGAAAATAGAAAAAGATTAGAATAAAAAGAAGTAGTTTTAGTATCTGATTCTAATCAGTAAAAGAAAATCTACACCTTGGGGCTCGGTTCACACGTTGTAAGAGTGCGGCTGTATTTGCGGCTGTAATTGTGCGGCGGTATTTTTGGTGGTTCGTGTGTATGCTTGGAAGTATAGGATATGCGGCTGCACAGTGCACACTATGTATGAATCTACGGCCCTATCGTAAACGGACCCGTAAAAAATGAACAAGACCATTGTTTGCGGCTGAATATGCGGCCGTGGATTGACAGGCGGTCCGTACGGAGTACTTAAAAAATAGCCGGCAATGATGCCGAATGCCGATGCCTCTAATAGTTAATATATTAAATTAATCAAACACATTTTCTTTGTAATCAAGACACTTTCGTTGATCAATAATTTATTTCTAACGAATCCATCATTTTGCAATTAAATATACTGTTAAAAAAAAATAGATATATAAATAAATGTATATTTATCTATATATTTATTTTTTGACAGTATATTGAATTGCACAATGATGGATTCGTTAGAAATAAATTATTGACCAACGAAACTGAATTTATTTCAACGAAAATGTGTTTTCTTAATTAAATATTAATTAGTACAGGAAGCTCTATAAGCCGTTAATTCATATGCCGGCAATAGAGCATTCTGTACTAATCATCACTTTACTTTAATGAAAACATCAAATGTTTCTTCTAATTATGTTATCACAATAGCATTATTAGAAGAAACATTTAGAATTATATGTGCGCTCAGCTGATTGGCTGTTCGGCTGAGCGCACATATAATAAGCCGGTCCGCAGTACAGTGACTTCATTGTGCTGCGGACCAGCGAAGAGGACACATCGGGGTGAGTATAGAGCTCTCCCCACCCCCTCCCCAGCACTGCACCCCTCCCAGCAAGGAAGGGGGGTCACTTAACCCCTTCCTTGCTGGGATGGGTGCAGTCTGACATCAGTCTGGCCCCCAAGGGGTTAAGGGGGATGCAATACATCCTCCCTTAACCCCTTGGGGCCAGACTATAAGCAGCGATCTGTAAAGATGCTGCATACTGTAAGGTGCACAACACCGCTCACAATGATGGGTGTTGTGCTCCTGTTTGTGTGTTTTTTGTGTGTTTCTCCCTTTTTGTTTTTCAGATATCGGTATCCTGGGGATTACGTCGGATTCCGTGGACTACGTCGATGACCAGCGTTTTTTGACTGTTTTTTTTAATAAAATGGTCAATGAGGGGTGTGGGGGTGTTTTTATTTGAATAAAAAAATTTGTAAACTTGTGTCTTGTCTTTATTTCTTTACTTTATAGACTTAGTAGTGGAAGCCGTCTAATAGACGGAATCCATTACTAGGTTGGGGCCTAGTGTTAGCCGGTATAAAATGGCTAACACTAACCCCCTATTATTACCCCAGTACCCAATGCCACCAGGGGTACTGGGAAGAGTCGGGTGCCAGTGGTCCCGGAGCGTCAAAATTGGTGCTCCTGGACCGGGCGGCAGCAGGCTGGTAAGATTTAGGCTGGGGAGGGCCTAAACCAATGGCTCTTCCCACCCTGATGTTACCAGGCTGCTGTCGTTTGGTTTTTAACCCGGCTGGTTATTAAAATAGGGGGGACCCTATGCGTTTTTTTTTTTTAAATAAATAAATAATTAAAAAAAAACGCATAGGGTCCCCCCTATTTTTATAACCAGCCGGGTTAAAAACCAAACGACAGCAGCCTGGTAACACCAGGGTGGGAAGAGCCATTGGTTTAGGCCCTCCCCAGCCTAAATCTTACCAGCCTGCTGCCGCCCGGTCCAGGAGCGCCAATTTTGACGCTCCGGGACCACTGGCACCCGGCTCTTCCCAGTACCCCTGGTGGCATTGGGTACTGGGGTAATAATAGGGGGTTAGTGTTAGCCATTTTATACCGGCTAACACTAGGCCCCGACTTAGTAATGGATTCCGTCTATTAGACGGCTTCCACTACTAAGTCTATAAAGTAAAGAAATAAAGACAAGACACAAGTTTACAAATTTTTTTATTCAAATAAAAACACCCCCACACCCCTCATTGACCATTTTATTAAAAAAAAACAGTCAAAAAACGCTGGTCATCGACGTAGTCCACGGAATCCGACGTAATCCCCAGGATACCGATATCTGAAAAACAAAAAGGGAGAAACACACAAAAAACACACAAACAGGAGCACAACACCCATCATTGTGAGCGGTGTTGTGCTCCTTACAGTATGCAGCATCTTTACAGATCGCTGCTTATAGTCTGGCCCCCAAGGGGTTAAGGGAGGATGTATTGCATCCCCCTTAACCCCCTGGGGGCCAGACTGATGTCAGACTGCACCCATTCCAGCAAGGAAGGGGTTAAGTGACCCCCCTTCCTTGCTGGGAGGGGTGCAGTGCTGGGGAGGGGGTGGGGAGAGCTCTATACTCACCCCGATGTGTCCTCTTCGCTGGTCCGCAGCACAATGAAGTCACTGTGCTGCGGACCGGCTCATTATATGTGCGATCAGCCAATCAGCTGAGCGCACATATAATTCTAAATGTTTCTTCTAATAATGCTATTGTCATAACATAATTAGAAGAAACATTTGATGTTTTCATTAAAGTTAAGTGATGATTAGTACAGAATGCTCTATTGCCGGCATATGAATTACCGGCTTATGGAGCTTCCTGTACTAATTAATATTTAATTAAGAAAACACATTTTCGTTTAAATAAATTCAGTTTCGTTGGTCAATAATTTATTTCTAACGAATCCATCATTGTGCAATTCAATATACTGTCAAAAAATAAATATATATATAAATATACATTTATTTATATATATATTTATTTTAACAGTATATTTAATTGCAAAATGATGGAATCATTTACATTTAATTATTGAACAATAAAAGGGACTTTATTACAAAGAAAATGTGTTTTATTAATTCAATATATTAACCATGAGAGACATCGGCATTAGTGCAGAGGATCGCAAACCCCGGTAATAGCAATTCATGTAAACTGTTTCCCTGCTTTCCCAGATGCATCCAGAGGTGTTTGCATCACTTTCTTAACATTTTATTTGTTATTTTTAGTTGAACCAGATTTCCAAGTAAATGACCGTATGTTTTGAGCCGCATGTCTATTTTTTCCCACGGCAGTAGTTTCACCCGCACATTTACAGCCGCATAAAAAATACAGCCGCACAGTTACAGCGTGTGAACCCAGCCTTAAGGATACGTTAACACGTACCAGATCTGCAGCGGATCCCTCCCCAGTTAACTCTATGGGCAGACAAACTTGCAGCAGCATGCACATCCCGTTGCGAGTTTGTCCACAGCCCGCCCTATTAACCCCACTGTCGCCAGAGCCTATACGTCACCTGGTCCCCGCTCCAGCTTGCTTTGGGGCTACCGGTGTTCATGGGGCAGGGCACTGATTGGCCAAGCGGGACGTGCCGAGAACCCCCGAAGAGAGGACCAGGTGAAGTATAGGCTCCGTCGATGGGGGGGGTTTAATAGGGCGGGCTGCGGACAAACTCGCAGCGGGATGTGCATCCTGCTGCGAGTTTGTCTGCCCATAGAGATTACTGGGCAGGGATCCGCAGCGAGAAATGCGCTGCGGATCCGGTAGGTGTGAACCCTAAAAAAGCAGAAAAAAAAAATTCCATGACATCCATATGGCAGCACACAAAATGTTGTGCTGCCTTGGGACTTTTGATAAGTACATTTTAACCACTCTCTCTATACAAGGCTATGAATAAGTCAGAAAATGTAAAATCTTGTTTTTACAGTATGTCACAAATGAACCTCGTGACAACTGTGACCCATGGAGGTGCAGTGTCCCAGTACAGGAAAAGTCCTATATATTATAGTACTGGAACGGATTATTGGCCACTGCAAAGAGCTCAGCTTATATTGCGCCCCCAGTGTTGAAGTTTGGTATTATTCTCTGTATTTCTCGTATTCTCTTATGTATATTGATTTGCATATGTCTCCATGTCACATGGTGTGGTGATGCAAATGGCCTAGTGTCTCCACTATCTCACAGACATACTCCGGTCCAGTCCTGACCAGTCTCATCCTCAAGATTCTCCCTTCTATTCAAGATCTGGGTGCCGTTCTCCAGTCGCTATCTTCTTCTCATCCTCAACAGCAAGTATTCTCTATCATTCCACCCAGCATCGTTCTCAGGGAACTACTACCTTCATCCTCCGTTAAGATTCCTCTCACCCAAAGTGACACTATCACACTACGGCCTATTGCAGCATCACCCATTTGCTCAGTTATATCCAAGTTAACCTATTCCTGGTTGCATCCAGAGAGACTGTTGCTATTGACAACCTCTGTGTTAATAAACGCACAACTCCCGTTGTTTCTGAACCCCGGCATTGGTCTAGTTATTGGTGCCTTGACTGAGGGCAACGAAGAATTGTCCTGGGGTCCCGCTTGCTCAAGTCCCCGTGGTCTAGCCCTGCACCCTCGTGCCAATACCGTGACCATAACATCTAACAGTGGCAGCCCGGGTACCGCTAACATCTACCTCCCCATCGGGTTACTCCAGAGGCATGGTGTTAGACGTCAGAAGCAGAACCTACAAGTCCTGTCAAGGCATGGTTTCCATGAACTTGTTTTTCCAGAACAGCCCATTTTTAATAGAGAAGAGCAAACTTACAGTAATGCTAAGCAGCTGAATACCGGTGGCTGGAGAAGATGGATGCAGCGCTAGGACTGCCTGGAAAACATGGATACAGCTTATAGCCATGTTTGAATCAGCCCATGTAATAGGGGCTTAAAGGGGTTGTCCAGCGAAAATCTTTTTCTTTCAAATCAACTGATTTCAGAAAGTTATATAGATTTGTAATTTACTTCCATTACAAAATCTCAAGTCTTGCCATACTTATTAGCTGCTGTATGTCATGCAGGAATTGTTAGATTTTCAGTCTGACACAGTGCTCTCTGCTGACATCTCCAGAGCAGGAGAGGTTTTCTATGGGGATTCATAGAAAACCGAGACAGAGTTCCTGCCTCAGCCAGAGATGTCAGCAGAGAGCACGGTGTCAGACTGATAATAAAACACTTCCTGCATGACATACAGCAGCTATTAAGTATGGGAATACTTGAGATTTTTTTAATAGAAGTAAATTACAAATCTATACAACTTTCTGACACCAGTTGATTTGAAAGAAAAAGATTTTCGCTGGACAACCCCTTTAAAGAGACTCTGAACCCACAATCTGACCCCCTCAAACCACTTGTACCATCAGATAGCTGCTTTTAATCCAGGATCTGTCCTGGGGTCCGTTCAGCAGGTGATGCAGTTATTGTTCTAAAAACAACTTTTAAACTTGCAGCCTTGTGTCAAACGGCCGTGGCCTAGAGTGTCTGTGCCCTAACTTTGCACCACCCCTCTGTCCCTCCTCCCCACCCTCCTCATCATTAGGAATGCCACTGGCAGGATTTTTCCTATTCCTCTGCAGTGAACACTACACAGGTGCCTTAACGATCCAGCCCATGTGCCGTGCTGACACAGCTGATGAATAGGAGACAATCTTCCTGGGGCATTCCTAATGATGAAGAGGGCGGGGAGGAGGGACGAAGAGGGTGTGCCAGCCTAATGCACAGACACTCTAGGCCACGTTTGACACTAGGCTGCAAGTTTAAAAGTTGTTTTTTAGGACAATAACTGCATCACCTGCCGAACGGACCCCAGGACAGATCTTGGAATAAAAGCAGCTATCCGAAGGTATAAGTGGTTTGGGGGGGTACAGATTGTGGGTACAGAGTCACTTTAAGCAATGCTTCATTGTTACTCTCCCCTGCCTCCTGTCAGTCAGCTGAGGCCGGACTTCTCCTTTAAGGAATTTACAATTACATTAGGAATCAATACGGCTATTAAATAGCAATCAAATAAAAAATGATTGGAAACAAAAAAAATCAACATATTACTTTCTGAAATACAGTAAATATTTCACAGAGAAACTCCCTTCATGCAAACCACTTTAACAGGAACTGTTACCCTTAGTTCCCCATTATTTACACCATAACAACACTTGAGAAACAGCTCGTTTCTTCTGAAGAATATAAGAATATAGCTTCAGGTCTTACAAGACGTTTCAGCATTACACATTACCTCTAGACAACTTCCCCATTATCCTTCACAAGGACTCACTCTACAAGATTCAAGACTAGAGTATACATACATACATTATATATATATATATATATATATATATATATATATATATATATATATATATATATATATATATATTGGTTCAAAAGTAGGTGGACAGTACATGTAATAGGGGTATGAAGGGGGAGATTTATCCAACATGACGTAAAGTGAAACTGGCCCAGTTGCCCCTAGCAACCAATCAGATTCCACTTTTCATTTTCCAAAGAGTCTGTGAGGAATGAAAGGTGTAATCTGATTGGTTGCTAGGGGCAACTGAGCCAGTTTCACTTTACACCATGTTTGATAAATCTCCCCCTTCATAACCCTTTTACACATACTGTCCACCTACTAAAACTTTTAAACCTATTGGTTATGCAGATTTATTAATTACTATTTCTACGAAATAAATACAAATTTATTTGACAGAAAAAAAACTAAACCTAGGATCTTCTAGCCCTCAGATATCAATTTTCACGTTGTGAACCCAACGTATTGAAGATGAAAAGCAATGTTATTCAGCAAAAGCATATATTGTTTTTGTAATTAATTATTTTGTATAATTTATTTAACTCATTCTGGGCTTAGGAGTCCAGTGGGTGGGGCCTTATATACATGAATGTAGGAAAAGTTGTTAATCAATGGGTAGGACCACCCACTGGGCTCCAAAGTCCTGAATGAGAAGGGATTTAGAGGGGTTATAAACGGCCTCCATTTTTCCATGTAAGTGGTTAAAGCTGAGTTGCAATACCGCATACAGCCTGTGAAGAGGGGTGGCGCTGTTTTTTCTAAAAAAAGTAGCTGAATATTTTCTAATAAGACAATACATCAATCTGCTTAGCATCTCCTTCTCTAGAACATGCTTCTGGCAATTAAACCACACGTTCATCCATTAAACCACATGTTCAAAGGTTTGCTTTGATAGTCATCCATACATGACACTTGTACTGTCTGCTGAATCAGCAGCACTGCTAGATCTCCACAGATGCGGTGAAACCTGATGCATAACCTAGATTTTTTTTCTCATGTTATTTTTCTCTAACCGGTTTCTATTTTCTCATTGTAATTTTTTTCCATACATTGTTATGCGGGCTGTCACTTTGCCTGAGCTAGTTTACCAGCAATAAGTGATATACATTACAGAAAGACCTAGGGACCAAAAGACACAATAGACAGGACCTGCCCCATTCAGGTGAATGAAGAAGGCTTCTGGCTGTCCTCAGTTACCTTTATAAGGGTGACGCTGGTGATCACCTGTCACTGTCCTCCTGTCTGTGTTATCCATATACTGCTGTCTCCCGTCACTGTCCTCCTGTCTATGTTATCTATATACTGCTGTCACCCGTCACTGTCCTCCTGTCTGTGTTATCTATATACTGGTGTTACCTGTCACTGTACTCCTGTGATATCTATATACTGCTGTCACCTGTCACTGTTCTCCTGTCTGTGTTATCTATATACTGGTGTCGCTTGTCACTGTGCTCCTGTTTTATCTATATACTGTTGTCACCTGTCACTGTCCTCTATATACTCCTGTCACCTGTCACTGTCCTATTGTATGTGTTATCTATATACTGCTAACAACCCATCACTGTTCTCCTGTCTGTGTTATCTATATACTGCTATCACCCATCACTGTACTCCTGTCTGTGTTATCTATATACTAGTGTCACCTGTCACTGTTCTCCTGTCTGTTTTATCCATATACTGGAGTCACCTGTCACTGTCCTTCTGTCTGTTTTATCCATATACTGGTGTCACCTGTCACTGTCCTCCTGTCTGTTATCTATATACTGGTGTCACCTGTCACTGTCCTCCTGTCTGTTATCTATATACTGGTGTCACCTGTCACTGTCCTCCTGTCTGTTATCTATATACTGGTGTCACCTGTCACTGTCCTCCTGTCTGTTATCTATATACTGGTGTCACCTGTCACTGTACTCCTGTCTATGATGCTAAGGAGGACACTGCTAACATTAACAATAATAATGTCCTGACATAGTGCTGCTCCTCTTGTACACAGCCCAGCCTATCCTGGCAAATCATCTAAAAAGACAGATATGATTTAAAGGGATACTCCAGTGACCCCCCCCCCCCCAACCCAAATCAACTAGTACCAAAAAGTTACATAAATTGTGCTCTCTGCCGCCACCTCTGTCCATGTCAGGAACTGTCAAGAGCTTTTTCTATGGGGATTTGCTGCTGCTCTGGACAGTTCCTGACATGGACAGAGGTGGCAGCAAAAAGCACTGTGTCAGACTGGAAAGAATACACCACTTCCTGCGGGACATACAGCAGCTGATAAGTACTGGAAGACTGGAAATTTTTAAGTAGAAGTAAATTACATATCTATATAACTTTCTGGTACAAGTTGGTTGTTGTCAGTAGAGTACTGTACCTTTACCACGCACTTCGGTGGATTCACATCAAATACAGGCGAGGCACCTAAAAACCATATACCTAACCTGGCAAACACGGTACTGCACAGTTCTCAGCTGCATGGCACTAGTACTCAAACAACGTGTCATCCCAACAAACCATTGATGACATGCAAAAAAAAAAAAAATTATAATATCTCTCTCTCTCTCTCTCTCTCTCTATATATCTATATATATATATCTATATCTATATAATTGAGCAAGGGTTTAAAATGCTAAAAATAACAACTGTAAAGGCCTAAAACATTGTTCATGGGCAGAAATAAGAACGGGCGGTCGCTGCGGTTTAGTTAGAATTAAAGTGAAGAATTAAAGGTGCTGGAAGAGAACACGTTAATTGGCTATAATGGAAGGAAGAAGAAGAGGTCAGAGTTGTGACGGCACGCAATGCCCTATTACAGCGAAGCTTCTCAAGCTCCATAACAAGGAATAGTCTATGGTAATGCGATTAGAAGAATGTGAGCATCTCACTATGGGGACCACTAGCCCTGGAGGACATCATTACGGCAATGTCATACAGAGGGCAGCAGTGCAGCAACTTCCTCACTCAACTTCGGGCTAAATAAGTCACGCCAGATCTGTTGCAGAGATCCATGCGCTTTATTTGTTCCATCAATGTTTGGCGTCCGAACAGAATCAATGGACCTGAGCGCTTATCGATTCTGTCGGACCCTAAATTGCCCGGCTCAGGGGGGCAGAGAATTAAATCAAAGAAACAAAAAACGGTAAAACACAATGGAATCGGTTATGAAGGAGCTAATTACATTCGCAATTTGCAGAACATGACGGTCAGGGCGACTTAAAAGAAAGGAAGGGAAGAAACAACAACAACAACGACGCACGTTCTAGTCTGGATTTACTGCACAGTCAACCAAAATTGATCAAATGAAATAATCTGTGTTTTTGGCAAGCGGAGAATTTTTATTGTGCGCTCAGTGATGTGCACCGTGCAGACTCATTAACGGAACCGGAGACGGGCAAAGGGCGATTGTTTCTGCTGTGTGGAAATGGGCAAGACAACTGTACTGAGGAACACGGGCCATAGGATCATCGGGGGTGAGGGGGGGGGGGGGGGGTCGGGGGTCACCCATTAGATCCTAGACCTACTTTCTGGTTGGCTTTCTCTAAGCTCTAAAGGGAACTTGTCACATGATCTCAGTGTCCTTAGCCGCCACCTTTGGTGATCTAGCGCTGGCGAGTAGTTATATAAAAAGGTATATAAAGTCAGTATATAAAGTCCGTTTCCACACAATGAGCTAAATTTTCATTCTAGAACCTAGAACTAGTAAAAGGTACCATTGTTTTTTTGTTTAGTTTTTTTACACAAGAGTCTATCAGTGCCGGTGCGGGGATGCCAGTGGCGCTGTCTTTTTTTTTTTTTTTTTTTAACTCCACACAGTTCCTGTGGTCAGCGCTGTTCTTTAGCTGTGCACTGGCCCTATGCACTGGGGGTAAGTTTACAAAGTTTTAGGGTGAGTTCACACTGCAATTTCCCTCCTGTCAATTTCAATGAGATTACATACTCTCAACAGGATTGTCATCCCGCTGTGAGTATGCAAAAGGCAGCCCCCATAAACCCCCCCCCCCCCAATGGTCCACGCCCTGGCTTGCTTCGGTGGTTCCCGGCATTGGGACATCCCACTCAGCCAAATCAGTGGCTGCGGCAGGGCAGCGTACTGATTGGCTGAGCGGGATGTCCAGATGCCGGAAACCCCCGGAGCGCAGACCCGTAAATGTATGTACCGGACCACGGGGTTAAGGGGGCTGACTTTCACATACTCGCAGCTTTAACTTCTTCCATAGTAATAAAGCATGGGAATCAAATACCGAGTGATCAAGGTTTCGTAAACCCGAACTCTCATCTGTACACACTACGGTGAAGCTCTATTTTTCTAAATATTAGTGAAAAATTCTGAACAATACCAATGTACCAAGACATATTACCTCACGCCAAGCGGCACTTCCTCCCCTCCTTACTACATCAAAAAGGGGGAAGTTGTGAAAGAAGGAAACGTATTGCAAAAATATAAAACGTATATCCAGCAAAAAGATCCTTCTGCAAGTATAAGTATTCCATAGTGATAATCATCTATAATGGGCGAACAGCTGCGTAATCACAAAATACAACTCTGCTGGCTACATGGACGATGACCCTACGATGACACCAGTAAAGATAATGACGGCCGAGCCAACCTCTGCTTATAGGGGGCAATGGTGGCTGCTATAGCGAGAACTTACATATGAACACACTGAAGATCACATATACATGTCTAAATAACGTGCAGATAACCATAAGTGTGATCGCAGTGACATGATGGAAACCATAAAAGGTCAAAGGGAAAGTTGTATAAAAACATTATTACAGTAAGATCAGGACAGAACATAAAGTGTGGGTGGGGCTTAACATGTGCTATGTGCAGGAGACAATTGGAGATAGTCTGGGCTGTGTAGCTGCAAGTTGAGCCAGTCTGTCTGCTGAAGATGATCCGCACTGTTCCTGAAAGATCAATCAAGGCTTTTCTATCATCACTGCTGTACTTTGCTCTCCTACTGCTGTATGTTCACAGCAACAGCTTGTTCAGTGCACTTGTCACTATGTCGGGATATATAGAGGAGAGTATGTGCTGTGATTAGACAGAGAAATAAGAAAAAAAAGGAAATTCAGTCAGCAAGCAGCAGCAAGACATTGGAGCAGAGCGGAGAGGTATGCATTGGCTCTTTATTATTTTCTATATATATGCAGCTATATAGCAGATCTTTACTTTGTCCCAATAACCTTTAAGTTTATGGCTGGGTTCACACTACGTATATTTCAGTCAGTATTGTGGTCCTCATATTGCAACCAAAACCAGGAGGGGATTAAAAACACAGAAAGGATCTGTTCACACAATGGTGAAATTGAGTGGATGGCCGCCATTTAATGGCAAATATTTGCTGTTATTTTAAAACAACGGCTGTTGTATTGAAATAATGGCCGTTATTTACTGTTATATGGCGGCCATCCACTCAATTTCACCATTGTGTGATCAGATCCTTTCTGTGTTTTTAATCCACTCCTGGTTTTGGTTGCAATACTGACTGAAATATACTGACTGAAATATACGTAGTGTGAACGCAGCCTATGGCTGCGTTTTATGTCTCAATAAAAAGTGTATACAAGGCCTTAAAGGGAATGTGTCACCCTGAAATCTTGCAGTGCTCATTCTCACCACTAGAGTTAAGACTAAGCTGAGACTTCCTGTTGTGTCTGTGGTGATAAGAGGAGGCTGCTGTAAAGTGATCTGTACAGCATTACGTGACACCAGTAGATAGAGGAGACAATAGCAGCTCGTTGTGGAATGACCTCTCCACAGCACGCGCGCCGGCTTCTGACCAGGATATCTCCATTAGAAAAACATGACCGCTTTCTTCCACAGACAGCACCACTCTTGTCCCCAGTTTGGGTGCAGGTTTTGCAACTCTGTTCCATTGAAGTGAATGGAGCTTAAACTACAAACCACACCTGAACTGGAGACAATAGTCATGTTGTTTAACGCTAGATAACCCCTTTAAAACAGAACCAGCAACCAACTTTGTGCTGCGCTCTCTAACAGTAGTGACATAGATTTCATGGGAGTATGGATATGTTGTAGTTTGGCCATTGGTTGCAGCTAACAGTGAACTAGGTGTGAGACATGTTCCTGAGCTGCAGGTGACCCTCACATACCTGCAAAAAAACAAACTGCAACAGCAACCTACAGGTGCAAGAGCGCCCCCGGCATACACACGGCCCCCCGCGTACCTTCCTCCCTATTGGCAGCTGTCTCTATCTCTATGTATAGGAAGAAACATGTCAATCACCTGCAGAGTGCCAGGGGGTCATGTAGCTTATAAATATCCTAGACTCTTGTGGGTTAAAAGGAGAAGTTTAATGACTTTTGGAAAAAGCAGGAGCGGGGGGGGGGGGGGACATGATAACCATGCGACATGGAGAGAAAGGAACTGCTGCACATCACACCTATGGCTGATACTTATGCCGCTAGGCTATGTTTAAACACCAACGCCAGGATGTTGGTATATAATTTGATCAAACCATATTGCCCCATGTACCATGTGCCGGTTTCCTGGTTCACACGGGTCCCTACGCTGACTTCACACTGTCAGTCAGCGACCGCCAACCTCGCAAAGCGTGCACATGCAGGGAAGGGAGGCCATGGAATGGCCCCGCAACCCCAATGTCACAGGACCAAACCCAAAGTGCCCCACCAAAACCCTGTGAGCACAGGTGTATCCTGCTAATTTGGGTCATGTGGGTCTTATGAAAGGGAGTGCCAGACGCTCAGAAAAGGGAGAAAAATAAAATGCGACATGGAGAGAAAGGAGCGGTTGCACAACACACTTATGGCTGTTACTAATGCCGCTAGGCTATGTTTAAAAACCAACGCCAGGATGTTGGTATATAATTTGATCAAACCATATTGCCCCATGGACCACGTGCAGGTCTCCTGGTTCACATGGGTCCCTACGCTGACTCCACACTGTGTCGATCAGCGACCGCCAACCCCACAAAGTGTGCACATGCAGGGAAGGGAGCCCATGGGGCAGCCGTCTCCGCCGGTGGTGCCGGCTGGGTTATGGGGGGCATTTTGGGTTTGGTCCTGAGACATTGGGGTTGCGGGGCCAGTCCATGGCCTCCCTTCCCTGCATGTGCACGCTTTGCAGGGTTGGTGGTCGCTGACCGACACAGTGTGGAGTTAGCGTAGGGACCCATGTGAACCAGGAGATCGGCACATGGTACATGGGGCAATATGGTTTGATCAAATTATATATTAATATCCTGGCGTTGGTTTTTAAACATAGCCTAGCGGCATAAGTATCAGCCTTAGGCGTGATGTGCAGCAGCTCCTTTCTCTCCATGGGACATGATAACCATCACTACTCACCCATCCCTGTGCTGGTCCAGCACCGGATTGCCGCCACCCTCCCGGATCATCTCAGCCAACATCGCAACCTGGCTGATTGAAAGCCTGCTCAGCCAGTCAGTGATAAGGGCAGGACGCCGCTCCAGTCACTGATTGGCTGAGCGGGCTGTCCATCAGCCGAGATGGACATTTTCTCCCGAGTCATGACGTCATCACAATTCGGGGGAAAATGCTTTCTGGCAGGGGTCCAGATCCGGTGGTGCGGCGCTTCAGGGCACAGGTGAGGTGAGTAGCTCTCTGTTATTATGTTCCCCCCTGCCGGCTGACAGTTTTTTTTTTATATTGCTGGACTTCCCCTTTAAGCCATATGAATTCATATTAACACATTGTTAAAATAAATGCGTCGGACACATACTGAAAGGACGGCATGACGCAGGTGAGAGGTTCCCTTTAAACCCGACAATCACAAGTGTAAGTCCCATTCAGTGTAATGTAAGTACAAGAAATGTAATTGAAGAGGTGACCGCGTTAGCAGCAGATTGTATTTCCTCGCCCGTCTTCATGGCTTTGGCGCACAATCAGAAAAGATGTTAGAGCAGCAGGATTCGTACGCACATTTATTCTCCATACAAGGAGCTTTGTAGCTCTATCAGATGTACAGAAACAGACCAAGGGAATAGCGGATCTCAAAGATGACCTGGTTTCGGGGGAAGGGGGGGTGGGTCAGGCTCTGAAACGGTAACAATCGAAACCCATTCATTTCTTGAGACGAGGATAAAATGCTTGGAACGTCTCATACTGAGTGCGGTGAGAAAAAGCCGATGAGGAGAAGTTATTTTTATATATGAAAGGAAGGCTTAGCCCCAGTCAACACCTGCGTGAAGGCTGGATTGGCATATAACGCAATGTAAGACACCGTGCGGTGCGAATTCCTATTCTTTGGCCCTGCAGCTGTTGCAAAACTACAATTCCCAGCATGCCTGGACAGCCAAAGGCTGTCCAGGCATGCTGGGAATTGTAGTTTTGCAACAGCTGGAGGGTCGAAGGTTTCCCATCCCCGATCTTAGGGTCTTTGAGTCATCTTAGGCTCAAAAAGAACATCAATTGCAGTAAGTTTTTGGTATAAGTTGTCACAGTTTTTATCAAACATGGTGTAAAGTGAAACAGGCCCAGTTGCCCCTAGCAACCAATCAGATTCCACCTTTCATTCCTCACAGACTCTTTGGAAAATGAAAAGTGGAATCTGATTGGTTGCTAGGGGCAACTGAGCCAGTTTCACTTTACACCATGTTTGATAAATCTTCCCCTTTGTGTGGTCATGGCCTATATGTGAAATTTTGATCAAATGTGTAGCTCAAATACATATATACAGTGCTATACAGGAAGATTATATCCTCCTATTCAGCTCGTGACATGGACAGAGGTGGTAGCAGAGAGCACTGTGTCAGACTGGAAAGAATACACCACTTCCTGCAGGGCATACAGCAGCTGATAAGTACTGAAAGACTGGAGATTTTTCAATAGAAGTAAATTACAAATCTGTATAACTTTCTGAAACCAGTTGATTTGAAAGAAAAAGATTTTCGTCCTGTACAGCCATGGACCCATCCCAGAATGGAAAAAAAATAATTTTGTTTTTGATTACTGCAATAATTCAGGTTTTGAACGTTAAAAACTTTGTTGGATGCCACAAACAATACTGACTAAAACACGATCACGTAAGATGGACTTACGGCTCTATGTTATAGCCATACAACAACGTACTGATCAATGTTCTTAAAGGGGTACTCCAGTGAAAAATCTTTTTCTTTCAAATCAGCTGGCTTCAGAAAGTTATACAGATTTGTAATTTACTTCTTAAAAACTACTTAAAAATCTCCAGTCTTCCAGTACTTATCACCTGCTGTATGTCCTGCAGTCCAGTCTGACACAGTGCTCTCTGCTGCCACCTCTGTCCATGTCAGAAACTGTCCAGAGCAGGAGAGGGTTTTTTTTTTAAATGGGGGATTTTCAACCACTCTGGACAGTTCCTGACATGGACAGAGGTGGCAGCAGAGAGCACTGTGTCAGACTGGAAATAATACACCATTTCCTGAAGGACATACAGCAGCTGATAAGTACTGGAAGACTGGAGATTTTTAAATAGAAGTAAATTACAAATCTGTATAACTTTCTGAAACCAGTTGATTTAAAAGAAAGATTTTCACCGGAGTACCCCTTTAAGAATATTGATCAGTATGTTGCTGTATGCCCTTACATAAAATGGAGCCGAAACGCGTTGCTAGATAATACATTTTTTTTATTTTTTACCAAGTCCGTCTTACGTGATCGTGTTTGTAGCGTCCTATACATGCGAATACGTCTGCACCTGGCTCATATAAAGGGTTCCCGGTCCCAGACAGTTCCAGCTGGGAAATTCTGTGCACCTGCATCTTCTCATCTCTTGTGACCCAGAAGCGGTGTGCTGTGAGCGTTGGATAGAGTTGCGCCTATATCGAGCACAACCGACCCAGGTGAGCGTGCGTCCATCGGATTCTAGCGCTCTTAGTATTGCTAATATGACTACATCAGAAGGAGCCCCTGCTTTCTATTCTTTGCCTCACATAGATTTCTCCATCCCTCTAAATCAGCGGCCGTCGTATGATGGAGAAATGGGGCTTTCCAAATAGGAATAAAAATTCGGACTTCCCATTTTTACCATTCTGCACCAATACACGTTCCAGAAATAGCAAAAACCCATTTGCAGAAGTGTTTCCCAACTGGGCGCTCTTATTAGTCAATCGAGCACATTAAAAAGTTTCACATTGCTTCCCTGCCCCATCTCTCTGCCCGGACAGGGGGCTTACACAGAGGGATTTCCCTGCTCCCCATGTTCAGGCGGATTGTTTTTGTCTGTAAATGTCAGTGGTTTTGCATGTAGTCTTCCCCTTTTCTTGTAATGACTCTTGTACAACGAAAAGGCAAAAAAAAAAAAAAAATCTTTAAAACTATCAATACGAAAGAGCAAACAAGTCAGATGCGGCGTGAATAGAAAGTGTTTGCTCAGAGCTATTTCTGCCTGTCAGCAGAAACAACGCTGTGTGCCTTGATTTCACATTGAGTGAATGTATTGAGTACCTATACCATACTGTAAGCCCCCCCCCTTTACAAGTCCATGGTAGTTTTTACGGTCAAGAAACATTTTGGAGGCTTCAGAAAAGATCTTAAAAAAAAAAAAGCATACTCACCTGCTGTTCGGCTAAATCAGTGTTCCCGTCAGGTTTTTCCTCCTTTGTTCTGGCTCTTCAAGCTCATGAGTGACATCACAAGTATGACTGACAGGCCCGGGAGCCAATGACTCCTTGCCCTGTCAAACAGTGTGCCATATTAAACTGTATGCGCTTCTGAACTGAATTCTAGATGCCCCCATAGGGTTCTATGGGGCATCCGTGCAGGAATTCCGAATCATTATACTACGTCTTTAAAGCGACTCTGTACCCACAATCTGTCCCCCCCAAACCCCTTGTACCTTCGGATAGCTGCTTTTAATCCAAGATCTGTCCTGGGGTCCGTTCGGCAGGTGATGCAGTTATTGTCCTAAAAAACAACTTTTTAAACTTGCAGCCCTGTGCCCAACGGCCGGGGCTTAGATTGTGTATGCATTAGGCTGGCACAACCTCTCCGTCCCTCCTCCCCGCCCTCCTCATCATTAGGAATGCTCCAGGCAGATTGTCTCCTATTGATCAGCTGTGTGAATACTGAACATGGGCTGGATCGTTAAGGCACCTGTGCAATGTTCAGACAGGAGAAAATGTTCCAGTGACATTCCTAATGATGAAGAGGGTGGGGAGGAGGGACGGAGGGGTGGTGCAAAGTTAGGGCACAGATAATCTAAGCCCCGGCCGTAGGGCACGGGGCTGCAAGTTTAAAAGTTGTTTTTTTAGGACAATAACTGCATCACCTGCCGAACGGACCCCAGGACAGATCTTGGATTAAAAGCAGCTATCCGAAGGTACAAGTGGTTTGGGGGGCAGATTGTGGGTACAGAGTCACTTTAATTTCTGAGCCTATTTTCCAGCATGGACACCTTTCAGGAATAATCCTGAAAGGTATCCGTGCCCAATCGAACCCTATGGGTCAGGAAATCGGACCAGATATATTCCTGTCATGTAAATGGCCTTAGGGGTGTAATACATGTGTTTATGAAGGCGTGATCAATATTGTAAACGATCTGCCAGATCGGCGCTCATTTACTGGGCTTATTACAAAGCCTGATAATCATTTAGCAAGGGCTGCACGGACATTGTTAGCGATGTCCATGCTGTACTTGCTCAAACAGTTCATACATTACCTCTCCACGTTCCTGGTGTTCTAATGCGCTCTGCACATGTCCCGGCACCACGGCTGCAGCTTCACAACGGCCTGTCTGAGCTGACAGGCCGCTCAGCCAATCACTGGCTGGGACCGCCACGTTGTTGGGACACATACAGAGTTTAGTAACTGTTAGAGTGGTAATAATGGTTTGTTGAATTGTCAGCTGTCGGCCGCACATCACTATTACACATAGCAATGCCTGGTTTGTGGCCGATGATTTTAGGTCTGGACCTAAAGAAACGATCAGCTGATGATCGTTTCATTGGCTTATGGTTGTCTCTATGTAATAGGGCCCCAGGGCAAGGATGGTGAAATTTAAGCCCTCCAGCTGTTGCAAAACTACAATTCCCATCATGCCTGGACAGACAAGACTAAAGCTTTAGCTGTCCAGACATGATGGGAATTGTAAATTTGCAACAGCTGGAGGGCCGAAGGTTCCCTATCCCTGCTGTAAGGGAACGATAGGTACATAACCTGCAATAGGTGGTTATCAGTCCTGGCCTAAACGGTCACAGGCGGACCTATAACGTGGCCGTTCTAAACAATTACGAGTAGTAGGAAGGATAATCAGCGGCCATAGTAACAAAGCAATCAGTACTGACAATGAAAACGTCTCTGATTGGTTGGGACATTTATTGGGCCTGCTTAAGAAATGTTCTCCCTCGCTTGTTAATGCCGCATTCAAACAAATGGAGATTGATTTTTACTGCGAATGGAACAATATCACTAGGGGAAAATTATTCCAATCATAGTAAAATACATCTTATTTTAAATAGTTTTGGATTGCCCAGCAGATTTGTCCGCCCGGGCGCTCCACTTACTACTCTAATATGTCTTTTATAAATGCGGTTTGGAAGTGGTAGGAAAAAAAGCACTTTGCTACTGAGCACTGTAATCAAAAGGAAGCCTATGGCCGTATTCATGTTTACCAGGGATGCATCCAACTCCTCCAGCCACCGGGGGGGTCAAACAACAAGCGTTTGGGGCTTTGCTCATCTGGTAATCACATGACTGATCATGTGAATAGTTATGTAAGGAGATGAAAACATGAATAAAAATAACTCCTCCACTACCAACCAATCAACAGTCATGCTGGCACCGGCTATGTCTGTATATTGCTGAGGCTTAAGGAAAACAGAAAAAAATTATACCTACCTAACCCTGGTCCTCCGTAAGGTCTAGCTGCAACCAGTGTTCATCTCCTACCAGTCCTCCAATGCTCCTGTCATTGGCTGCAACAGTGTCTCATCTCAGATAGTGATTGGCTGAGCAGTCAGGTTCTGCTCTGAACTCAGAAGCAGGCAGATTTTAAGTGGAGGGAGCCGTAGCTGCAGGGGACCTGGGGAAGGTAAGTATTTTTTTTTTTTTTTTTGGGGGGGGGGGGGGTTCCAATTGTTCTTAAGTCCCAGCTATATATGATTTTTTTAAAAAAAAATGGCAGAACACTTTAAAGGGGTTGTCCAGCGAAAATCTTTTTCTTTCAAATCAACTGATATCAGAATGTTATATAGATTTGTAATTTACTTCTATTAAAAAATCTCAAGTCTTCCCTTATTAGCTACTATATGTCATACAGGAAGTGTTGTTTTATTTTCAGTCTGACACAGTGCTCTCTGACGCCACCTCTGGCCGAGACAGGAACTGTCCAGAGCAGAAGAGGTTTTCTATGGGGATTCATAGAAAACCGAGACAAAGTTCCTGTCTCGGCCAGAGATGTTAGCAGAGAGCATTATGTTAGATCGAGAATAAAACAACATTTCCTGCAGGACATACAGCAGCTGATAAATACTTGAAGACTTGAGATTTTTTAATAGAAGTAAATGACAAATCTATATAGCTTTCTGACACCAGTTGATTTAAAATGATTTTTGCTGGACAACCCCTTTAAGTGGAGGGAGCTGCAGGGGACCTGGGGGGTAAGTATTGTTTTTTTTTTTCCAAATTTTTCTACGGTCCCTGCTATATATGATTTAAAAAATGGCAGAACACTTTAAGGCCCCCATACTGGCTGACTATGTAATGTGTATGGAGGTCTTCTGACTTTCCTATAACAGATGATGTCGGGGGAAGAGAAGGAGTGGGTATGTTGAATTTCAACTGCCTGATCCTTTTGTTCTTTGGGCGATAAGCCACCTTCAGAGGAACCACCAGATTCCCATTCTGAGTATGAGTATGGACCGATCAGGAGAGATACTCTCCTACTTTTCCTCCTTCCCATAATCCCAGACCACCTGTACACCACTCATGCAATAGGGGATTTCTATCGCTAGTGTCATATCATGACTGATTTATTAATAAATCCTCAGTCCCCAACCATGTTCGGTCTCTAGTTAACAAAGATACAATAAGAAGCAATAACAGTTGGTTGTGGGTGGAAAAGGCACGATCTCAAATGAACAGACGCAGATGGAAACATTATTCATGACACCCTAACAGCATGTTTAGATACATTATAGTTGCATGCAAATCTGTCATCTGGCGTCATCCGCTATGGTTTAGCTATTAAGGTGGAACGCTGAGCAGTATACATGTTTACGGGTCAATTTAATGCCACTAAAATACATATGTAGCGCGAATGGCTGCGTGGTGCTATGTTATTACCTGACTGGGATTCTCATAGACGTTTACCATTCAAGAAACAAGGAAGGGATGTTCCTCTATCTCCAGAACACAATCCGCTCCCACATGCTTCTCGGTACAAAATACATTACTGTCAATCATGACTGCACTACTTACCGCATCCTCTACATCCTATATAACAGATGTATATTTACAAACCTGATCACTTAATAAATAAACACAAATATTATGGAATCTAGTCAATAATGATACTCTAGCCTTTAGCTTTTATCAGAGACTCCACCCAAAAAAATAAGACGTCACGACCCGGGTCCCCGCTCAAACCAGGAAGTGACCAGATGACCGGGGACCCAGTGCTGGGGGGGGGAGGTGCAGGTTGTTATGTTCAGCCACCTGCTCCCTGGCTCCATTGGAAAGGAAAAGACCGACCCCAGACTTCTCCTGTACAGGGTACCTGTTGCTACTACTTACAATATCTAAATCAACAGGGGGTGTGAAATAATGTATGTTTGCAATTTACATTATTATTATTATTTTTAATAACAGAACTATACTTACTGTATCCAGGTCCAGTCTCCTGAAGGCAGCTATATAACAGCAATACTTACTGTATCCAGGTCCAGTCTCCTGAAGGCAGCTATATAACAGCTATACTTACTGTATCCAGGTCCAGTCTCCTGAAGGCAGCTATATAACAGCTATACTTACTGTATCCAGGTCCAGTCTCCTGAAGGCAGCTATATAACAGCTATACTTACTGTATCCAGGTCCAGTCTCCTGAAGGCTGCTATATAACAAAGCTATACTCCTGAAAGCAGCAATACTTACTATTATCCAGGTCCAATGTCCTAAAAGTAGCTTTTTAGCCTTCTGCTGGTTGAAAAAAAAAAAAGATTAAATGGAAGAAAGTTCTGGCTCAATGCTTCCATCAATCAAACTGTTTTCTATGTGTGA
Organism: Dendropsophus ebraccatus; assembly: GCF_027789765.1. NCBI lineage: Eukaryota > Metazoa > Chordata > Amphibia > Anura > Hylidae > Dendropsophus > Dendropsophus ebraccatus. The sequence continues at coordinate 12,537,535 of NC_091467.1, forward strand.
GCACAGATGACCGGGACTTCCTGCGTTTGGTCTCTTTTTTTTCAACAAGTACAAGAATGGACCTGGAGAGAAGTAAGTATCAATGTTATACAGCAGCCATCAGGAGACTGGACCTGGATACAGTAAGTATAGCTTTTATATAGCTGCCTTAAGGAGACTGGACCTGGATACAATAAGTATAGCTTTTATATAGCTGCCTTAAGGAGACTGGACCTGGATACAGTAAGTATAGCTGTTATATAGCTGCCTTCAGGAGACGTGACCTGGATACAGTAAGTATAGCTGTTATATAGCAATCTTAAGGAGACTGGACCTGGATACAGTAAGTATAGCTGTTATATAGCAGCCTTTAGAAGACAGGACCTGGATACAAGCAAGTATAGCTCTTATATAGCAGGATAACTTATAAAAAAAAAAATAATAATAATGATGAATGTACATTGCAAACATGCTTTCTATCACCTCCTCCGCTCATTTACATTCAATAAGTTGTAAGGACAGGGACCATTTAAAATGGAAGAGAGTAAGAATTTTGGGACTTTTAATACAACTGTGATTGATACAGCTGACACAAATCCATAAATCAAACCGTAAAGAGCCTAGCCAGCAATTTCAGGCTACAGTAAATATATCAACATCGACAGAGCCGGCCACAAACTATTGTTGCAGTCTAGCTGGCCCTAAATCCCCCATATACTATAAACGCACACGCAGCTTATCAGTATATACATGTTAACCTTAGTAGTGATGCTGGGATAACTATGAGATTGACGACAGTCTATCCAAGACCTTTTTTTTTTTTTTTTTAAACCCAGAGAAAGTGTGTGTATTATGTCCAACCATTTCAACAATGATGGGGGGAATCTTCTGCTCTTCAGCTGTTGCAAAACTACAATTCCCATCATGCCCTGACAGCCAAATCTTTTGTTGGCATGATGGGAATTGTAGTTTTGCAACATCCGGAGGTCTGAAGGTTCTCCATCCCTGGTATATACAGAACCCTGGCCATCGCTATTTACGCTGAGCACCCCTCCTACTGCAGTTTTCCTATGCTTTAGTTACACAGCGGTTTGTAGGCGAACTTGCCAAAGTGGTTCATTCTCAGTGAGTCACCGTCTGAGTCCGTATACAGGCAGAGATATACTGTACTTAACGCTAGGCGTCAATTAGTAATAACTGCTAATTGTCATGCAGAACTGCGGGAAAAGTGACAAACCCATGGAGAAAGGCGAGAAAAAAGATTAACTGTAACGTTACCACATACTGGTATTACAGATCGGGTCTTAGGTATCTGAACTGCTTAAAGTGAATGTACCATCAGGCCTGGGATGAAGCACTGGAGGTGGGCCGACCCACCTCCAGTGGGAGGAACCCCCCCCCCCCCCCCGTCCCTTTATAACGCAGCTCCATTAGAATCAATGGAGCCATATTTTAGAGGGGCACGGGTCTCCTCCCACTGGGGGTGGGTCGGCCCGCCTCCAGTGCTTCATCCCAGGCCTGATGGTACATTCACTTTAAGAGAGAAGCGGCCTTGTTGCCGACTCAATGTATATATGGCATTAGCAAGGCCTTAAAGGGGTATTCCTCTCGGGTAAAATACGTGTTTAATCATTCCCCTTCCTGGAGACTAACAATTTGTTCCATACTAGCCATTATCTATTCAGTCTCCTTCCCCCAATTCTAAGCTGCTGTGTGAGCTTTTCTCTCTGTCTTCTCCTCCCATACAAGACAACTCAAGGCTGGCTGTTTTTGCTCTCTGTAATGCCAGGGGCATTAAAGGGGTGCTCCCGGCTGGGGGGCTTTTTTGCGTATGGCAGGGGAAGAGGTGGATGAGGGCAATGACGTCCTCTTAGCTCCGCGGTTCCAGCACCGTGTCCCGTATCGCGTCGCTCCAGTCTGCGATGCCTGGCCGCTTCCTGGTTTCTTATGCGGGCTTCAGACATGACGTTTTAAGTCCGCTTGGCCAGTCAGTGGCCAGTCATCCCGCCTCTGCTACTGACTGGCTGAGCGGACTTGAAACGTCACGTCTCAAGCCCCTGCAGAGACCAAAAAGTACCCCTTTAATCAGAGTTAAGTCATGAGCAAATTTTCAGTCTTACAGTACTTATCAGCTGCTGTACATCCTGCAGGAAGTGGTGTATTCGTTCCAGTCTGCAGAGCAGGAATTTTCTAGGGGATTTGCTATTGCTCCCAGTTCCTGACTTGGACAGAGGTGGCAGCAGAGAGCACTGTGTCAGACTGTAAAGAATACACCATTTCCTTCAGGACATACAGCAGCTGATAAGTGCTTGGGATTTTTTTTAATAGAAGTAAATAACAAATCTCTGGCACCAGTTGATTTAAAATAAAAAGAATTTTGTGAACTAACCCTTTAAGTCTTCCATAGGACTGTACAGATGAAATGATGCTTTTTTTTTTTTTTACAGTTTTAAAGCAAATGTAGCATCAGTACATTCACTTTAAGTTCTGCACATAAATAGGAAGGTGCTGGCGCAGGGTCATAGAATCCTTGTAAATCTCCATTTCCTCTTTTCTGGTCTATGACTCCTCCCCAGTATTGCACCATGTTGCACCATGCAAACCGACAAATAAGTATGAAACGGTGACTGGTGACTTTAAAGGGAACCTGTCATCCCGGCAGCCGGGGTGAAGCCCGTCCGCCCCCTGGCATTCAGGGTGACAGGTCCCCTTTAATGTTTAAACCAGAGAACCACTGGTTGTCACCGCACATTATGGCACATGGAAGCTTCCATAGACTATGGGTGCATTCACACTTACCTTGTTCGCTGTGAATTTATTGCTGTGCAAATCAAAGCAACTAAGGCTGGGTTCACACTGCATTTTTGCAATCCGTTTTTTTCCATCTGTTTTAGGCAAAAATAACGGGTGCATTTGTGTGCATCAGTTTTTCCATCGAAACACATCCGTTTTTTTTAGTGTGTATAAAAAAAGGGGTCGACCACTATGTATGCTAAAAAAAAGCAGATGCATTGTCCTCTTTTTTTTATAATGGAATTCAATGGAAAAACGGAGGCACACACACGCATCTGTTTTTTTTTCATCCGTTTTATGCACAAAACGGATGGAAAAATAACAATGGATTGCAAAAACACAGTGTGAACCAAGCCGAAATGATGGAACGCAGCATCTGCAGCAAATGCGGTAGCTGTGACTGTACACACAACTGAGATTTAGACTGTTTTCTGCCGACCATCGGCGACTTTCTGCGGCACTGACATAGATCGATCTGTCAAAAACGTTTCTGGTCATTGTTTGGCGCTGTGGTTTAAAGTTCATGCCAAATGAGATTCTCCATTTCAGTGCAAATCCAGACCTGGTTGCAAAACTACAATTCCCATCATGTCTGGACAGCCAAAGGCTGTCTAGGCATGATAGGAATTGTAGTTTTGCAACAGCCGGAGGGCAGAAGGTTCCTAAGGGGCCTATTCCACGATAATCGGGCGAATCAGCCCAAATTGGCCGATTATCGCTCCGTGGAATAAAAACAACGATCAGCCAATGACAGCAATCATCGGCTGATCGTTGATATAGGTTTGAACCTATCATTGTCGGGCGCCGACCGCGCATGGCTATGTGTAATAGCGATGCGTGGCCGCGACTGACAATTTACATTACCTATCCAGGCTGCAGGGCTCCTCTTGCAGTCTTCTTCTCCCCGGGTCCCGCACGCTCCAGTGATTGGCTGAGCGGCCTGTCAGCTGAGACAGGCCGCTCTGAAGCTGGAGGGACCCATGTAGACGGAAGGGACCAATCTTTCTCAAGAGAGTGACTACCAAGAGTCATTGTCAATATCCAGCTAGCAATCTGAATACAGCCCAGTAGCTCTAACAGATAATTTGCTATCCTACAAAATTCCCATGTGGCTCATGACAGTAATACAAAGTGGAGCCTAGATAAATAAGGATGACAGTGCATGATGGTCCAGTTGGCCAGATACTGTAACTGCATTTAAATGCTCCTGTAAATTTTGGGAATTTTTTGCAATTTACCAATTAAACCATCCAAAACCCAGCTTTAGGCTATGTTCACACAACATACTTTTTATTAGAGATGACCGAACCGGGTTCGAGTCGATCCGAACCTGAACGTTCGGTGTTTGATTAGCGGTGGCTGCTGAACTTGGATAAAGCTCTAAGGTTGTCTGGAAAACATGGATACAGCCAATGACTATATCCATGATTTCCACATAGCCTTAGGGCTTTATCCAACTTCAGCAGCCACCGCTAATCAAATGCCGAAAGTTCGGGTTCGGATCGACTTGAGCATGCTCCAGGTTCGCTCATCTCTACTTTTTATGAAAAAAAAAACCAGCCGTTTTCAATTAAAACAACGGACGTTCTTTTCAAAGTGGAACAGGTTGCATTGAAGTCAATGCAAAACAATAGCCGTTGTTCACACAATGGATTCATCAACGGCTGTTGAAATAATTGACAAGTCAATTATTTCCGGCCTTTGTACACTGATTTCAATGCAACAACTTCTGTTTGACGCTGAATACAACTGCCGTTGTTTCTGAGTGCCAAACAACGGCCATTGTCCGTACCTTGTGTGAACAAAGCCTTAGGTTACATCTACATGTTCCGTAGTTTTTCAGGACCGTATACCATGTCTGCAACGTTTGTCCACAATCCGCCAAAGATTTGTCTATAACGCACCCATATTGCATCCAAATTTTTTTTGCAGATCAGCAAAAAAATAAATAAAAAATAAAAAGGAAAGTGATAGTCAAATAAATGGGAACGGTTTAAAATGACTACTCATCCGTATTTTTTTTTTACAGATTTGTAGACGTTACAGACATTTCTTCTGTAAACATTACAAACGCTCCCATTGACTTCTATGGGAGAAGCCGTACCGCAGTCATTTTGGATCTGTAAAACTACGCACAATGTGAACAAGCCCCATTGAAACCAATGGGCCCTAAATTACAGACAAAAGTAGAGAATGTATGACTGTAGCCTGACAGCGTTCTAGAACCAACCAGGTGCAACAGGATCACGTTATACGGATAGTTGTTTTTTTTTTTTAACAAACGGGTGAAGCAGATTCCCTTACAATGAATACATCCGTCACTTCTAAAGTAATTCAAGCATCAATAATCCGTAATGTACACCAGCAACACCGAATCATTAGAGTTTATGGCTTTTACTACCCGACGTATTTCTCAGTCCCCTGAGGATTTCCTTATCACCTGCAATCAATAGCATAGCCCAAAGTTTTAACCCTTTAAACAAAAAAAAAAAAAACACCAATCTAGAAGTTTTTCCTGCATCTATTCATGAAGTATGAACAAGGACTAGAAGGACTCCATAACTAGCAGAGAGCCACTTACCTCTTCTATACTGCTGACTGTGTTCCTGCAGCTGCTCATCCTGGTGGTGAAGGAAGAGGTGGTGGGGGAGCTGTGGTCCTCCAGGGTCTCCATGATAAACTCATTGACAGTGATGAGATCAGGCATGGTGCTGATGGGTAAGAGGGCACCCAACAGGAGCAGAGGGGATGCACTATAGGGAGTTTGCTGGGGGTTTATATAGCAGGAGAAGGATCCTCTGTGTTTGCCAGTTTGCACTGCAAGGGGAGTGTGTGTGGGTTGCATATGCCTGAATGAGGGGTTCCTAATATTACTAGCAATAAACCCCACTCTCTTCAGCTAGATGCCCAGGTAGAGGTGAGTGCACAGGCCCCCTTGGAGTGTATGGATGGAGGATAGGAGGATCAGCTGGAGGATAGGAAGATCAGCTGGATTGGATCTGCTGCCTGTTCTGCTGCTGCAGCTTCTCCCTCTCAATGTGCAAGTGAATGAAAGGGGAACTGAGGCGCGCATGCGCAGATGAGGCCAAGGGGGGCTCCAGGAGAGTGGGTAGGAGCTGAGAGAGAATTGATGGGGGTTGGAGAGGACATCCACTGAATAGGGATGGAGAGGAGAGAGACTTGGGGTTGTGGAGAGGAGGGAGGGGAGGTTGGAGAAGAGGATAAGAACATTTGTTATATACCAGCAGAGGAGGAGGAAGAGGAAGAGAAGTGCATGAAACTCTGGCAATAAGGGTGATGGGACCTGGGCAGCAGATCTTATATCTATATAGAGTCCTAGAAGAAGGAAGTAACAGAAGTAGCAATACCCTGATACTGTAGCAGCTGAAATGTTATAATAACTACAAATGTTATAATAAATAATTACAATTCAGTGCATGTGGATGGGGTTGTTTCTGCAAGACAGGGATGGGGAAGCTTGGCTGCACAGCTGTTGCAAAACTACAACTCCCATCATGCCTGGACAGCCTTCGGCTGTCCAGGCATGATGGGAGTTGTAGTTTTGCAACAGCTAGAGCCAAGGTTCTCTACCCCTGCTATAGAGTGCGGATGGTCGATAATCCAATGGTCGCCAATCCACTAGATGACAGACACCAGTAGTATGAGGCTGGGGCTTTATGGCCGTTCTTGGGCGTGTTACCTCTTCACTCATACAAGGTGCAGTTACTGAAAATCCACCCTGGTATGCATTCAAAATACACCTGTATCAAGCCAGTCTTGGGCCATGTTCACACTACGTATTTTTACAATAAACAGCAGCCGTTATTGCAAGTTGCCACAATGGCCGCTGTTTATTGACATTGGGCGATTACATTGTAGTGTATAGAACGCTGGCCGTAGCGTGTACACGCTGTATACACTACAGCCGTGGTTCAGAAAAACTTATATGTCTATTTTGTACGGCCGCTATTCAGTGAACAGCGACCTTACAAGATAGCCTGTGCTCACAGTGTAAAGTACGGCTCCCGACCATACTTTACATTGTGGTCCATGGCTAATTGGAGCGCTGGTACACCTGAATGGCTGTCTACTAGAGAGGAGCGAATTTACAGTGCTAGCTAGTGCTCGGCTGCTGCCTCTGAACTCTGTGCCGCTCTGGGTGCCTGGAAAAGCTGGATGCACAAGTTTATTCAGGGTTTCCAGGCACCCAGAGCAAAACGCTTCGCTAACACTTGTAAATTTGCTCATCCCTACTGTCCACAACTCAATTCGCTCATCCCTACTGTCTATTAAACATGTGAATGCAGCCATAGGCTTGGCCCATTCTAGATATATGTTGTGTGATCTACTGCGAGTCCTGCTAAATAAACATATATCTATGGGTAGTACATGAGCTTGGCCACTAGCTGACTATGTTCGGACCATAAAAGACACCTATCAGTCCTTTTAAATTGGGGCCAAAGAGCTTCAGTTAAAAAGGATTCTCCACAATATAAAAATCAGAGCTGCTCTTTTGCATACACAGCGCCACCGCTATCCATGGGGGTATTTGTGGTATTACATTTTGGCTCAGTTCACTTAACCTCTTAGGGTACAAACACACACAGCAGATACGCAGCAGATACGCAGCAGATATGCAGCAGATACGCAGCAGATTTGATACTGTGTTCAGTTATTTAGATCTAATCTGCTGCGTATCTGCTGCGTATCTGCTGCGTATCGCAGCAGTAAATACGCAGCGTATAAGCCGTGTGTGTTTGTACCCTTAAGGACGGAGCCAATTTTCTTTTTTTGCGTTTTCGCTTTTTCCTCGTGTTTAAAAGGCCATAGCATTTTTTCACCTAGAGACCCACATGGGCCCTTATTTTTTGCGTCACTAATTCTATTTCGCAATGACAGGCTGAATTTTTGCATAAAATATGCTGCGAAACCAGAAAAAAATTTTTCTTTAGGGATTTTTCATTCTCAAAAATACATGTTTCTCAAGTTGTTACGATTAAATCGATATGTAACATGTATAACTTTTATATTATTTGATGGCTTTTAAAAAAATAAAACCTTCTACAGCAAAAAAAGTTCCCTAAAACCGCTCCATTCCCAGGCTTATAACGCTTTTATCCTTTGGTCTATGGGGCTGTGTCAGGTGTCATTTTCTGCGCCATGATGTGTTCTTTCTTTCGGTACCTTGATTGCGCATATACGACTTTTTGATCACTTTTCATTACAATGTTTCTTGATTTGATGTGACCAAAAATGCATCACTTTTGCACCTTGGCGGGTTTTTGCACTTACGCTGTATACCGTTCAGGTATATTAGGTAGATCAGGAATGTGATAAATTAATAGTTCGCGCGATTACGCACGTGACGATACCAAACATGTTTGTTTATTAATTTATTATTGAAGGAATCCCCCTCCGCGATAGCATCGTGGGGGGGGAATCCGCCACTAGACACCAGGGATGGGCTGCATTTAACACTGTAATGCTGCGTTTACACGGAACGATTATTGTGCGAATTTACACGATAATGATTAAATTTGAACGATAATCATACGTTTAAACGCAACGAACGATCGAACAACGAACGAGAAATCGTTCATTTTGATCTTTGAACATGTTATTAAATCGTCGGTCGCAAAAATTTGCGGATCGTTCCGTGTAAACAGTCGTTCACCCATTTTACCTATGTGCGAAATAGGCTTAAGCGATTGCAAAACGAATTTTCCGTACGATATATCGTTCCGTCTAAATGCTGATCGTTATAAAAAAATCTTTACTTCGAAGTCGTTGATCGTACAATCGGGCAAATTATCCCTTCGTGTAAACCCAGCATTAGATGCAGCTGTTATGTTTGACAGCTGCATCCAACGGTGTTAATTAGCGGGAGCGGCGATCGGACCCGCTAATAGCTGAGGTCCCGTGCTGCAGATAGCAGTCGGGATCGCGGCGCGGCCCCCCCTCTGAACACCTCTTGGGGACATGTGACGTACGTACGGGTACGGCATATGTCCCTAAGAGGTTAAAGGGGTTGTTCAGCCCTTTAAGCCTCTGAATCTGCTGCATGTGAATATCCCCCAAGGGCACATCTACAAGCACCGTGTTTACTAAAGATTTGATGCTGTGTAAATCAATGTTACTAAATGGTTGAACACGACATACGCAGTACATGTGAATGGACACTAAGAAAGTCAATCAGCCTGTTCAATTCTAGGCACCTCCCGCAGATCATTACTACCCAGTCTGGAAGGTGCTGCAGTGTGTTTCTTCTGGATTGGGAAGTATCTGGCAGTGAGTATACAGCTGAGTGAGTGCACCGCCCAATGATGTGTGTGTGTGCTGCACCCTGGATCCTAGCAGTGCCAGATAGTGACTCCTTACATGAGATTACATCTCTGCACAGTTCCTGACTCCATCTTCTTATAGAGACCAGAATAGTCACTAGATCCATTGTTGGCCGCATTAATCTCAGGCTTTCCTAGGACCAGAAAATAAAAGGTACGTGGAGGCAGGAGGGACCCAAATCTGCAGTGATCAGCTGATCACCACTATGACCCTCAATGAAAAACTTCCATATTTCACAGTGTGAACCTAGCCCTGAGCTTCCTTCAGGTACAAACCAATTTAACATGTCAATTCTTTGGACAGAAAGTGGATCCTCTGTATAACATTCCACATGGATTCAGCTTGGAATTCCTCAGTGTAAGTGTACCCTAAAAGCGTGCGTGCACATTACGGAATCTGCACATATGACCCGACGCAGATTATGCCCCTCTTTCCCGTGCGTATCTCCGCCTGTGCCATAGGCTCCATTCTATCGCCAGGCGGATTCTGCCATTTGCCGATAGAATTGACAAGTCAATTCTTTCGGCAAACGGTGGAATCCGCCCTGGCCATAGAATGGAATCAATGGCACGGGCGGAGTGGGCACTAGCGATGGAATCCGTGGCGGGTCATACGGGCGGATTCCGTAGTGTGCATGCACCCTAAGGGTGGGTTCACATTGAGGAATTCTCGCGGATAAACTCCGCAGAATTCCGCTGGCTGTACACTCTCACTGACGCGCGCCTTTCCGCCGGCTCCAATAGACACCATTCTATGGGCTGGCTGATTCCGCATTCCGCCTAAAGAATTGACATGTCACTTTCGGCGGAATCAGCCATCCCATAGAATGGTGTCTATGGAGCCGGCGAAAAAGCGCGTGTCCGTAAGCGCGTACGGACGGCGGATTTCCGCGGAGTTTATCCGCGAAAATTCCTCAATGTGAACCCATCCTAACAGTAAAATTGCACAATGCAGGGTTCAAAGAACTACTAGAGTCTATGTTCACTCAACAAATTTTCAATGAACAATATTATACTTTCACGGCGGTCGTTGCAGGGACAGCTGTTGGGTCATTATTCAAGTTTAGGTTTGATGATGGTTGCTTTTAATTTGGGTGGGGCTATTTTTTAAAGTCCATTGAATTTTGTTGAAAAGACGGTGAAAGGACAAAAACGTGGTCATGGTTATGCTCCCACTTCGGGAACATATCAAGTAAAAGTGGCCATCTTGTAAAAGTTAATATTCCATCACAGGCACAGGGATTCCAGTGATCCGGTCCTTATTTCAAAACGCAGCACTGTGGGCTATGGTTACACCAAGAGGTGCCAGGCCTGCCCTCAGTGCTCCAAGCCGGGCCAGTGCTCAAGCAGAAAACGGGGCCAAGCATAGGGACCGGGTGGTGTTTTGAAGGACTGAGATCTCTGCACCAAAAAAATGTCTGTACCTGTGATAGTACATTCACTTTAAATAGCCTGTAACTGTGATTATGAGACGGCCGCCTTCCCTGATATGTTCTCAAAGTGGGAGCGTAGCCACGAACATTAATTTGACGGCCATTATTCTATACATTGTGTGACCAACGGCCATTGTTTTTATTGAATTCAATGGGAATCATTGAAGAATGAAAACAACAGCAAAATTGGTGGCCGTTATTTAATGAAAAAAGACATAACCTTGTGTGAACATAGCCTGAGGGGGATATCAGAGTGTTACAAAACCAATGTGAGAAAACAATGTGCAGGATTCTGATATGATGGATGACACATCTACAATGCTTGAATGCAGCATTTCTATCATATTTTTTGTGACCTCCGTCTGGAATCTTTGTGTCTCTATGAATTGTGCTTGTACTGTGTTCTCCTGCCTAACGTATAGTGTAACCATGGTGTCTAATGTGGAATCTTACAGCAGAATATTTAGTGATTGCTTCGCAACTAGTATAGGAACTACAGTATAGTCATGGGATCAGTACAGCCCCCGGGCATTCTCCTCAATAGGAACCTAATGCTAAATTTAGGCCAGAATCACACACCGCAGTTTTTTTTTTTATTTATTTGGTTTCAGTGAAGTGGATTCAAATGAGATGGAAAATATAAAGGGAGCTCTTGTACTTCTCTTTTCTGTTGGATGCTCTTCTGGTTTTGGCACAAGAAAAATACAAGGTCAACCCCCAAAGATGGCGGGAACTAAAGACCTGAATGTAGTGAACTGGACACTTTCACTATGCTAGTATTTTGGTCAGTATTTTGCATCTGTGTTTATAAGTGGCACCTAGAAAGGATATGTTCTCAATGGTCAGATTGACTCTGAATGACTAATCTGTAGTGAAATCTGTAGTGTACCTTTTTATAAGGTTCTGCCTATGGTAAGACTAACAATTCCTTCCATACTTGTTACTATCTATTCAGTCTCCTTTCTGCTTTCTGCTGAAGACACAAAAATCTGTGTGTGTGAGCTTTTCTCTCCGTCTCCCCCTCTTCTCCCCTCCCTTCTGAGACAGCTAATGTAAACAAGTCTCTGGCAGGCTGTATCTGCAACATTGTAGCTTCTTTGTAATGCCGTGGTTCAGTAGTTTCTAACTTTTTTCTTCGCCGCATCGACCCCTCAGTCCAGCATAAATTTTGTGTCAATGCGTCGTCATAATTCAAAGCTGGGGGCTGGCCTAATGTCTGTCCCCTGGCTAGGCCAGCCCCCTGATCCGACTCTGTAGATGACATAGCTTGCCCGGCCCCTATTCGCCAAGCAAGCTAGAAACCACATGGCCACTGTCATCCAATGATAGGGTAGGGCGAAAGAAAGGAGGAGGTTTGAGCTGTTGTGGGTGTGTAGAGGGGGAGGCCAGTGACGCGCCCTTTACCAAGGGATTTGTAGTAATTTGGCCCCAGACTGAGCGGTGAGATCGGCAGGGTCGGGCCTCCGGTCATGCAACAGACTCCTTTAGAAGACAACTCTGGTGTCTTTTCTGGCAATTAAAACACATTACAAAGTTATATAACTTGTTGTTATATATGTTTTAACAAGCCTCCTATACCCCTTCCCTATTGCCCCTCCTCCAGAAGTATCAAAACACATATTTACCTGATCCCTGTCAACCATGGCATCTCACAGAGGGAGGCTGGCCCCCTGTGCCACCTTGTCAGATGACTCACAGGTTGCTCAGATGTGGAAGGAGAAGACGCTGACGGGAGCTCCAGGGAAATTTGAACGAAGTGAGGGTGAGTATAGAAACAGGGCAGTATTGGCAGCACTGCCGTCAGGGGCCCCGCCATGCTTCCCACACTGCACTTGTGTTGGTTAGAAGACCTGTTCACAGTGCGTGCCTGTGCTAAACCTGGGGGCTGCTGCAGAGGGAGGCCGGCCCCCGAAGAGTGCCGGGGGAGGGGCCCAGGATTTTAATTTAATTTAAAAAATTGATCCCTGCAAGGTAGCCGCAAGTGCAGGGGATTCCTGTCAATATGATGGGAATCCCCCTTCTTTACAGGGTTCGGATTTCCGTCATTATGCCAGAAATTTCTGCTCCTGTTCCCGGACACCTAGTTGACAGTCAATCCCCCTGATTTTGTTCAGATACCAATCAATGTTGGAGTACCGAACAAAACTTCAGGGGGAAATTCAGTTCGAATACCGAATTGTTTGAACACTGAGGTATTATCGCAGTTTTATTCAGTATGGGTATATAGCAGCATTATTCTGTCACAGTGTGGTGTTCACATCTAGGCATGATGGGGCAGTATTATTTGTCTCTTGTGGTTGCTGCTGCTGCAGAGACTGTTCAGTGTATCCATCCCTGTGTGAACAGACCCTTGGCTTATATGCTTCTCTGCTGTTTTAAATAAAAATGCAGCAAATGTCCTATAATTTTTCACAACATATCCTGCCACGCCTGTCCAGAGGTTTCCTATGGGAATTTGCTGCTGCTCTGGACAGTTGCTGCTGATGGTTCAGGAGGAGTCACCGCTGCTTTGTGTAATAGGAGAGACGGCAGCAGACCGCTGTTATCTACTATGGGCAGCCCCCCCCCATGATTGCGTGTAATAGCACCGACAGCGAGTAGGGAACGAGGAGCAAGTGAGCACTGACCCGATAGGTTGTTTTTGCTTGCTCCTAAATATCGGGCTGTGTAATACAGCTCCATGAGTGACGGGTCTCCCGGCAGCCGCCAACCCTCCTGCCCAATGGGAGAGACGACCCTGTCCCTTCCCTGTTTTAGATGATCTGACTAATTTTAATATGAGCAGCAATAATGCAGGTAACACAAGATACAGCTGAAGATAAAGATTTATTAATAACCAATTGTTATTGGGGAACTCCGGTTAAGTAAGGTTTAACCTCAGCATGAATTCCAGAGCGAATGAAGTACAGGTGTATGTACCCGGTCTGTCGGTCATCATTCGTGGGCCGATGCTGTGTGCTTGCCAGCCGATGTATATTCAGCAGTATAAGCAGTGCCTGCCAGATGCGGAGAGGAGGAGGCCAGGTATGGTAAGATGGTAATGCCAGATGTTATAGATGGTAATGCCAGATGTTATAGATGGTAATGCCAGATGGTATAGGTGGTAATGCCAGATGGTATAGGTGGTAATGCCAGATGTTATAGATGGTAATGCCAGATGGTAGATGGTAATGCCAGATGTTATAGATGGTAATGCCAGATGTTATAGATGGTAATGCCAGATGGTAGATGGTAATGCCAGATGTTAGATGGTAATGCCAGATGGTAGATGGTAATTCCAGATGGTAGATGGTACAGATGGATGGAAATAATACAAGGTGGTAATGCCAGATGTTTTAAACGTGCCAGATGGTGATGCCAGGTCGTAATAATGTGCCAGATGGTGATGCCAGATCTTAATAATGTGCCAGATGGTGATGCCAGGTCGTAATGCCAGATGGTAAAAATCTTTCTGCTTTCTATAAATCTGTATGGAGCAGAGAGACACCAAACAATGATGTTAAGCAAACAGCTATTGTGAACAGCACATTACAACCCAGTATTAAAGTATAAACACTATAAGGCCTCGTTCACACACAGTATATTTTCATTAAACAAAGGCCCTTGTTTGCATTGAACTCTATGGAATCCCGGCCAGAGTGGATACCCTCTGTATACACTCTGGCCGGGATTCCATGCGGCCGCACAGAAAACTGACATGTCTATTTTGTGCGGCCGATATTCATTGAATAGCGGCCACAGAAAATTGACTGTGCAGACAATGTAAAGTATGGCTCCAGTCGCACTTTACTTTGTCAGCTATGGTGAATTGGAACGCCGGCACACCCCAATCTGTCCGCATTCCAGTTCAAAAGAAGGGATGTTCATCCGGCCGGTACTGCAGTACCGGTCTGGGTGCACTTCACAGACAGCGTCCGTTCCATGACACAGCCGTGTCACAGAACGGCCACTGTAATACAAAGTGTGAATGTGGCCTAACTCTGTAAGTGTAGGACAATGTGCTGGGCTTAAACCCCTTTTACACAGGCCGATTATTGGCAAACAGTTTTGCTAAAAATGTTCGGCCGATAATCGACGCGTGTAAAGGTTTCAGTGATCAGCCAAGGAGCGGGAAAATGCCCACTCAGTGGCTGATCTTATCTCATGTGTGGGTGGTAAAATCTATCACTATTTTTGACATTTCTAAGCAGTAGGTAAGGGCAGCATTGTGTGGAATGGCTACAGAAGGATCTTGTATACTCACGGTTTAGACCACGGTGACTGGATCGCAGCAGCAGAAGAATGATCTTATCCTAAGGAATAACAAGAAGAAAGTGTGTTCAGACAGGTTTTGTATCAGTCTCTCCCCTTGGGGCAGTAAGGTGTCTATATGGTGGTGTGATCTATAATGTGTCTTTATGTTAGTGTATTGCATCTCTCTACTTACATAGCCAGCCTCCTCGCCCTCTTCAGAGCTCGCCTCGACTTCCTCTCCTCTCTCCGCTCCTTCTTCAGCTCTTTTGCTATATCCTTCTCAGTCTCCTCCCTATTGTACATAAAACATATATCATGTTATATGTAACTATATAAAGACTGGGAGACATTATCCCAGTCTCTAGCACCAATGTAAGAGGATCAAACAGTGTGATGACTGATAGAAAAGTACGGGGTCTTACCTGATGGTCTCCAGTGCGGGCTGCCAGGTGTTCTTCCTAAAGCCGTCACTGGTAGAGAACAGAACTGGTTAGGATAACATAACATAAATGGAATCTACAGAAAATATTCAGATGTTTAGATTATTTTCCCTTCTACAAGAAAGACTCCACCATACCTGAAAGCAGGAGGGGCCGAACGGACCAAGGAGAGCCATCTGCAAGAGAAGACAGAAGAAGAAACACATTGGCAAGTCTTCCACAACTAGTGATACATAGAACTACCCACAATACCCAGGAGATAAGTGGCCATGGGGTATAAGGTGATAGGGGGCCATGGGGTATTAGGTGATAGGGGGCCATGGGGTATAAGGAGATAAATAGCCATGGGGGAGAGGGGGGTTGATACTCACGCCTCATCAGGTCCTTCATCCTGATCAACCTTGAAATTGTCAATCCTGTTATAGAGGAAAAAAGAGAATGATGATTAGTAATCTCTTTTAGCAGCTATATAGGGTTATCTATAGAAAATATTCAGATGTTTGGAATTTTACAAGGAAGACTCCACCATACCTGAGAACCTGAGGATATGGCGGTACAACCAACAGCCATCTGCAGGAGAAACCAGAATAAGAAACATATTAACAAGTCTTCTACAAGTGATACATAGAACTTCTCATATTTATTTCAGGAAGTGGTCATGGGGTATAAGGAGATACGTGGCCATGGGTATAAGGAGATAAGTGTCCATGGGTATGAGGCGATAAGTGACCATGGGTATAAGGAGATAAGTGGCTATAGGGTATGGGGAGATAAGTGGCAAAAGGGAAGGGGTATTAGGAGATACGTGGCCATGGGGGTATAAGCATATAGTGACCATGGGGCCTAAAGAGATAAGTGGCCATAGGGGATATGGAATTAAGCGGCCATGCACAGCATCATTATTTACTTACATGGTCACAGAGTAACCAGTAAGGCACAGTGCATGGCTGTTTACTGTAGTGGAGCCTGGACACCTATCACAATGAGGCAGGGCATTTTGTTGTCACCATACGTGGTGGTGGTATATGTGTGTGTGTGTGTGGGGGGGGGGGTCATACTCACAACTCATCAGGGTCCTCAACCCATTCATCAATCCTGTTATAGGGAAAAGAAGACAATGAGAATTGGTAATCTGTAATAGCAGCTCAGGCAACAATGGCGCAGCCAAACCGTACAATGAGAATAAAAAATTACTTACCAAGGTTCTGGTTCTGAATCCTCAACTATAAAAAAAAAAAAAAACAGATGAGATTTACTGAGTTGTTCAATATAAGTAAAAACACCCAATCCCTCCCCCATGTTGGTTGTAAAATCCTATTGTTTACATAGCGAACAAATGGGGAGTGTGGAGGATGGTGGATGGCAGGGGGTAAGAGGCAGGATGGCGGGTGACGGAGGATGGTGGAGGTGGGGTGGTGTAGGATGGCGGGGGGTAAGAGGGTGGCAGGATGGCGGGTGACGATGGATGGTGGGGGTGGGGCGGTGTAGGATGGCGGGGGTAAGAGCGTGGCAGGATGGCGGGTACGATGGATGGCGGGGGGTAAGAGGGTGGCAGGATGGCGGGTGACGATGGATGGTGGGGGTGGGGCGGTGTAGGATGGCGGGGGGTAAGAGGGTGGCAGAATGGCGGGTACGATGGATGGCGGGGGTAAGAGGGTGGCAGGATGGCGGGTGACAATAGATGGTGGGGGGTAAGAGGGTGGCAGGATGGCGGGTGACGATAGATGGTGGGGGTGGGGCGGTGTAGGATGGCGGGGGGCGAAGGGTGACGGTGATACTTACAGCGCAAGTCGCACTTTGTAGACCATTTCTGTAACAATAAAACAGGGTAAAGCAAGAGTTAGTATCATTGGAAGATTTCAGATGTTACTCCTGAGATAAATAGATAGATATAATTATTTTTTTTTTTTAACAAACAACTTGCAGCACAGCAGTAACAGAGGGAGACCAGCAGGGGGCAGCACCAGAAACACACAGCAGTAACATAGGGAGACCAGCAGGGGGCAGCACCACAAACACACAGCAGTAACAGAGGGAGACCAGCAGGGGGCAGCACCACAAACACACAGCAGTAACAGAGGGAGACCAGCAGGTGGCAGCACCAGAAACACACAGCAGTAACAGAGGGAGACCAGCAGGGGGCAGCACCAGAAACACACAGCAGGTACCTTGCTGGAGATTTATGGCTCTATCTTACAGTAAGATTCTCCTTGTTGCCCGCAGCAGCCAATCACAGCTCAGCTTTCATTTCTCACATTGCTCTGATCAAAAAGGAAAGCTGAGCTGTGATTGGTTGCTATGGGAGCTCTGGTTGCTAGGGGCAGTGTGAAGCATCTTCCTATAGGACGGCAGGATAAATCTCCCCAATCTCTAATCTATCAAGAGACATAGAGAGTGTGACAGTGTGAACAGGCCCTTACCTTTAAAGACATCGTGATGCTCTGTTATAAAACAAGACAACCTGAGGAAGAGAGAAGAAATGTTATTAGTGCGGCTTCTTGGGGTTTCTATGGATCTAGCGGATCACTCCCCAATGTGAGTTCTCTATAGTGTGAGATTTGGGGGACACCAGGCTTGGGGGGCGCAGAGGACGGAGCATAGGGTGGGGGAGGGGAGGGGGAGATACTTACACTACAACTCCTACTCCAACTCTGAAGAATTCCGAGATCAGCGGCGCCTTATCATTCATGTATGTCATCATGTGTGGTGATGTCACTCTGTGATGTCATAAAGAAAGCAGACAGCCAATCAGATACCAGATCATTGCTAGGTGTAATTTACATATGGAAAGATAGATAGATAGATAGATAGATAATAAATAGACAGATGATTGATAGATACATAGATTACATAGGAGATAGATAGGTAGGAGATAGCGGGAGATCTATGAACGGGATTTTTCTAGATGTGATCTATTTCTGCTTTGGCATGAATAGACTGGTCTATTTAAAGTGCAATTTACTATCAGGGATAAGCCTGGTCTATTTACTATCAGGGATAAGCCTGGTCTATTTACTATCAGGGATAAGCCTGGTCTATTTACTATCAGGGATAAGCCTGGTCTATTTTCTGTGGTGCTGATTTGTTTGTCTCAGAATCGTCTCCATGGCCCTGGTTCGCTTCCTAGGTAATGAGCATTTTCTTCTCCCTTTCTTTTTCAGATACCGACATACAGAGGATTACGTTGGATTCGTTCGGACTACGTCAATGACCAACGGACTTTACTGTTCAACCCCAGTACCCAATGCCACCAGGGGTACTGGGAAGAGCCGGGTGCCAGTGGTCCTGGAGCATTTAAATTGGCGCTCCTGGACTGGGCGGCAGCAGGCTGGTAAGATTAGACTGGGGACGGCCAAAAACAATGGCCCTTCTCACCCTGGTATTACTAGGCTGCTGTTGTTTGGTTTTTACCCGGCTGGTTATGGAAAAGAGGGGGAACCCTACGCATTTTTTTTGCTTTTAAATAAATAAATAGGCCCCGACTTAGTAATGGATTCCGTCTATCAGACAGCTTCCACTACAAAGTCTGTAAAGTAATGAAAGAACACACAACACACCTAGAAATTAGTTTTTTATTCAAATAAAAACACCCCACACCCCTCGTTGACCATTTTATTTAACAGTAAAGTCCTCCGGTCATCGACGTAGTCCAAACGAATCTGACGCAATCCTCTGCATGCCTATATCTGAAAAACAAAAAGAAAAACACAAGCAAAAACAAACAGCAAGTAAGGGGTTAAGACCCTGGGAGCCAGACTGTAACTCCTGTGCCTATGCTGGAGGTCACCTAGCTTTCCCAGCATCCTCTAAGGTTAACCCTTACAGGATCCTGGGAAAGCTGGGTGACCTCCAGCATGGGCATGGTAGTTACAGTCTGGCTCCCAAGGACTTAACCCCCTGGGGACCAGACTGTTCTGACACTGCATCTGCACCAGCAAGGAAGGGGGTTAAGTGTCCCCTCCCTTGCTGGGGTAGATGCAGTGCGCTCTCCATGGGGAGGGGGGGTTTGATGTTAGGGGCTGGGGGTTAGCTGCTGCCTCTTCCTCGGCAGTTGCCAGCAGTCCCGTAATGTCCCGGTAACCCCCTCCCCCTGGATCGCCTGCGGCCAATACAGGGGATGGGATACAGTAAGCCAGGACATACCGGGACTGCTGGCAACTGCCGAGGAAGACTCAGCAGGTAACCCCCCGCCCCTACCATCAACCCCCCCCCCCATGAAGAGCTCACTGCATCCGCCCCAGCAAGGAAGGGGGCCCTTAACCCTCTTCCTTGCTGGTGCAGGTGCAGTGCCAGAACAGTCTGGCCCCTGGGAGCCAGACTAACTTCTGTGCCGGGATTTCAAATTTCCCGCTCAGAAGCAGACTGCTTTCTGCTTCTGGGTGGGAATTCCCTGGATTCCCTGCTCCTGTACTGTAAGGAGGGGTGCACTATCCACCCCTCCTTACTGTACAGCCCCAGAGGGTTAGTAGTGATGCTGCTGCATCACTACTTAACCCCTTACACTCTGTGGACCGGGTGCACTGCACCCGACCCACAGGGCATACTGGCTCCACATTATAGGTGGTGAAATACACCACCTCTAGTGTGAAGTCAGTCTGCGACCCATGTGCGCCATTTTTTAGTTAGTCGCACGTGATAAATCATGCCTACTTTCAGCGTAAGCTGAGGTAGGCATGATTTGTGTTTGTCAGGAAAAGTCGCAAAAGTTTGCGACTTTTCCACTCCATAAAAATGGCATAAATTTTTGATGAATCTCCCCAATAGAGTGGTTACTGTGCAAAGCAGGAGTAGATGGAGTAAGTTTATGCAAATACTACAAGCAGTGGCGGTCTTTGGCACCAAGCACCACAAGCGATCGCTTGGGGCCCCCAACATCCAGGGGGCCCCCACGCCCCGCTCTTGTGCTCAATACCGCTGGACAGGGCCGCTGCCCCGCTCGCTGCTGCCATCTGAACTGTAACTATGAGCGCTCATAGTTACATGCTGCAGCACTGACAGGGCGGGAGACATTGGCTCCCTTCCTGTCAGTCACTCTTGTGGCCGCAGGAAGGGTTTTCCCTGCGGTCACAAGTGGCAGCTTTGTCCTTGTGGTGCCGGCGCTCCAGTGACATCACTGGAGCATCGGCGCCAGGACAAGGGGAGTGCAGCCTCTTGTGATCGCAGGGAAAACCCTTGCCGCCACAAGAGTGAAGAGAAGAGGAGACGCCCGGACCCAGGTGAGTATAAGTGTTTGTTTTATTGTGTTGTATACTATATGGGAGGGGGAGCACACAGGGGTCTGTTTAATTGGGGAGCGCACATTGGGGGTCTATATAAATGGGGGGAGCACACAGGGGGGGCTATATAACAGGGGGAGCACACAGGGGGGCTATAGACTACTGGGGCTTCACAGAGGGGTCTATATACTACTAGGGGCAGAACACAGGGGGTCTATATACTACTTGGGGCAGCAGAATGGGGTCTATATACAACTTGGAGAGCACACAGGAGGTCTATATCCAAATGGGGGAGCACACAGGGGGGCTATATACTACTGGGGGAGCACACAGGGGTCTATATACTACTGGTGGGGCACACAGGGGGTCTATATACTACTGGGGGAACATACAGGGGGTCTATATACTACTTGTGAGGCCAGGGGTGATTCTAGCCTCTCTGCTGCCCGAGGCGAACTATAGAATGACGCCCCCCCCCCCCCCCCGTCAATCCGCCCACATTATAATCCACTACTGCCCCCCCCACTGCTGTCCCCAATAAACATAATGTTTGGTCCCTTGCTGCACAGAGGATGTCAGGAGAGGAGGGGGCTGACTTTATAGGAGAGGTCCCAGCAGCACAGAGGATGTCAGGAGAGGAGGGGGCTAATCCTATAGGAGAGGTCCCAGCAGCACAGAGGCTGTCAGGAGATGAGGGTGCTAATCCTATAGGAGAAGTCCCAGCAGCACAGAGGATGTCAGGAGAGGAGGGTGCTGATCTTTTAGGAGATGGTCCCCCTCTTCCCCCCTTATAGATGGTCCCCCTCTTCCCCCCCTTATAGATGGTCCCCCTCCCCCCCTTATACATGGTCCCCCTCTTCCCCCTCCCTTATAGATGGTCCCCCCCCTTATAGATGGTCCCCCTCTTTCCCCCCTCCCTTATAGATGGCCCCCCCTTATAGATGGTCCCCCTCTTTCCCCCCTCCCTTATAGATGGTCCCCTTCCCCCCCCCCCTATAGATGGTCCCCCTCTTCCCTCTCCCCCTCCCTTATAGATGGTCCCCCCCCTTATAGATCGTCCCCCTCCCTTATAGATGGTCCCCCTCTTTCCCCCCTCCCTTATAGATGGTCCCCTTCCCCCCCCTATAGATAGTCCCCCTCTTCCCTCTCCCCCTCCCTTATAGATGGCCCCCCCCCTTATAGATGGCCCCCCCTTATAGATGGTCCCCCTCTTTCCCCCCTCCCTTATAGATGGCCCCCCCCTTATAGATGGTCCCCCTCTTTCCCCCCTCCCTTATAGATGGTCCCCTTCCCCCCCCTATAGATGGTCCCCCTCTTCCCTCTCCCTTATAGATGGTCCCCCCCCCCTTATAGATGGTCCCCCTCTTTCCCCCCTCCCTTATAGATGGTCCCCTTCCCCCCCCCTATAGATGGTCCCCCTCTTCCCTCTCCCTTATAGATGGCCCCCCCCCTTATAGATGGTCCCCCTCTTTCCCCCCTCCCTTATAGATGGTCCCCTTCCCCCCCCCTATAGATAGTCCCCCTCTTCCCTCTCCCCCTCCCTTATAGATCGTCCCCCTCTTCCCTCTCCCCCTCCCTTATAGATCGTCCCCCCCCCTTATAGATGGTCCCCCTCTTTCCCCCCTCCCTTATAGATGGTCCCCTTCTCCCCCCTATAGATAGTCCCCCTCTTCCCTCTCCCCCTCCCTTATAGATCGTCCCCCTCTTTCCCCCCTCCCTTATAGATGGTCCCCCTCTCCCCCCCCCCCCTGCACAGCAGATAAAACAAAAAACAGCACACAACTCACCTGCCCTCCGTTGCCCCGTCGAGCCTCTCTGGTCTGGTCCCGGCTGATGTGCGGCTGCCCGGGGTGTCCCGTCCTGTCCCCGGCAGCGCGCGCATCACAGATCTCCCCATGCGCCTGCGGCTGTGACTTCCGGCGCACGGGGAGCTCTCTGATGCGCGCGCTGCCGGGGACAGGACGGGACACCTCCGGCAGCCGCGCATCACCCGGGGGACTAAAGGCTGCATTCCCACGTTCCGTGATCCTGACGGATCACGGACGTGGAATGCATGTACTGGAGCCCCCCCGCCCCCGGGCAGTATCTGTAATGAGATGCTGGGAGCGGGGGGGACTGTATTCATAAGCGCCGCACTGTAGTATCAGCATCGCGCGGCTGATTTAGTACAGCGCGGCGCTTATGAATACAGTCTCCCCCGCTCACAGCATCTCATTACAGATACTGCCCGGGGGCGGGGGGGCTCCAGTACATGGTACAGTCAGTGGCGGATTATAATGTGGGCGGCCGCCGAACCGCTCATATTATAATCTGCCACTGAATGCCGCCCCCATGGTGACAGCTAGTGGCGCCGCCTGAGGCAGACGATTCAGGTCGCCTCATGATTGCGGCGCCCCTGTGTGAGGCACACAGGTGGTCTATATATAACTGGTGGAGCACACAAGGGGTCTATATAATACTGGTGGGGCACACAGGGGGTCTTTATACTACTGGGGGAACCACACAGGGGGTTTATATACTACTGGAGGAGCACACAGTGGTCTATATCCAAGTGGGGGAGCACACAGGAGGTCTATATCCAAGTGGGGAAGCACACAGGGGGGCTAAATACCCCTGAGGGAGCACACAGGGGGCCTATATACTAGTGGGGGATCACACAGGGGGTATATACAACTGGGGGCAGCACACACGGGGTCTATATACAACTGGGGCAGCACACAGGAAGTCTATATACTTCTGGGGGAGCACACGGGGGGGGGCTATATATAACTGGGGGAACACACAAGGGTCTATATACTACTGGGGGAAGCAAACAAGGTCTATATACTACTGGGGCAGGACACATGGGGTATATACTATTGGGGGCAGCACACAAGGAGTATATATTACTGGCGGTAGCGCACAAGGGGTATATACTACTGGGGGCAACACACAGCGGTCTATTGTTTTGGAACGCGTGTCGAGGGGGGGCCCCAGACATAACTTCGCTTGGGGCCCCAGAAATGCCAAGACCGCCCCTGGCTACAAGACAGGAGCAGGTACCCAGCAGTTTGTTTTGAGGTGCAATGTATGCTGTGAGATGTAGTTTCCTGTCCTAGCGCCATGATATAAAATCCCTTCAAGAAATTCTGGGCCACTCTTCTTTTACTGTTTTACTGTAATTTAACTAGAACTGCCTGCAGAGTTTAAAAAATAAAATAAAAAAGTTTCTAAATCAATTGATATCAGAAGGTTATATAGATTTGTAATTTACTTCTATTTAACAGTGTTCAGTCTTCCAATACTTTTCAGCTTCTGTATATCATGCAGGAAGTGGTGTATCCTATCCAGTCTGACACAGTGCTCTCTGCTGCCACCTCTGTACATGTCGGGAACTGTCCAGAGCAGGAGAGGTTTTCTATGAGGATTTGCTGCTGCTCTGGACAGTTCCTGACATGGACAGAGGTGGCAGCAGAGAGCGCTGTGTCAGACTGGAAATAATACACCACTTCCTGCAGGACCTACAGCAGCTGATAAGTACTGGAAGACTGGAGATTTTTAAATGTAAGTAATTTATAAATCTGTATAACTTCTGACACCTGTTGATTTAAAAAAAAAAATTCTCTGGAGTACCCTTTTAAAGGAGCTATTCTTCCAGAAAGAGCAGAAAACCTGTCCTTAGTAGCTAATGCAGTAACTTATTCTTTCTATAGACCCAACAGAGAACATGATGAGACTGTTTAAAGTAAATGAAAGAGTAAAATGGCAGATGAACTTTTGTTATAGAGGTGTTTGGAAACACCAGGGTTACAGGAGCGGGGATTCCTTTCCTAATGAGGGGAATCCCTGCTCTAACTAGATGTTCCCTGCGGCAGAGACAGAGAGGCAGGAGCGGGCGGCTGTTTGAACTTGCTGTGCTGCCCTTGCTTCTCCGCTTTTTACAGTAAGTAGTGGTGCAAAATGTACTGCACCTTACTGATGGGGGGGAGGGGGGAGCTGCCCGGGTGATCGCTTGATTGTCCCACATCCATATAAAATGACTACTTTGGGGGCTCCACCGGGGGTCGGGTGGGCTCTGTCCCAGCATCTGGGGCGACAGGTCCTCTTTAAAGTGTCACTGTCGTTTACATTTTTTTGGCAGAAATCAATAGTCCAGGCGATATTAAGAAACTTTGTAATTGGGTTTATAAGCTGAAAAATGCATTTTTATCATGAAAAGCTCTCCCCCCTGTCTTCATGGTTCTCTATGGAGAGGGAAGGGGTGGAGGGAGATGAGGCACCAAAACAGGACAACAAAGAGTTAATTTACAGCTACATCACCAAGCTATCTCCTCTCACAGTCAGCACTGACCTCTCTGACCTCTGAATACCAGCTTTCACACAGTTCCCACTGTGTAATCCTTTGGTCTCTGCTGGCGACTAATCTCCCTCCTCCCCCCTCCCCTCTCCATAGGTTAGACAGGGCCCGATTATATATATGGCTGTTTCATGGAATGGTAATATTTATAGTGGGTTGTTAAAATAATATAATATAAAAAAAAAAAAAATCTAACCCAAGCAGCTTATTCTATGAAGACGTAACAAAAAAAACAAAAAAAGAAAGAAGAAAGCCTTTAGTTATGCGGAATGAAGTGAAACAGTGTAAATAATGTGTTTTTTTTAGATCTCGGCTTCTCCATATGCTTTGCTAAACCTCCTCCGAATAAATCTGTCACTCACCGCTATAATCATACCACTTACAAAAATAGTCTTCAAACAATGAGTAAAATGTCACTTTTCCCGCAGCATCTGTCTATGGTTTTTAGTTGCACCGGATGGAAGCGTTTCTCCCTTTCCTTTGCCCCATGCGAGGTTGCGGCACTCACCAGGTGCCAGTCACTTGTTTCAGTGTGTTGTGGCCCATGTCCTCTAAGTGGCACGGTGCCATGAATTATTCTAAACCTGGCAGACACCTCAGTGACGTTTTTAAATGGATTCCTAATTATCCTCCTGATGCGTGTTCTGAATTTTCATGCTATTTTGTTAAATAGCTCCTTGAAGGGTTTCTGTATGAACGCCAAGAGGGAATGTACTGGAAGCCGATGGTTTGGCCTCATAGGCGTTGGTAATGAGGTGGCGGATTTTTCATACAGTAGTAAATTACATTTTAATAGAGAGATATAGTTTTAGTGTAAAGTGCACAGTCAAATGTTGTACAGACATATAATCAGCATACAGTTGGTTAAAGGGGTACTCCGGCGAAAGTAGCGCTGGATAACCCCTTGAAATGCTTAAAGGGGTTGTCCGGCGATAAAAAATTATTCACAGAATAACACACATTACAAAGTTATACAACTTTGTAATGTATGTTATGTCTGTGAATGGCCCCCTTCCCCGTGTTTCCCCCCACCCACGCTAGACCCGGAAGTGTGGTGCATTATACTCACCGCATCTCGTGTCGTTCTTGGTCTCCGATCCTCAGCAGTGACGTCTTCTTCGGGAGACCGGCGTGGCCGCGTCATCAGCCGCTCATCAGCGATTGGCTGAGCACAGTTATGCTCAGCCAATCGCGGCTGAGCTTCGGATGACGCTGCAGAGGGCGGCCAGCACTCGGGAAGATCCGCTGGCCGCCCGAAGAAGACGTCACTGCTGAGGATCGGAGACCGTGGTCGGCACGTGACAGGTATGTATAGCGCACCACACTTCCGGGTACACGGGTGGGGGGGGTGGGACACGGGGAAGGGGGCCATTCACAGACATAACATACATTACAAAGTTGTATAACTTTGTAATGTGTGTTATTCTGTGAATAATTTTTTATCGCCGGACAACCCCTTTAAACACTTATATTCAGTAGTAGCGGGCAGCAATATATGGAAGGGAGAGTCTAATGTCACACTACTTTCCTCTATTAGGCTATGTTCCCACAATGTCTTTTTTTTAGGTGAAAAAAATGGCCGTTTTTTCCGTAGTCATGATCATTGACAGTCGTCATTATAAAAAAAAATGGCTGTTTTTTCCCCCCCTAAATAGACATTGTGGGAACATAGCGTAATATGTAATAGTGGTCGAAGATTTAAAGGGTTTTCCAGGACTAGAAAAACATGGCCGCTTTTCTTCCAGAAACATTACCACTCCTGTCCTGAGTTTGGGGGCAGTTTTGTAGCTCTCTTTTCCATTAAAGTGAATGGAGCTGAGTTGTATAAACTGTGCAGCTGCTTGACTCCATTTTTTTCCCCTTTGGGTAGATGCAACTCCATATAACATGATGCTGCCATTAATACACAATTCTGTACATTCAGTGTTCCCCCGATAAGTCACATGTACACATAACAGTATCCCTTTTTAAAAGTTGCTAAAAACATGTCCTTACTGTACCCCTCACAATAAACGCAGTATGTTAAATTAAAGGGGTACTCCAGAAAAAAATGTTTTAAAGTCAACTGGTACCAGAAAGTGTTATTTGTAAAATACTTTAAGGGTGCCTTCACACCTACCGGATCCGCAGCAGATTTGACTAAATGAGTGAACACAGCATTAAATCCTCACTGTAAAATCTGCTGCGGATCCGGTGTGTGTGAAAGCACCCTAAATTAAAAAAAATCTCCAGTCTTCCAGTATTTATCAGCTGATGTACGCCCTGTAGGAAGTGGTGTATTCTCTTCAGTCCGACACAATCAAAAACCTGCGCGTGGTACATGAGGCAATATGGTTTGATAAAATTATATACTAACTTCTGATGTTGTTTTTTAAATGTAGCTGAACAAGCTTTCGTGTCAACCATGGGTGCGATGTGCAGCCATTTCTGTCTTTTTGGCTTGTGCTTTTTTTTTTTTTTTTTTATTTGCAGAAATCAATAGTAGAGGCAATTTTAAAAAACTTTGTAATTGGGTTTATTAGGCAAATATGCCATTATCTGCATTCAAAAAGCCTTTTCCCAGCTGCTCATTATCAGAAAATCTCGACTCTTTTACATCAGTCGAGCCCTGTGTAACCTATGGAGAGGGGAGGGAAATTAGTCACCAGCAGAGAACAAAGGATTACACAGCAGGACCTGTGTGAAAGCCGGTATACAGAGGTCAGAGAGGTCAGTGCTGACTTCAGAGGAAATAGCTCAGTGATGTACCTGTAAATTAACTCTTTGTTGTCATGTTTTGGTGCCTCATCTCCCTCCACCCCTCCCCTCTCCATAAGAGAACCATGAAGACAGGGGGAGAGCTTCAAGCTGCTTTTTCATGATAAAAATGCATTTTTCGGCTAATAAACCCAACTACAAAGTTTCTTAAAATCATCTGTACTATTGATTTCTGCAAAATAAAATTTAAGTGGCAGTGACACTTTTAGATACTGCACCTTCGCAGCCAGCTGGGCGTAAGCTTTGGCTGACCAGGCATGATGGGAATTGTAGTTTTGCAACAGTTGGGGGGGCTTTACGGTAATGGTGCAGCTCTCTGTTATACCATTATCAGTCTATCCAGTTGTATCTTTACTTTACAGAATAAGAGATTCCTTTATGCCATTTATTTCAGTAACTATTAGCATCATGTTTGTTTTCCTCTACAGAAAATCTATTGGATGAACAGTGAAATGTCCAGATGATATTGTGCTGTCTATTCAAGGGGAAATGCAGGAAGAGAGGTAGGAGCGGTATCTAGTATATAATAGCTTCTTTCCGGCCCCGTGTATTGTACACATAATGCAATGGTAATTGAATGTGTTAACACAATTGAAGACTTTCTCATTGCATTTCGGTGAGTGGATATACATATTCCTAGAACAGCTCTAAGGACCACATTGCAGTTATGCATCTAGAATATTCACAATTGTTACCAGTGGTTTTCAATACGACGGTTCTTTCCTAATCCGTCAATCTTCTGCCAATGTTTTATAACGGTACTGATATTATACTGATACTAGGATAAAGATGATAGAGGGTCCGACCTCTCAGTGTGGCCCAGACCGCCATGAAGACTACTTCCAACCATCACTCATCTGTAGAGATGAGAGAACCGAATTTCACAAACCGAGATTCGTTACGAAGTTTGTAAAAAAAAGTTCGGTTTATTACGGAACCAAAGATGGCGGCCGCATAATTTAATACATATAAAAAAATTAAAAAAATAGCCTATGCTTACCTGTTTGCGCTCCCCCAGTGTCCTCCTACAGGTCTGTGTATACTTACTTATCACAGCATGTTTTTGTTTCAATGTTCCTGTTTTACATTTCCAACAGCAACAATGGAAAGAAAGTTTTCGTGTGGTTTGTTTAAAGGGAATGTGTCTTGTTCTTTTATTATAATCTGTTTCTATTTTCTGACTGTAACTTCAATCTTTGTATATTGTTATGGGGGCGTCCATCTTGCCAGGGCTGTTCTTAACAGCACTTAGTGACATGCTTTACAGTACACCTCATGGACATAGACGACAATAGACAGACTCTGTCCCCTTGAGATGTGTATAATCAGTTTTTATTCAACATTTTTCAATAAAACATAAAATAAAATATAGGTACAAAGAAGAGTCTTACTCAACAGACATAGGACTCAAAGTTTACATAGCACAATAAACCCAAATTCGCGGAAGGTAATAGACGGAGTGATAGGGGCTCACTCAAAACTGCATAGCGTCCATATGTAGTGATATGCCCAAGGGGTAGGCACACATCCAATGAGTCCCATAGCCCCCATAACAACTGAACGCTGAGAACTGCGACACACAAGAGGAGCATCCCATATAACAAAAACATTCCAGCTTCCAGCGAAAAAACTTATCAGAAACGGAGAACATTAGAGGTACAAAGAGAAATGTACCATTAGAGGGGTGAACAGGGAAGGCGAGGAAGGGAAGACGGGAAGGGGGGGGGAGGGGGGGGGGGGAGGGGTATTTGCCCTGACCAAGGGGGCCACCTCCCCACGGGGGAGAGAGCGGTGGATAACTAAATAGGCATCTCAGGAGGTACCCCATCAGAAAACAGTGCCTGAAAGGCGGGAGAATCCCGAAACAACAGCCAGGACAACCATACCGTCTTATATCGTTTGTTGCATCCCGAGGCTTCAGCAGACAATTCCTCCATACGATGAAGGTGTGACATTTCGGCCTGCCACTCCGCCAGGGTAGGGACCTGCGTGGAGCGCCAATGGCGAGGAATAACTGTCCGTGCTGCAGACAGACAGAAACGCAGGATACTCTTTTTCTGTCGGCCTATAGCACCGGGGAGTATAGAGAGAAGCGCCACTTGAGGCGTCCTAGGTGCCGATTGCCCCGAGATCGCCCGGTAAGCATCAAAGACACCTGACCAGAACGAGGTTAGCCTGTCACACCCCCACCATACGTGTAGCATAGTGCCCTTCTCATTGCTGCACCGCCAACAAAGGTCTGACACAGACGGTATCATGGAATGAACTCTGGTTGGGACCCGGTACCATCGGGAAAGAACTTTGTAGTTCCGTTCCTGAGCGGAACAAGCCGTGGACAATTTATGTGTAAAGATGCATGCTTTCAGCCTGTCCTCTGGGGTGATTATGGCCGACAAGTCCTTCTCCCATGCGGCCCAGAACGCAGGGGGGTCATCCTCCCCGTCCTGCTGAAGGAGGCGGTATATCACAGAGATGGAGTGCTCAGGAGGAGAGTCCAAAAGGAACAGGGATTCAAAGGAAGTAGGGGTAGAAGATACAGAGCTGTGGCCCCCACGAGGGCCAAGGTACGAGCTAAGCTGAGAATATTCGAGCCAAGATAGGTTGGTGGAACCGGCACGCGTCTGCAAATCCCCAAGGGGGGGTAGGGGGTTGCCCTCAAGCACTACTCCAAGGCTAGGGTTGTCCCTGGCCTTCCAGAGCAAAAACGTGTCCTTCCTGTACGCCGGGGGGAAGTCAGGATTATGGAATAAAGGAGTGAGCGGGCTGAAGGGTCTGGACAAAATGTTACTACGTACCAGACGACGCCATAGGGTAACCGCCACCCTCGGTAAGAGGGAGTCCGCAGAGAACGGGGAGGGGACGGAAAGGGGGAGCCAAGAGACATTAGACAGGGGGTAAGGGACCTCTTGTTGATCAAGCCTGACCCATTGCTTTGAAGCAGCATTGTACCTCCAATCCAGCAGGCGCTGAAGGACCGCAGCCCTGTGATACATGCGAAGGTCGGGTAATCCCACCCCCCCGTCCGACTTATGCCTAGACAGTGTGGCATATTTGATCCTTGGGCGTGAACTGTTCCAGATAAACTTGAGGAATGCTGTACGCAGTTGGCGAAAAAAAATGGCGGGAGGCATGATAGGGATAGTCTGGAATATGTATAGGAACCTGGGAAGGATGTCCATTTTTATGACATTGATTCTACCAAACCAGGATAGGGGTCTCTTATTATAAGTCAGGAGGTCCTTTAGTGTGCGGACTAAGAGGGGTTGGTAGTTAAGAGAATACAGGCGGGAAAGATCAGCAGACACATTTACTCCAAGGTAAGTGAGATGGTCCCTGCGCCATTTAAAGGGGAAATTTTGCGCGATGGAGGAGGCAGTATTGGTAGGGAGGGAAATGTTCAGCACTTCAGATTTTGTGTAGTTTACCTTAAAGTTAGACACCTTACTAAAACGTTGGAACTCAGAAATAATAGACGGGAAGGAGACATGAGGTTGGGTAACACACAGGAGGAGGTCATCTGCATATAGGGCGGCCTTATACTGGGTCCCCTGCAGCGAGAGCCCGTGGATGCTAGGGTTGTCTCGTATGGCTGTCGCTAGGTGCTCCATAACCAAAACATACAGGAGGGGGGATAAAGGGCACCCCTGTCTTGTGCCGTTGGATACAGAAATAGGAGCAGATAATGCCCCATTGACCCGCACTCTTGCCGTGGGACCCGCGTACAACGACAGGATTCTGCTGAGGAAGCGAGGGCCAACACCAACCTGCCGCAAAGCGGCCTGGAGAAAACCCCAATGAACCCGATCAAAGGCCTTCTCTGCGTCTACCGAGAGGAGGCAGAATGGTAAGGCCCGGGATTTGGCCTTTGCTATGAGAGCCAGAATCTTGTTGGTGTTGTCCCTCGCCTCCCGCCCCTGTACAAATCCAACTTGGTCCGTGTGCGTAATCCCAGGCAAGAGCGGTGTCAGGCGGTTGGCTAAGGTTTTGGAGAACAATTTAATATCGACATTAATAAGCGATATGGGTCTGTAATTGGTAACCTGTGTGTGGTCCTTACCCGGTTTAGGCAAGACACTAATATGAGCCTCCAGGGATTGAGGCACCCAGCAAGAGCCATCCGAGACAGAATTGAATACTTTCATCATAAAGGGAGTGAGAAGACTACTAAAGGTTTTGTAAAAGGAGGGGGTGAATCCGTCAGGGCCAGGGCATTTACCGGCTGGGGTGTTCTTAATGGCAAACCGTATTTCCTGCTCCGATATGTCCTCCTCTAGTGTCTCCACCTCCTCTGAGTTCAGCACAGGTAGGGCCGTGTCAGAGATATAGTCCTGAATATCAGGGGAGACCACATCCGTAGCTACATGGGTGGGGGAAATGTTATAGAGCTGAGAATAGTAGGCGTGGAAAGCACTAAGAATATCTGCCGGGTTTTGGGAGTCCGTACCATCGGGTCGTTGGATACGATGTAGGCATGTCCCTGCCGCGGATGTATGAGGCGAGCTAATGGACGTCCACACTTATCGGAGTGGTCATAAAGAAAGCGGCGATACTGCAGACGTTGGTAGGTATATTTCTGATCTAGAAGTGCCTTCAAATCGTCTTTCAGTTTGACCAGTTCCGCATAAGTGGTGGAGGAAAGTGTGCGTTTATGTGAAGTTTCCAACGTATGTATACGTTGGAGAAGGGAGGCAATTTTAGAGGCCTTATCGCGCTTCAGTCTTGTGCCATGCTTTATGAATGTGCCGCGCAAAACGCATTTCATAGCCTCCCACTGTGTGGGAAGTGGAGTGGAGTCAGAGGCGTGTGTGTGGAGAAAAGATGCAATGGTCTTTTCAATGTCAGCCACACAGGCCAGATCTTTCAGGAGGTGTTCATTAAGCTTCCAGGACCAAGAAGGGTTGATATGATTAGGGAGTGAAAGAGAAAGATAGATGGGGGCATGGTCGGAAAATAGAATGTCGCCCACAGAAGCGGATGGTTGCCAGGTCAGGGCATGCTGGCTAATCAGGAAATAGTCTATGCGACTATAGGACATGTGCGAAGGGGAGTAGTATGTATAATCTCTACCTTGGGGATGCAGAGCGCGCCATACGTCCACCAACTGAAGTCCATGCAGATCGCGTTTAAGAGCGCGTAGCCGTCGTGGGGGGACAGCGCACCTACCAGCAGACGTGTCCATAATCGGATCCAAGGGGAGATTGAAGTCTCCTCCAATGAGCAGAATCCCCTCTGTGAATTGAGAAAGAACGGTTAGAAAGGCACGACAGGCAATAGTCTGGTTCAGGTTGGGAGAATACCAGTTGGCAATCGTGTATGTGACAGAGCCTATCTTCAGTTTTAGGATCAAATATCTCCCTTGTTCATCTATGCGGGAGTCAAGGATGGTACCTGGCAAAGATCTATGTAGGGCGATGGAGACCCCCCGAGCCCGGGCATCCGGATTCGGGCTATGGTACCATTGGGTGTAGTATTTATCCCTAATGGCTGGAACGTGCTGACTTTTAAAGTGAGTTTCCTGTAACAGTATTACCTGCATTTTCTTTTTATGCATATGATACAGTATTTGTGACCTCTTCTGGGGTGTATTGAATCCCCGTACATTTAGTGAACAAATATTTAAGGTCGACATCCCTGGTCAGGGCAAGGGGAGGGCTGAGGAAGGGTAAAGTGAGAGGAAAGGATGGGGGGTAGCTAGGAAAGGAAGGGGGGAACAGAGACGAGGAAAAGCAGGGAGAAAAAGTGAGGGAAGGGAGGGGGGAAAGGGGGAAGAAATAAAAGCAAGTGGAAAAACCCAAACAGGAGGAGGGTAAGCTCCACAGAGGGGGAAGGTAGAGTGGAACCAAACTACTCGTGTACCCTAGAGGTACGGATCCCTGTAAGAACGGGACTGACCAGGTGGGAGTGCTCCCCCCGGTCCCCCATAACCCAATGTCATAACGTGAAAGAACGACCAACCTAAAACCCTATAACAGTACTCCAGTCCCCCCCCCCCCCCTCTAAACTGCATAGTATGACAAATAGTCCCCTTGGCAGATGACAAATTGTAATAAAACAAAAACATGGTGGTGACGATACCCTCGTCCAGGCGCCAGACCCCACACCCAGACTATCCCAAATGCGGGAGGCCCTGAAGGCATACTCTACAAGCTATATATGTAGGGGGTCGGCACGTGGAAGAGGGAGCGTCAGCATAAAATAGATACCACAGAATAGATACATAACCAGAACCTAACCGTGAGTCTAGCCAAGGGCATAACGTATGGGGGGGGCGTAGACAGTTAGTGAAAAGACTTAAGGCACAAATATAAGACAACTAAGCCGAGGGAGGACTTTGTCTCGGAGAAGAGGTAGGACCCCTCTGTTGCGGAGGGTGGGTGTTCCTCCTGGTGCCACCTCTTCTTCTCCTCGAGGACCGCTGCGGCCGCGGCGGAAGGGCGATCGGAGGGCCAGTGGGGAGTTCCGGCCAATCCTGGATCGTGATCTCTGGAAGATCAAGGGCTTCCCGAAAGCGTAATAAGTCTCGGGGATGGCTTAGAGAGAGACCCCGACCATCTCTCCGCACCTGTAGACGAAACGGGAATCCCCAAGAGTAGGCAATATTGCGGCTGCGAAGAACCTCCAACAGGGGGCGGAACGCTCTGCGTTTTTGTAAGGTGAGGCGGGAGAGATCAGGGAGTATTTGTATGTCCCGGCCATCATACCGAATAGGACCCGCATCTCTCAATTTGAATAGGATAGCCTCCTTCTGCTGATAACGGTGCACTCTACATATGACATCCCTAGGGTTAGCCGGGTCGGAGGACCGGGGCCCTAAGGATCTGTGGGCTCTGTCCAATTCCAACCGTGCGTCTGGTGAAGCGCCTAGAACAAAGTTGAAGAGAGATTGCAAGGTAGAGTCCAGGTCTCGTGGCGCAACCGACTCAGGTAAACCCCGCACTCTCAAATTATTCCGACGCCCCCTGTTCTCCAGATCGTCCAGGGCATCGTAGAGGAGTTGTAATTGGTAAGAGTGTTCAGAAAGGAGGTGGTCGTGGTCAGTGGCTCTAGTGGATAATGCATCCGTCATGTTGACATTAGCGGTCACCTGTTGCTCAAGAAGCTGGACGTCAGTCCGTAAGGTAGTAATATCAGCCCTGCAAGAAGTCTCAAGGCGAGTAACAAACGCCTCCATATCATTCTTCGTAGGAATGGTGTGTAGGTGAGCCCGGAGGTCCTTTAATTCCCTGAGGACATCCAGGAAAGAAGTCTCCATCTGAGACGGACAGGCCTGTCCTGGTACCTGTGCCCCTGCCCGAGCAGTCATATCAGGGGGGATGAGGGGGGAAACAGGCAGAGAAGGGCAACGGTCCCCCACCAGGACGTCTAACAACAGGACCTGGTCCTCCTGGTCACCAAAGAGTTCCTGGCTACACTCCGGAGGGGGTGTCAGAACGCTTTCCACTGAAGATGCAGAGCGCAGCGGAGAGGAGGAGATAGAGGCCTGCGGCCTAGGGAACAATAATCCATCCACTGAGTGGGGCATAGGGGGGATAACCTGCCCTTGCGGGGCTGTGGAGTCCCCTGCTGCTCCCTGAGGGATATTGTGAGGGGCCCAGTTATTCTCCTCGGCGGCAACGTCCGCAGACAGCCCAGAGCACTGGCTGAGTATCAATACACCCTCACCTTCTGTGGCGTGCACCTGGGCCCTAACCACGCTAGCATAGGTGGCCCCTGTGAATGCTGGTTGTGCAGGCCGGAGGGGTGGATAATCCTCATCGTCCGAGGCCCACCGCACGCACTCACCCCCAACGTTCATCTGGTGGCCCGGGGAAGGTGGGAGAGGCGTGATGGCGTCAGATTGTGCCGGGGAGGGAGCCGGATCCCCAGAGGATAGTGCGGGCAAGATGGCGGCCGCGCCACGTGGGGAGGAGGCTATGGGGGCTAAAGTGCCTACCGGAGCCGATCGCAGTGTCCGTACGGCCTCCAGTCTGCCAGCGGGTGTTCCGGCTGTACCGGAGACGGGCTGTGAACCCCCGGCCTCGGGGTGAGGTGCTGCGGCCGGAGCAGGTAATCCGGTTAGGGCGGCTGGCGGCGCCATTACTGCAGGAGGCGGCTGCGAACCCCGAGAGGGAAAGAAGCTGGTGATGTCTTGATTAGCCGGCACCGGAGCAGTGGTGGGGTGCTTCCTGGTGTTCTGCTTCCCCCTCATCGTTCCAGAAGGCAGGTGGTCGTTCTGGGAGCTGTGTTAGGTGGGTTTGTGAGGAGACCGGGCAGGAGCTCTGAACACACGCGTCCTCACTCCTCCATAGCCAGGCCCCGCCCCCCCCTGTCCCCTTGAGATGAATGTGAAACATTACTGAGGGCGCTCTGTGACCTGTAAAGAGGTCATTCCACAGGGAGCTGCTATTGTCTTCTCTATCTACTAGTGTCACATGACGCTGCAATGCTGTACAGATCACTTTACAGCAGCCTCCTCTTATCACCACAGACACAACAGGAAGTCTCAACTTGGGTTTAGCCCCAGTGGTGAGAATATGAACTGCAAGATGTCAGGATTATTTTATAATATAGATAGAAATATTTCACAAAAAATGCTTAAAAAAATGTTTTAAAAATAGTGTATATATATATATATATATATATATATATAATATGATAGATCATTTTTTGATAATACATTTCCTTTAAGGTTCAGTTCAGACAAACCCTAAACTAAACCCTAAGCTAAACTAACCTTTTGAAAAGTTTTGCTCATCTCTTTTCGTCTCTACGAATCTGCTAAACATTAGAGATGATCGAACAGGGCCGAGGTTCAGGTTCATACGAACTTGAACCATCGGTATTTGACTCCCACTGCCTTCCCGTTCCGTGGGGAAGGTGGAGACAGCCCGAGTCCCACCTGGAAAACAGGAAAACAACCTATGGCCCAGGCTGTATCCCATCTGAGCGATAATCGGCTCTTGTAAACACAGCGAACGATCAAACGACGAGCGAGAAATCGTTCATTTTGATCTTTCAACATGTTCTCAAATCGTCGTTGGTCGTTCGATAAAAATTCGCAGATCGCTTCGTGTAAACGATTCACCCTATGTGTGAGATGGCCTTAAGCGATCTTAAAACGATAGCAATAACGATTTTTCTAATGAATTTTCTGACGATTTTCTAAGGATTTATTCGTCTAAATGCTGATCCTTATATAAATTCCAAATAGTTGCTTCAAAATCTTTAAATGATCTTGTAAATCTTGTAAACGCAGCATTAGATAGATGCCCCGGTAGGTACATAATCCCTTCTCCGCTTTAATTAGGGACAATCCTAATGTTCCTTTAAGAGATTTATACAGAAAATACAAGTTTGATTGGGTACAAGGATATACAGTTATAGTGATTTCATTAGTGTTATATAATCGAGAATAAGCTGAGTGCCTGGTCCTGGCGAGTTTATAGATGTGAATAGGCACAGATGTGTGTGAGCGGTGCGAGTCTGCAGCAGGATACAGGATGTCAGGCCAGGCTGGAGGGGGTGGATTAGCACTTTGGCAGCAGCTACAGCCACAAGGAAACGATTGCTGAGAATGAGGCAAAGGTGAAGCTGCAGTGAACGGCCATAATATGATGAACGAGGAAATAAAGGCCGACCTGTGGCCAACCACAAATATAAGTAAGGGGATTGTGATATGATTTATAATTATGATGAGTAGTACAAAAACAACCCGAGAATTAGCTGAGCTCGGGCGGCTCTTATGCTGCGTTAAACGATAATTGGCCCGATCGTACGATTAATGATGTCGGAGGAACGATTTTTTTTTTTTCATAACGATCAGTGTTTAGACGATACGATATATCATACGGAAATTCGTTTTGTGATCGCTTAAAGCCTATCTCACACATTGGTTAAATCGGCGAACGACTGTTCACACGGAACGATCTGCGAATTTTTTGCGAACGATCAACGACGTTTTGAGAACTTGTTCAAAGATCAAAATGAACGATTTCTCGCTTGGCGTTTGATCGTTCGCTGCGTTTACACGTACGATTATCGTTAAAATTTGCACGATAATCGTTAAGTGTAAACGCAGCATTAGACTGGGCAGTTTAATTGCAGTTTTTACTGCACCTTCAAACCCAAAACCAGGTGTGGATCGTAATGAATTAGATAATATAAAGAACAGATGTGACTTATACTTACACTACTGGTATAGAATGGATTTTAAAAGAAAAAAAAAAAAAAAAAAAGAGTAGAAGTATCTGCAGTATCCCAGAACCTGTGTGCCACTGAGATATATGTATGTGTATGGACGTAGGTCGGTACTGATGTGGTGTGTATTACAGGGTATTGGACAAAGGTGTATACTGCATTTTAGCCACTAGATGGCAC
Source organism: Dendropsophus ebraccatus (assembly GCF_027789765.1). Taxonomy (NCBI): domain Eukaryota; kingdom Metazoa; phylum Chordata; class Amphibia; order Anura; family Hylidae; genus Dendropsophus; species Dendropsophus ebraccatus. The sequence continues at coordinate 12,575,419 of NC_091467.1, forward strand.
TAACTGTTTCTTCTACTGGGAGCATATACTGAAGGATGCTAAAGGGGTTAACCCTTTGAGGATCAAGGAGGATTTAATGTACACAAAAACTTAGCAGACCCTACTTTTGTGTACGTTAAAAAAAACTGATCCATTTTGATCCGGGTTTTTTTACAATTAAAGTCAATGGAAAAACAAACGCATCCGTTTATTTCATCCATTTTTTTGCAAAACAGCTTGCAAAAACGTAGTGTGAACCCAGCCTAACTGCCATACAGGAGGGAGATAATCAAAACTTTTGCTCATTTTATGGCTGTCTTCATTTTGGTGCCGAAACACTGCTGCATTATACAAATTACGAACGTAATTGGCATAAGACGCCCATCTTCTGGCACCAATATCATGGCCGTTCAAAAAGACAGCTGTAACCTCCATGACCTAATACTGTGTGCACACAGCCTCACCTTGTAGGAAAAGTAGAGAGGATGGAGGGTCCAATCAGAGGTACCTCACTGTGGATCTGATCCATGATAATCTACAGGTAACCCTGTCACATGTCGTCTATGCGTTTTGTGCATGAAGTCTGCACTTTAGGCGGGGTATGAGGGTGGATTTGCTTACTGCACGCTATGACATTACCTGTGTCCGTGAACTCCATATTAAGTACCAATTGTAGGTTTCTTCCATGATGAGACTTCAGAGATGATGAATTACCTCACAACACGCCACAGACCGTGCATCAGCTAGAGCGGCCACAGGTTACCTCACAGGATGATACCGCCATAAATAATACATCGTGCCACAAAGACCGTCCAGTATACAGCTTATGGCCTTTCATCACATAATGCTGGAGGGATCGCCTATTAATTTCTAGTAGTATAATGACCATTGATCACCTCACTATGCTGCATTGACAATATATTACCTTATGTTATGTTACCGTGCATTACCTCATATACAGTGTCCATGCGTTATATATGAATATACACTCCCGGCCACTTTATTAGGTACACCTGTCCAACTGCACGTTACCACTTAATTTCTAATCAGCCAATCACATGGCGGCAACTCAGTGCATTTAGGCATGTAGACATGGTCAAGAAAATCTCCTGCAGTTTAAACCGATCATCAATATGGGGAAGAAAGGTGATTTGAGGCCTTTGAACGTGGCATGGTTGTTGGTGCCAGAAGGGCTGGTCTGAGTATTTCAGAAACTGCTGATCTACTGGGATTTTCATGCACAACCATCTCTAGGGTTTACAGAGAATGGTCCGAAAAAGAAAAAACATCCAGTAAGCGGCAGTTCTGTGGGCGGAAATGCCTTGTTGATGCCAGAGGTCAGAGGAGAATGGGCAGACTGGTTCGAGCTGATAGAAAGGCAACAGTGACTTAAATAGCCAACCGTTACAACCAAGGTAGGCAGAAGAGCATCTCTGAACGCACAGTACGGCCAACTTTGAGGCAGATGGGCTACAGCAGCAGAAGACCACACCGGGTGCCACTCCGCTCAGCTAAGAACAGGAAACTGAGGCTACAATTTGCACAAGCTCATCAAAATTGGACAGTAGAAGACTGGAAAAACGTTGCCTGGTCTGATGAGTCTCGATTTCTGCTGCGACATTCGGATGGTAGGGTCAGAATTTGGCGTCAACAACATGAAAGCATGGATCCATCCTGCCTTGTATCAACGGTTCAGGCTGGTGGAGGGGGTATCATGGTGTGGGGAATATTTTCTTGGCACTCTTTGGGCCCCTTGGTACCAATTGAGCATCGTTGCAACGCCACAGCCTACCTGAGTATTGTTGCTGACCATGTCCATCCCTTTATGACCACAATGTACCCAACATCTGATGGCTACATTCAGCAGGATAATGCGCCATGTCATAAAGCTAGAATCATCTCCGACTGGTTTCTTGAACATGACAATGAGTTCACTGTACTCCAATGGCCTCCACAGTCACCAGATCTCAATCCAATAGAGCATCTTTGGGATGTGGTGGAACGGGAGATTGGCATCATGGATGTGCAGCCGACAAATCTGCGGCAACTGTGTGATGCTGCAGCGAGCCGGGGTAACGGGAAGAGAGTGAGGGGAGTGAGGAGAGGATGATGGTGATGGTAGTCCTGGATCTCTCCCAACACTCTACTTTCTTCTTGGAGGGTCTTCCAGGAAACATTTTCAAGGTGTTGGTTAGTTTTGGTAGGCCTGGCATTTTGACTCTGTGCAACCACAGTTGTTTTCTGATGAGCAAAACGGGTGTAGAATGCGGGCATTTCGACTTCTTCCCACTCATCTTCCAGTGTACTGGGTGGTTCCTCACCTGTTGGTAGGCGGGATAAGGCATCGGCATTGATGTTGACCTTGCCAGAGCGGTACTTCACAGTAAATTGATAGTTTGCCAACCTTGAGGCCCAGCGTTGTTCCAACGCTCCAAGTCTTGCCGTGTTGAGATGTGCCAATGGATTATTGTCAGTGAAGACAGTGAAGGTTGTCACTGCTAAGTAATCCTTAAACTTCTCGGTCACTGCCCATACGAGTGCTAAGAACTCCAGTTTGAAAGAACTGTAATTCTGGTCGTTCTTCTCTGCACCTCGCAGACCTCTACTTGCGTAGGCAATGACTCTTTCTTTCCCATCTTGCACTTGGGACAAGACTGCTCCGAGGCCTAGGTAACTGGCATCGGTGTACAAGCGGAATGGAAGCTGGTAGTCAGGGTAAGCTAAGATAGGAGGCTGGGTCAGAAGTCTCTTAAGAGTCTGGAAGGCAGTCTCCTGCCGGTCAGTCCAGATGATGGGCAACTTCTTTTTACGAACTTGAGGCGGATGCCCTCTCAGTAGTTCTTGCAACGGTTCGGAAATGTGGGCAAACTGTGGTATGAATCTTCTGTAGTACCCTGCGAATCCGAGAAAACTCCTCACTTCCTTAACAGTGGTTGGTGTAGGCCAGTCTTGAACTGCTGAGATCTTTTCTGAATCAGGTTTCACTCCTTCTGCACTCACTATGTGGCCCAAGTACTTCACCTGTGGTTTGAGGAGGTGGCATTTTGATGGCTTAATCTTCAGCCCATGCTGGATTAGAACTTGGAAAACTTCTGCGAGATGTTCGAGATGTTCTTCATAAGTCTTGGAATAGACTATCACGTCATCCAAATAAAGTAGAACGCTCTCAAAGTTCTTATGTCCAAGGCATCGCTCCATCAGCCTCTGGAACGTAGCTGGGGCATTACACAGCCCAAAAGGCATGCTGGTAAACTCGTAGAGACCCATTGGGGTGGTAAAAGCGGTCTTCTCCTGATCCTCTGGTGCCACTGGTACCTGCCAGTATCCACTGGTGAGGTCCAGGGTAGAAAAGTAAACAGCTTTCCCTAGAGCTGTGAGGGACTCCTCGATGCGTGGAAGTGGGTAGGCATCCTTGTGGGTCACACTATTGAGTTTGCGGTAATCCACGCAAAAACGGATGGTTCCATCTTTTTTCCTTACCAACACAAGGGGTGCTGCCCAAGGACTCTGGCTATCTTTGACAACGTTTGAATCCTTCATGTCTTGCAAAAGCTTCTTGACTGACTGGTGCATAGCAGGTGGTAGAGGCCTATGCCGCTCCTTGATTGGCGGATGGTCTCCAGTTTGAATGGTGTGTTGCAGCAAAGTGGTTTTGCCGAAGTCCAGTGGATGTTGACTGAAAGCTTGTTGATACTGGCATGCAATGTTCAGTACGCCTTTTAGTTGCGCAGCTGGCGTAGCAGGATCACCAATATCAAGTTGGGTCCACCAGGGTTCCTGGGGCCTCTGCTCTGCACTGTCCATGACTCGAGCAGTCTGACAGCAGGTTGCTGCTTTACTACTGACAATGTCTTCAAATGTGACTTGGGAGAGCTTTGCAACAGCGTAGAACTTGGGAAGAGTAGCTGGACTGTCACCAACATTGACTAGACGAACTGGCACTCGCCCTTGAGACACAGTAACTAGGCTTCTGGCGGCCTTCACTAGCGCTCGCTCCTTGATGTCAATGGGTTCTAAGAGAGCTTGATAGTCCTCTCCTCCAACACCAGGGCGTGCTCGGCACCAAAGTACAGTTTCTGCATTAGGTTGTAAAAGTACAGGTTTGGAATCACAAATACGTACTCTGCAGATGTCTCCAGATCCACTGCTGAACTTTTGTTGTGCGCTGATATTCTTTATGGCGCTCTGAATTCCCTTCTGGGTAGGTGGTGATGCTGTGGACAGAGATGCATGCAACAACTCAAGAATTTCCCCAAAACAATTTTTCATTACATTCATCCCCAACACAACAGGTGGAAACTCATGATCCTCAACTGAAGTCACAATAACACCTTGCCTGGGTAACATGAGATGATTAACCTGAATGGTAGGTTCCCAGTAGCCTTGATGGGGAATATGGTGACCAGAACTGCCAATAACATTGAGCCAGGGTTCAGGGGGATGAATTAAGTTGCACACGTCCCAGTACTGTTCATATTCACTTTTCTGAAAAGTAGTCACTTGAGACCCAGTATCAATAAGAGCCTCAAAGGGTACCCCATTTAGATAGATAGTTACTCTCGGGCAGGACGAGATGTACCTAGGGCCCCAGAGCGGTTCTCGAGGTGGACCTTGATCTGCTGATCCCGAGGGGCGGTCCTCGCCCTCGGGGATGTGTAGTTTAACTGAAAGCAGGTGTCAGCAGAGTGTCCATATTTGTGGCAATAACGACAAATAGGCTTGGGACGACTTGCCTTCTCTGGTGCAGTCCTTGCAGGTGGACCCTTGTAGACAGGAGGTGATGCATCTGGAAAACTCCTGACAGGGGTCTCAGGAACACTGGACGGCTGAGGGTGAGTAGTGAGGTCATCTAGACGTCTACATAGAGTCTCAACAGTCTTGGCCAAGGAAGTCAGTTGCTCCTGCAACCGGGAAACAGCATCAGATGCAGGGGCTTGCGCAGCCTGGATCACGGGTGGAGCACCTGTGGAAGGAAGCAAAGAGACAGGAACAGCAGGTCTCATGGCAGCAGCTGGATGGCCTGCCAGGTTGGAAGGCTCTTGATGTCGCCCCCTCTCTAGCACTCGAACAGCCATTCTTCTGAATTCCTGGAAAGGGAGAGTAGGGTGCTGCTCAGCAAGCATTCTCAGTTGGCCTTGGATGTGTTCGGAGTAGGCTCCCTCAATGAAGCGCTCTAACAAAGTTCTGTCTGCATGAGCCTCCCCAGAGGGTTCTGCTTGGATAATGGCTCCCATAGATTCTTGGAGAGAATAAGCATAGTCTCTGAGTGATTCTCCAGGTTTCTGTCGTCTCTCAAAGAACCTCATCTGTAACTCTGACAATGAGCGTGCTTCAAACTCAGACTGTAGTTTAGCAAATATGTCTTTTACTGTCTTCCTCTCAGTAGGAGACCATGACTTTATCTCTTTAAGGGCAGGTCCCTCTAATTGTCCCATCAACATTTCTACTTGCTGCTCTTGGGATAAAGGATACATCCTGAAGGTGGCCATCATTTGTTCTCTGAATCCTCTAAGAGTATTAGCATCTCCACGGTAACGGGGCAGCCAGGGAGCCCCCATGTAGTAGGGTAGAGTGAGAGGCATTGGGCCTGTAGCGGTAGTGGCTTTAGGCCCAGGAGAGTCACTGTCACTTGAAGAACTGGACATTTTAGCACCTTTTCCGTGCTTCTGCAGATATATGATACTGTCTCTTTAAGAGCACACACAGCGGGATCACTGCCGCCGACCGGATAATCTCTAATGCACAGTCGCTCACACACCACAGCGATTGCTGACAGGAACAGTATGTAGACTCACTTGTTGTGATGGTTAGGCAGCAGCAGGAGCCTAAGATGGAGGTAGTCCCCGTTACGGAGCGTCTGCGCGGCAACTGTCACTTCCGGGTTCAGGCTGTGGCGCAGCAAACAATTGTGGTGCTTTAACCCCTACAGGACTGGAACAAAGTCTCTTACAATGCAAGAACAGTTTAATGGCAGGCTTTCAGGCAGATAATGTACACTCACAGTCTATGGAGATGCAGGGTTCCCCCTCTTTTGCGGTTAGCACACACTTGAGGGCAGTTTTCTCACAGCTGAGGTATCGGTACTTTGTGACAGGCACACAGCCTATCCTGTTCGTGACGCCAAAAGAGAACTTGCAGCGAGCCTGGCTAATGGGAAGAGAGTGAGGGGAATGAGGAGAGGATGATGGTGATGGTAGTCTCTCCTGAGCGTGGCACTGAGCTCCTCTGTGAGGGGATGCACTGAGGGCTGCAGAGGGAGAGTGTGCTATACCTGCAGGATGGCTGGAACTTGTCACGGTCACAGGTGGGCACAAGGGCTTCTGCAGGTACAGGGGGACTCTCTGGCGCTTCCCGGGTATCTCTCTCTCTTCTGTGGCTGCTGCAGCGGTTTCTGTAGGGGGGCTGCACCCGTGTGTAAGGTAGTCGGTGGTGTGGACTTGTAGTTCCCCCGGGGCCAACCCCAAAATACTGCTGCCTGGTAATATGGCCCTTGATGGTGGTGTGGTGCAGGTGGACCAGACAACAGGGAGACAAGGAGGGAGGCAGTGTAACAACAACTCCTTTACTGTAAGACTTGCAGGTGTTATACAGTCCTTTAGCATACAGTGGTGAATACTGGCGGCTTTGACTGGGTTACTGTACTGATGGAGAGTCTGGTGGTGTGTGGAATGCTGATGGGCGCTGTGACCCTGTGGATCTCTTCCCCCAATGGTGCTTGAGTCTGTTATCCCTCTCAGTCTGCTAGGGAGCTTCCTGCTTCCGTTACTGGGCCGGGCCTTAGGCCACAACTTTCAGGTCCCAGAGGTATCCAGGGGTCCTAGTCAATCTTACCCCCCGAATGTCAGGAAGATGGGTGCCGAGGCTAAGTTAACTCGGCTCCCTCCTACAGCCAAGTCTCTCCACTGGGTGTCTGTCTTTAGGATTCCCACTGACTGTATATGTGCTGGCCCTTTCCTGAGGGGGCACCTGACAAACTGTCTCTCAAGGTCTCTCTTTCTCTCACCTCCAGCTGTCTGTTCTCTTGCTGCTCTGTGTAAGATCTTTCTCCTTGCTCCCCTCAGCAGCTTCTCTCTCTGTGGTGATCTCCTGAGGTGATGTTATACCCTCTACAGCTGGTCACTTGTCTCCTGTCTCTTGTCTCAGCTTGTCTCAGCTAAACACTGCAACAGCTAGCCTTATATAGGGGGCCTATCTGCATAACCACACCCCCTTCTAGCAACTTCCAAGCTTACCACACTACCTAAGCAGTTCCCACTAAGGTCAGTAGATGTCGCTGTTGTGTGGCGTGCAGTGTAAGCATGTAACCCATCTCTGCCTGCCAGTTACTGGTACAGAGAAATACACAGAATAGTTGCACATAAAACATGTTAACTCCTAAAATAGACAATAAACTGCTTGTAGACAGGTGCCATCCTCAGCCCAGCCACAGGAACCATGCTCTGGTATACTACAATGCCATCATGTCAATATGGACCAAAATCTCTGAGGAAGCTTCCAGCACCTTGTTGTATCTATGCCACGAAGAATTGAGGCAGTTCTGAAGGCAAAAGGGGGTCCAACCTGTTACTAGCATGGTGTACCTAATAAAGTGGCCAGTGAGTGTACAGTGTCCATGCGTTATATATGAATATATGTAAGGGAATACAAGAAGAATATTTTACCTCACATAACACCATAACAAGCTGTCATTGCCTCAAATGATGCTGAAGCCATCACTGATGATATTTTACCTCACAAATTAGTGGCGCTCGACTGGTCACGTACTAAGGTGTTACTGGTGATGCCACTTCTGTGGTGGTTGGTCGGTTCTGTTCTGCAGCTCAGCCAGGGATGGTATTGTCGTGAGGCCAGTGCTAGTCCAGCACACAGGTTTGATGTTGGTACCTGCTTTGTGTTATGGCTGGCTGCACTCCCCAAAATGGTCGGTGACCTGCCAGGTTGTGATGGGTCCCTTGGACTCTTGTCACGGTAGTCCTAAGTGGCTATTGACCCACCTGGACTATCGGTACCGCCACACCCGGAAAGGGGAAAAATGACCCAAGGTGGCTGGTGTGTATAGGTGCTGGTGCAGAGGAAGAGATGACTGAGTCCCAGTGATGAAAAAATACAACAGCTTTACTGTACACTCTCTTGATAATACTCTTTGGCAGCAAATAGATAAATCTTTGTACAGACTTCAGTGCTTAAACTCAGTTGTGCTGCGGAGATGCTTGGAGGCGTAGAATAGAGTAGAAGTAGTTGTAATGGTGATTGAAGAGTTGGAAACAGAGGAGAGCAGTTTGTGAATGGAGTCCCAACCCAATGTAGTACTGTGCTCTGCCGGAACTTGAAGAGACACTTGACAGTGAGAGATACTTGTACCCATGTATAGACTATCGTCTCACCACCTTCTGCCCTACAGTGTCGAGCTTCCAGTCCTAATAGGGTGAAACAAGCCCCAGCCGTGGTTATCTAGGTGAAGCTAAGTGTCTGAGTCTTCCCGGTTACCTGCACTGGGAGATAGACTACGTAGACCCTCTTGGTAACTTTGTTCTATCCAGAATAGTTTCTCTGGTATATCGGGATATTGCCCTGCACTTTTTAGACTGGTTCACGGTGTGGACCAGGATTATACTGAACTCTTCTCCCTTGGTAGTGTCTAGCACTGCATAGTAGATAGGCTGAAAGAACGAAGTGTCTCTAGTCGCATCTGGATACACTTGTCTCTTAGACTCAGACTAGACTCAACTGAACTGTCCCGGACAGGGGACCTGGAGGAACCAGGCCCTGTCTTGGCTATAGCAGAGATATCTGCTATGTGTGTTCTTCTCCCACGAGAATCTGGGTAAGACTGACTCTATACCTCCTCCCACCAAGTAACTTCCTACAGGGATTATGTAAGGGACCCTGTGAGTGGTACAAAGGAATGTGTGCAAAGAAAAGAAAAAAAAATGGTAAGCTAGAAGGAAAGAGCATCTCCCATAGGTCAATAAATAGTACACATAAAACAGTTACCCTTTGTTGGCTTCAGCTGTGCAATACATTAGAGCCTACATATAAAATTCTGACATCTTGTGGTGAAATTATAAAATACCTTCATCACCACTTAACCGAGAGTAAGAAACTTTTGCGACAGGTGTAAGGAACATGAAACACCTGTGGTGGGACACCACAAATTGTACACTGACCATTCATTGCCTCAAATAGATCAACAGGGACCATCATTTATAGCATTTGTGGCTACAATGACCGTCCATTACCTCATATGTTTCTATAGTGACCATTGGTTACTTCACGTGGACGTGCATAACCTCATATACTACAATAGTTACCATTTGTTACATAAACGGGTAGTCTAGCGATTTCTTTTCCCCTTCGAATCAACTGGTCTCACAAAGTTATACAGATTTGTAATTTACTTCTGCTTAAAACTCCAGTACTTATCAGCTGCTGTATGTCCTGCAGGAAGTGGTGTATTCTTTCCAGTCTGACACAGTGCTCTCTGCTGCCACCTCTGTCCATGTCAGGAACTGTGCAGAGCAGGAGAGGTTTTCTATGGGGATTTGCTGCTGCTCTGGATAGTTCCTGACATGGACAGAGGTGGCAGCAGAGAGCACTGTGTCAGACTGGAAAGAATACACCACCAGGGCATACAGCAGCTGATAAGACGAATCTAACCTGCTAATATGTCCACATTGCGCAGGAGGCACCGAGGATAGAGGTATACCTCTTACCTTCATCCTTGGCGCCGTTCCCTTGCACTTAATTGTTTACTCCACAGTCCGCTACGACTTTTAAGTTCACTGCACCGGCACCATAGCGGCAATCCCCTGTCCATGTCAGGAACTTTCTACAGCAGGAGAGGTTTTCTATGGGGATTTGCCGCTGCTCTAGACACTTCCAGACATGGACAGAGGTGGCAGCAGAGAGCACTGTGTCAGACTAGAAAGAATGCACCAATTCCTGCAGGACATACAGCAGCTGATAAGTACTGGAAGACTTGAGTAAATCTGTATAAAATCCTTCTGAAACCAGTTGATTTGAAAGAAAAAGATTTTCGCCGGAATTATTTTCTAACCCCTGGTATATTTCTCTTGCATAGAGTGCGGACGGACCTCCACAGTATGGATATCTGCATTTCACGCTGTTAAAGACAATGTTAAATAGCCCCATCTCTCATTAGATTAAATATTTGTCGGCGATATCCCAGCAGGGATAGAGTTAAGCGGCCATCTGACCTACTTTTATTTTCCAGTTGCAGTAAATATAATGAAGCCGGCTCCTTAACTCTATCATTAACGGAGTGTGAGTGTAGGTTGGCTGGTGTAGCATGCAATGGCTGTCATGCTGGATGACAGGATGTCTAGAGAATATTACTGTTCTTATCGAGTTTCTGCAGCTGGTGCTGGAGGTCTGACAAGATCACAGATAGCAGAAGCCGTTAGCAGGAAAGATTAGAGAGCCGCAATGGAAGGACATTGTGTGCGGGTATTAGAAATGAAGAATATTCACCACACGTGAAGCCAACTCCCACCGCGTGCTCGCGGCCGGCCTTTTCTTGGGACTACGAATATCCATTTAGAGGTTTAGGCTTATCAAGGATAATGTCGGCCGTGATTTAGGGTCATTAAATACCAGCAAATAAAAGTTACCAAAAAAAAAGAGCTTAGTAATATGGATTTATTAATGCCGCCCTAGGGAGTCCGGGAAAATATGGATACAACCTATGGCCTATGGCTGCATCCAACTTCTTCAGTATTTAAATGCCGAACAATTGCTTGGGTTGCGCTCATCTCTACTGATCATCGTACGGGCTACATGGTTATACTTGTTGCTGTAAAACTGCGTTCTGACCGTAAAACCCTTTAAGCATCACAAAAAAATTGGCTTCTTAAAGGAGAAGTCTGGTGAAAAATTTTATTAAACTATTGTATTGCCCCTCAAAAGTTATACAAATCCCCAATATACACTTATGGGAAATGCTTATAAACTGCTTTTTCCCTGCACTTACTACTGCATCAAGACTTCACTTCCTGGATAACATGGTGATGTCACTTCCTGGGTAACATGGTGATGTCACTTCCTGGATAAAATTGTGATGTCACGACTCGACTCCCAGAGCTGTGCGGGCTGTGGCTGCTGGAGAGGATGATGGTGGGGGACACTGAGGGACACAGGGCACTGGAGGGGCACTGAGCATCCCTCTGCCATCATCCTCTCCAGCAGCCACAGCCAGCACAGCTCTGGGAGTTGGGTCGTGACATCACCATGTTATCCAGGAAGTGACATCACCATGTTATCCAGGAAGAGAAATAAACAAGAAAAAGGCCCGGCACCTCGTGTGATACCTTCAGGTGGTGGATAAAAAATGAGGAAGAAATGCAGGCTGCTCACCTTGTTGCCCCTTGGGCTTTATGCGTATCACCCCTCACCAGCCGTGGGGGTACTGGAGCCTGGTGGTCCATACGATGGTAGTGGGTCTGGCTAGGATGTATGAGGGCTGCTAAAGCTGATCGTACTATGAACGGGATGCTCCCATAAGGGGCCGGTGAGGCATGAATAGTTATAAAATAAAATAAAAAAGAAAACAAACAGTACTTTTGTTCAGCGCTGCCCAGAAGGAATCATCCAAAAATCGCCAATAGAATAGAAAATGAAATTTATTTGTAAAATAGCACTGGTATAAACTGCTATTTTAAAAATAAATTTCATTTTCTATTCTATTGGCGATTTTTGGATGATTCCTTCTGGCCAGCGCTGAACAAAAGTACTGTTTGTTTTCTTTTTTATTTTATAACTATTCATGTTATCCAGGAAGTGACATCACCATGTTATCCAGGAAGTGACATCACCATGTTATCCAGGAAGTGACATCACCATGTTATCCAGGAAGTGACATCACCATGTTATCCAGGAAGTGACATCACCATGTTATCCAGAAAGTGACATCACCATGTTATCTAGAAAGTGACATCACCATGTTATCTAGAAAGTGACATCACCATGTTATCTAGAAAGTGACATCACCATGTTATCTAGAAAGTGACATCACCATGTTATCTAGAAAGTGACATCACCATGTTATCTAGAAAGTGACATCACCATGTTATCTAGAAAGTGACATCACCATGTTATCTAGAAAGTGACATCACCATGTTATCTAGAAAGTGACATCACCATGTTATCTAGAAAGTGACATCACCATGTTATCTAGAAAGTGACATCACCATGTTATCTAGAAAGTGACATCACCATGTTATCTAGAAAGTGACATCACCATGTTATCTAGAAAGTGACATCACCATGTTATCTAGGAAGTGACATCACCACGTTATCTAGGAAGTCACATCACCACGTTATCTAGAAAGTGACATTACCATGTTATCCAGGAAGTGAAGCTTTGATGCAGTAATAAGTGTAGGGAAAAACACTTTATAAGCATTTCCCGTAATAAGTGTATATTGGTGATTTGTATAACTATTGGGGGGCAATACAATACTTTAATAAAAATTTTCGACAGACTTCTCCCTTAAGTTGGTTGCATAATCTCCAGCAACCTTGTTTCCTATAGAGACACAATGAGGTTGCAGTAATACTGTTTTATCCCAAATCCAAATAATCTTAAAGGGGTACTCCAGAGGGATTTTTTTTTATCAATTGGTTTTAGTTATACAGATGGTAAATTACTTCTATTTAAAAATCTCCAGTCTTCCAGTACTTATCAGCTGCTGTATGTCCCACAAGAAGTGGTGCTCTGTACAGTTCCTGACATGGACAGAGGTAGCAGCACAGAGCACTGTGTCAGACTGAAGAGACCACACCACTTCCTGCAGGACATACAGCAGCTGATAAGTACTGGAAGATGTGAGACGAATGAAGCAGTGGTCAGCGAGCTTCGTCCTGCCTGTAGCTTTGATTAGGGACAGCAGTGTGCATGTATTGATTCAGATTTTTTTTTGTGTATTTTTTCTTCGTTATTGCATTCAATCTTCTAAAAGAATTAGCATGCTGGGAATTTTAAAAAAGCAAAACAAAAAAAAACATATTTTCTGTCTATGGATGAGATTGTATTATGGCCACAGCCCTGTTCTAGGGACTTTTCCTGACAGAAGCATAGGGATGGATGACCCTGTCAGCGCGGGCTGTTCCTGATTATAATTGGTAAGCTGGTGCAGCAATTCCATAATGCACTGTTGCAGCTTCATGGTTCGGCCTTTTGCTCACACAGTATTTCAGCACATTTAACAGTCCATTAATATCCATTTCAAATCTCAAAAAAAACGCCAATACAGCGCATGGTGTTTTTTTTCATGCTATTGCATTTTTGGGGGCGTTTTCTTACTTTACTACTGTATTAGACAGATTACAAAGCTTGGGGTTAGTTAGTTTAGAAAAAAGACCTCTTAGGGGCGATCTGATCACAATGTACAAATGTACAGAGATCTTTGTAGTGATCTCCTTATTCCTAGGTCTGTAACCATGACAAGGGGGCATCCGGATTCTTTACTGTAAGAGCAGTGAGACTGTGGAACTCTCTGCCACATGATGTTGTCATGGCTGATTCATTATATACACACCTAATCTAGCAAAAAAACTTTCCAGTAGTGAAATAGTTAATCAACAAAACCTAAATAAAATAACCTACACAATGATTAACAAAACAATATTGTACACAAAAAAAGTCTTTATTTTTCAATCAATTCAATTAGTAAAATCCCAAAAATACACAATACACTTCACTGGGATGTGCACAGATACATAGAAAAATAGCCAGGGGCACACACTTGGTTACCGGGGCTCAGCATCATTGTTATTGTAAGGAGTATGTATATAAATATTACACAAAATGAGGTTACCCATAGTCACAAAGGTAAATTGGTCATATATGGGGGAATCTTTTAATCACAATAGGGGACACAATACAGATCCTATATAAATATAAATAAATTCACTAACCCACACATATATAGTATTGGTGACAGGTAAAAAGTGTACTGATAATAAGCAAAAAAAGTTAGACCAGAAGCCAAATTATATTAAGGATCAAACCGAGCCTCTGATGCCTCGTTTCACCGCACCGTCGGGGTCCCTGGATCGCCCGACGTGTTTCGCTACACACTTCATCAGGAGCGCCTGAAGAATGAACATGTCCATTCTTCAGCACAGAGAGAGGAGGTGTGCGAGCCTCCCATAGACTGTCGTTATGACATGGATATGCAAAAGAAGAGCCCGTGGAGCCTCATTGAAGAGTCTCAAATTACAGAACTAGTCAGATATCCATCTGGTAAGGACCCAGACAAGGGGCGGCTCCTGTAAGGAAACCACCAAAAACACCATGTTATGTGGCCCTATAAGTCATTGTATTGATATGGGAAAACCAAGGCCAGGTATCCATCCACAGACAGCTGTTTCGGGGTGTTGCCCCTCATCAGTGTGGAGCAGGATTCTGGCATTCCTCACAGACTCTTTGGAAAATGAAAGGTGGAATCTGATTGGTTGCTAGGGGCAACTGAGCCAGTTTCACTTTACACCATGTTTGATAAATCTCCCCCTAAATGAATAAAATAACATCTATTCATGCAAGGCCTGTTCTTGATTGTAGGAAACATTCAGGACGAGGGGTAGAAACCTTTCCCACTGCATGGAAGACCAAGACAAAGAAAAACAAAAAGTCCAAAACCCAATATTCAAATGTATCATTAAAAAAAAAAATAAATACCCAATGCGATAATTGGTAATTTTGTCATGTACCCTGCCTTCAAAAATGTAATTTAAAGGGAAGAAACCATTGCCACCAACTAGCTTGGTGTAAACCAATAAAAGTGTACAGGTAGGCTGCCATCTTACTGTGCATAGTGAGACAGCCATCAATCATACATGGCTACCTTACAGCGCTGGCATCCGTGGCATACCGCTAACATCAGTGTCTGTCAGTGCTTTATGGCGTCCTCAGAGGGGGCTGTATAAATGGGCTCCGGGGTTCCCTTTAAATAACAGGAACGTTAGGTATGCCCATTTAATCACTGTCAGGAAACGATGCGATTGTGGTCGCCGTGATTTAAAAAGATTCTATATCCATCATAAAATCCAATATATCTTTTAAGAAAAAGTCGATCCTGAGACATTGATTTCCCCGGAGGTAGAAAAGATGGATGCTTCTGTTATTGGACGGACAATATCTTGTCTGTTCCCCGCTGAGGATTTAAAAGTATCTGGAGAAGGGAACATTATACGGAGAGGGATAATGAGAATGTCAAAAGGCAGGATGGCAACTCAAACGGAGAACAAATGTTTGAAGAGATGTTTAAATCTTTAGTTAATTGTTACATGAGCGTGACTAATGGATCCTTTCATCTCTCATCTGTGCAGAACACTCAGTAGGTGTATTCTAGTGCGAAAGAAGAACATAGAACATGCATAAGGCTGGTATCACATATACCGTAGCAGTGTTCAGAAAAAGGATTCTATAGCAAATCCCCATAGAAAACCTCTCCTGCTCTGGACAGTTCTTGACATGGACAGAGGTGGCACCAGAGAGCACTGTGTCAGACTGGAGAGAATACACCACTTCCTGCAGGGCATGGAAAGCCTAAATGGGTATTCCACTCAAACATAACTTTTCATATGTTGTTGCTCATGGTGAGACTAACAATTCCTTCCATACTTGTTATTATTTATTCAGTCTCCTTCCCCCAGTTCTCAGCTGCTGCTTTCTGCTGAAGACACAAAAACTGTGTGAGCTTTTTTCTCTGTCTCCCCCTCCTCTCCCCTCCCTTCTGAGATGATTTATGTAAACAAGTCCCTGACTGGCTTTATCTGCAACATTGTAGCTTTTTGTAATGAGGTCAAGTTGCTAATGAACTCACTGTGATTAGCTCCCTCAGCATTACAAAGAAGCTACAATGTTTCAGATAAAGCATGCAAGGTACTTGTTACATCGGCTATCTCAGAATGAAGGGGGGAGGAGGAGGAGGGAGAGAAAAAAGCTCACTCAGCGTTTTTGTGTCTTCAGTGGAAAGCAGCAGCTCAGAACTGGGGGAAGGGGACTGAATAGATAATAACAAGTATGAAGGGACTTATTAGTCTCACCATGGGCAGTAACATATCAAAAGTTATGTTTGAGTGGAATACCCATTAAATTTTTTTCTTAAATAAAATTATTTAGGCTGCACTCACACATTTCGTGAAGCTGTCTGTGATCAAGTTCAATTTTATAGCCCATTGCTTTCTATTGGTTTATTCACATGTTCTGTTTTTTTTCACGAATCCGTTCCATGAAAAAATAGGACATGTCATAACTCGGATGAGATCACGGCACAGATTCCCCCTTAGAAGTCTAAGAGATCCGTGTTTTTCACATGTTGCACCGAGCTGACATCCGTGCAGTCCGTGAAAACCACAGATGTGATGTAATCAATGTCATTTAAAATGCTTTAAACAGATCCGTGAAAAACACGAACACGGATGCAAAACGGATGTAAACAAGGACAGTTCTGCGCGGATCACAGAGGTAGCTAAGGGAGTACAGTCACGGCCCAGGAAAAACACTGAACGTGTGAATGCAGCCTTACTGATAACTATCTGAAACCAGTTGATTTGAATAAATAAATAATAGTTTATAGCCCTTTAATGTTAATGTTCTGCCCACCACTAGGCTCTGAAAAACACTGCGCCAGTCCTACCAGTCTAACCCTAGGAACCAAGTTTCTTCAAATTTTAAAGTGTCCCTCTAGGCATACTCCCTGCCCCATAAGGGTGTAGAGGGATGCAACTACACGCTAGAATAGGGCCAGTGCAGAATATTTGTTGGCTATGGGACAGATAACCCCACCCAGTGATGTCAGGCAGGGCCGGAGACTATTCCTGGGAGGGACACTTTTAGATTAAATTCACTTGTACTCACAGGAAGCATCTGGCTGCTGCAGGAAAAATAGGAAAATGCTTAAAAACCGCTACAGTTTCAGGTATTTTGGGTTTGTTTTCCCTTGTTTTTTGCATGCATCATAGGCCGACATGTATACTGGAAGCTGATGCAATTTGCTCTATTGTTTTCAATGGGAATACCTGCAGCTGTTTACATTATTTATCTGTTTATTCATTTATTTATTCACTTATTTTTGCACACGTTTTACAGAGAGATATAGTTTAATCAAATTTATTATGAAAAATAGGAGTAGGTTCCCTTTTCTGCCATTTAATACTGTGCCAAATGTATTGAGGCACGTCCCCTTCAATAAATATGGAGGATATACCACCATCTTCTTAAAGGAGAATTCCGGCCATTTCTAAAATCCGGCAGCCAGTGGTAAGTGGCAGGACCGGCCTCGGGAACTCCACCGGGCTCTGGGATCTCCTGCGCTGCCAACGTCACAACTCCAGTCTCTGATTGGTTGAGCAACCAGTCCATCAGCTTAAACAGGCCTTTTCCCCCTTGTTGTGATGTCATCACAATTCAGGGAGAAAATGCCTTTTGGCGGGGGTCCCGGGGCTGGTCCTATAAGTGGGCCTACCTGCAGGGGGATATCTACATGGGGGGGGGGTACCTATACGGGCATACTCTTTACTGGGGGGAACTACTTCCAGTGGGACTACCTACAGGGACATACGTACATGGGGGGCTGCCTGCGGGGAGATACCTACTTGGGGGATATTATTTACTGGGAAGGGTGCAATTACCAGGGGGATTACCTACTAGGGGGGTACCTACATTGGGGGGCTACCTATAGGGGGATTCCCTACTCTTTACTGGGGTTACTGACTACCTTCCAAAGGGCGGCTTACATGGTGGATAAACACCCCCTTTGAGTCACTGGATATTAAACACCCGCGTACAACCGATATCTACCAATATATAGTCACTGTATAGGGAAATAGTGGTCTTAGTATAGATTTCATTCAGTACCAGTATGGCGGTAATGGCAGTGGTCATGGCATAGTGGTCACGTATACTGCTGTTATTGGTCATACTGGTCTTGGCATACAATGGCAGCGTAATGGATGGCATTCTAACACATTTCATCTACGACTTGTGATTTACACTGCGGAGACCTGGTGCGGTGACATTAGCCCTGTATTTTTACATATAAATTTAGATTACTCTAATTATTTGAAGGTAGCGGTGATATGTTAGAGAACGACTTCTATATAGGGAATTACAGCAAGATAATCTATATGGGTATTGATCTCACATTTACACGTGTGGGTAACGCTTGACCTGAAATGCCACATTACGATATAATATTCTTCACCATGGTCTCATTCATCACAATTAGGTTTTCTGCCCAAACAGGCTGAGCGCACATCCTGGCCGTGTCTTACATGAGCGCTCATTGATCAGATCTCCGTGTTTCTCCAGGTGTAATGAGCCTTGCATTCAATTGCTTTTTATTTACTTGCACACCAACAGATATGTCGATTTTCTTGGAACCATTTATCACAGCCCCACGCCCCTTCTGAATACACTATTCACGCCATCGGAAGAAGATTTTGCCTATTCTTTTACCATTGCTATGTGTGGAAAAAAATGATAACCGTGTCAGACTGGCCCACCAGAGGACCGGAGGATCTTCCGGTGGGCCCCTAGCTTTAGAACCTGCACTAAAACACTAACTGACGTGTCGTATCTCACTGGTTCTTCATTGGTGGCCCCCAGGATCATACCCTCTGGCCTCAGATATTTTTAAATAGAAGTAAATTACAAATCTGTATAACTTTTTTTTATAAAACCAGTTGATTTGTAAGAAAAAGATTTTTGATGGAGTACACCTTTAATTAAAGTGACTCTGTACCCACAATCTGACCCCCAAACCACTTGTACCTTCGGATAGCTGCTTTTAATCCAAGATTTGCCCTGTGGTCCGTTCGGCAGGTGATGCAGTTATTGTCCTTAAAAACTACTTTTAAATTTGAAGCCCGTGCCAAACGGTAGTATCTGTGCCCTAACTGCACCACTCCTCCGTCCCTCCTCCCTACCCTCTTCTTCATCATTAGGAATGCCACTGAAACATTTTCTCCTGTCTGAACATTGCACAGGTGCCTTAATGATCCAGCCCATGTGCCGGGCTGCCACAGGTGGGGAATAGGAGGCAATCTGCCTGGAGCATTCCTAATGATGAGGAGGGCGGGGAGGAACAGAGAGGTTGTGCAAAGTCAGGGCACAGATACTCCTGTTGGGCAGAGGGCTTCAAGTTTAAAAGTTGTTTTTTAGGACAATAACTGCATCACCTGCGGACCCCAGGACAGATCTTGGATTAAAAGCAGCGATCCGAAGGTACAAGTGGTTTAGGGGGGGGGGGGGGGGGAGATTGTGGGTACAGAGTCGCTTTAAATCATAGTTAATTCAAAATTAAATTTTTTTTTTAAATTCATATCAATATTTGATTTAACGCCTTTCCATGTTGATGTACTGCAATACATCAGCTTCAAAGATGGCCTCATACCACCAGTCTATGAAGCAGTGGGGGATTATAATCTGAATGGTTTGGGTAGTCACTCAATACCTGATGCTCCTCGGACGGGGGCTTCGCTAGCCAAGGTGCCCATCGTCTTACTTGTAAATGTTTGTTTTTTTTCTTTTAATCAAGCTGTATTATTCCGGTGGAAAGTGGCCACTAAGTATTATCTTCCTTTCCCAATTCCTCTTCAGCTTCAGGCGCTGCTGCTCTTGGTCCTGGCACACAACATCCTGACGCTGTCAGGTTATGATGCTGTGTGTAGTGGGGCCTGAAGAATCTGGGAGCAAGAAGAGCGATTTTTTCTTGTCTGACCTGTTGTCTGCAATAATTTAAAGGGCTGTCCTGGTATTTGCATTCGGTATTGGGGTCTAATCTAGGGTCTGAATTAATTTAAGTACCTGGTTTAGGGTCTAAATTAATTTAGGGATCTACTACAGCGATTTTTTTTTTCTTTCAGATCAATTAGTGTCAGTTATACAGATTTGTAATTTACTTAAATTCAAAAATCTCCAGTCTTCCAGTACTTATCAGCTGCTGTATGTCCTGCAGGAAGTGGTGTATTCTTCCCAGTCTGACACAGTGCTCTCTGCTGCCACCTCTGTCCATGTCAGGAACTGTCCAGAGTGGGAGAGTTTTTCTATGGGGATTTGATACTGCTCTGGACAGTTCCTGACATGGACAGAGGTGGCAGCAGAGAAAACTTCAGACTCTCAGACTGAAGAGAGTACACCACTTCCTGCAGAACATACAGTACATCAGCTGATATGTACTGGAAGACAGTAGGATTTGTAAAGAGAAATAAATTACAAATCAATATAATTTTGGACACCAGTTGATGTCAAAGAAAAAAAACTCTTAATCGGAGTACCCCTTTAAATTCTTAAATATCTGTTAAATATCTGTTGTGGGGCTTGAATTTGCTTAGAGATTTGTCCTGGGATCAGATTAATCTAGGAGGACTGAATTATAAACAATTATTTATAAGTCAAAAGTGCAGTTGAGATCCAGAAAAAAATGACTTTTCCTCCTCTTTTCCCCCTTCCTCCTTTCAATCACTACTAGAATCCAGAACAGAGGAGACAATTTGCTCCCACACACAGTACTGGTGACTCCTTAGTGTTCCTGAACTAAAATACTCTCCCACCCCCACAATGAGCAGTGCTGTTCTTTTTTCTTTAGGCCTGCAGCCTTTGATAGACTAGAGCCCTAGAATGATGAGTACAATGATGTTATCTGCTTCATGGTGGCCTGCCTCATTATAGTATTTATAGGGGTATTCCACTGAAACATAACTTTACATATGTTGCTGTGCATGGTGAGACCAACAATTCCTTCCATACTATTGTTATTTATTCAGTCTCCTTCCCCCAGTTCTGAGCTGCTGCTTTCTGTTGAATAAACAAAAATCTGTGTGTGCAGATACAGACAGCCAAGGATTTGTTTACATTAGCTGTCTCAGAAGGGAGGGGGAAAGAGGGGGAGACAGAGAGAAAATCTCAGGGTAGGTGGCTGCCTGGGGACCCATGGGTCATAGGAGATTGGTAATCAGAGCTGTGACTGGTATACAGTGATACGAGACTGGTGATATAAGTAGTATGATGATAATGAAGGGACAGGAGAATAAAGGGGTAGTAGTATGAAGATGAAGGGGTAGTAGTATGATGATGGAGGGGCAGGAGGATGATGAAGGAAGTAGTATGATGATGGAGGGACTGGATGATGAAGGGGTAGTAGTATGATGATGGAGGGACAGGATGATGAAGGGGGTAGTAGTATGATGATGGAGGGGGAGGAGAATGACGACGGGTGTAGTAGTATGATGATAGAGGAACAGAATGATGAAGGGAGTAGTAGTATGATGTATGAACAGGATGATGAAGGGGGTAGTAGTATGATGTATGAACAGGATGATGGAGGGTAGTAGTATGATGTATGAACAGGATGATGAAGGGGGTAGTAGTATGATGTATGAACAGGATGATGAAGGGGGTAGTAGTATGATGTATGAACAGGATGATGAAGGGGGTAGTAGTATGATGTATGAACAGGATGATGAAAGGGGTAGTAGTATGATGTATGAACAGGATGATGAAGAGGGTAGTAGTATGATCAGGCCCGCTTCTGCCATGAGGCGGAATGAGTATTCCGCCTCAGGCGGCAGATTCTGCGCTCCTGCAGGGGGCGGCAGACAGCAGCCCTGCAGCCGCTTGCCTGTCCTGTCATCAGCGCTCACCACTGTACCCCGCCGGGCTCCCGCGCCGTCAGCCAGCATCTCCCTTTGCCCTTCAGCCTGTGGTGAGTGTCAGCGAGGGCTGCAGTCGGATCGGTGCGCGCGGGAGCGCCGGGGGGGGGGGGGGTATTCCTATAAGGGCTGCATTCCCATGTCGAGGAATGCCTGTAACCGGAGTCTCCCCCGCCCGGACAGCATCTGATAAGATGCTGAGAGCGGGGGAGAACTGTACTGATACGTGCGATGCTGTAATGAATCAGCCGCGCGTGGTGCTGTCATTACAGCGCGGCACATATCAATAGAGTTCTCCCCCGCTCTCAGCATCTTATCAGATGCTGTCCGGGCGGGGGAGACTCCGGTTACAGGCATTCCTCGACATGGGAATGCAGCCCTTATAGGAATACCCCCCCCGCCCCCCCCCCCCCCGGCGCTCCCGCGCGCACCGATCCGACTGCAGCCCTCGCCGACACTCACCACAGGCTGAAGGGCAAAGGGAGATGCTGGCTGACGGGAGCCCGGCGGGGTACAGTGGTGAATGAGTGGTGGTGGTGGTGGTGGGGGGGGAGGCAGGGGGGGGTCGCTAGTGTGGGGCGGCCGCCTGAGGTTTGCCTCAGGCGGCAGAGACCACAGAAACGGCCCTGAGTATGATGTATGAACAGGATGATGAAGGGGGTAGTAGTATGATGTATGAACAGGATGATGAAGAGGGTAGTAGTATGATGTATGAACAGGATGATGAAGGGGGTAGTAGTATGATGTATGAACAGGATGATGAAGGGGGTAGTAGTATGATGTATGAACAGGATGATGAAGGGGGTAGTAGTATGATGTATGAACAGGATGATGAAGGGGTAGTAATATGATGATGGAGGGGCAGGATGATGACAGCGGGGATAGTAGTATGATGATATGGGGTGCAGCTACATCATATTGGCACAAACTACCAGTATATTCAGTCAGTAGAGTGCTAGCTCTGGACCACAGGCTGCATGCCGCTCTGAGGGTGACCTTGCCTGCCAAAGGTTTAGTGTCATCCACAGCAGCCATGTTACCCACTACAACTGTATTACTTCCCGCTGAGCTGTGTATCTAAGCCCATCAACTGTGATACCATCTGCTTACCCACTGTATCTCATCCTATCATGTGATACTGTCTGCTCAACTGTGTATCTCATCCTACCCAGTATAATATTGTCTACCGTATTGCTGTTTCTAATCCTATCATATTATACTGTGTGCTGGTGATTTGATAGTGGGGTGTATAATATACCGGGGACCTAATATTGGGGTGTGTAATATACTGGGGACCTGATATTGGGGTGTGTAGTATATTGGGGACCTAATAGTGGGGTGTATAATATTCTGGGGACCTGATAGTTGGGTGTATAATATACTGGGGACCTGATAGTTGGGTGTATAATATACTGGGGACCTGAGAGTGGGGTGTATAATATACTGGGGCCCTGATAGTTGGGTATATAATATACTGGGGACTTAATAGCGGGCGGTGTAATATACTGGGGACCTGATAGTTGGGTGCATAATATACTGGGGACCTGATAGTTGGGTGTATAATATACTGGGGACCTGATAGTGGGGTGTATAATATACTGGGGACCTGATAGTTGGGTGTATAATATACTGGGGACCTGATAGTTGGGTGTATAATATACTGGGGACCTGAGAGTGGTGTGTGTAAGATACTGGGGACCTAATGTTGGGTGTATAATAAACATAGGACCTGGGGTGTGCAATGCTCCTTTTGTGACAAACCACACCCTCGATAGACCGCACACCCACTTAGACCACACCCACAATAAGCCACACCCCCTTCTTGTCAATGCTAAAGTGTCCCTGGAATAAAATTTCAAATGTTGGCAACTATGCATGTTTTATCCCTGTGTAATGTACAATACAGTACGAGCCATGTTGTTTTCCCTCTCTAGCTATGTATGAGCCATGTTGTTGCACCTGGTTAAGGAGGGAAAGGGGGGCAGGAGGAAATCATGGCAGCCAGCTTCCAAATAAGCGGGTGAGCCCTTTTTTCTGAAACCATTCAAGACGACACATCCCATACATTCAATATCTAAACATTTCCTCTTCTATTTATTATTCACATATATTTATTAGAATATTTACGCTCGTATACATTTTATTATTTTACATTCGTATTACATTATAGTCAAATTTACAGAACTTTTTATTTTTTATAAAATATGTATACCTAAAGTAAGGAAGGGAATTCCAGTTCCCCTCTATTACGTGTATTATAAATTATAAGTCATTTATTTGTTTTTTTTATAGAAGCTAGAAGCAGCCTGTATGTTGTGCTGGGACACACATCTGTATTTACAAAATGATTTAATAAGAAACTGTACTCACCTGCCCCTGATCCCATGCTGCTCTCCTTCCCAAAGCATAGAAAATGCCCACTCAGCCAATCACTGGGTGGAAAAGGTCACAGATTTATTTTTTTCAGTGATTGGCTAATTGGGGAGTTTCTATAGTATGTGTTAGGATGAAATGCAGAAAGCACTCGGCACTGGAGCAGTGGAAGGTAAGTACGGTGTTTTTTTTTATCATTACATCATGAGCACTTTTTAACATTAAAATAATCATTCAGATCCCTTTACATTTCTTTTTTGCTATCACAAATCAAGTGGCGACGTCTATTAGTATACTTTTAGATCACTCCTCAAACCTTGGTCATACACATTATTGTGTGATCATATTATATGAGGACCTCCTGAGAAGGATTGCATAGCTGGATATAAGTTGCCCCATATACTTGTTCATAGGAGCGATAAGCTGCCATTAGTGGCTTCTAGTAGTGACTAGTGTGGAGTGAGCATGCTCGGTTGAGCATAGTGCATCAGGGTGCTTGGGTAAAGGTAACCATAAACGTCAATTGCTGGAAGAGTTCAAATAAAAAAGTATAACATTTTTTGTTTTAAGGGACAAAATATATGAAAATTTTTATAAATAAAATTGTAATGGCTTAATTAGGTACCCTTTATTCTGCCGAGCAAGGGGCACCTGATAGATGCTCAAGTCTCCCATTGATTTAATGGGGTTCGGTACCTGAGCATTTGAGTGCTTGCTCAACACTAGTAGTGCCCCCTCATAGAAACCACATGCATACTCATCCTGATGAAGAGACGGCAGTGACCAAAAAAGCTTTCAGTCATCAGATACTATGTTAGACCAGCTTGACCATTTCCAGCAGAATTTCCCCTTGGTCACCAATGTTACTGTGATGTGCTGAGAGTGGGGTCTGCAGGTTCACAAGGGGGAGACAGCTAACCCCGCGTCATGGGCGTCACAATAACAGCATAGGCTACCTTCAAAATAAGTAAACTGTATGCAAAAATAAACAGGACCAATGAGTAAACCAAAGGGATGTAGTGTATTTAAAGTACACAACCACAATATAGAGGCAGCCTTCGCTATAAATGTGTAAATTTGAAGAAGGATAAGCTTTAAAATATAACTTTTATTTCTATTAGTAAAATAGGTATCCAAAATAATTCAAAAGGTATATACAAAAGACAACAAAATTCTCCTTGAAGTATATGTATATACTGTCACACAAACCCCACCAATATGATTGTGGGAAGCTCTGACTAATGAGACCAAAAAGTATTATCACCATAAGTCCCTGTTCGCACAGTCAGTCTTGTGTACAGTCATATAATGAATGGTAAATACGGTTTCCTAATGCCCAAAGATACCGACAGGCAGGTGCCTCAAAGGTATATATATCGGTAGGGCTATAACCAACCGTTTTCCACAATCTAGGACAAGAAAGTCACAACCATAATGCCAAATTGTCTGGCCCTGTCACCTGGCTATATATGACAATCGAGTCCCCTGTGCATATCACAACACCTAGCCCACAAAGGGCTAGGTGTTGTGATATGCACAGGGGACTCGATTGTCATATATAGCCAGGTGACAGGGCCAGACAATTTGGCATTATGGTTGTGACTTTCTTGTCCTAGATTGTGGAAAACGGTTGGTTATAGCCCTACCGATATATATACCTTTGAGGCACCTGCCTGTCGGTATCTTTGGGCATTAGGAAACCGTATTTACCATTCATTATATGACTGTACACAAGACTGACTGTGCGAACAGGGACTTATGGTGATAATACTTTTTGGTCTCATTAGTCAGAGCTTCCCACAATCATATTGGTGGGGTTTGTGTGACAGTATATACATATACTTCAAGGAGAATTTTGTTGTCTTTTGTATATACCTTTTGAATTATTTTGGATACCTATTTTACTAATAGAAATAAAAGTTATATTTTAAAGCTTATCCTTCTTCAAATTTACACAATGAGTAAACCAGACAGAAATGAACAGGATATCATTTTCACAGTTAAAGGGGTACTCTGGCGGGAAAAAAATCTTTCAAATCAATTTGTGTCAGAAAGTGCCAGAGATTTGTAATTTTACATCTATTAAAAAAAAATCTCCAGTCTATCAGAAAGTTATATAGATTTGAAAATCAATTCTATTTAAAAATCTCCAGTACTTATCAGCTACTGTATGTCCTGCAGGAAGTGTTGTATTCTTTTCAGTCTGACACAGTGCTCTCTGCTGCCACCTCTGTCCATGTCAGGAACTGTCCAGAGCAGCAGCAAATCCTCATAGAAAACGTCTCCTGCTCTGGACAGTTCCTGACATGGACAGAGGTTGCAGCAGAGAGAACTGTGTCAGACTGGAAAGAATACACCACTTCCTGCAGGGCATACAGTAGCTGATAAGTACTGGAAGACTGGAGATTTTTTTAATAGACATAAATTAGTAATCTCTGGCACTTTCTGACACCAGTTGATTTGAAAGATTTTTTCCCCCGCTGGAGTACCCCTTTAAGGCTAGGATTATAAAAAAAATACATTAGCTACTGCTATTGGTCCGGAGTATCAGGAGATTGTAGACTTTGATCCATGGACTGAATATGCCATGTTCATTTATTGGATTATTAAAATACCTGAACTATATATATACAGTGCTTTAATTATAATAAAAAAATATGACTATGCGGATATGGAGAGAAATACGTCAGCTGCCAGGATCCATCGGGCCAGAGATGTATATGTGTGTATATATGTATATATCCTAATATCACAGGGAGGTTTTGTGACTGTCATGTAATTCTGCCTGGCATACTGCAGATGGCGCTGGCACTGCATGTTGTGCTGTTATATCTGTGGGGTTACATAGTCTTATAGGCTGTGTGTAAGCAGCTCACGTGCACTTATATCATGAAAGGGGAAGCTGCGGCCCTCCAGCTGCTGCTATACTACCATTCCCTTTATGCATTGAGAGCCAAAGCACATACTAATTTCCATTGGCTTATTATTATGCATATACTACATGTTACAATTAAAGGGATCTGTCACATTGGAAGCTGGAAGTACATAGATATATTGTTTTATGGAAAATATTCAGGAAAACTCCTCACTTATTCATGTAATTCCTCTGCCCGTTCTGGGCTAAGTAGTCAGGTGGGTGGTCCTGCTCAAGAGATTCACAGCTGTGTGTATGTGTATGTATAGAGAGCTGACAATCACTGGGTAGAACCACCCACTTGACTACTCATTCCAAATAGTCAAGTGGGCAGTCCTACTGAGTGATTGACAGCTATTTGTGTGAGAGTTGTCAGTCATTGGATAATGTAATCAAGTGGGTGGTCCTGCTCAGAGACTTACTGCTGTGTATGTGTATGCAGAGAGAGCTAATCATTGGAGAGAACCACCCACTTGACTACTTTACTCATTCAAGTGGGCGGTTCCACCCAGTGATTGTTGACTCTCTTTACATGCACATACACACAGTTGTGAGTCCCTGATTAGGACCTCCCACTTGACTATTTATCCCAGAATGAGTAGAGGTTTACATAAATAAATGAAAGAGTATACAGAATATTTTCCCACAAAGCTATATATCAATCTGCTATATAACATGGTGCCTTTTGAATGGACTGTATTTTTATTATTCAGGACAATCAGGTCTCTAAAGTGTATACTCATACCTACAGACCTAAATTAACGGGGTTCTGCGGTGATTTTTTTTTCTTAGAAATCATCTGGTATCAGAAAGTTATATAGATTTGTAAATCAATTCTATTTAAAAAATATCCAGTACTTATCAGCTACTGTATGTCCTGCAGGAAGTGTTGTATTCTCTCCAGTCTGACACAGTGCTCTCTGCTGCCACCTCTGTCCATGTCAGGATTTGTCCAGAGCAGGAGAGGTTTTCTATAGGGATTTTCTACAGCTCTGGACAGTTCCTGACATGGACAGAGGTGGCAGCAGAGAGCACTGTGTCAGGCCGGAAAGAATACACCACTTCCTGCAGGACATACAGCAGCTGATAAGTACTGGAAGACTGGAGATTTTTAAATAGAATTTGCTGGAGTACCCCTTTAATCCTCGTTTAGCAGTGGACATAGCCCTTCTTCCATTCTTCAAGGTGAAATATGGACCATTTGGGGCAGATTATTGTCTTGGCCCCACTCGCGGCGGTGTGATGATATATACACATACCCCACATCTCTTGTGTATAAGATAATTCTGAGCAGTCTATACATCATACAGTCCGATAATTTACATCCTCTCATTGCTTATCCATTAATAATCTTCTGACTGATGTATCCGGGCATGGTGTACAGAATGAGGACCAAGAAGACGGTGAGAATGGCTATAATCAGCAGAGCAATGATATACTTCTTATATTTCTTCCAGATGAAGAAGACAAATGTTTTCAGCGGGTTCACAAACCAGTTAAAAGATGTTTTTGGACGGCTGTAAAAGAAAAATATAACGTGTAAGAAAGCGATCAATAACGGCCAACAGGGGACGTCGAACAGCCTGGCTGAACTCTATAAGGCAAAAGCTTTCTGCTTCATTGTGTTCTTGGAGAGCCGAGCTCTTCACACGTCATTGCTTAGATGCTTTTCACTTATTAGCTGGGAACGTTCAGAACAGATTCACATTACACATATACATTGATCTGGTGTACCCCAATATGTCAGGCCGCTTAATTATTGAAATACCCTGTAGACTGCACAATCCTAGAAAAATATATATATTAAAGGGGTACAAAAGTTATACAGATTTGTAATTTATCTCTATTTAAAAATTTCCAGTCTTCCAGTACTTATCAGCTGCTGTATGTCCTACAGGAAGTGGTGTATTCTTTCCAGTCTCTGCTGCCATCTCTGTCCATGTCAGGAACTGCTCAGAGCAGTAGCAAATCCCTATTGAAAACCTCAGTTCCTGACATGGACAGAGGTGGCAGCAGAGAGCACTGTGTCAGACTGGAAAGAATACACCACTTCCTGCAGGACATACAGCAGCCGATAAGTACTGGAAGACTGGAGATTTTTAGGGTAAATTCACACGGGCGTCTCGCACAAGAAATCCGCAGCTAATCCGCAATACACATATTATTCTTATTATTAATATGTGTATTGCGGATTAGCTGCGGTTTAGCTGCGTATTTCTTATGCGAGACGCCCGTGTGAATTTACCCTTAAAGAGATTTATAAATCTGTATAACGTGACACCAGTTGATCTGACAACATTTTTTTCTCCGAAGAGATCCCTTTAAGCAGGATTCCTATACAGTGGTATCGTTTGCAGGCCTCTGTTGGATGAATTGGATGAAGTTTTTCCTACAGGTTAATAATTTTCCCCTTAAAGGGGTTATCCAGGATTAAAAAGATGAATAAATAAAAAACATACACCACACCTGTCCTCAGGCTGTATGTGATATTACAACTCATGGCAATTGAACTGAGCTGCAGTACAACATGCAAAGTAAGGACAAGAGTGGCACTGTTTGATGTCCCATTGAAATGTATTAGAGCTTAGCTGCAGTAACCCAGCATGGCCACTAGGCAGTGAACAGCGCCAAATGTTTCCTGCTCTGTCAACTGTAGATGGGAAACAGCTGGTTGGCAGAGGTGTCAGGTATTAGCACCCATGCTCATCAAATATTGATGTTTTAATGTTTAATAATGATATATTTTCCAGGAAATATAAGAATCATGATTGGGGAACAAAATAATTAAAAAGGGGGTCAATGAGAAATGTCTTACTTAGGCTTATCCAGAGGTTCTGGTTCCTTGCGTCCTAATCCCACCGGGCTCTTTTCTGCCTCCTCCACTGTCAGCAGCTGAAATTCTG
This sequence comes from Dendropsophus ebraccatus, assembly GCF_027789765.1. Lineage (NCBI taxonomy): Eukaryota > Metazoa > Chordata > Amphibia > Anura > Hylidae > Dendropsophus > Dendropsophus ebraccatus. Next base: position 12,605,263 of record NC_091467.1, read on the forward strand.
CTTCCACTTTCCCCTATAGAAAAACAACCACAATGAACCTAAATAAGCATTATACGTAGAAAGCAGAGAAACTTCTAGACAAGACCACACGGTTGAGTTCAGCTCCAGATCGTCATAAAAGTATGAAATCTAGAAAACTGCTTTTGACCTCTGTCTGAACTGGCCATAAAGTGTTCCTGGGGAAAAAAAGATAGAAGAATCTAAAAATAAGCTCTGGAATAGAAGCTTAAACCAAGGGTCAGTGCACAATGGTGGCTATGTATATCTTATGAATAATACATTTAAGATGCAATGATAGCACTTAATCTTATACAATATCTTATTGCATTTCATCCTGTAATAGATTGAAGGAGAAGTGAAAATTTTTATTAAAGTATTGTATTGCCCCCAAAAAGTTATACAAATCACCAATATACACTTATTACAGGAAATGCTTTATAAAGAGCTTTTTTCCCTGCATTTACTACTGCATCAAGGCTTCACTTACTGGATAACATGGTGATGTCACTTCCTGGATAACATGGTGATGTCACTTCCTGGATAACATGGTGATGTCACTTCCTGGATAACATGGTGATGTCATTTCCTGGATAACATGGTGATGTCACAACCCGACTCCCAGAGCTGTGCGGGCTGTGGCTGCTGGAGAGGATGATGGCAGGGGGATGCTCAGTGTCCCTCCAGTGTCCTGTGTCCCTCAGTGTCCCCCTGCCATCATCCTCTCCAGCAGCCACAGCCCGCACAGCTCTGGGAGTCGGGTTGTGACATCACCATGTTATCCAGGAAATGACCTCACCATGTTATCCAGGAAGTGACATCACCATGTTATCTAGGAAGTGACATCACCATGTTATCTAGGAAGTGACATCACCATGTTATCCAGGAAGTGACATCACCATGTTATCCAGGAAGTGACATCACCATGTTATCCAGGAAGTGACATCACCATGTTATCCAGGAAGTGACATCACCATGTTATCCAGGAAGTGACATCACCATGTTATCCAGGAAGTGAAGCCTTGATGTAGTAGTAAGTGCAGGGAAAAAAAGCACTTTATAAGCCTTTCCGTAATAAGTGTATATTGGGGATTTGTTGGGGGGAAATACAATACTTTAATAAAAATTTTCCCCTGACTTCTCCTTTAAAACTTCACACACTCACACTCACACACTAACTATATATATATGTATATATATATATATATATATATATATATAAAATATTTTTTTTGTTCTATATTCTTTACTTCTTTTTTCATGTATTTTCTGTATCTCACTTACTGCCAGGATGTATATATTTCCGCTTGAATCGCTGTACTGCACGTCTTCCAGTTTTACATTTTTTCTTCTTTTCTTTTTCTTCTTCTTTTTATCCTTGGCCTCTCTTTCCTCTCTCTCCTCATCTTCTTCGCTCTTGAGTTTGACGAAAGGCCACCACCCTTTCATCCGCTTGTTTCTGAAGAGAGAGAAGCGCGGCGTGGCTTTGTCTTTAGCCATTTTGATGGTGCACTGTCCGGATGTTTTGGCTCCTCGCACCATATCATTTAATCTCAGTTCAATGGAACCTGCAACAAGATGATTGGATTTTTGTGAAACCTCAAAAACTGTGGAACATTAGTTATTTTTGTGCTCAGTGCTTATTATTATTATTATTATTTTTCTTTTTTGCTTTTTACTTTACAGTTGCTTCAGACCGGGGACTGCAATTTTGAATCATACTGCTGCAAAGGGGTATTCCAGCCTATCTTAGTATTTCACTCAAACATAACTTTTGATATGTTGCTGCCCATGGTGAGACTAACAATTCCTCCCATACTTGTTATTATCTATTCATCCTCCTTCCCTCAATTCTGAGCTGCTACTTTCTGCTGAAGACACACAAATCTGTGTTTGAGCTTTTCTCTCTGTCTCCCCCTCCTCCCCCCTCCCTTTTGAGACAGCTGATGTAAACAAGTCCCTGACTGGCTGTATCTGCAACATTTTAGCTTCTTTGTAATACTGGAAGGGATAATCACAGTGAGTTCATCAGCAACTTGATCTCAGAATATCCCTTCCAGCATAAGGCTATGTTCGCACAATGTTTTTTCATCTCTGTTTAAAAGGACGTCCGTCATTTTGAATCTAAAATAATGGATGTTATTTAGCTGTCTGGCCTCCCCAGTGCAATGACGGCTCCTGGTACATTATACTAGTTGGGTTACTAATTGACCTTTGGATGCGGCTTAATTGAAGAGTCCATTGAATTTAATAGTAAAAACGGATAAAGAACGGTGAGAAAAGAAAAACTGTGTGTGAACAACTAATAAAAAAACATCTGGTGTTTGCAAAAGACGTCTGAAAATAATAATCATGTTCATTATTTTGACGTCCACAGCAAAAACGTCTTTTATTCAATGCATTGTGTGCATTGGACGTCCGTATTCCCATTGACTTCAATGCATTGCCATTCCAGTCAGTGAAATCGCGGCAAAAACTGACCTTATTTTAAATATCAAAATCGGCAGCCTTTTCTTTATTTTTGACGTTGTGTGAACATAACCTTACAAAGAAACTACAAAGTTGAAGATAAAGTCTGCCAGGTACTTGTTTACATTAGCCGTCTCAGAAGGGAGGGGGGAGGAGGGGGAGACAGAGAGAAAAGCTCAAACACCGATTTTTGTGTTTTCAGCAGAAAGTAGCAGCTCAGAATTGAGGGAAGGAGGCTGAATAGATAATAACAAGTATGGGAGGAATTGTTAGTCTCATCATGGGCAGCAACATATCAAAAGTTATTTTTGAGTGGAATACCCCTTTTCATCACCCCCAGGATATGAAGTAAGTGACCATAGGTGATCTAACCGGAGCCCCCGGGGTCAGTAGTCTACTGTTGCAATGGAGTGGAGGTCATGCATTGATGTGCATTAATGCTTCATTTATGGAAGCTGCTGGAGACAGCCAAGCACTGTACTCATCAAGATAAGCCAAGCACTGTACTCAGTCAAAAAAGTTTGGTCTATAATAATTAAAATGGAGGAGCAGTGTGCATGTGCGAGCACCGCTATATTCCAATGGGATACTCAGGACTCCATTGGGGATAAGCAATTATAGGCTGGAATACCCTATTTATCATGGCATGTAACGAATATTCTTGTGGTCCCACATAACATTGATTCCAGAAGTTTAGTTGTGGGTTAGAAGCAACCCTGTCAAAGAGGTTTTTTTTTTTTGCTTAAAGCGGTTGCCCAGGATGAGAAAAGTGTTGCTTTACAAAAAGTTTAGTATTAATACGAAATAAATTAGAAGTAGGTGAACTCATAAACCAATTAACTAATATGGAAAAGTTAAAAAAGGCGACGTACCTAAGAAGTCATTGGCAGATATTCTATCGTAATCCCAGACTTGGAGGGCGAGTACGGCCGGCTCCCGGAATTCTGACTCCTCTAAGGAAAAGATTGACTCTTTCTTTTTGTATGTGATCTCTTTCTCAGTGGGAAGATAGTCAAACCGATACACAAACCTCCAGTTGAAATTTCCTTCACCGGTGAGGGAGTTGAAATGCACATCGGTCTCCTGCTTTTCACCATCTAAGCCTCTTATCCAGCTATAAAAGAGATGAGTTTATATGATAATTAGAGATGAGCGAACCTGGAGCAGCTGGAGTCCATCCCAACCCGAACGTTCGGCATTTGATTAGCGGTGGCTGCTGAAGTTGGATAAAGCCCTAAGGCTATGTGGAAATCATGGATATAGTCATTGGCTGTATCCATGTTTTCCAGACAACCTGAGAGCTTTATCCAACTTCAGCAGCCCCAGCTAATCATCATAATCGGGTTCGGATGGACTTGATATCATCTGTAATGATAATACCAGTATGGTGGCTTATTTGTTTCCTTTATCAGTCTTTGGCTAACAATATTAAAGGGGTACTCTAAAAATGTAAAACGAATATGTACGTACCAACAAATCTCTCCCCCCCCCCCCCACCCAAACTGCTGGTACCATTGCATTGACAGCTGAGTCCTGGGGTCCACATCTCTACTGGTGCCAGTACTTGACTGTCAAAGAGGCGTGGCATAGAGGAACTGTGCCCTAGGCCTGCAATGCCTCTCTCTTCTCTTTTCTTTGACACAGTACTGCTGGAATAAAAGTAATTTTTTAAGCAAGTACCGGCACAAGGAGAGAATCGGACCCCGGGACCGGACATGGATTGTCGCAGGCAATGCAATGGTACTGGAAAGGTGTGGGCTTGTCAGTGCCTATAGATTAGCTTTAAGATTTTTTATATAAGGGTTCGTTCACACTGAGGAAAACAGGCGGAAATTCCGAGCGGAATTCCTGCCGTGAAATAAGCTCGGAATCCCGTCTGCCTCAATATCTCAATGTTATGAGCCTCCGCTCTCTGTCAAAGAATTGACATGATTTATACATAACATTAAGACAGTGAGGCAGACAGGCATTCCGCTCACAATTACCGCCTGTTTTCCTCAGTGTGAACGCACCCTACAGCTGGAGCAGCTGTCAAAAAGAAAAAAGTGTTACTTACCTGCCCCAGTCCCCCACAGGTTCCACTGCAGCTCCCTTCAGTTTCCCGCTGCTCTTCTATTCTCCCTGCTTCAAGATGACGTGTCGACACAGGACTTGCCACTTGCCAATCAGCACTCACTAGCCAAGATGGGCTACCACTGTGGCTAGTGAATGGCTAAGTGGGCAGGTTCTGACATTTCATCTCAGATGTAAGAAAACTAGTTGGAACCGCAGCGGGACCAGCAGGGGACTGGGGTAGGTAAGTATCGCTTTAAAAAAAAAAATACAACAGCATTCTAAAAAAAATATTTAAATTCCACATGTCCACCATTAATATATATATAGTTGTTGAGCGATAATACAGATCAGTAGACGAAAGATGTGCCTCGCAGGAACTTGGTTAAGCAGTAGATCTTTTCACAAGCTGATAAGCAATTCTAATAATAACTGAATGTAAATGTAGCTCTAGGCTGTAATAAAAGTAATTCACGATCACTGCAAGACCATTGAAGCCATGTATTTACAGAGCTACCTATGGGGAATAAATTAATTCAAAGAAACAACCTGCTTCTTAAAGGGAGCCTGTCTGGTTAGGTATGCTGCCCTCCATGTCTGTGGCTTATGCCAGTATATACTGTAAATGACAGGCTCATACACTTGGATAGCATAGCATGTGATTAGTGCTGCAAGAGAAGATTCACCGGGGTTCAGGACCTGCAGTTTAACTATAACACACATATTCCTGCATAGAGAGCTCCTTATTTCAAAAAAACAATGCCACGAAGCTATGGTTATTATTTATTAACTGTTTTTGCAAAATATGGCTTTTTTTTTGTTTAAACCTGTTAACACAGTTTTATATTCTCCTCAAAATTAGGATCATATTTAGCTTCTATTTTACTGTGTCCATCAACCCACTGGTGCCATCCGTTTAATGACAGTAAGTCCTTCCCAGTCATGTCTTTTAAAATGCACACGATGCCTTGGTTAGGGTAAAAAATTATCTTTTCATCTGCAGAAGTCGAGTCAATGTGGCGTGGCCTAGAGTGTCTGTGCCCTAGGACTGCGACACCTTGTCTAAACAGTGCGCATCTGCCTTAACGATCCGAAGCAGCACATGTGCACTGTTTACACAAGCAATGAATAGGGAAACTCCCACCAGGGGTATTTCCAATGATGAGGAGGGCAGGGAGGAAGAAAGTAGAGGTGTTGCAGGCCTAGGGCACAGACACTCTAGGCGACGGCACATTGACTCAGCTGTTGCGGATTAAAAGATTTTTTTACCCTAACCAAGGCATCAAACGCATTTTAGGGCTATGTTCACACTACGTAAAAGTACGGCCGTACTTTTGGCGCGGTGGAAGAATGCCTTACTTTCAATGGGATCCCGGCCGGAGCGTATACACATCGTATGCGCTCCGGCCGGGATCCCATACGGGGCCGGAAATAACTGACATGTCAGTTTTCTGTCAGTTCACACTATGAAGCGAGCAGCTCCGGACGCTTGCTTCATAGTGTGCAGGGGGAAGCTCTGATGCGCCCGTATCAGAGCTCTGCGGCCGGACAGATCCCCTGGCCGGTACTTAAAGCGACTCTGTACCCACAATCTGACCCCCCCAAACTGCTTGTACCTTCGGATAGCTGCTTTTATTCCAAGATCTGTCCTGGGGTCCGTTCGGCGGGGGATGCAGTTATTGTCATAAAAACAACTTTTAATCCTGCAACGCTGTGTCCAACGGCCGGGGCTTACATTTGTATATGCATTAGGCTGGCACCACCTCTCCGTCCTTCCTCCCCACCCTCCTCATCATTAGAAATGATCCAGGAACATTTACTGCTGTTTGAGCTTTGCACAGGTGTCTTAACGATCCAGCCCATGTTCATTATACACACAGGTGGGGAATAGGAAGCAATCTGCCTGGAGCATTCCTAATGATGAGGAGGGACAGAGAGGGTGTGCCAGCCTAATGCATATACAAATGTAAGCCCCGGCCGTTAGACACAGCGCTGCAGGATTAAAAGTTGTTTTTATGACAATAACTGCATCCCCTGCCGAACGGACCCCAGGACAGATCTTGGATTAAAAGCAGCTATCCGAAGGTACAAGGGGTTTGGGGGGTCAGATTGTGGGTACAGAGTCACTTTAAGTACCAGCCGCGATGATCTGGGCAGAGACCGGCCGTTCCGTGAGCGGACGGATGTTCACGTTGTGTGAACATAGCCTGAAAGACATGACCGGGAAGGACTTTGGATACAATATGGCTTTAAGGTAGTGCATAGAGGTGAGCACAATTTGAGCATGCTCGATTATGATAGTTCAGTATTTGAATACTGATGGCTGAAGAACTTGAATGCACCCCTAGGGAGTCCTGAAAAGACACGGATATAACCCATGACCTATGGCTGTATTCATGTTGTCCCAGACTTCCTAGGGCTGCATCTAGCTTCTTCAGCCACTGGTATTCAAATGCCAAAGGATCACACTTGAGCATGGTTGAGTTGCGCTCATCTCTGGTAATGCATTATTTTAGCCAATTGTACAACTGTCTTGAATTTATAAATATAAGTTGGCATTGGCCATTTACAACAGCTGAAGCAGAGCAATCCATGGTGTCACTGAGAGACTTGAAAAGTGCCAATCGGGAAAAGTGCACCGAAACATCTCAATGATAGATGCATATAGGGGTTGTCCAGGGAGATGATGATGGCTGAAGCTTTCAGGAATTCCACATAACAACATCAGAGACATTGTGCAGCTATCAGACATCACATGCGGGCGGGATATGCCCCCTCCACATCTTGGAAGGCTTATTTCTGAGACAGGGAATTGGTGGACTAAGCTCCAGGGAGCTCAAGCTGTCTTCTACTCCCCGGATTATTTTATATGTAAAGGGGCACTCCAGCAAAAAAACAAGTCATAAAGATTTGTACTTTGCTTTTATTTAAATATCTACAGTCTTTCAGTACTTATCAGCTGCTGTATGTCCTGCAGAGAGTGGTGTTATCTTCCCAGTCTGATACAGCGCTCTCTGCTGCCACCTCTTTCCATGTCAACAACTGTCCAAAGCAAGAGAGGTTTTCTATGGGGATTTGCTGCTGCTATGGACAGTTCCTAAGATGGACAGAGGTGGCAGCAGAGAGCGCTGTGGCAAACTGGAAAGAATACACCACTTCCTGCAGGACATACAGCAGCTGATAAGTACTGGAAGACTTGAGATGTTTAAATAGAAGTAATTTACAAATCTGTATAACTTTCTGACACCAGTTCATAAAAAAATAAAAATAAAAAATTTCTGCGCGCCCCTTAAGTTTTACATTTCCCCCTTCATGGCAAGTAGTTATTGTACAACAGGCAGCAATATTCAAAAGTGAATCTGAACACTGTACATACCCTTTGACATAGATATCACTTGAAGGCTCCCCAGTAAATGGATTGACATCATCTAGAATGACATCATCGGTATTCCAAATAATGACACGTAGCTCATAACTACAAAAAAGAAGTTCTTGTAATTAGGCGAGTGATCTACACAAAATACACGTCTCATGGCTACATTTCTGTTTCTCAGGCAGAACTTTATGTTTTTAGATTTTTACCATGAAAAGATAATCTAAATATTTATCCATTCATCAACATTGGTGGAAAATATGATGACAGATATTGGTCATACTTACCTAACGGGCTCCCGTGGTTTGATGTTCACCGGTGGGGGGGCAGGAACATCATTAGGGAACATGTCAATCCACATGTGAAGAGACCCCTGTAGGATAAAAAGAAATCTGGTGATCACATGCTATGTAATATTACACCGAGGTTTACAATAAATAATATGGATAAATTAGCCAAAGACAGGTTATTAATTCACTAAATAGACTTGTTTGTGTAAAGAGGATTTTTTTTTAACTAAGTAGGCTATTGGCTTGGTAAAAGGGGTACTCCGGCGAAAATCTTTTTCTATCAAACCAACTGGTTTCAAAAAGTTATATAGATTTGTAATTTACTTCTATTTAAAATACTCAAGTCTTTCAATACTTATCAGCTGCTGGATGTCCTGCAGGAATTGTTGTATTCTTTCCAGTCTGACACATTTCACTCTGCTGCCACCTCTGTCCATGTCAGGAACTGTCCAAAGCAGTAGAAAATACCTATAAAAAATCTCTCCTGCTCTGGACAGTTCCTGACATGGACAGAGGTGGCAGCAGAGAGCACTGTGTCAGACTGGAAAGAATACAGGACATACAGCAGCTGATAAGTACTGGAAGACTGGAGATTTTTAAACAAAAATAAACTACAAATCTGTAATAACTTTCTAAAAACCTGTTGATCTGAAAGAAAAAACTTTTACTGGAGAACAACTTTAAGATAGATTGGAACGATTGCAATGCGTGCAACCCTTAAAGGGGTACTCCAGTGATTTTTATATATTACTGTCCTTGCATACAACATAATGAACATGCTTTTCTTACCTCACCACGCTCCCCTGGGATTCTCCTGTGCTGTCTTCAGATCCCCCGCTAAACACTCCGGCTCTTACTTTTAAGGCGGACCTGTCTCGGCAGTGATGACTAATCACTGGCCATGCGAGACAGGTCCAGCTTGGAAGTGGAAGCAGAAATGTTCAGCAAGGGGCCCGGAAGATGCCACAGAAGGACCTCAGGCGAGCGTGGTCATTATGGTATATGCAAGGACTGCAATATTTAAAAAGTTTTAAATGGCCGGAGGACTCCTTTAAAGGGAATCTTTTTTTGCTGCAATTTTTATTTCAATCTGATGACACTGGCAGCTTTTAGAGCAAGGAGACACATGGTACCTTCCATATATCTGTCTGTGCTTCCAGAAAGTAGAAAAGAGATTTTATCCTATAGTACAGTCATAGAGGCTTTCCTTGGCTCCTGACTCCTCCCATACATGACCCCGCTTGGGACTTGGCTTCTAGGTGTCAGTCAAGCAGGGAGGGGAGAGAGGAGACATTCCAGCATGCAGTTATTCAAAAGCTTGGGAAAGTCCCTGTGTATTATACAAGACCATTTTCTATATTCTGGAAGCACAGCTGAATATATGGAAGGTACCATGTGTCTCCTTGTCCTAACATTTATTTATTAATGTTAGCAGAAGTACAGCTGACAGATTCCCTTTAAAGGGGTTGTTCACAAAAAAATTTTTCTTTTAGATCAACTGGTGCCATAAAGTGCCAGGGATTTCACTTCTATTAAAAAATCTTAAGTCTTCCAGTACTTATCAGCTGCTGTGTGTCCTGCAGGAAGTGGTGTTTTCTTTCCTGTCTGACACAGTGCTCTCTGTTGTCACCTCTGTCCATGTCAGGAACTGTCCAGAGCAGCAGCAAATCCCCATAGAAAACCTCTCCTGCTCTCCAGAGTGGAAATAATACAACTTCCTGCTGGGCATACAGCAGCTGATAAGTACTGGAAGGCTTGAGATTTTTTAATAGAAGTAAATTACAAATCTCTGGCACTTTATGTCAGCAGTTGATTTGAAAGAAAACATTTTTGGATGTACAACCCCTTTAACTTATATCACTGTTAGACACACATTGCCAGTTTACACAGTCACGTATTGATGCTCATTCTGATTACTTGGTCTTTTAATCGTGTCCAGAACAATAAAAAAATCTTCATAGAAAACCTCTCCTGCTCTGGACAGTTCCTGGCATGGACAGAGGTGGCAGCAGAGAGCACTGTGTCAGACTGGAAAGAAAACACCACTTCCTGCAGGGCATACAGCAGCTGATAAGTATTGAAAGATTGGAGATTTTAAATAGAAGTAAATTACTAATCTTTGGCACTTTCTGACACCAGTTGATTTGAAGGATTTTTTTTTTATGCTGGAGTACCCCTTTAAATAGTAAATTAGCACATCCAAAGTGTGGAAGGACAAAACAGTAGGAAAAGAGAGGAACCCCAGCTATACCTGACATATGTTTTGCACGTGAGGGCTTTACATTGTCATCTAAATGAGTCTTTATGAATTGTAATAATTTGACAAAGCCAAACAACATAGGTTTGCATCCAGCTGGTTACCTGTCCCAGTCCTGGGCTCTCCGGGTTGTTCAAGGTTCTCACTTCTACATGTTCCGGGACTAGCCTGGTACCGTACTCCGGCATCTCATCCCAGTGCTGAAGAACATGGAGTGCTTTATGTTCATCGTAAGCGGACAGCAGCTCATCTTCTTGGTTCTTATCTTTTGTGAAGGCATCTAAAAAAAAAATGGATAGATATAAATATATATAGATATAATTGTGATCATGCATAGGTGTGGTTTTGCTTGCACATGATGATTTCTAACCTGCTGTATGTCCTGCAGGAAGTGGCGTATTCTTTCCAGTCTGGCACAGTGCTCTCTGGTGCCACCTCTGTCCATGTCAGGAACTGTCCAGAGCAGGAGAGGTTTTCTATTTCAGATTTGCTGACATGGACAGAGGTGGCAGCAGAGAGCGCTGTGTCAGACTGGAAAGAATACACCACTTCCTGCAGGACACGCAGCAGCTGATATGTACTAGAAGATGTGAGCATTTTATTGCCTGATTATAGATCTTGTCAGGGTGGAATGTTCTGTGACTCTGGGGTCGCGGTCGCAGCCACCTGCGAGCCACAATGCGGCATCGGGCACTTGTATAAGTGACACAGTGCTGGTGGTTGCTGGTCAGGAATCTGTGGGCAGCCCCGGCCTTATTTTTTATGTCAGCCTTTCCCATTGTCTTACCTTCAGGGAATGTCTCACTGGGAATCTTGAAGATCTTGTTATTCACTTTGACTTCCTCTCTTCTATATTCTGGAGCGGGTAGATTGTGCTTCTTACATAAGGAGCTTAGAATCTGTGTAGGTTTGAAGGCGTCTCTCCATGCATTGTAACCCTCTCTGTAGGGGAAAAACATTTTAAAGGGGTTGTTCAAGCTCAGAAAAACATGGCACCTCTCCTGTTCTCCGTTTGGGTGTGGTATTGCAGTTCAGTTTCTACTGAAGTGAATAGAGCTAAATTGTAATACCACACACAACCTGGAGACAGGGGTGGCGCTGTTTTTTTTTACCTATTGTGAAAATTCTTTTTTAAGAAATTGACGGTAGTTGGGATCGCAAGCAGTTTTGCAATATACTTGCTTTATTTTTTTTGTAAGTTTATTATGTTTAAATCACTATTATACATATGGCCACTAGGTGTCTCCCTTCATGGGCTCCATGCTCCCTCTGTGCTGATTTTTGGTCTTTTCTCTGTTCTAAAAAGAGACCAAACACAGGAAGTCCCCGTCCTTTGCCGCTCACACATAGAGAGACCCCTGTCCATTATGCAGGTTGTATATCAGCTGAGGGCAATAACTTAGACTAGTTATATTATTACCTATTACTAATTCTATTATCAGCTCTGCAGCTTACCAGGAGACCATGCTCTTTGTTATGTAACAATTCAGTCAGTATAATGCCACTGTGTGGTTACAGAGGTCTTGGTGCTGTGTGACAGGAGAGCTGACCGTACAATGCAAGTAACCCCAGGATTCTCTGCTACTGGATGTGGATGTGCAGCAGCAATGGACTGTCACTATGTAAAGATGAATGACACGCTTCCTTCATACTCACACGTCGTATTGCAGAGCTAGGCCACAGTTTGGCCGGTGATTACTGTAGAAGCGATTTTCCAGATCCAACTTGGTCTCCCCAATCAAATCATCTGATCCAATAATGTCGTGATCAAAGATGGAAATGGTCAGTTCTGATTCTAATGGGAAGGAGATGGTGAATTCAAACACTCTGCATGAAACGAAAAGGAGAAAAATCGAGTTAAAAGTTCTGCCCCTTGTACTAAGGCCGTAAGCAAATCCTAGTACAATGGAAAGAAGAACGGGATTTATTTTTTATCTTCAATTTGATAACCCTGGAGGGTCATGTAGAATCTTTTTTACACCACCCTCTGCTTGAACAACTGTAAAATTCTTAATAAATTTTCTTTGTTATTTGTGAGTTGACCACGTCGGCAGCAAGTGGTTTTAAAGGGGTTATCCAGGATTAGCAAAACAAGGCCACTTTCTTCCAGAAACAGCACCTTACTTGTCCTCATTTGGGTGTAGATTTTGCAGCTCAGGTCCATTGAAGTGAATGGAGCTGAGCTGTAATACCACACACAACCTGAGCACAGGGGGTGCTGTTTTTGCAATAAAGTGGCTGTGCGTTTTCTAATTCTGGATAATCTCTCTCGCTTCCATTCTCCCTCACTCTCTCCTTCTCTCTCTCTTTCTCTCTCTTTCTTTCTCTCTCGCTCTCTTTCTCTTTTATTCTCTCACGTTCTCTCTCTCATTCTCTCTCTTGTTGTCTCTCTCATTCTCTCTCTTGTTGTCTCACTCGTTCTCTCTCTCTCTTTCTCTCTCTTTTTCTTTCTGGTTCTCTCTCACACATTCTCTCTCTTTCACTCTCTCTCTCGTTGTCTCACTCTCTCTCATCTCTCTGTCACTCGTTCTCTGTCTTGTTCTCTCTCACGTGTTCTCTCACTCTCTCCTCTCTCTTTCTCGTTATCTCACTCTCATTCGTCTCACTTTCTCTCGTTCTCGCTCTCTCGTTCACTCTCACTCTTTTGTTCTCTCTCTCGTCTCACTCTCTCTTGTTCTCACTCTCTCGCTCTCATTCTCTCTCTCATTGTCTTTCCCTCTCTCTATCGCTCTCTCTCTCTTGTTCTCGCTCTCTGTCTTTCTCTCTTTCTCTCTTGTTCTCTCTCATGTGTTCTCTCTCACTCTCGTTCTCGGTCTCTCTCGTTTTCTTTCTCTTTGTCTCACTCTCTCTTGTTCTCACTCTCTCACTCTCATTCTCTCTCTCTTGTTGTCTCTCTCGTTTTCTTTCTTTCTCTCACTCGTTCTCTCTCTCTCTTTCTCTTTTTCTTTCTGGTTCTCTCTCACACATTCTCTCTCTTTCACTCTCGTTGTCTCACTCTCTCGTCTCTCTCACTCTCTCTCATCTCTCTGTCACTCGTTCTCTCTCTTGTTCTCTCTCACGTGTTCTCTCACTCTCTCCTCTCTCTTTCTCGTTATCTCACTCTCACTCGTCTCACTTTCTCTCATTCTCTCACTCTCTCGTTCTCGCTCTCTCGTTCACTCTCTCACTCTTTTGTTCTCTCTCTCGTCTCACTCTCTCTTGTTCTCACTCTCTCGCTCTCATTCTCTCTCATTGTCTTTCCCTCTCTCTATAGCTCTCTCTCTTGTTCTCGCTCTCTGTCTTTCTCTCTCTTTCTCTCTTGTTCTCTCTCTCATGTGTTCTCTCTCACTCTCGTTCTCGGTCTCTCGTTTTCTTTCTCTTTGTCTCACTCTCTCTTGTTCTCACTCTCTCGCTCTCATTCTCTCTCTCTCTCTCATTGTCTTTCCCTCTCTCTATCGCTCTCTCTCTCTTGTTCTCGCTCTCTGTCTTTCTCTCTCTTTCTCTCTTGTTCTCTCTCTCATGTGTTCTCTCTCACTCTCGTTCTCGGTCTCTCTCGTTTTCTTTCTCTTTGTCTCACTCTCTCTTGTTCTCACTCTCTCGCTCTCATTCTCTCTCTCTCTCATTGTCTTTCCCTCTCTCTATCGCTCTCTCTCTCTTGTTCTCGCTCTCTGTCTTTCTCTCTCTTTCTCTCTTGTTCTCTCTCTCATGTGTTCTCTCTCACTCTCGTTCTCGGTCTCGTTTTCTTTCTCTTTGTCTCACTCTCTCTTGTTCTCTCTCTTTCGTCTCTCTCTCTCTCTCTCTCTCTCTCTCTCTCTCTCTGTCACTAATCCTTCTCCTGAATGCCATAGAATATAGCAGTACCTTCAGTTAAGCATTACTTACTCTCCAAACACTGGATTCAGCTGCTTGGGAATGTATCTCTCTTTACTGTCCATCGTCTGTTCTCCGACTTTTACTACGACATATGGATCCGCCTTCCCGTTTGGATCGGCCGGGGATAAATTTGTTGCCTATAATGAACCACTGAATGTGAGTTACACCTATACAGACATCTCCCAGAATGCTGCCACACACAGCTGATCGCCAGATGAGTATGGCCGCATGCTCTCTAGTTTCCAGGACTAGAGATGAGCGTTATTGGACCGTGCTCAAGTCTGATCATTCAACATTTGGTTACCGGTGGTTGAAGAAGTTGGATGCAGCCCTAGGGAGTCTGGGAAAACATGGATACAACCAAAGGCCATAGGATATATTTAACCTCTTCAGCCACCGGTAATCACATGCTGAACGATCGGACGTGAGCATGCTCCGGTTGCGCTCATCTCTACCATTTATCATTAGGAAGCTCTTTAATATCCAAATATTCTTACTTTTACAATGTAAATTCTCACGAGCACTTTGACTGGCCGGTTCCTCGGCACACCCTTCATAATCTGGAATTCATCAGTGGCCTCACTCGAAGGGTAGATATAGAAGGAACCCTGGGAGACAGAGACAAGAAGTCATGAAGATCTTGTATTCCAAAACCAGTCATATACTGACCAAGAGTAAAATCTACCTTATACTTTCCCATGAAGTTATCTTCATCATTGCCGTCTTCATCATCCAGCGCCTTGCCCCGATGCAGAGGAAATACATATAACCAATCTTCAAACCCATCAAACTCTTTCTCAAGTTCTTCTTTATAAATCTGCCGCAAAATCACTCGGTTATTAAAGGGGAACTTTCGGCTAGTAACACTAATCTAACCTGCTAATGGCTCCCTAACTACACACGGGACGCAGAGGATAAGATTCCTAATTTACTTTTATTAAAACATCTCCAGTCTTCCAGTACTTATCAGCTGCTGTATGTCCTGCAGGAAGTGGTGTATTCTTTCCAATCTGACACAGTGCTCTCTGCTGCCACCTCTGTCCATGTCAGGGACTGTCCAGAGCAGCAGAGGGTTTTCTATGGGGATTTGCTACTGGTCTGGACAGTTCCTGACATGGACAGAGGTGGCAGCAGAGAGCACTGTGTCAGACTGGAAAGAATACACCACCTCCTGCAGGACATACAGCAGCTGATAAGGGTTAGAAGACTGTTTTTTTCATAGTAAATTACAAATCTCAGGCACTTTCTGGCAGCAGTTGATTTGAAAGAAAATACATTTTGCTAGAGTTCCCCTTTAAGGGTTCAGTTCAGAACTTGTAAAAAGTATGCTCATCTCTATACATGGTCCTAGAAGTATACACCCTATGTGTAGACACTGCTGTATCTGCTTATATGTTACCAAAATGGCTGGCAGAGATGATAAAACTTCTGTATTAGTCAGTGATGCATGGCCGCTTTGTTCTTTCCAATGTAATCCATATCAGTGCCATAACATACCTTTAAAGTGGAGATGACTTTCCTCTTTGGTTTCACAATCTCTACTTCTACTATTTCTTCCTCGCCTGCAGCATCCAAGGATTGTATATTCACTCCATCTACATATATAATACAATGTACAATATATATCATTTATAGGATAAATCTACATAGGATGAACAAAAGAGTGACTTTTCAGATTACAGTGTTAAAGGGGTACTCCAGCGAAAATCTTTTTCAAATCATCTAGTATCAAAAAGTTATATAAATTTGTAATTTACTTCTATTAAAAAAATGTCAAGTCTTCCCATATGTATCAGCTGCTATATGTCATGCAGGAAATGTTTTATTTTCAGTCTGACACAGTGCTCTCTGCTGCCACCTCTGGCCGAGACAGGAAATGTCCAGAGTAGGAGAGGCTTTTTATGGGAATCCCCATAGAAAACTTCTGCTCTGGACAGTTCCTGACAAGGACAGAGGTGGCAGCACAGAGCACTGTGTCAGACTGAAAATAAAACAACATTCCCTGCAGGACGTACAGCAGCTGATAAGTATGGGAAGACTTTAGATTTTTTAATAGAAGTAAATTACAAATCTATATAACTTTCTGACACCAGCTGATTTGAAAGAAAAAGATTTTCGCTGGACAACCCCTTTAACTGTCCTGTCAGGTATTGGGGTCTCAATACCGTGCTCAGTGTTTAGTACTATAGCAGAAACTGTAAAATCTATGATCTCCATTGCAGGGGTGCCAGTAGGTGACAGAGGGAGCTTTCTTGTTTTTCTAAATAATCAGTTCCACAGTCACCACTGACCTCTCAATCCTCTTAAAGGGAACCTGTCACTATGAAAATGCTACATAAGCTATCACCATCATGTTATAGAGCAGAAGGAGCTGAGCGGATTGATATATATTTTTATGAGAAAAGATTCAGTATAACTTTATTGATTGAAATCTCTGATGTTTCCATGCTATTGAGTGACTCCGCCCACTGGACTGCATACCATATAATGATCAACATGTTACAAGTTATACTGAATCTTTTCCCATAAAGTTATATATCAATCTGCTCAGTTCTTCCTGCTCTATAGCATGATGCCGATAGATTAGATAGCATTGTCTTGGAGACAGGTTCCCTTTAAATAGTCAGTCCATTACAGTCAAGCTGCAGAGGGCTGCTTCTGTGTCATGTATCATTATCAGATAAGGTAATCCATGGTGTATGTGTATATTATTGTGTCTTCAAGAATAAATGCCCTACAATACCATAGTGTGTAAATTGTGTAGGTTTCATAGGTATCTTACCTCCACCTTCCTCATTTTCAGCTTCTTCATCCTCTTCAGCACTTTGCAACTAAAATAAATTGATTGATTCGTTATATATCAGTAATATACGTTCCACTATATAAGAGGCTTTTCTAGAATATACTCTGGTGTATGATTCCTGATAATGATACCTGTAATCTCTAACCAATAATCCCCATGCAGGTTTACCTCTAGATCAGAGCGGGGCAATGAGGACCAGGGTTAAGACAGTCCTGAAGTTCCCAACAAACATTGATAGCAGGAAAGAGGCCATGTCTCCGGTCACTGCTGACACTTAAAGTGATACTGTCACCCCTGTTTCTTTTGCTTCATTTTATTGTTGGACAGTGTCAACTAGGCGGGGCTTCATGTCCTGGCTGGTGAGTATAACTGTCATGAAGCCCCGCCTAGATGACATTGTCCACCGATAAAATGAAGAATTTTTAGAGCAGAAATAAGACACAGACAAGTGTTATACAGGTGGTGTGGTGTGCCCCCAAGGTGTTGTATTGAAGGATCGGCCGGTCACTTGCTAGATGGTAGAGTGTGACGCCAGTTCTATGGTGGTTGGCCGAGATACAGCTGGGCCTAGTGATGATATATCGTGACGCCAGTGCCTGTTAGGTGTCATGGCTCGCCTGATTTTAGTTTATAGGGCCGGTTGTACCTTGTTTCCATGTGGACAGTGACCTGCTGGGCTGCTATGGGGTCCCTTGGGTTGTTATTACGGTTGACTGGAGTGGTGTAGTGACCCTCCCGGACTATCGGTACTGCCACCCACAGATAGGGGAGATGTCCCAAGGATGTGGTGTACACTGTGTTGATGTGAGGAGAAGAATCATTTATCATAAATAATCTCTGGTTTGCTGTAAAAGTACTTGTGTGCAGCAGAAAATACAACTTTCTCTTGACAGGGTACGTTTCTCTTGAGAAAGCACTTGATAAGACACTTGATAATACACTTAGTAGAACACTTGATAATACAGGATCCAGTTCTGTGATAGGAGTATAGTGAGAAGTATAGTCATGCCGACCAATTTGGGTGTAGAAAGATACAAAGAATCAGAGGAGCAGAGAGGAGGATGTTGTGAGACTCCCAACCCAAGTAGTACTGTGCTCTGCCGGGATGTTGGAGGATGAGGTAGAAGAATACTTAGAAGAAGAGAATACTTTGTGCCCGTGTTTTGACCTTTGGGTCTTTGCACACCCTTATGCCCACCAGTGTCGGGTGACCTGTCCTATGAGGGTGACACAAGGCCCCAGACCTTGTTGCCTGGGATGAGCGGACTGCTGAGGTTTCCCTGCTGACAACCGCGCTGCGAGATAGAGTTCCTAGGCTCTTAGCAACTTTGCTCTATCCGGATCAGTTCCTAGCTTACTGCTGTCTGTGGATACTGTCCTGTACTGTGACTCTCCTAGTCCACGGCGTGGGTTGAGATGATCTCTGACTTGTCCTCTCCTGTGAGGGTTCTAACACTGCATAGTTGTGTGTAGAATAGACTAAGAAGAAACTGCTAGCTGTGTCATGTCTTGCTTCCTACCCATACATTGATCTGACTAAGACTGAACTTAAGGGAGGGGGACCTCCGTCCTGGTACCTACTCCATAAGTGGGACTTGGTGAGATGGGGTAAGTATCCGGGGCTCTAGCCGGGGGTCGGACGGCCTTCACCCCGGGACAGGGGTGACAAGTTCCCTTTAATATGTGGTAATAATAATAATAACAATTATACAATTCCTATTATAACCTTTAGCTGTCCAGGCATGATGGAAATTGTAGTTCTGTAACACCCGGAGGGCCGCCGTGTGACACTCCTGTTTTAGATAACTCTTCTTCCCTAAATCCACCTATTCTGTGCAGACACCGGCACTTACTTGATCTGCTAGTTCTTTCAGAGACTCGTAGTATTTTGTCCACCAGTCCAGCTCTTCCGGGTCCGGACGCTCTTCCTCTAGTTCTTCCTCTTTGCTAATTACTTTTCCCAAACTCTTCAAAGGGTCCTTCAATATGTAGCAAAAATTAGCATATAATAATAATATCAGCAAATGGATACTGTATACTTCTACTAGGTCTAGTGAAATAGTCGTAATTGTGTTTGTATATATTCTGTGAATATTCGTGATTGCGTTTGTATCCATACACTGTGAGCGATGAGTATTTAGGCTATGTTCACACACCGTATATTTTCGTAAAATCACAAACGTTGTACAACAGCCGTGATTTATACGGAAATATACGATCATTGCTGCCTAGGAATCGCGGCCGGAGCGTATACACATAGTATAC
This sequence comes from Dendropsophus ebraccatus, assembly GCF_027789765.1. NCBI lineage: Eukaryota > Metazoa > Chordata > Amphibia > Anura > Hylidae > Dendropsophus > Dendropsophus ebraccatus. The sequence goes on from NC_091467.1 coordinate 12,624,621, forward strand.
ACTCCAGTCGGGATCTCTTGCGGTGCCCCAAACAACTGACATGTCAGTTTTCTGCGGCCACTATTCAGTGAATAGTGAGGACCTCGGCATGAGACAGGCACCCGGAAGCTTGACAGGAAGAATCCATTCAAAGACCCACCGGGGGAAGGGGGTTCTGAGCCTGCCGGGAGGGAGATGCTTACACAGGATTAACCCTACACCTCCCTCCCTACCTGGACAGCATGCAGTGTGGCCAGTGCTGTGTCCAGGTAGGGTTTCCACATGCTTTTTGCGCGTGGGACTGGTTCCCAGACACCACTTCTGGGTTTGGGCTGGTGGAGGCCCCCTAGTGGTGGAGGCCCCTGGGCACGTGCCCCTTGTGCCCTCCCTTTAATCCGGCCCTGGTTACATCTATGAATGTCTGAGACCACCCTATACTCCTCTGAGACATTTATATGCACAGTTCTAATCTGGGGGTCCAACAATACCTTTACTAGGTTGAGGGGGTTGAATCTGCCATCCTTGTCATCCTGCTCCATGTTGAGAACCACTGGTGGAGGAGGCAACCGAGGAAAGATTCTCTTCTCTGCAAACGTACAAAATCCTAATGTTCATATTTAGTTAAATGTAATATAGAATTCTGGGTATAAACCTAGAATGTAGCCTTTCTGATGTGTCTTTATTGCTACAGCCTTAAAGGAGAACTCTGGCGAAAAGTAAAAATCTATTATGTTAAATAAAGAATTTATACTTACCCATCCCTGTTCCCCCATAATGCAGCCTCTAGTTTTCTCTCCTGTGTCGCCAAAACCCGCCAGGAACTAACCAGTCAGTGATTGTAGAGGTGTCCCGTCTTAGTCACTGACTAGCTGAGGGGGCATCTCTGAGTCGGGTTGTGATGTTACAGCACCGGTAGCAACAGGAGGCCGATTGGAGTCTGTGAGCAGTGATCCTGTGCTGCAAGGAGCACGAGGGTGGGTAAGTATGACTTCTTTATTATTTTACCACCCGCCCTGGATTTTTATTTTTCAACTGAGTTCTCCTTTGAATTAAAGCAATGATCATTCACAGTTATCCTACAGAGACATAATGAATTTTAAGCAAAGATAAAGATAACATTAAAAGGTGGCTAAAACTATCAGTGGGGGTCCTGCTGCTGACCAGCACTGTGCCCCCTCAATTCTGCTCCGTTCTCCCAGCAAAGCTAGCGGTGTATTGTTCTAATGAAGGTGAGATTTTATGTAACTCCATATACTATTCGCTCTTTCCTAGGAGAACTGAAGGGGCACAGCGGTCAGTCAGATGCTCCTGCTCCTTCATCAGGAGTCATATCTTTAGATTTTCACAACATGTCATCATGTCATCCTTACGCTTGGGTTTAGCTTCCGCTTCTTCGTTCATCTCTTCCAGTTCCTTTGGTGCAAACTTCATCAGATGAGACACCACTGCCGATCCGACCATAACCGAGCGGCCAAATGCACGCTTCTCCACCACGAAGATACTCAGAGGCGGATGGAGGTAGACTTGTTCTGGAAGTTCCTGTGAATTAATTGATAGTATCCCCTTATGGATTATGCTAGATATGGGGTCATGAGTCGTGCTATATATGGGGTCATGGGTCGTGCTATATATGAGGTCCTGGGTCATGCTATATACGTATAGATTGTAATAATTTAGAGAAGGGCTGGGCACCACCAAATTCTATTATGTAGTGGCAGATGGGGTGCTACATGTGAAAATAACATAGAAAATATTGGGTTAAAGTATATAAAAATAGCTATCACAGGTTATAAAAAAAAGTAAAAAACATGTAATGACAGTGAAAATAACTTTTATGGCGCATACAGCAAAGTAATATTATGGAATATACTACATCTGGACTCTCAACATAATGAAGCGACATGATCTAGCAGCAATAGTCATTGGGTGTTAACTTCTTTTTAAAAATCTCCAGTCTTCCAGTACTTATCGGCTGCTGTATGTCCTACAGGAAGTGGTGTATTCTTTCCAGTCTGACACAGTGCTCTCTGCTGCCACCTCTGTCCATGTCAGGAACTGTCCAGAGCAGGAGAGGTTTTCTATGGGGATTTGCTACTGCACCGGACAGTTCCTGATATTTGGCAGCAGAGAGCACTGTGTCAGACTGGAAAGAATCCACCACTTCCAAACTTTTAATTTCTCCAGAGTACCCCTTAAAGTTTTATAAGGGCTTATGGTTCTCTGACAATACATTTAGGTTGACATACATTTGCTCTGTCTATCATTATTGATAAACACAGTAAAAGTCTAAGGCTAGGTTCACACTATGTAAAAATTACGTCTGTCTTCCATAATATTGGCCGTCATTAAGAAATTAGCATCTGTCTTTTTTTTTTAAATAACAGATGTTATTTGCACATAGACGGCCGTCATTTTTACATGGTTTGAACCTAGCCTTAGACAGAGAGATGGGTAGGTTGTCCAGTTGAGGATATATACAAAACACAGAATTACTGCTTCTCTGCACAGGATTGGCCCCATTCTCTATAATAATCACCATAATAATTTTTCTACTCACCACGTTCACACACTTCACAAGTTCAGTGAAATTAGGGAATTCTTTGTAACTCAATATAATCTCAGATTCCACCATTTTTCCAGCACATTCAATCCGCACCTGAGGCTGCTCCACTTCAAATAAGTTTATTCTACGTAAATCTCGAAGTCCCCAGAAAAGAACCTGTAAGTACAAGCGTATAAATAATTCAGGTGTATGATTAAAAAAAAGTGTTTCTATGGAAAAAAAATGAGAGGGAATGTATCAATGTTTTTTGTGTAGGCTTTGGTGTAAACTTGTGGAGCGATCACTTATTTGTTCAAAATTTTTCTTGTTAAGCCCTCCCACTATTACAAAGCAGCTACAAAGTTGCAGATAAAGCCTGTCAGGGATTTGTTTACAGAAGGGATGGGGGAGGAGGGGGAGACAGAGAGAAAAGACAGACAGATTTTTGTGTCTTCAGCAGAAAGCAGTAGCTCAGAACTAGGGGAAGAAGACTAAATAGATAACAGCAAATATGGAAGGAATTAGTATTCTCACCATGGGCAGCAACATATGAAAAGTTATGTTTGAGTGGGATACCCCTTTAATACTTGAGACCGATGTGTTGAAAATGCAAACAGGCCTGTATTGTATAGCTGAAATATTAGTTTTCATTATGTGATTTGCTCTAGATGTTCTATAATACAATGCCCCTATAATAGAGTATATGAATAACCATCCAATACAGTGCCTTATTACCACCAGTGCCCTGGGAATATAGAGGACTAAGGCCTTATGCATACATCAGGGAAATCTATCTGGATTTTCTTCTCAGGAAATCTGGATACATTTCCTGACCCATAGGGTTCTATTGGGCACAGACACCCTTCAGGATTTTTCCTGAAGGGTGTCTATACTGGACATTTCCTTTATTTTTACAGAATTCTGGCATGGATACCCTATAGAGCTCAATTCCATAAAGCTCCGGATGGGCATCCAAAAACTGTCCGGAATTCTGGATGTGCTGCTTGCCAGGCCACTATTATCATCTGGGAAAATACTGGCTGATGCTGCACCTGGCCCTTTAACTGTATGCATTTCCAATCAGGAGCGCATATATATATAAATGTGACACTGTATTTGACAGGGCAAGGAGCCGTTGGCTCCCGGCACTGTCAATTACTCTTCTGGCTGGAGGCAGCATTGTACCTCTGGCCAAAAGCAGCCATGCACTCCTCCAGCTCTGTGGCGCAGGGGTGATGATGATGATGGAAGTTCCAAGGTCCAGTCCATAGTATATAGCCTGTAATGTATAGGGAGCATATATTAATAGGATCTTACAGAAAGAAAATATTTCCAAAGAAATTTCCAGCAGCTACCTTTCCATTGATATGCGAGGGATCCTAGATGCAATGTCTGTCTCCGGCCATCTTGGCCCCTTTAGCAATCACAGGTTTTGTCCTGCTCAAACCAAGTATTACAGAAGGGATACAATGAATGGAGTATATACCTCTATTCTGAACTCCTTAAGGACTGGACGTATTCCTTCTGGAATGATGTAGCGCTCCATTGTTTCATCTATATACTCAGGTTCTCTTGGTTTCACATAGTCAGGTAGAGCTGGCTACAGTGATTTAATAAAGAGGTCATTAAAGTCTCTAAACGTTATGTTTCTGTACAATATACATTATATTTATATTATATGTTTTAAATCCACTTGAATAAGCAATGTAGAAACAAGCTATACCTGTTGCTTACTGATTATACTTTATAATATTTAAAGTGACCATGTCCCCTTAAAATCATTTGACGTGTCGTACAGACAGCAAAAGTTACTCCCACTGATTTTTAGAGGTGGGAGAAGAACCTGGCTGAGTGCTTCTCTCCCTGACATACTGCACTGTTTATAGATCCTGTTTCCTCCAGCAAGACAGATGAGGCGGTGAGCTGGGGAGTGAAGCGCTTAGTTGTGTGCTTCTTCCTGGTTCTAGTGTAGGTCTGAACAGTCAGACCCCGACCTTTTAAAAATCAGTTCAGTTCTATGACATACATACCTCTCTCATATATGTTCTGTTTTCAAGCTCGATAAGTTCAAATGTCGCTATTAACTCTCCGGCAGCCACGTTACCCCTCATGATATCAAAGAACTGCAAGGATGGTTGGGTGTATTTAGGACCTGCTTCTTCATTCTCCTCCTCATCTAACAGTGTTACTATAGGAGTGGCAAAGGCGTTACCCAGAAAGTCCGGTGCCCCCTAAAAAATTGTAGAAAGGTTATCTTGGAAATCGTAATTTAGTGTATTTTAGAAAATAAAGGTCTAAATAAGAACAATGTGAACTCTATAGTTGATAAAGAATATTGCACTGATTGTTTTAAAGCTTAAAGGAGTTGTCCAGTGTGGGGGCACTTTTTGGGGGGGACCGGGAAGGAGGTGGCTGAAATAAAAGACGTTCACTCACCTCCCCGGTTCCAGCGGCGGCTCACTCATCGCGGCGCTCCGGTCCCCGGTTCCCGGCCGCTTCCGGGTGTCTGACGCCGCCCGAGACGCTACGTCTCAGGGCCGCTCAGCCACTCAGTGAAGGAGGCGGGATCTGTGTGAAGGTCCACCAAAATGAGGGCAGCTGATAAGTACTGGAAGACTGGAAATAGAAGTCATTTATAAATTTGTGTAGCCTTCTAATACCAGTTGATTTGAAAAAAAAATAAAAAATTCTTCTGAATACCACCAAACATTCCTGTGTATGGAGAGGATGGGCAGCAGGCAGTCAATTTAACTAAAGGCCAGAAAATCTTTTGGCTGTCAAGTTATTAAAGGGCCTTAAAGGGAATCTGTCACTAGGTTTATTCCACCCAAATGAGGGCAGCATAAACTAGTGACAGAAATGCTTAACAGATCGGTGTATTACTTACATCATTCTGTACAGCCGTTCTCCTAATATGCAGGAGAATAGGATTCTTGCCACACCCCCTCCCCCACCCTCCAGCTGCTGACTGACAGTTTACTGTCTTTACTCAGCATGGATAGATAACTGCCAATCAGCAGCTCGTGGGCAGAGTTTTCTGCTTCTCATGAATATCCAGGACTACTGGGCTCATGCACATAATGGAGAGGGCTGGTTATTGTCCATGTTATTCAGGAGGAGATCTCTGGATCAGCTGCACAGAACAATGTATGTGATACATCATTCTGTTCAGCTTCTCTGTCACTAGTTTATTCTACTCTTAGAAAGGACAGCAGAATCCTACTGACAGAGTCTCTTTAAGTCTACAAGATGACACTTCCGGTTCTAAAATCTTATCATCATTACAATCGGATTACAATCGAATGTGACACCAAAACAGAAAAGCCAGGATCAAGCCAATCACAATAGGTGATGATCACAGCTTCCTGCCTGAAAAACTCTCCAGTAAAATCAATTTAGTCACGTCTGTTGCTCCCTATGTTCATGCAGCTGCCGTAAAGCATGTCTCTAAATGCTGTTAACGAAGCAGAGCAGCATCTTGGACAATATGGCTACCTCCATAATAATGTACATAAAAACAATAAGAAAATTAGTCAGAAAATAAAAACATTTTAGAAAAAAACACCATATGTGACTCTTTACGGGTAATATTATTATGTTATACTTACAAATTTATCTTGGTCGTAAATATTAATAATGATGAGTGGAGGGTCATTCTTCAAGTCAACCTTATTCCCGTCCATGAGGAGATTGTCAAAAATCAGCAATTCATTCCACTTTGGCGCTAGAGTCTCAACAATCACCTAAAGAGGACGATATAGGACTCAGATGGTCTTCACAGATTTCTAGTTGATTTTTATAAAAATGTAATTTTTTAAAAAAGTATAAATTGCTACCTGAGTAGTCTGACATGAGTTACCAAAAACGACTCTAGCAAATGGATCGGACAAACCATTGTCATCTGCAGGGAGAATGCTGCGGGCCTGGTAGATGTGAGCTCGTAACTGGAAATAGCGGTAATCTGGAATGAGGTAAGAGAGATGGAAAAACAACTACACAACTAAAGACAGATTATATATATATGTATATATATATATACACACACACACACATATACAGCGTGGTACAAAAGTAGGTGGACAGTATGTGTAATGGGGTTATGAAGGGGGAGATTTATCAAACATGGTGCAAAGTGAAACAGGCCCAGTTGCCCCTAGCAACCAATCAGATTCCACCTTTAATTCCTCACAGACTCTTTGGAAAATGAAAGGTGGAATCCGATTGGTTGCTAGGGGCAACTGAGCCAGTTTCGCTTTACACCATGTTTGATAAATCTCCCCCAAATTCATAACCCTCTTACCCATACTGCCCACCTACTTTTAGACCATGCTGTGTGTGTGTGTGTGTATATATATATATATATATATATATATATGCATAATTCTGCCCTGTCAATTGTAGCACCGCATTCTTTAACTTGTAAAGTAGGAGATTGTGGTGGGGGGTCCGACCTCTGTACCCCCCGGCAATCTCTATACTGGCCCCTGGCTTCTGTATTATGAATAGAGCCATGGGTACGGCACATGACCCGCGGCTCTATTCATTCCTATAGAGTCGACGGAAAGAGCCAAGTACAGCGCTCTTCTGGCTCTTTCAGTCACTCCATAGGAATGAATAGAGCCGCGGGTCATGTGCCGTACCCATGGCTCTATTCATAATACAGAAGCTGAGGGCCCGATACAGAGATCGCCGGGGGATACAAATTCCTCTTTGACTATATGTGCTCCTTATTAGGAGCGCATACAGTGAAAGGGCCAAGTGCAGCACCGGGCAGTACTTGCTCGGGTGCTGAGGCTGGCCTGGGATGCCGGATTCCATCTAGTTTCCTGATGTGTATCCAGAGCTGTGCGCAATTCCAGATGCTCCCATGGACTTCTATGGGGGCATCCGTGACGGTGTTTCAGACTAACATAGGACAAGATCTTTTTCCTGACCTATTTTCCGTAACTGAACACCTCTGAAGGATGTCTGTTCATACAAGCCTATGGGTCTGAAATTTATCAGGATTGCCTTATAAGAATTGCAGATAAATTTACCAAACGTGTGCATGAGGGCTGACATAACGTTTTCTTCCCCTATGTCAGGAAACACTCATAGTTAGCGACATACACCTTACTTATTAGTCCTGATTTGTACTGCATCTCTCCTCTTACCATCTCTCCGCAGCAGGACGGGTGGATTGGGGGTGGGATGTTCCACTAGTTGGCCATTTCTTTCATACAAGAGCTTGTAATCTTCCGGTAGATCTGTTATGCTGTTTTTTGTGTACTTAGTCACACCGAGCCAGAGATAGATTTCAGCTTTAGCAAACACTTCTCCACTGTATGATCCTGGGATCTGAACACAGTTACGGTAGTACAATAGTTAGTTCCATATTCAGTGACCCATATACGTATACCCAATACTTTGCCAATTTTTTTTTCTCTTTCAAATCAACTGGTATCAGAAGGTTATACAGATTTGTAATTTATTTCTATTTAAAAATCTCCAGTCTTCCAGTACTTATCAGCTGCTGTATGTCATGCAGGAAGTGGTTTATTATTTCCAGTCTGACACAGTGCTCTCTGCTGCCACCTCTGTCCATGTCAGGAACTGTCCAGGGCAGGAGCAAATCCCCATAGAAAACCTCTCCTGCTCTGGACAGTTTCTGACATGGACAGAAGTGGCAGCAGAGAGCGCTGTGTCAGACTGAACAGAATACATCACTTCCTGCAGGACAAAGGTGGCATGTTGGAATAATTTTCCATATGGGTTATTGCTTCTAGATTACATGTGATAGGACGGTGATCCAGGAATTTTTCTCCCTTTGATGGGACAATTGGTATCTGCCTCATGAGGGTTTTTGCCTTCCTCTGGATCAACACAGTAGGGTTGTAGGTCTTTTCTTCAACCTTATTAACTATGTAACTATGTACATTCTGAGTAATTTTTTCACCTTGAAATAGACTGTAGAGATCTTGCCACAGTCCTTCCCTTTCTCTTCTTCTACCACCGAGTAGAGTATATTCTGAGCTGGGATTCGTGCATAGGCCACTCTCTTGTTATTGCTGAACATCCAGACGAGCACATCTGGAAGTGTGCACTGTGGCTGGAAAACAAAGAGACGATACTGTGTCACCCTCCAGCTATAGTAGTAGTATATAGCAGTAGTCATGCTAGCAGAAGGTGGACTGCGTGTGCAGGGCAAATACAGGAAATTATTACTTTTATCATATATATATAACCGAGCTGTGTACAGGATGGGAGATGGTGGTGCACTGACTGTACTACTACTGTACTGTATATGCACTCCAGCAGTATTATACAGTATCTAGGCTGCGTTCACACTACGTATATTTCAGTCAGTATATGTATATTTCAGTCAGTATATTTCAGTCAGTATTGTGGTCTTCATATTGCAACCAAAACCAGGAGTGGATTAAAAACACAGAAAGGATCTGTTCACACAATGTTGAATTGAATGTTGAATGTCTGGAAGGGGGGGGGGGGGGGGGGGGGGGGGAGGGAGGGAGGGGGGGGCAGCCGGCCGGCCCCCAATGTGACAATCTCCCCTTTGTGAGGGTATGTCCACACTACAGAATCCAGGACGATCACCAGCCACGGTTTCCACAGCTCTCCCCCGCTCTTGGTCACACGCATCTCTGCTGGTCCCATAGGCTTTAATCTATGGTTTGGTAGTTGCCGCCGTCTGCCCAAAGAATGAGTGGGTTCATTCTTCGGGCAGACGGCGGAATGTGGCAAACCATAGAATGAAGCCTATGGGACCAGCGAAGATGTGCGTGGCCGAGAGCGGGGGCGACCTGTGGAATCCGTGGCGGGTGATCTGCTGAGTTTTCGTAGTGTGGACATACCCTGATACAGATACATTGATTTTAATGGACCTGTGTCACAGAGGGGAGATTGTCACACTGGGGGACAGCGGGCCTGCCCCTCAGTGCTTCATGCCGGGCTGATGCTCAGGAACAGACCGGGGCGGAACTGGGCGACGGTTCAAAAAAAGGACCGCACCATCGCCATCCCTGTGTAGGCGCCAGTACATTCGCTTTAACTACACATTATATTAGCATGTTGCACCTTTGCATTTTAGTTTTCCATGAACACAACCAATGTTCGAGAAGTCTAATTCTTACATAATGCAATGCTAATAAGCCATAACGATGACAATCCACAGGATTGGTCGTACAGCTGTACAAATATTTTGCTGCAGTGTAAAATCAATATGAGCTTCAACGCCGCAAATCTCTGAGTAAACTTCCATGGGCGACACCAATAGCTCACACACCACTCGTAGGTTCAGTCTACACTAAAAGTTCAAGTAGTTTAAAGCTGGGACCCAACACCGTGGTATAAGGACTAGTTGTACCTCTTTGGCCAAGAATCGAACTTTTGCCAGAATCTTCTTTGCATCGTTAATCTTCTCCTTCACGTTGAGTTTGGTCACTTTCCGACTGGCTCTCAGGGCTTGTTTAGCATAGAGGATCTAAGCGGAGAATGGTGGAAGGGAATAACATAGAACAGTATGTGTCAGTGATTGGATCTTAATGAAACATGGCGGTAAAATCCAGTTAAAGGGGAAAAGTTAACAGTGCAACATCAATATAAAATGCTGCAAAATACATCTGTTTTTAGTGCTGAACTGATACATAGCCATATGGTAAAAGTTGTGTTAAATTTATATGTGTATATATAATCTTTTTTTTTTTTTGGGGGGGGGTCCACTTCACTTCCTTAGCGCCCATTCATATACTGTGAAATGCCTTTCAATGTCTAAACCAGACTTACGATGTTGCGGGGAAGAGATTTCATCCTGCATTGATCTAGGTTGTTGGGTCGAGCCATGGTTCTTTTTCCAGCATTGAGAGAGTATTGCCTGCAAATAAGATATTGACAACACATTGGGTATCAAAATTACCCATTTAATCGAAACCTGCAGCACTGATGTCAACTGGTAGAGATGAGCGTGACCATGTTGAGAGTCCGATCGTTCGGCATTTGAATACTGGTGGCTGAAGAAGTTGGATGCAGCCCTAAGGAGTCCTGGAAAACATGGACACAGCCATAGGCCATAGGTAGTAGCCATGTTTTCCAGGACTCCCTAGGGCTACATCCAACTTCTCCAGCTACTGATAATAAAGTTGAATGACCAGACTTGAATATGTTAAGTCACGCTCATCTCTATTAACCAACTTTTTGGCAAAAGTAATAGAGCTCATAGACTTACTGATATATACTTTTATATAGTAGTTTTATAATGTGTCCAGTAGTAGGGGAGGGAATGTCTTTGTTTTCTTATGTAGTGTTGGTAATGCTTCTTTGTGTCACCATATAAAAGAATTTCTCATGATAATAGATCATAGAACATATTCTTAGGGCCCTATTACATGTAGTGATGTAAAGGAGGAAGCAAACACCGACCTGTCAGATCAGTGCTCTCTCCCTCCTCATTCCTCGCTCGCTATCGGTGCTATTACAGGGAGGAGCGGGGAGGGGGCGCCAAGCAGCAGAAGGGGCAGCCCGGACAATCTTTAGCGCCAGGGCAGCACATTCAAGTTAGCAACGGTCTTCCGCCATCGCCACCTATTACATGGAATGACGGGCAGCAGACCGTCGATATCGTAATCGGGATTATTCAACCTGTTTTAAGACCACAATCGGCGGACAAGGTGCATGTAGGCTGATCGTGGTGTTAAAACAGGCGATATTCCCACTAGCTGGAACGGCTAGTAAGTATGGCCGATAATCGTTTGGTGTAATACGGTCCTTACATTGTATTAATCTCTCTTAAAATTTATTTCCTAATAAAACCACCACAAGAATGTTATAATAATCATAGAAAATTGGTACGACAGCACAGGAAGACCAAAGTACAAATAAAAAAATATATCTGAAAGATGTGTACTCGCCTGACCCAGCAGCAGGGGATCAGAGCAGCTGAGTACACTTTTTTTTTTATACCCTGCACATTAAAAGATGTCACCAGTCAACCCCTTTAAATCATCAAATAAGAAAACCTATATTTCATACTTTAAAAAGTTACCTGCAACCAGCAACAAACTCCTCGAGAACATGTTTCAGACGAGTTTCTGGGTTTGATTTAGGCCTTCTTGTTAATTTCTCCACCTCATCGAGTCCATGTTCCTGCAAAGATTTCATACAGACTTAGCCTATGTTCACACAACATCCTTTTTTGTCAATTTTAAAACCAAAATATAGCTGTAATTTTGCAGAATACAGCGCATGCAAGTGTATATGGGTGAGAGAGTGGAGCTACTCGATGACTGAGCCCTGATATTGTAGACTGTTTAGGCAGTATGTATTGTGTATAGGATATAATGTTGGGTTATTATACTTACCAGACGCTCAGCAATCTTTACTATCCAGTTAGAATTGTACAACCTCCAGCTGTGGTCCTCCCAGTAGCTCCACACATGTACACAGGGTCTGTCATTCACCATTGGTATATAGTAGTAAGAACTGCAAACAGAGAAGTCGATTATGCCGCGGCATGATATTTCCTGTGTGTTTGATACCATACATTATTTATTACAGTACACACATATCTCCTATGATCTATTAATATATTGTCCTCTATATATATAACCAGGGGGCATAATCTACATTTAGAGGAGTGAAGGTCTTTACAGCAGCGCATAAGGTGAATCTTTACTGTAAGAGCATTGAGACTATGGAGGTCTCTGCCAGAGGAAGTGGCCATGGTGAACTCACTAAAGGAGTTTCAAAGGGGACTGGATACACTTCTGGTGTGTAATAACATTGCAGGTTATTGTTAAAGGAGAAGTCCGAGCGGGGACAATTTTTTTTTAATGACAAATATTTTATTGAAAAATTTTCAATCTGGTAGGGACAACTTTTTTCAAACTTGCTGGGGAGGGACTGAGTGAAAAAAAAATTATGCGTACTTACCTCCCTGGCTCCAGCACTGGTTCCAGCTGTCCTCAGTTCTGATCCCCGGTCCCTGGCTGCTTTCTGATGTAGAGACGAAACCTAGGATGTGACATATTGGGCCCGCTCAGCCAGAAAGCAGCAGAGGTGAGACACCCAAAGTCCCGTCCCTACATCAGGAAGTGGCCAGGGATCAGCGTCCAGAGCAGTGGACAGCTGGAATCAGCGTCCAGAGCCAGGGAGGTAAGTGCGCATTATTTTTTTAACCCACCCCCTCTTGGAAAGTGTGAGAAAAATGTCCCTGCGCAAACTTCTCTTTTAATAGTCTGGGGTCAGTGATTAGTGTTGAGCGAACTTGCTGGACAGTTTGGGTCCGGCACCACTCTCCGAACCTTAATGCTCAGCATTTGGCTCTTGCAGAAGATTTAGGAAATAGTAAAGTAAGGATAAGAAAAAATAATAATTTGGGCTTTTTTGACTATAATAAATGGTTTAGCATAGATTTGGATAGTATGTATTATAGAGTTATAGTACTCGTCTGGCTCTGTACGTTCCGGCCTCTTCGCAGGGGTTACAGACTTGCTGCCATGCTCACTACTCGTCGGGTCCTCCTCAAGATCCACACTGAGGTCATCTTCTGAGCTTGCTTCCAGGAGACCCTGACGCTCCTCTGGGACGGAATCGCCTTTCTTTTTAGATGATTTTGTGATTGTTTCTACAATTTTTCCATAGTTCCCTATGCAATAAAAATAAATATACAAATAAGGTACATTACTGACTATACAGGGTGTCTTAAGATTAAAGAGAAACTATCAGTAGGTTAGAGGAATCTAACCTGCTGATATGTTCCTATTGCATAGGAGACCATTCTTGTGCAGTTAGCAATGTAATCCCTGGTCCAGAGCACCATTAGGAGCACTGCCCTGCCCCATATTGCTGAGCCGGCCCACCCGCTGCATTAACTATCATCACAAGGAGCGGGCTGGAACCGTGCTCTGTGGGCGAGGCAGTGCTCCTAACGGTGCTCTGGACCCAAATTACACTACTAACAGCACAAGAATGGCGCCGAGGAGGAAGGTAAGAGACATAACTTCCTCTTTGGCGTCTCCTGTGCAATAGGGACATATCAGCAGGTTAGATCCATCTAACTTGCTCATAGTCCCCCTTTAAGAAAACACTAATGTTCATATAAAATAAAAGCAGCTTGGCAGATGGCAGTAACATTTTAAACACAAGTTGCAGGGAAAAAGAGAAAACTTGTTTGGCTATTTCAACAACATGGTAGTCATCATGGAAGCTGCCATCTAGCTGGTGCTAGATGGTATGCATATATAAACTTTTTTTATTTTTGAAAAAATGACCAGGCAGCTGGTCAACATAAAAAAAAACAATACTTACCTTCCTCACTCCCCCTGTTGCCACTGTCGCCCAATAGTGTCTAACTTCAGCCACATGTTGACCCCGATCCTGAGAGTGCTGTGCACTGGGATCTGGGCTCCGTGCCAACAGTGACAGCTTTAGCTGTCCGGACAAGATGAAATTGTAGTTTTGCAATAGCTGGAGGTCTGCAAGTTTGACGTCTGTGGTCTAGTTCAGTGCTTCTCAATTCCAGTCCTCATGGCCATCAACATGTCATTTTAAGGGTAGCTTCACACGTACCGGATCCGCAGCAGATTTCACGCTGCAAATTTTCATTCCACTGCTAGTATGTGACCCGGCCCCTTTAACCCCCCGCTGTCTGCAGCCCCCCGGCCCGGAGCATACATTACCTGCTCAGCAGTGGCTGTGTGTGAGGCTCCCGGCTCGCCCTTGCTCCCCATTAGCCAATCAGTGCACAGCAGCACTGATTGGCTGATGGGGAGCGAGGGGAGCTGGGAGCCTTACACACAGCCGCGGCGCCGAGCAGGTAATGTATGACCCAGGCTGGCGGGGGGTTAAAGGGGTCAGTTTACATATCCGAAGTGGAATGGAAATTCCGCACATGGATCCGCAGCGGATTTCGCTGCAAACTTGCAGCGTGAAATCCGCTGAGGATGTGGTACGTGTGAAGCTACCCTTAGAGGATTTCCTTAGTATTTCACAGGTGATATGATTATAGTCAGTGCATCAGGTATTATCACAGGTGTTCTTTGTATGGAATCTCCTCAAAACATGACCTGTTGGTGGACCATGAGGACTGGAATTGAGAAGCACTGGTCCAGATGACCAGAAATGAAATTAAGCCTGGCGACTACTATTGAAAATGTGCCAGGCACCTGGAGAAATTTGGGGCAACCCCCCCCCCCCCCCCCCCCAAAAAAAAAAACAACAACCTGGGATAGCAGTGGCCGCCGTTAGATTAGTTTTGGACTTACCTATCGAAACTTCAAATTTCACAGGCTTATTCCCAATACTTTGGTCAACCATTGTAACTTCGAACAGCACTCCGAATAGAAGGAATTCTTCCTTGACGCCTAAAGCATTCTACAGAACAATGGACACAAAAATGATCACCGAAAAGAAAAATATCATTTTATGTTATTGAGAAATGCAAATTCTTCGATTGCGAACTGTTTTTCTGTATGACGAAGAAGCTTGGATACATGGCTGGTATACCTA
Organism: Dendropsophus ebraccatus; assembly: GCF_027789765.1. Classification (NCBI taxonomy): domain Eukaryota; kingdom Metazoa; phylum Chordata; class Amphibia; order Anura; family Hylidae; genus Dendropsophus; species Dendropsophus ebraccatus. Next base: position 12,639,643 of record NC_091467.1, read on the forward strand.
CCTCTGGCAGGGGGAAAATATCATCCACTTCCACTGTGACGGCATTAGGCTGCTCATTGTTCTCTTCATCTTCTGCACCTTCAGCACTCTCAGCAGCTACGTTTTCCTTCTCTTTTTCCTTCAATTTTTTGCTTTTTTTCTTTATTTTTATCTTACGGAATGCATCTTTGACAGCCTGAAGCGGTTTCTTCTCCTGAATGTTGTTGTTGGTAAAAATCTCTAGAGTCACAGCCACTAGAATGCGACCTCGATAGAATATTCCTTCGCCAAGACCTTCGTTGAGATCCTTGTGTACGTCCCTCAAGGTGTAATTTTGCGGAGAACCATAAAGGTTGACCCACGCTGGTCCAAAAGTTGGGTTAAAGCCAGCTAAAAATAAGATGTTGCAGGTTTTAGTACACACAGTTGAGAGGTTGATATGTTCAGGTTAATGAAAAATGTATTGCTTAATTCCTTTTTTTGGTGGTTTAACCCATTGATGAGATGGGAAAATGTAAATTTTTGCTTTTTAATTTTTCACTCCTTAGTGTTGAGCGGTGATGCTGAACTGTTTGGGTTTAGCAATGTTCTCTGAACCCAAAACACTTGGCAATTGACTCCCCAGCCATAGGCTGTATCCATGTTGTTCAGGACTGTTGCGTGAAGATGTTTTCCAGTAGTGTTGAGCAAAGAGGCCAAACTGTTTGGGTTCACAAATATTCTCTGAACCCAAAAACTCATAATTCGACTCCCCAACCACAGGCTGTATCTATGTTGTCCACGACTGTTGAGCGGAGATGTTTTCCAGTAGTGTGGAGCATAGATGCTGCACTGTTTGGGTTCAGCAACGTTCTCTAAACCCAAACACTCAGCATTTGACTCCCAAGCCATAGGCTGTATCCATGTTGTCCAGGACTGAGCGAAGATGTTTTCCAGTAGTGTTGAGCTGAGATGCCGAAATGTTCAGGTTTGGCAGTGTTCTCTAAACCCAAAAACTCTGACTCCCCGTGACTGCAAAAGTTGGATGCATCCTTGGATATATCGAATGCTGAGTGTTCATGTTCAGAGAACGTTGCCAAACCTGAACAATTTGACTTCTACATCACACTACTGGAAAACATCTCCGCTCAACAGTCCTGGAAAACACTAGATACATCCTATAGCTGGGGAGCCAAATGCCAAGTATTTGGATTTGGAGAATGTTGCAGAACCCCAACAGTCCGGCATCTCCGCTCAACACAACTGGAAAACATCTTCGCTCAACAGTCCTGTAAAACATAGATACAGCCTATGGCTAGGAAGTCAAATGTTGAGCATTTGGGTTTGAAGAACAACGGCAAACCCAAACATTTTGGCATCTTCGCTCAACACTACTCTTTGACTTTGACGAACCATAACTCTTTTATTTCTCCATTACTACTTAGCCTCAATAATAATCACAAAGTTTAAAAAATTCCTCAACCTATGTAGTCTCACCATTTTTGCTTGGGTCGGATATTTGCTGAAGGTCGATAAAATGAGTGGCCAAAGCAACATCTCCAATATGAGCATCATCTAAGATCTGAATCTTCATTTTACGGAAGAGAGGTGGGAAAAGCTCGATGAAACTAATCTGTTCATTCCATTCCGGCACATTGGTGTCACTTTCTACAGATGTCTCTCCCTAAAAGGTAAAAAAAAGGTTATATGAAATTGAGGGATGTTGGATCATTTGGCATTTGAATACCGATAGCTGACAAAGCTGGATGCCATAGGCTGCATGAAAAACGTGGGTACAGCCATGGGCTGTATCCATGTTTTCCCAGACTCCTTAGGACTGCATCCAACTTTGTCAGCCAAATGAGTGGACTCGAGCATGGTCCTACTTTTTCAGCCACCAGTATTCAAATGCCAATCGGACTTGAGCTTGCTTGGGTTGCGTTAATCTCTATCGTGAACACAACGTTATATACCTGCTGCCCCGCAAATGTGACTTGGACATAGGGATCAATGAACACTTTTTTCTCTCCCATCATTTTAGAGAAGCTTCCCATAATGCCGTCATTCATACTGGGCAATCCTTCTGCTTTGTAGATTTTGACACTTATCCTTGACCACGGTCTCTCAGCTGGAATCCTTTTGGGAAGCAGCAAGTTCCTGATGGGAATGTAAAGTATAATATAGCATAGGTTATCCTCTGAAGTTATCAGGCTGAGCTGCCATGCTTGATCAACATATAAAAAAGTGAGGGGAACAAAAAAATGTAAGATTGACCCTTACTTTTCCACGTCCTCGTTCTGGCCACTGGTGGTTGGAGGAGCGTTCATGGAATCCCCCCTGGTTACCACAGACAGGTTGCATTTTACAAAGCCCTTAATGCCGGCTCTGGTGTCTTTCGGGTCGGTGATTACTGCCCATTTTGAAAGAAATCTGTGATCTGGAAGGAGAAAAAAAGAATGTGGGTTATTAGATGTTCTGTAATAAAGGGAGACATTGGGGGAGATTTATCAAACTGGTGTAACGTAGAATTGTCTCAGTTGCCCCTAGCAACCAATCAGATTCCACCTTTCATTTTTCAAAGAGTCTGTGAGGAATAGAAAGTGGAATCTGATTGGTTGCTAGGGGCAACTAAGACAACTATGACCCAGAATACTATTGCTAATACACAAGAATTATGATTCCAATGGGTATGAAAAGGGGGAGACTCTGTATAACAAGGAATCTTAGTTTTAGGTGTGCTAAAGATCAATTAGACAGTTAGGGTCCTATTCCACGGGCCGAGGAGGGCCCGATCAACTTTGTAAACGAGCGCCAATCTGCTAGATCGGCGCTCGTTTACTGGGCCTATTACAGAGCCCGATAATTGTTTAGCGAGGGGTGCAGGGACATTGTTACCGATGTCCTTGCAGCCCTTGTTTCATACATTACCTGTCCAGGCGCAGGTCTTCTCCTTCTCTCCCGATCCCGCTCTGCAGCAGCTTCAGAGCAGCCTGTCTGAACTGACAGACCGCTCAGCCAATCACTGGCCGCAACGGTCCCTGCGAGTGATTGGCTGAGTGGTCTGTCAGCTCCACATAGCGATGTGCGGGTGGCGACCGATGATTTTAGGTTTGAACCTAAATGAATGATCAGCCGATGACACGGTCATCGGCTGATCCTTCTCTCTATTCCACGGAGCGATAATGGTCCGAATCGGGCCGATTCAGCCGATTATCACTCCGTGGAATAGGCCCCTTAGGGTACATTTACACAGAAAGATTATCTGACAGATTATCTGCCAAAGATTTGAAGCCAACGCCAGGAATGGATATGAAAAGAGGAGAAATCTCAGGCTTTCCCTTATGACCTGATCTCTGTTTATAGTCTGTTTCTGGATTTGGCTTCAAATCTTTGGCAGATAATCTGTCAGATAATCTTTCTGTGTAAATGGATACTTAGTAAATCTGGGCCATTGACTCCTAGGAACACTTATTAGCATTTAAATGATCTTAAAGAAGGCCTCTATCAGAAGAGCATATAAATGTTTTATGTTTTAAGTGTAATTTGCACTTAAAGGGGTGCTACAGAGGAAAAAGTCGTTTTAGATCAACTGGTGTCTTAAAGTCTTTAAATTACTAGTATTAAAAAAATGCAAAATTTCTAGTACTTACAAACTGCTGTATGTCTGCAGGAAGTGATGTATTCATTCCAGTCTGACACAGCGCTCTCTGCTGCCACCTCTGTCCATGTCAGGAACTGTCTAGAGCAGCAGCAAATCCCCATAGAAAACCTCTCCTGTTCTGAACAGTTTCTGACATGTACAGAGGTGGCAGCAGAGAGCACTGTGTCAGACTAGAAAGAATATGTCACTTTCTGCAGGACATCCAGCAGCTGATAAGTACTGGAAGACTGGAGATTTTTAAATGGAAGTAATTTACAAATCTGTATAACTTTCTGACACCAACAGATTAAAAAGCTTTTTTCTCCGGAGTCCCCTCTGTAAAAATTAGTACTAGAAGTTAAAGGCCCACAGCAGGAATAATTTGTGACTGCCTTGGTCCAAAAAGATGGAGGGCTGTAGCCACAATGTGCTAATGGTAATCAAAGAAAAGATTGCAAAGGAGAAACCGGTCTCCTAATTATGGTGCTAGGTTTTACAACCAAGGACAAAAGAGCTTGGAGTTTGGGCCAGTTCCCAACTCATTGGCAATACAGTTCCTTTTACAGAGGGAAAACTAGGATGAGTGATGGATGCCATACTATTACATATAAATTGTATAACATGCTAATCTATGCGTAAATGATTCCAGATACTTTTTAAAAAGCATCCCAGCGTATCTAATAATATATACTGAACGGACATCTCTGTTTGACAGAGCTTTACTGATGTACATGTTAAAGGGGTTTTCCACCCAAACATAACTTTTGATATGTTGCTGCCCATGGTGAGACTAACAGTTCTTTCCATACTTGTTATTATCTATTCAGTCTCCTTCCCCCAGTTCTGAGCTGCTGCTTTCTGCTGAACACACAAAAATCTGCATGTGAGCTTTTCTCTCTGTCTCTTCCGCCTCCCCCCCCTTCCTTCTGAGACATCTGATGTAAACAAGTCCTTGGAAGGCTTTATCTGCAACTTTGTAATGCTGGGAGGATTAATCACAAGTTCATTACCAACTTGACCTCAGATTAGCCCTCCCAGCATTACAAAGAAGCTACAAAGTTGCAGATAAAGCCTGCGAGGGACTTGTTTACATCAGCCGTCTCAGAAGGGAGGAGGGGCAGACAGAGAGAAAAGCTCACACACAGATTTTTGTGTCTTCAGAGGAAAGCAGCAGCTGGGAACTGGGGGAAGGAGACTGAATAGATAATAAGTATGGAAGGAATTAGGCAGCAACATATTAAAACTTATATTTGAATACCCCATGTCAATTCTTTACAAGGAGAGCGGCGCAAGCCCTCCCATAGACCAATTATGGGACACGGAGGCAGGCGGGATCTCTCCGCCGGGGAATTCTGCCCAGTGTGAACATACCCTTAGAGCACAAGAAACCTAATGAGTCTTTAGGACATGTGAACAAAGTAACTAAAAAAATGGAGACGTGTAATATCAGTAGTTGCATCCACAGCATCTCATTCTGTACCTGGTTGGTTATAGACGGTTCCTGCATCAATCTTAAATGTTCCAAGACGTGTGCCGAAAATCGGAATTTTCTTGGCATGAACAACCTGCACAGTGAACATATTGTTATCCACATTATCCTAGTGCTTGGCTAAAACATATATTTATTATACTGCATTATGGCTACATGTATATATATTGCAACCAAAACCAGGAGTAGACTGAAATCCCAGAAAGGCTATGTTCACACACTGTTGAAATTTAGTGGATGGCCGCCGTTTAATGGCAAATAATTGGCGTTGTTTTAAAACATCGGCCATTGTTATGAAATTATTTGCCAATAAATGGCGGCCATTCACTAATTTTCAACAGTGTGTAAACAGCTTTTCTGTGTCTTCAATCTACTCCTGGTTTTGGTGGCAATATGAGGACCACAATACTGAGCAATAATACAGCCTTAGGCTATGTTCACACTACGTAAAAGTACGGCTGTTGTTGCCATCGGCAACAACGGCCGTACTTTTTGCGGAGCGCAACACAACCTTATCTGGTATGGGATCCCGGCCGAAGCCTATACACATTGTATAGGCTCCGGCCGGGATACCATACGAGGCCGCAAATAACTGACATGTCAGTTTTCTGCGGCCGGAATTCAGTTCACACAGTGTCAGTTCACACAGTGAAGCCAGCGGCTCTGTCTGCTTGCTTCACTGTGTGCCACGGGAAGCTCTGATGCAGGTGCGCTGATGCGCCTGCATCAGAGCTCTGCGGCCGGACGGATCATGATGATCCGGGCACAGACCGGCCATTCTGTGACCCGGCTGGGGTCACGGAACGGCCGGTCTGATACGTAGTGTGAACATAGCCTTACGCCATGTTCACACATCATATTTTTTTCTAAAAGTACTGCTGTTGTTGCAATCGGTAACAATGGCCATACTTTTTATGAAAATATATGTAGCTTTGCCTTCTATGGAATCCCGTCCGGAGTGTATACACATGGCATACGCTCCGGCCGGGATTTCTTGTGGCGCCATAGAAAATTGACATGTCAGTTTTCTGCGGCCACTATTCAGTGAATAGCGGCTGCAGAAAACCCTGTCAGTGCTCACAATGGAGCGTGCGGCTCTGGCCGCTTGCTCCATTGTGTGCTGTGGGGAGCTCTGATGCGGGCACCCGCATCAGAACTCTGCGGCCCTAAAGATCATCCCAACCAGTACTGCAGTACTGGCCGGGTTGATCTTTTCTGAGACCCGACGTTCCGTGACCCAGCCACGTCACGGAACGGCCGGTTTCTTACATTGTGTGAACATAGCCTAACTTTGATTTTAAAAAAAAACTTATGAAGTCAGTGTTAAAAACTCTAGATGTTAAATGAATCTATTGCCTACAGTACATTGAATCAATAATCTTTATTTAAAAAATACTTACAGCTATCTCTATGATTTTATCGAACACAAGTTCACGGGGTTCAAGAAACTCAAACGTAAAATACTGGAAGAAGAAAAAATGATGAAATCTAAAAGTCATATAACGTTTATAAACAATTAGCTTCTCAGTTAGTACTACAGGTGAGCAAGAACATCTAACCGACCAACTATTTTTGTATTGTGTTGGGTACAGCCATTCAGACTATGGGAGCCTTTACACTGACAGATTATCTGACAGATCATTGAAGCCAAAGCCAGGAACAGACTACAAACAGAGAACAGGTCATAAAGGAAAGACTGAGATTTCTCCTCTTTTCAGATCCATTCCTGACTTTGGCTTCAATATTGTCAAATAAATCTGTCTGTGTAAAGGCAGCCTATGTTGGTGCCATATAAGATAACAAGACGTCCCAGTTACCTGATTATAATAGGGGCAGTTAGTGGATTTCTGGGTCACTGTGTGTCTCTTCTCATCCCCAACCTTCACGTGAACCACTGGATCAATGTTCACTCCTACAAGTTTCTGAGCTTGTATGATTGTAACTGCAATCTATGGAGAGATGTTATAATATTCATTGATTTCCTTCAGACACACACTAATTCTGGAAAGGGTACTTCAGCGATTTTTTTTTTTCTTTCAAATCAACTAGTGTCAATACGTTTTATAGATTTGTAATTTACTTCTACTTAAAAATCTCCAGTCTTCTTGTACTTATCAGCTGCAGTACGTCCTGCAGTGTATGTCTGACACAGTGCTCTCTGCTGCCACCTCTGTCCATGTCAGGAACTGTCCAGAGCAGGAGAGGTTTTCTCTGGGGATTTGCTGCTGCTCTGGACAGTTCCTGACATGGACAGAGGTGGCAGCAGAGAGCACTGTGTCAGACTGGAAAGAATACATCTCTTCCTGCAATGGAAGTACTGAATGAATCCTGGCACCACCAGAGACATGCTATAATATGTATTGATCAACTTTCCATTAGTAAAAATACACAGGACACATTTCGGCAACATGGCATACATGATGTCAGCTGGCTCACTTATATATCAAAAAGTCCATCATAGCATTTAGAAAAAACAAAGGGCGACAGCGCTCCATGGCGAGGATCAGAAGGGCAAGGTGAAAAAGGGATAGGGGTGCACGGCAACCCTCACCTGATGTGGTTGTGCAAAGGGAGGCACAACACTCTGCAGCGTATATATCAAGGACCGCAGCCACTCCCGATATCCAACAGGAAACAATGATGCAAACAACCTCCAACTCCAGACTACACGGATTATGGGGCGCAGGTCCAACTTGAGATCGAGGCACAGTGAGTAATAAAAATATATATTTTATTGTGGAGACTCAACGCGTTTCGGAACCGCACCGGTTCCTTTCTCAAGAGTCATGATACTGATAAAACAGAACAGCACTATATATCACAAACCAAGATGACATTAAAAGGGGAGGAGGACTCAGACCCTCCCACTTCAATCAACACAGACACCTGTAACACCAATAAAGAAAGGCATATGGCTATATACTACATTGCATTAAAATACAATAATATATAAGAAGAGTATATAAAACGAATATGTATATAAATAAAAATAATATGTGTAGAAAATGTATAAAAAAAAAATAAAAAAAAAAAAATTTAAAAAAATTTCTTATAAAAAAAATTTTTTATTTTTTTTTTTTTCTTTCTCCTTTCCTTTTCTTATATTTATATATATATATTTAAAAATAAGTATATAAAGTTAAAAAATTATACCTTCGTATTTTCTTTCTCCTTGAGACACTAGAAAATACGAAGGTATAATTTTTTAACTTTATATACTTATTTTTAAATATATATATATAAATATAAGAAAAGGAAAGGAGAAAGAAAAAAATAAAAAAATAAAATACATTTTCTACACATATTATTATTTTTATTTATATACATATTCGTTTTATATACTCTTCTTATATATTATTGTATTTTAATGCAATGTAGTATATAGCCATATGCCTTTCTTTATTGGTGTTACAGGTGTCTGTGTTGATTGAAGTGGGAGGGTCTGAGTCCTCCTCCCCTTTTAATGTCATCTTGGTTTGTGATATATAGTGCTGTTCTGTTTTATCAGTATCATGACTCTTGAGAAAGGAACCGGTGCGGTTCCGAAACGCGTTGAGTCTCCACAATAAAATATATATTTTTATTACTCACTGTGCCTCGATCTCAAGTTGGACCTGCGCCCCATAATCCGTGTAGTCTGGAGTTGGAGGTTGTTTGCATCATCATAGCATTTGACATGGAGATGTGTCCACTGACATAATTATTAAATGTGCAACATGTTAAAGGGGAACGCCAGGTAGAGGTAAAAAAAATTAAACTTCTGCAGAACCATAAAGCATTACTTACCTGTCTATCCCAGTTTTGAAACTACCAAAAATCCATTTGTTTGGGGGTTTTTTGCTCTGTATTGTGTTTCTGTCTTTCCTGGTTTAGCATTTCCCAGAATGCAATGCTTTCCCTCATCTGACCATCACAGCTCCCACCCATTACAATCAGTAAAATTAATGCTGCATCTGCTTCTGGCCGGTCAGAGATGGTGAATCACTCAGGGGATTGGGGGATCCAGCCCCGCCTCCTGTGACATCACGCCCTGCCCCCTGTCTGTATCATCAGCAAACACACACAATGTGAGACAGAGACATGGAAGATTTGTCTCCTAAGGGGGGGAGAGCAGAAGGAGCAGGGGACAATGTGAATTGGCACAGAGGCCATATTATTTCACTTGCATGATTTCTATCAGCTATCGGTGTGACAGAACCGTACAGGTACAGTAATACATTGTATAGACACATCTATATAACTTTTAATGTACTTTTAATAGAAAAAACAAGTTTTTCTTATCCGGAGTGCCCCTTTAACTATTTCAGTCCCATCAGGCCTCAGGTGCAGGTGTAGTCAATAGGCATGACTTAATCCTTTTGGGGTCCATTGACGGCACCTGATGGGGTATATATTCAATAAATATTGAAGCATGACTTCAGGGAGTGCCGGGATTCATTCATGGACTATGTGACTAGGATTCTATTAATTTCCTCATGCAGGGTGGCTCTTACTACAGAGCGCCATCTACTCCTTTACTGATAAGTACTGGTAGACTGGAGATTTTTAAAAAAGAAGTAATTTACAGATCTCTGTAACTTTATGACACAGTTGATTTGAAGAAAAAAAAAATACATTTTCGCTGGAGTACCCCATAAAAAAAAAAAATAAAAAAAAAAAGTACTCACCTTTTCCACTTTACCTCCATTCCAGCACAACTCAGTCCCACTGTACAGCACTTGGTTTCGACACAAGGGTGTGCCTGCTCAGCCAATCACTGGCAGCAGCAGGGCCATATCTCAGACAGTACAGGCTCTTCCTTGTGTCGAGACCAGACTGGGCTTCGTCAGGGCAGCAACACTGGGGGGAAAGGCACAGGTGAGTACTTTTTTTCCCCCTAGCCATCACACATATCCCTTTAATGTCAAAGCTTTGAGAATAAGATAGTAGAGAATAGCAAACACTATTATAATCCCCATACCTGGAAGTTTCTCGGTTTAGGATTGACTGTAAAATCTCGTACTGGAAAGGTGCCGCGACTGTAGAAGAGCAGAAGAATATAAAGTGACTAAATACAAGTATTATAGCAGTCTGGTGCTGCACTCTGGGTCTCTGCATAAAGTAATACCTCAATACAGGAGTAAAGCTGATCCCGGAAATTTCTAATTCCGCCTCGTCATAGGAATCGTCGTCATCATCGTCATCCTCAGAACCTTTTACTAGTTTCTTTCCTATGCGTCTGGCATCAATGTCCTTCTTGCGAGCCTCCTCTTCTTTATTATCCTCACTGGGAAGAAGAGGTAGAGTCCTTTATCCTTTACCAGCTTTAACACAGGCATCAACTTTTATTTACTATAACAAGGTCATAGATTGGTCAACAAGGTCAACAATATCTAGGTCATATATTGAGCTAATGATATAAGGAAAATCAGCAGGTTAGAAGCATGTAACACCCTGATATGTCCCTATATTGCACAGGGCGCTGAGGATAAAGGGAAGCTTCTTACCTTCATCCTCAGTGCAGTTTTCTTGTATTTTGTGGTTTGATTTTGTGGATTGATTGCCAGCCCACCCCTTCTAATGAAAATTCATCTGGTGCTTTGCCATTATGAGTGCCAGTATTATGGTACACTCTGATCAAATATTTTCTGAAGAACCTTATTTTAAAAAAATCTTTACAACAGGTTTTTCATCATGTGTACGCTGGAGCATGCGCCGCGGTAAGTCCTGGCACTTGCAGGTTGATGTTGCACTTTCCTATTTTTTGAGCGACGGAACTTCGTTACTGCAGAGTGTCAGATAGATATTCATTAGAAGAGGCAGGCTGGCTGAGGTGGATTGATCCCTGTTAGTGTACCTGATTGTCTCCCCCGTTAGTGTACCCGACTGTTGCCCCTGTTAGTGTACCTGATTGTCGCCCCTGTTAGTGAACCTAATTGTCGCCCCTGTTAGTGTACCCAATCGTCGCCCCTGTTAGTGTACCCAATTGTCGCCCCTATTAGTGTACCTGATTGTCGTCCCTTTTAGTGTACCCGATTGTCGCCCCTGTTACTGTACCTGATTGTCACTCCCTTTAGTATACCTGATAGTTTCTCCCATTAGTGCACCTGATTGTCACTCCTGTCAGTGTACCTTATTGTTGCTCCTGTTAGTGTAAGTGATCGTCGCCCCTGTTACTGTGCCTGATTGTTGCTCTAATTAGTTTACCTGATAGTTGAAAATATTTTTTCCCTATTTCCCTCCACTAAAACCTTGGTGCGGCTTATAAAGCAAAAAATACAGTACAGCATATGAATGGCCCATACAAGAAATATGGGGAAAAGATATATTCTATATAAGATATATAATTCATCAATCCATCATATACCCCTTCCCGTCATCCATCAGCTGGGTGATGGACGTGTGTCTTTTTCAGCCATAATAACTCTGACCATGACTATGTGCAAGCAGAATTTTGTTACCCAGGTTATCACTGTACTTACTCCTCATCTTGAAAGTCCGGGTTTCGAATAATCAATTCTGAGCTGTTAAAACATAATAAATGTGATTAATTATAATATTATAATATGGGCCAGAGCAGCCATCATCTTATAACATGACATTTGGCTGCGACGTAGTTCTATACAAGCTATAAACTTCTGTCTGCCACTGGTTATCAGTCCAACATAGTGCTCTCTGCTGCCACCACTGTCCATGTCATGAACTGTCCAAAGCAGGAAAGGTTTCCTATGGGGATTTGCTGCTGCTCTGGACAGTTCCTGTCATGGACAGAGGTGGCAGCAGAGAGCACTGTGTCAGGATAACCCCTTTAAACATGTGTTCTTCTGTAGCCTGTTAGGCATCTATTCTCCACTGTGTACATTGTACTGCATACATCTTACATGCTAGTGTCTATATTAGCCGGTCCTGCCCTGGACCGTATAACCAGCACTCATTGTCCCTTCAGTTTGCAGGTCTCTCTACTCATTCCAATGACAGCATCCATTAGGTTTAAAGAAAATCTCACCCATCTTCCACTGTAGAAGAGAAGCCGTCTCCATTCCATATGCGAACGGCACCGTGTGCAGGCAGATAGCGGATAACCAATTCAGCCTTAATCTGTAGTCAGAGGAGAGCAAGGAAAATGGTCATGTTATATAGAAGAATTATCATTTACACCAGTCATGTCAAACTCTGGCCCGCGGAGCCATTATTTGTGGCCCGCCAGGCAATTAAGAGTTTGAATTACATCTGGCCCGCCATGGCTACTATAAATTAGACTATGGGGCAGAGCTGGCTACTATATGAGACTATTAGGGAGGGCTGGCTACTATATGAGACTATTGGGGAGGGCTGGCTACTATATAAGAGACTATAGGGGAGGGCTGGCTACTATATAGGAGACTATGGGGAGGGTTGGCTACTATATGAGACTACTGGGGAGGGTTGGCTACTATATGAGACTACTGGGGAGGCCTGGCTACTATATAAGAGACTATGGGGGAGGGCTGGCTACTATATGAGACTATTGGGGAAGGCTGGCTACTATATGAGACTATTGGGGAGGGCTGGCTAATATATAAGAGACTATGGGGAGGGCTGGCTACCATATGAGACTATTGGGGAGGGCTGGCTACTATATGAGACTATTGAGGAGGGCTGGCTGCTATATGAGACTATTGGGGAGGGCTGGCTACTATATAAGAGACTATGGGGAGGGTTGGCTACTCTATGAGACTACAGGGGAGGGCTGGCTACTATATGAGACTACTGGGGAGGGCTGGCTACTATATAAGAGACTATGGGGGAGGGCTGGCTACTCTATGAGACTACAGGGGAGGGCTGGCTACTATATGAGACTACTGGGGAGGGCTGGCTACTATATAAGAGACTATGGGGGAGGGCTGGTTACTGTATGAGACTACAGGGGAGAGCTGGCTACTATATAATACTATTAGGGAGGGCTGGCCACTGTAAAAGAGACTATAGGGAGGGCTGGCTACTATATAATACTATTAGGGAGGGCTGGCTACTATATAATACTATTAGGGAGGGCTGGCTACTGTAAAAGAGACAATAGGGAGGGCTGGCTACTATATGACACTATGGGGAGGAGTGGCTACTGTAAAAGAGACTATTGGGGAGGGCTGGCTACTATATGAGACTATAGGGGAGGGCTGGCTACTATATAATACTATTAGGTATGGCTGGCTACCATATGAGACTACAGGGGAGGGCTGTCTACTATATAAGAGACTATGGGGAGGGCTGGCTACTATATGAGACTATTAGGGAGGGCTGGCTACTATATAATACTATTAGGGAGGGCTGGCTACTATATGAGACTACAGGGGAGGGCTGGTTACTGTATAAGAGACTATGGGGAGGGCTGGCTACTATATGAGACTATTAGGGAGGGCTGGCTACTATATAATACTATTGGGGAGCGCTGGCTACTATATGAGACTACTGGGGAGAGCTGGCTACTATATGATACTATTGGGGAGGGCTGGGTACTATATAGGACACTTGGGGGGCTGGCTACTATTTAGGCACTTATTTGGGCACTACTGGGAGGACTGGCTACTATGTCGGGCAATTTTGGTTGGGTTGGCTACAACATGGGGCAATATTGGGGGGGTTGGCTATTACAAGGGTTTGGGTTTAATCATATCATTTATCATAGTGCACAGTGCTGGGAGACTCACACCACTGACAGTGCCAGGACCGCCGCACGCTGCGATTACAGTGCCAGGACCGCCGCACGCTACTCTGACAGTGCCAGGACCGCCGCACGCTACTCTGACAGTGCCAGGACCGCCGCACGCTGCTATTACAGTGCCAGGACCGCCGCACGCTACTCTGACAGTGCCAGGACCGCCGCATTCGCGTTTCAATTATTATCAAGGCTGGCCCGCGACTTTGTCCAATTTTTTAGTTTTGGCCCACTGTGTATTTGAGTTTGACACCCCTGATTTACACCGTTACAGTCTATGAGAAGAGAACGGTATAAAAATACAGAAAAAGTCTGTGGTTCTTAAACACTGCTCATCAATATGCTTCTACTGTATGTACGTTCCATCATTGTATCTTTTGGATATGTATGTTCTGTCTCTGTATATATTGGATATGTATGTTCTGTCTCTGTATATATTGGATATGTATGTTCTGTCTCTGTATATATTGGATATGTATGTTCTGTCTCTGTATATATTGGATATGTATGTTCTGTCTCTGTATATATTGGATATCTATGTTCTGTCTCTGTATATATTGGATATCTATGTTCTGTCTCTGTATATATTGGATGTGTATGTTCCGTCTCTGTATCTTGTGGATATGTATGTTCCGTCTCTGTATCTTGTGGATATGTATGTTTTGTCTCTGTATATTCTGGATATGTATCTTCAGTCTCTGTATATTCTGGATATGTAACTTCAGTCTCTGTATCTTTTGGATATGTATGTTCTGTCTCTGTATCTTGTGGATATGTATGTTCTGTCTCTGTATCTTGTGGATATGTATGTTCTGTCTCTGTATCTTGTGGATATGTATGTTCTGTCTCTGTATCTTGTGGATATGTATGTTCTGTCTCTGTATCTTGTGGATATGTATGTTCTGTCTCTGTATATTCTGGATATGTGTCTTCAGTCTCTGTATCTTTTGGATATGTATGTTCAGTCTCTGTATATTCTGGATATGTATGTTCTGTCTCTGTATATTCTGGATATGTATGTTCTGTCTCTGTATATTCTGGATATGTGTCTTCAGTCTCTGTATATTTTGGATATGTATGTTCTGTCTCTGTATATTCTGGATATGTATGTTCTGTCTCTGTATATTCTGGATATGTATGTTCAGTCTCTGTATATTCTGGATATGTATGTTCTGTCTCTGTATATTTTGGATATGTATGTTCTGTCTGTATATTCTGGATATGTATGTTTTGTCTCTGTATCTTCTGCATATGTATGTTCTGTCTCTGTATATTCTGGATATGTATGTTCAGTCTCTGTATATTCTGGATATGTATGTTCAGTCTCTGTATATTCTGGATATGTATGTTCTGTCTCTGTATATTTTGGATATGTATGTTCTGTCTCTGTATATTCTGGATATGTATGTTCTGTCTCTGTATCTTGTGGATATGTATGTTCTGTCTCTGTATCTTGTGGATATGTATGTTCTGTCTCTGTATATTCTGGATATGTATGTTCTGTCTCTGTATATTTTGGATATGTATGTTCTGTCTCTGTATCTTCTGGATATGTATGTTCTGTCTCTGTATATTTTGGATATGTATGTTTTGTCTCTGTATCTTCTGAGGAAGCGGCCAGACTAGACAAACAGGTAAGAAAGAATCTTGTGCAGTGTTCATACGTCATGACATCTTTGTGTGACAATACTGTTGTTTGCTGTTATCAGCTTTATGCTTCTCGCCTCTCTTTATATATATATATACTGCGCAGGAATAATCATAAACCACAATAAAACCAGCACAGGAAAAAGCTCATAAAAGCACATTGGGCACGGGGCAGGTAAGAGATGGTGGGGCGGCTGTGTGCAAGTGAGAAGCCGATCTATGATGAGTCATGAGACCTTGTTATTAGTCATCAGAGAAAGAGAAGGTCACCAGGGCTTTGTCTGCAAGACATGATCCACCATTTCTGCTATTTAACTCCTTACGAGATGTCACCTCACCTGCATACCTGAATACAGCGAGCTCTTCCAAAACTTTCAACTGGTGTCCGAAAGTTATACAGATTAGTAATTTACTTCTAATTAAAAATTTCCAGTCTTCCAGTACTTGTCAGCTGCTGCATGTCCTACAGGAAGTGGTGTATTCTTTCCAGTCTTACACAATGCTCTCTGCTGCCACCTCTGTCCATGTCAGGAACTGTCCAGAGCAGAAGAGATTTTCTATGGGGATTTGCTGCTGCTCTGGACAGTTCCTGACATGGACAGAGGTGGCAGCAGAGAGCACTGTGTCAGACTGGAAAGAATACACCACTTCCTGCAGAACATACAGCAGCTGATAAGTACTGGAAAACTGGAGATTTTTATATAGAAGTAAATTACAAATCTGTAAGACTTACTGACACCAGTTGATTTGAAAGATTTCTCCTTTAAAGTGAGCCCAAAGTGCCAAATTTAACAAGACTGGCCAACATGCTAATATGTATGGGGGCCTTCTGACTCTCCTTTCAACTGTTGGTGGGAAGAAGGATCAGGCATTTTGATTTTCAATGCCCAATCCTTTTGTTGTTCATAAAGTTATTGCTGAGGAGTCAAGTCCAGATAAGTATGGGAAAACCATGATCTGGTTGCTGTATGACACATGTTCCATGCATGAAGCCGATGCTATTGATACAAGAAGTGTCTGACATCGCCGGCTCCTACCCCAGTGACGCTGTAGTTCTTGTCCACCAGAGCTTCGGTAAGGATGAGCTGTCCTGTCGTTGGGAGATGTTGAAGACTGATTATCAATTTCCCCAATAATCTAGAACAGAGAAGCAGGGATGTCACAGTTTATTGTTCCGGCAATTATATCTACTAAATAAATAGATACAATATACACATGGAATTCTGAAATATTACTATTCTTTAGAGCAGGGGTACTCAACAACTTTTAGTGAAGGTCCACTTACCGGGGTCTATTGTCAGGTGAAGGTCCGAGCTGAACATCAGTAGGAAACGTGTTTTGTTACTTTGTCACAAACGTTCAACTATTTATATACAGAATTGCTGCTTATTATCGGGAAAATTGGTATTTTTTTCTCTCTCACCAGGCCTTTGATATTAGGTACAAAGGGGGTGACAGCCCTGGTAGTATATAGCCCCCCTGTTGCTCCCCCAGTAGTGTATAGCCCCCCCTGTGCGCTCTCCCTCAGTAGTATATAGCCCCCTGTTGCTCCCCCAGTAGTATATAGCCCCCCTGTGCGCTCTCCCCCTGTAGTATATAGCCCCCTGTGAGCTCCCCCCAGTAGTATATAGCCTCCCCGTGCGCTCTCCCCCTGTAGAATATAGCCCTCTGTGAGCTCCCCCCAGTAGTATATAGCCGCCCTGTGCGCTCTCCCCCTGTAGTATATAGCCCCTGTGCGCTGTCCCCCAGTAGTATATAGCCCCCTGTGAGCTCCCCCCAGTAGTATATAGCCCCCCTGTGCTCTCCCCTGTAGTATATAGCCCCCTGTGAGCTCCCCCCAGTAGTATATAGCCCCCGTGAGCTCCCCCCAAGTAGTATATAGCCCCCCTGTGAGCTCCCCCTGTAGTATATAGCCCCCTGTAAGCTCCCCCTGTAGTATATAGCCCCCCGTGCGCTGTCCCCCTGTAGTATATAGCCCCCTGTGAGCTCCCCCCAGTAGTATATAGCACCCCTGTGCTCTCCCCCCAGTAGTATATAGCCCCCTGTGAGGTCCCCCCCAATAGTATATAGCCCCCCTTGTGCTTTCCCCCTGTAGTATATAGCCCCTGTGAGGTCCCCCCTGTAGTATATAACCCCCTGTGCGCTCCCCCCAGTAGTATATAGCCCCCTCAGTAGTATATAGCCCCCTGTGAGGTCCCCCTGTAGTATATAGCCCCCTGTGCGCTCCCCCCAGTAGTATATAGCCCCCTCAGTAGTATATAGCCCCCTGTGAGGTCCCCCCTGTAGTATATAGCCCCCTGTGAGGTCCCCCCTGTAGTATATAGCCCCCTGTGCGCTCCCCCCAGTAGTATATAGCCCCCTCAGTAGTATATAGCCCCCTGTGAGGTCCCCCCTGTAGTATATAGTCCACCTGTGCGCTCTCCCCTTGTAGATGCCCCCCAGACAGAAAAAAAAATAACAAAAACAACTCACCTAGCACCTCGTTCCCTGCTGCGGCTGTCTTCTTCTCTTCCCGTCGGTCCGGGCCCCGGCTGATACGCGCTCTGTAGGGATGTCCCGGGAATTCCCCAGCAGAGCGCGCATCAGTGACCTCAGCGTACGCCGCCGGCCTGCACTTCCGGGAAGGACAGGCCGGCAGCGTACACTGAGGTCTGTGGTGCGCGCGCTGCTGGGGAATCCCCGGGACATCGCCAGAGAGCGCGTATCAGCCGGGGGCCGGACCGACACTGCCCCCAGCCCCACAGGCGTACTGCAACCTAAGGACAGTATGCCTATGGGACGGGAGGCAGTGCGGTGGGGAGCGAGACGGACCGGATCCGGGGCGGTTAGGAGGTCTGACCAGGGGTCCGGACAGCTGGCCCCGCGGTCCGGGTTCGGACCGCGGTCCGCCAGTTGAGGACCCCTGCTTTAGAGGATATCACAACACCAATGGATGGCTAGACTCAAAAACCAGACTTCACCTTTAGCAGTGCCCTTTCCTTGATCATAATAATCACTCTCAGTACTCAGATACCCCCAGGACTTATGGCAGGGCAGACTAGGCTAACCAGTCAGCAGTTGGGTAAGGAAATCATACAAGCAGGTATCCGTGTCAGAAGCAGTACTACATAGAAATAACTCAGGTGACAGTAAGCAATGGTAATAGTTTGCAGGACGGTTCAGATGAAGGACAAACATTAGACAGGGGTGGGAAATAATAGAGAGATAGGACAACACAAAGGCCAGATTCACATTGTTGAGCGGCCTTCTCGAAAGTGTGTCTGGGTTTGGCTGGACACTATGGCAGCCTACCGTTGTATCCACAATTTCCAAGACTCCCAACCTCACCAGACGCCGGGAGTTGAATGCCGAGCATTCGTGTTCAGAGAAGTTGCCGAACCCGGATACTTTCGGGAATTTTGCTCCACAATACTCCTAAACAGGTAAATCTCTGCGCTACTGTACCCTTCCCCCGTTGGCCTAAATTGATAGATCTCTTCCTATACCCAAACATGGAAAGGTCTATTAGCTACGGTTTGTAGGGCAGGGAGAAGAGACTGAAGACCGCCATGATGGTTTAGGCAGCATGAAAGTCAGGACAGGAATTCTTCATCCAAGCCAGTCTAATCGTTTTGGTTAAATCTATTTAAAGGGCATTTCCAATTAAAACTTTCATGTCTCCTACCCCAAGGATAGAGGACAAGTAAGAAATCACGGGGGATCCGACTTCCATGCCCCCCAGGAATCTCTAGATCGGCCCTGACTCCTTTGTTTTGAATAGAGTCACGGGTACGGCAGTAACCTGCGGCTCTATTCATTCTCTATGGAGCCGCAGGAGAGAGCAGAGTACAGCACTTGGCTCTTTCTGGCAGCTTCTCAGAGAAAGTATAGAGCCGCAGGTCATGTGCCAAGGAGTTGGGGCTGATCTGGAGATTGCCAGGGAGTACGGAACTCGAACCCCCTGCGATTTCTGACTTGTCTCCTATCCTGTGGACACTCGCTTTAACATTCTCCTATGTGGTAGACATACAGTATAACGTAGAAGTACCTGTTAGTGAAAACTTTGCTGCAATTGTAAACTTTCAGAGTAAGAACTTCTTCAGATACACCTTTGTTATAGTGCGGCCATCGAAAATGCTGCATAGAAATATACAAAACATAATGCACATATAATACATACACAATAGATGTAAAAAAAAAAAAAATAAATAAATAAATAAAGGTCAGTAACAGAGCAGCGGCCTAAGAGGAGCTACTATGGGGTCAACAGACCAGTGTCCTGTAATACAGAAAATAGCTACATTTTATTCCAGAGCCCAAATTATTCATCCATAGAAGTTAGAAACACAACCAGCCTGCAAGTAGAGCTTCATGTTGTGCCATTCCATACTATACCATTATACTATACTATACTATACTATATCACTATACTATACCATTATACTATACTATACTATATCACTATACTATATCACTATACTATATCACTATACTATACTATATTACTATACTATATCACTATACTATACTATATCACTATACTATACTATATCACTATACTATACTATATCACTATACTATATCACTATACTATACTATATCACTATACTATACTATATCACTATACTATACTATACTATATCACTATACTATACTATATTACTATACTATATCACTATACTATATCACTATACTATACTATATCACTATACTATACTATATCACTATACTATATCACTATACTATACTATATCACTATACTATACTATATCACTATACTATACTATACTATATCACTATACTATATCATTATACTATACTATACCATTTTACTATACTATACTATATCACTATACTATACTATATCACTATACTATACTATACTATATCACTATACTATATCATTATACTATACTATACTATATCACTATACTATACTATATCACTATACTATACTATATCACTATACTATACTATACTATATTACTATACTATATCACTATACTATACTATATCACTATACTATACTATATTACTATACTATACTATATCACTATACTATACTATATCACTATACTATATCACTATACTATACTATATCACTATACTATACTATATCACTATACTATACTATATTACTATACTATACTATATCACTATACTATACTATATCACTATACTATATCATTATACTATACTATATCACTATACTATATCACTATACTATACTATATTACTATACTATACTATATCACTATACTATACTATATCACTATACTATATCATTATACTATACTATATCACTATACTATACTATATCACTATACTATACTATATCACTATACTATACTATATCACTATACTATACTATACTATATCACTATACTATATCATTATACTATACTATACTATATCACTATACTATACTATATCACTATACTATACTATATTACTATACTATACTATATCACTATACTATACTATAACACTATACTATATCACTATACTATACTATATCACTATACTATACTATATTACTATACTATACTATATCACTATACTATACTATATCACTATACTATATCACTATACTATACTATATCACTATACTATACTATATCACTATACTATACTATATTACTATACTATACTATATCACTATACTATACTATATCACTATACTATATCATTATACTATACTATATCACTATACTATATCACTATACTATACTATATTACTATACTATACTATATCACTATACTATACTATATCACTATACTATATCATTATACTATACTATATCACTATACTATACTATATCACTATACTATACTATATCACTATACTATACTATATCACTATACTATACTATATCATTATACTATACTATATCACTATACTATATCACTATACTATACTATATCACTATACTATACTATATCATTATACTATACTATATCACTATACTATACTATATCACTATACTATACTATACTATATCACTATACTATATCACTATACTATATCACTATACTATACTATATCATTATACTATATCACTATACTATACTATATCACTATACTATATCACTATACTATATCACTATACTATACTATACTATATCACTATACTATATCACTATACTATATCACTATACTATACTATATCATTATACTATATCACTATACTATACTATATCACTATACTATATCATTATACTATACTATATCATTATACTATACTATATCACTATACTATATCATTATACTATACTATATCACTATACTATATCATTATACTATACTATATCACTATACTATATCATTATACTATACTATATCACTATACTATATCACTATACTTTACTATATCATTATACTATACTATATCACTTTACTATACTATACTATATCACTATACTATATCACTATACTATATCATTATACTATACTATATCACTATACTCTATAATTTTAGTTGTATTGAGGCAATTACTATTACTATTTCTATAGACTTTCCTGTGGTGGCAATCGTAACATGGTATGTTTAAACAGTCAGAGAATCTGACAGATCATTGAAGCCAAAGCCAGAAACAGACTATAAACCGAGAACAGGTCATAAAGGAAAGACTGAGATTTTTTTTTCTCAAATCCGTTCCTGGCTTTGCCTTCAAAAATCTGTCAGATAATCTTTCTATCTAAACGCACCATAAATAATGTGCAATATTGAGTATTACAGAAACAGTACTGAAATCATCTAGAAAGTTATAGAGATTTGTAAATTAATTCTATTTTAAGATTTTCAGTTTTCCAGTACTTATCAGCTGCTGTATGTCCTGCAGGAAGTGGGGTATTCTTTCCAGTCTGACACGGTGCTCTCTGCTGCCAACTCTGTCCAGAGTAGGAGCAAACCCCCTCAGAAACTGCTCTGGACAGCAGAGAGCACTGTGTCAGACTGGGGAGAATACACCACTTCCTGCAGGACATACAGCAGCTGATAAGTACTAGGAGACTGGAGATTTTTACATAGAAGTAATTTACAAATCTGTATAACTTTCTGATTTCACTTTTATTAAGGGGTACTCTCCGGAGTATCCCTTTAAACCCATATGAAATAGCAAGTTCCAGCACTATATAATCCCTCTAGTAGTAGTGCATAGAATTGGCTGGCGATCCAATGTGTATGTGGGCCTTCCTAATGACAGGTTAAGATCAGACATGTTGGATGTTGTGGCCATGGGGATGCTGCCCTATTTTACTAAAATAAGCGGGACCTTTTAGAGCTGGATAGATCGCTGTTGGCCGAACAAGGGTTTACACAACGTCCATGACGGTACAAGGAATGCTGCTGGAGGCTATTGTAGTTATACAGAGCTGTCATTCCTGACCTACCCACTAAACAAATAAACCAATACAACCTGAAACCATCACAATCCACAGCTCAAAGGGAAAACTTGTCAAAGATTTGTTTCGTTGGCACAAAAGTGTCATATGACATTTATCCTTAAAGGGGTCGTCTGGGCATCAAAAAATGTATAAGTGGCTGGGGGCAGGGATAGAATAAAAAAAATAAAAAAACTGTACTTACCTATCCCGATCCCACTGTGCTAATGGTTTGCTTTCCTCTCAGCTACTTCCTGGCTGCTGAAGACACATTGTTCCCGCAGATCTGCCCTGCTCAGCCAATCACTGGCTCCGGTAGTGTCCTGCCTCAGTCAGTGATTAGCTCGGAAGTAGATGAGTGGACCAGTGTAGTGTCCCACTACGTGTTTTCTTTTCTTCTCTTACACTTTGGTATAACTGTATCTCTCTAGTGTCACAGGTTAGGACAGGGAGTTGCTGTTCCTTACTCTAACCACTAGATGTCACACTCTCACAGCACAGCTGCAGATAAACTAGGGCTAGCTACACACACTCTCTGGTCTCTTTAGTCTACACTTCCTGAAGTTATTCATTTTAGTTTGAGAGAGAGGAGAGCAGATCTGTTTTTTGCTAAGCTAGCTACCCAACCACTATGGGTTTGCTACACCAGACCCCTAGGGAAACCAAAGACAAGGGAGGAGGATGGACTAGCAAAACAGGACAGTTGACCACCTTAGAAAAGGGACAGACAAGCTCAAGACTGATCCTGAAGTAGAGCACAGTGCAAGTTCAGCCGCTCTCTACTGACAAGCGCTCAGCTGTAGTGACTCTTTTTGCACTAAGTACTTGAGCACTGTTTGTAGCTGTCTGCACTTTTTTTTTACGTTTTAATATATTTTTATTATTATTTTTATTTTTTTGTAATAATTTATTTTCATACGGAAAGGGACAGCATCCAACATACAAAAGACAACAATAATTCCAAACAAAAGAACAGAAAAAGTTTTTTTTTAAAGTGGTAGCGTCATCTCTACCGTCTCACCTGCGCCTACACTCCACATCTCACACCTGTCCTAACCAAGGTCTGGTTGGTGAAAAACCAATGATACCTACTTCTAAGCCAATGGCTTAATAAATTGTGTTTTTCCTACAAGCTTGAATTGTAGAGTCTGTACTGAGCTTCAGCATGCACGCCCTCTCCCTCTCTGCCCTGCATCATTTATATACAGGGTCTGGCTTTCAGCACTTAGTCATGTACATCAATCATACAGCTCAGAGAGGGAGAAGGCGCGCATGCTGCAGCTCAGCACAGACTCTACAACATCATTTTATAACATCAGCTAAATAAAAGGTATACTATATCTGACCGATCATTTATCAGCCATCTGTCCATGTCCGCAGCTCTGAGCCATCTGACAGATTCCCTTTAATGTTAAATCTCTGAGCACATTTGGTGACTGTTTATGTTCCTGATGACTGAAGGTTTCACTGTTTCGGCTCCATCTTACACAGTGACAATACAAAGCATTTGCTGTAAGTGTGGCCATTTGGAGACATACCTCTTTAAATTCGGCAATAGATCCGGCATTGAGTTTTTTCGTCTTGAGAGTGTAACCTTTAGGAAAGAAAAAAAAGAAGAACTAGTAATACAGCTGTCACGAGTATAAAAATAATACAATATAAAGGAACAGAGTGACACTAAAAACTATGTGTGAGCTTTTCTCTCTGTCTCCCCCTCCTCACCCCTCCCTTCTGAGACAGCTGATGTAAACAAGTCCCTGGCTGGCTTTATCTGCAACATTGTAGCTTCTTTGTAATGCTGAGGTCAAGTTGTTACTTGAACTTACTGTGATTAACTCTCCCAGCATTACAAAGAAGCTACAATGTAGCACATACAGGCAGCCAGGGACTTGTTTACATCAGCCGTCTCAAAAGGGGGGGGGAGGGGGAGACAGAGAGAAAAGGTCATACACAGATTTTTGTGTCTTCAGCAGAAAGCAGCAGCTCAGAACTGGGGAAAGGAGACTGAATAGTTAATAACAAATATGGAAGGAATTATTAGTCTCACCATGGGCAGCAACATATGACAAGGTATGTTTGAGCAGAATACCCCTTTAAGTTTATGTAACCCCTCTAAAGTCTTAGCAGCCATTGCAGGTATTTTATTGTATGCAGATAGGAAGTAAAGCTGAGGTCTGACAACTCTGTTTCTGTGTAGGAAAACACGATATCTGTTCAGGGAAGAAAAGACAAGGAGGGAGGGAGATTAGTCGCCAGCAGAGAACAAAGGATTACGCAGCGGGAACTGTGTGAAAGCGGTATTCAGAGGTCAGAGAGGTCAGTGCTGAGTTCAGAGGAGATAGTCTGGTGATGTAGCTGTAAATTAACTCTTTGTTGTCCTGCTTTGGTGCTTCATCTCCCTCAACCCCTCCCCTCTCCATAGAGAACCATGATGACAGGGTGGAGAGCTTCAAACTGCTTTCTCATGATAAAAATGCATTTTCGGCTAATAAACCCAAGTAAAAAGTTTCTTAAAATCGCCTGTACTATTGATTTCTGCAAGAAAAAAAAAAAATTAAAACAGCAGTGACACTTTAAGTACAAAGCTTGCAGATGCTGTCCGTAATCCCAGCAATCATGGAACTTCATCTCATTTAATTCAGTAAAGCCGTTAAGGATCATGGGAGTTCTTCCTATACTGGATGAGAGGATCATTATCTGCTTCTGCCTCCGATTTTAATTACAGTTACAAACCTGACTCATCCGTAAGATCTTCCCTAATGTTCCATGCCGCGCGGGCACGATTCTTAAGGAAACAATGACGCCCCGAGCTATACCATCAATCACAGGAGTTCTGTGGCCGCTGAGGAGCTGGAATGAGCAAATGTTTTATAAACTTATACAGCCGTATCTAACGGACTATATACATAGCGGCACAAGGATAGCCACCGCCGTCCAGAAGGTCAGACTTTAAAGGGGTAATAGAAGTAAATTACAAATCTATATAACTTTTCTAAAAACAGTTGATTTAAAAGAAAAAGATTTTCGTCGGAGTACCCCTTTAAATACTCAAATCCCCTATTGATTTCAATGGGGCTCGTTATTTAAATTGAGCATTCAAGTATTACGGAGATGCAGCTGTAGAACAGTGAGGTATTGTGGTGTGAGCCCCCCGGTGATATTGTGTCGGAGGATTGGCCGGTCACTTGCTAGGTGGTGAGGTGTGACTCCACACCGGGGGTGGTTGGCCGAGATAC
Organism: Dendropsophus ebraccatus; assembly: GCF_027789765.1. NCBI lineage: Eukaryota > Metazoa > Chordata > Amphibia > Anura > Hylidae > Dendropsophus > Dendropsophus ebraccatus. The sequence continues at coordinate 12,665,650 of NC_091467.1, forward strand.
AGCCTGACCTCCATGTGTTAATTTGTGACGCCAGTGCAGGGTAGGCACCCAGGTGTGATGGCACGTCTGCTTTTATTTGAGGAGGCCAGTTGTACCTTTTTCCCCAGTGTCCTGCCGGGCTGCTACTGGGTCCCTTGGGTTAGTGTAGTCACGGATGGCCAGAGCGGTGTAGTGACCCTCCCGGACTATCGGAACTGCCACCCACAGAAATGGGAAATGTCCCAAGGTTGCTGTGTGTGCTGTGTCAGTGTAAGGCGAAAGATCACAGAGTCTCTTTATCATAAATAAGGCTGTTTTTACTGAGGAATACGTGCTTGCAGCAGGTTACAAAGTGACGTTTCTCTTGATAAAAGACTTGATAGCACTTATAGGTAAATACTTGACAATGTAGCAACCAAATCTGTAACAGGAATATATTGTTGACTGAGTAGCGTGATGAGTCATACAGAGAAGCAGAGTAGCAGAGAGGAGGATGCAGTAAGAGTCTCAACCCAAGTAGTACTGTGCTCTGCCGGGATGTTGGATGATGAGGTAGAATAGTGCTTAGAAGAAGAATAGAACACCTGTGCCCGTGTATTGACCTGTTAGTTTTCACACCACCTTATACCCACTAGATTTGGCTGAACCATCCTAGAGGGTGACACAAGGCCCCAGACCTTGTTTCCTGGGATAAACGGAATGCTGAGGGTTCCCTGCTGACAACCGCGCTGCGAGATAGAGTTCTTAGGCTCCTAGTAACTTTGCTCTATCCGGATCAGTTCCTAGCTTACTGCTGTCTGTGGATACTGTCCTGCTCTGTGACTCTCCAAGTCCTCGGCGTGGGTTGAGGTTGTCTCTGACTTGTCCTCTCTTGAAAGGGGTTTAACACTGCATAGTGTTGTGTAGCATCACTGAGAAGAAAACTGTTAGCTGTGTCTAACTAAGACTGAACCTGGCAAAGGGCCAGGGCCCAGAGAGGACCACCGTAGAGAGCTGTGTAGCTTGCTTCATTCCTCTACAATGTCCAACACGAAAGACTCCTACAATTCCTCTACCCATGTGACTTCCTTCCTCAGGGCATCTAAAGTGCGCTGTTAGTGGGTGAAGAGTGCAATAGAAGTAAAGAGAGAGGTGATAAGAGTAAGAACAGATTCCTATTGGTTCGCAGATCCATGTGACATACAAACAATAACCCTTTACACACTTCAGCTGTGCAGCATCTGAATACATAAATCTAATACAGCGACATTTAGTGGCAAAACTTTATCACTACCTTCATCACCACTTCTATACAATAAGTACAGGCGTTTTCGAAGGGTATAGCAACACCCGTGGTAGGACACCACAGTTGGCATCAGCAAATGACAGTGTCTAAGGGGGTAAGGAGAGTGTGTGACAGTCCAAGTGGGTCCTGCACAGCTCATTGTTACCCTGTTTCCACCTTTTTACAACTTTGTATGTAAAGTTAATAGAGCCCAAAAATTAAACACAAGTGGTTACAGAAGTTTACTTAACGCTGGGAACTGCGCCACATGAATTGCCAAATGATGCAGCAGGACGGCCAGATATCACACCCAGATGAGTGTGACAGAAGTGCAACCGAGTGTAGGAGCTATTGCACAATGAGATTTTCTGGTTGGATAAAAGCTAGAAAATGAGCCCAAAATGGTAAACCTATTAGATTACATCAGGATGACCCTCCATTCCTCCATTTTTGATATGTTGCTGCCCATGGTGAGACTAACAATTCCTCCCATACTTGTTATTATCTATTCAGTCTCCTTCCCCCAATCAGCTGCTGCTTTTTGCTGAAGACACCGAAATATTTCTATCTCCCCTCTCTTCTAAGACAGCTAATGTAAGTCCCTGGCAGGCTTTATCTGCAACATTGTAGCTTCTTTGTAATGCTGGAAGGGTTATTCTCAGGTCAAGTCGCTGATAAACTCACTGTAATTAATCCTCCCGGCATTACAAAGAAGTTACAATGTTGCAGATAACGCATGCCAGGGACTTGTTTACATCAGCTGTCTCAGAAGGGAGGGGGGAGGAGGGGGAGACAGAGAGAAAATCTTACATGCAGATTTTTGTGTCTTTATTAAAAAGCAGCAGCTCAGAACTGGGGGAAGGAAACTGAATAGATAATAACAAGTATGGAAGGAATTGTTAGTCTCACCATGGGCAGCAACATATGATAAATTATGTTGGTGTGGAATACCCCTTTAACTGCATCTGTATTTTTTTAATATATGATGTAATATGTTTTTTTTTTTTAGTTCATATTACAGACACAAATCCTGGTTTCTATGGTTATACCTATCCCTCTTTGTGGTTACCTTTGCAGCCTTGCTGTTATTTCCTCCATGTATCGGTATGCAGCTATCTGAAACATGACCTCTCTTAGTAGACAGTAAGAAAATGTCAGAGAAAGCCCTGTCAGCCCCCGCTGGATTTTCTTTACTGGATGAATCACGTAAGAAGAACGTAAGAACCTTCACCAGGAAACAGGAGAAATCTCAGACAGGTATCAGGTAATGAAGCCGGGGGTGAGATTCAGCAGGTGCTTCATGCAGACCTCAAACTCTTTTATGTATTCTTCACTAATGTTCAAACATTGGAACAACCCGCACTGCGCACATAGACCAGGATATATATATATATATATATATATATATATATATTACATATGTCATTCTATATCTATCCTGCATGTTATATTGTTCAACACGAAGATCATAGAGCAGGAATGGGGAACCTTGGCTCTCCAGCTTTTTCAAAACTACAACTCCCATCATGTCATCATGTAAAACTACCACTCCATGCATGATGGGAGTTGTAGTTTTGCAACAGCTGGAGAGCCCAGGATCCCTACCCCTATCATAGAACAAAGCCTACTACTATAGCTACAGGTTGGGTGCACATAGTTATTATTCTCTTTTGAGAAAATAAAAGCAGCTATGTCTAGTTCTAAGGAATACAGAGTGCAGGGCTATGAGTTATTATTTGATGATACTGTTCTGCTTGTAGAATATAATGTAATCCTATAGCACTAGCTGCTATACTGCTGAGGAACAACTGTTTTAAGGGATATTCCCATCTTGGCTATAGTTATACTTGTAGGACTTGTAAAGTTATATATTTTATATATATTTAAAAATATCCTGCCTTCCATTACTTATCAGCTGCTGTATGTCCTGCAGGAAGTGGTGTATTCTTTCCAGTCTGACACAGTGCTCTCTGCTGCCACCTCTGTCCATGTCAGGAACTGTCCAGAGCAGGAGAGGTTTTCTATGGGGATTTGCTGCTGCTATGGACAGAGGTGGCAGCAGAGAGTGTGGTGACCGTCCCGCCGGTGAGCAGGGACGGACGGCCGGTCACGGGTTAGATGGAACAGCTCTGGCTGGTGGTGGTTTGGCGTGACGCCAGTGCCGGTTGGGCACACAGGTATGGTGGCACACCTGCTTTTATTTTACTGGGCAGACTATACCTTGTTCCCCTGTGGTCCGTGACCTGCCGGCTGTTGCGGGGTCCCTTGGGTACTTATCACGGTGGTCCGGAGTGGAGTGGTGACCCACCCTGACTATTGAAAAAACAAATGTGAACAGTGCTCCATGGTGTAATGTCTGCAACAAAGTAGAGCAATGCAAGAGAGTAGATAGGAGACCCTGATGTAGTTGTGCAAATGCAAGGCACAACTCTCAGTAGTAGCATGTGTATGAACCGCAGCCACTCCCAGGAACCAAACTGGTTGCTAAAAATGAACAATTCCTCCACTCCAAACCCTGGATAAATTCAGGCGCAGGTCCAAGATAGGCAATAAAAGTATTCGGTAAAATGAAAAAACATATGTATTAAAACCACAACGCGTTTCGAAGTCGTGCCGACTACTTCATCAAGTGTCTAGTACAAAATACATCCTAAGATGTATAAAAAGGTGTGCACATGCCCAGAACAAGCAAGGCACAGGTGACGTCTAATTGCATGCATAATGAGTATAATGAGTTATAATTGACATATGCAGACCAACATACAAAGCACATAAAAAAAAAAAAAAAAAAAAAAAAAAGTTATTTATATTAAAAAAATATATATATATATTTTTTAAAAACTTTTTGCCTATCTGGTATTCTCAATTGTTTCATTCAATCCCTGTGGTGTAGAATTCTAGAATTTTAGATACCAAACCTGACTCTGTGCGAACAGGTATAGGTGAAGTGGGTTCGGCAAGGTGTCAGCACAATCGGTGTTTGTGCTGCGAATGGATGCCAGCGAACCCAGTTACTACAATTAAATCCAGAACTACAGGGTAATCGTATGTAATACGCAGCAAACTTAGGGCCCTTTTACACGGAAAGATTATCTGCCAAAGATTTGAAGCCAAAGCCAGGAATAGACTATAAACAGAGATCAGGTCATAAAGGAGAGACCGAGATTTTTCCTCTTTTCAAATCCATTCCTGGTTTTGGCTTCAAATCTTTGGCAGATAATCTGTCAGATAATCTTTCCGTGTAAAAGGGCCCTTACTTGTGCGACTCAGTTTGTGGTATATTTACTTGAATGCAGCTGCTGTCTACAATACGTGGGCCGTCCCGTATGAACAAACACAGGTCCAATATAAAAAAGCTTTTCTTTTTCACAGTGTATCGAAATATTTTTTTTTTGTCATCAGAGTAATCCTACAGGTTTAGTACTTACCATACCAGAGCAGATCCCAGAAGACCGTCCCAATAGATACAGACAACTGATAAATCGGGAATCCTACTGGATTTTTAAATTCTACACCCTTACACCACAGAGATTGAATGAAACAATTGAGAATACCAGATAGGCAAAAAGTTTTAAAATAAATAAATATATTTTAATATAAGTAACTTTTTTTTTTTATGTGCTGTGTATGTTGGTCTGCATATGTTAATTATAATTGTGTCCATCTGTTCATTTTACCTAATACTTTTATTGCCTATCTTGGACCTGCACTTGAATTTACCCAAGGTTTGGAGTGGAGGAATTGTTCATTTTTAGCACCCGGACTATTAGTACTGCCACCCACAGAAAGGGGAGATGACCTAAGGAAGGTTTATTTGCTGTGTCGGTGCTGAGCGAAGAATCACAGAGTCTCTTTATCATAAATATGATCTTGTTTACTCTGAAGATACTTGAGGTAGGCAGCAGATAATACAGCTTTGCCTTGTTACACTTGATAAGTTGCTGAATACTTTAGAGTCCAGATCTGTACTGAGAGTAGAAGGAGTGATACAGTCGTGCTAACTGAGTTGCGTGATGAGAGGTAGAAAAGAGGATCAGAAGAGTAGAGAGGAGGATGTCGAGAGAGTCCCAACCCAAGTAGTACTGTGCTCTGCTGGAACTTCAGAGGTAGAAATAGAAGAATACTTAAGAGTAGAGAGACTACTTGTGCCCATGTTTTGACTCTTTGGTCTTTGCACCACCTATTGCCCACCAGTGTCGAGTGACCCGTCCTAGAGGGTGACACAAGCCCCTACACCTTATTACGTGGGATGAGCGGTATGCTGAGGGTTTCCTGCTTACACCGGCGCTGCGAGATAGAGTGCATAGGCTTCTAGCAACTTTGCTCTATCCAGATCAGTTCCTTACTTCTTTATGGATACTTTTCCGCACTGTGTTCCTCTTTGTCTACGGCGTGAGTTAGGATGATCCCTGACTTGTCCTTTCTAGTAGTAGCTTAAAACTGCATAGTGTGGAGTACAGTTACTTGAAGAGAAACTGGGTCTAGATAGTGTAAGTTGTGGTTTAGACGGACAGCACACATGAGGACCTGGCAGGAGCCAGGGCCCAACTTGACTGTTGTAGGGAGCATTCTAGCTTGCATCCTTCCCCTACAGAATCCAAAGGCAAAAGACCCTACACTTCCTCTACCCATGTGACTTCCTTCCTACAGCATGTGTAAACTGTGCTGTGAGTGGTTGAGGAGTGCCTGTGTAAAAGTAAAGAGATAGATGATAGGTGAGAAGAAGAAAGAACTTTCATTGGTGCACAGACCTATGTGGTACATAAACAAAGCAATAACCCTTTGGGTACTACAGCTGTGCAATATCTAGATATACATACTTGCAATAATGACATCTTGTGGCAAAATTCTGGTACTACTACATTACCACTTACTCTTAAAAGTACAGGCTTTTACGAAGGGTGTAACCAGAAGCAACACCCGTGGTGGGATACCACAATAGCACTTTGTCAGACTGGAGAAAATACACCACTTCCTGCAGGACATACAGCAGCTGGAAGTACTGTAAGACTGGAGATTTTTTAATAGAAGTAAATTACAAATCTATAGAACTTTGGCATCAGTTGATTTGAAAGAAAAAAAACTTTTTGGTAAACAAACCCTTTAAGGACAAATTTAATCCTTTCATTGGGCAGGATACACACAGTCATCTGCTCAGCCATGCTTCTCTGATCTGACAGACAGAACCACCAGCGCAGGGCAATGAGTTTTCTTCAGTTCTCCCTGATAATGTTATAATTGGGCTCCCATCATGTCTAATCTGTTTGGTGTAAAGCGATGCGGCGCTGATGTCGTCCGCACGCGTCCATAATTAATTCTGTGTGTTTAGCCGCAGATCTTTTGATCCTGTAAGCCGAGCAATTAGCCGCAGATCACGCAGAGCCGCGCGCCTTCCTTCTCACCGCCAGTACATTTATTAGCAAATCATCACAGGTTTGGGCAAGGTAACCAGGCGGAAGGAACAGTGATTGAAGTGAACGTCCAACTAATTATCCATTCGGATGAGTAAATATTATCATGTACACAATGTAACGCTATGGAGAGATGTAACGATTTCTCCAAGATCAAAGAACAAAGATGCAAGAAGACATATCCGGATGATCAAAGACGTCATTGCTGTCAGATTGGTGGGGACCTGTCTCCCTACAGAAGGAATAGGGAACCATCGGCCCTCCAGCTGTTGCAAAACTACAATTCCCATCATGCCTGGGCAGCCGAAGCTAAAGCTTCGGCTGCCCAGGCATGATGGGAATTGTAGTTTTGCTATAGCTGGAGGGCCGACAGTTCCCCTTCTCTGGCCTACAACACCATGATCAGCCAATCAGCGGGGCTGCAACACTCCATCACATGACACATACACAGCTTAAAGGGGTTATCCAGTGCTACAAAAACATGGCCACTTTTCCCCCTCTCTTGTCTCCAGATTGGGTGTGGTTTCAAGCTCAGTTCCATTAAAGTAAATGGAGCTTAATTGCAAATCACACCTGACCTGGAGACACGAGAGGGGGAAAAGTGGCCATGTTTTTGTAGCGCTGGATAACCCCTTTAAGTTTGCATTGCAGGGACTGTTTACCTGTTTATCAATACTTTGGAATACCTTAAAGGGGTACTCTGGAAAAAAAATGTTTTCAATCAACTGGTGCCAGAAAGTTACACAGATTTGTAATTTAATTCTATTAAAAAATATCAAGTCTTCCACTACTTATCAGCTGCTGGATGTCCTGCAGGAAGTGTTGTATTCTTTCCAGTCTGACACAGTGCTCTCTGCTGCCACCTCTGTCTATGTCAGGAAATGTCCAGAGTAGCAGCAAATCCCCATAGAAAACATCTCCTGCTCTAGACAGTTCCTGACATGGACAGAGGTGGCAGCAGAGAGCACTGTGTCAGACTGGAGAGAATACGCCACTCCCTGCAGGACATGCAGCAGCTGATAAGTACTTTAAGACTTTAAAGACTTTTCCCTCTAAACAAAAACTGAATACACTGTAGCAGCAAATCATTTTGGATTATTCTAAACTAGTGTATAAATCAGTGACTGTAAGAATGTCGGCGGCATATAGTTACATAGTTAGAAAGTTTCTGGCATACAGAGCATCCAACTAGGGGAAGGGGGAGAATGGGAATGATGGGAAGGGAAGCATCTGGATACTGTGACTCTTCTGGCTGAACAATCACCTTAAAGGGAACATATCATCAGTAAGTGACTTGCTTTTTTTAAGTTAAAATATTTTTTTTTAAGACTTTTGCGTTTTTTTGTTTGTTTTTCTAATTTTCTATTTTATCTATATTGTTAAATAATTGTTACTAGACCAAAGTTTGTGAAAGTACCTGGCCAGGTGCAGGGATCAGCTGGGAGCCGTGGCAAGTGACCAAGCAATGACAACAGCCAGTGCAGCACCTCCAATACTTACAAAGCCCAAAAGCTCTATGAGTAAGGTGTAATGACTGAAACGCGTCACGTCGCCTGTTCACATGTATGTCCTGTCCCTATGCTGTATTTAACATGGATTAAATAATGTGGATTTTTGGATTTTGCAAGTATTCACCATGCTGGACTTAAGATAGATAGATAGATAGATAGATAGATAGATAGATAGATAGATAGATAGATAGATAGATAGATAGATAGGAGATAGATAGGAGATAGATAGATAGATAGATAGATAGATAGATAGATAGGAGATAGATAGGAGATAGATAGATGATAGGAGATAGATAGGAGATAGATAGATAGATAGGAGATAGATAGATAGATAGATAGATAGATAGGAGATAGATAGATAGATAGATAGATAGATAGATAGATAGATAGATAGATAGATAGATAGATAGATAGGAGATAGATAGGAGATAGATAGGAGATAGATAGATAGATAGATAGATAGATAGGATATAGATAGATAGATAGATAGGATATAGATAGATAGATAGATCGATAGATAGGAGATAGATAGATAGATAGATAGATAGATAGATAGGAGATAGATAGATAGATAGGAGATAGATAGGAGATAGATAGGAGATAGATAGGAGATAGATAGGAGATAGATAGGAGATAGATAGATGATAGGAGATAGATAGGAGATAGATAGATAGATAGATAGGAGATAGATAGATAGATAGATAGATAGATAGATAGATAGATAGATAGGAGATAGATAGATAGATAGATAGGAGATAGATAGGAGATAGATAGGAGATAGATAGGAGATAGATAGGAGATAGATAGGAGATAGATAGGAGATAGATAGGAGATAGATAGGAGATAGATAGGAGATAGATAGATAGGAGATAGATAGATAGATAGATAGATAGGATATAGATAGATAGATAGATAGATAGATAGATAGATAGATAGATAGATAGATAGGAGATAGATAGATAGGAGATAGATAGATAGGAGATAGATAGGAGATAGATAGGAGATAGATAGGAGATAGATAGGAGATAGATAGATAGGAGATAGATTGATAGATAGATAGGAGATAGATAGATAGATAGATAGATAGATAGATAGATAGATTGCTGTCAATCATTCAGTAACAGATCTCAGTCAGCCTCTCCCCTGCCCTGTCTGTCTGATAACAGTGAGTAATAGCTTGCATTTAGAATATACCCTAACATTTTCTTGCCAGACCGACCTGTGGCCTTTATATTTTTTAAAATAGACTTTTTAAAATCTTTAAAACTTAATAAATTAAAAAAATATCTGTAAAAGTCTAGAAATAAGTAAATGATAGAAATAAAGATTTTTCCATAGAATATGGAGGCAATAGAGTAGTTGGTAACATTGACCCCTTCCCTGACATGTATATAGTATATAGTATAGGGCTGGGACTTACCTCTGAAGCAGACGGTGGCCTGTCTCTCGTGTTTTCCGGGGAGGTTGGTGACCCGCATGAGGCTGACGTTAAGGGCCATGGTTATAGTTCTAACATATATAGGTCCACAATGTAGCTTATGGTGGTCTCATTCCAGCTTTGAGGGGTATAGTGTATAGCCTGTGTCCTCCCACCCCAAGCAGCTATGCCCTGGTCACATACTGGCTCTACAAGTTCCTCATTACACTGTATACCTGCCGAGCAGGTTCCACACACCTCATTCATGGGCCGCCCGCCTCGCACCTCCTCACATTGCTTTCTAAAATACACAGATCCACAAGGAGTCTTATCACTCTGCTGCCGGCTATTTATAGGTCTCTAAATAGATTCCCTTCCTTTAGTATTCCTGAATTATGTCTTTTATGTGCTACAATCCAGTTCTGTGTTTCTAGCCCCCCCTTAAAGGAATACTCCGGGGGAAACAAAATTGATTTCAAATGAAAGTTAAATTTGTAAATTCTCAAGTTTTCCAGTACCTATCAGCTGTTGTATGTCCTGCAGGAAGTGGTGTATTCTTTGCAGTCTGACACAGTGCTTTCTGCTGCCACCTCTGTCCATGTCAGGAAATGTCCAGAGCAGCAGCAAATCCCCATAGAAAACCTCTCCTGCTCTGGACAGTTCCTGACATGGACAGAGGTGGCAGCAGAGAGCACTGTGTCAGACTGGAGAGAATACACCACTTCCTGCAGCTGATAAATAATGGAAGACTTGAGATTATTAAATAGTAAATTACAAATCTGTATAATTTTCTGGCACCAGCTGATGTTTTTTGTTTCACCGGAGTACCCCTTTAATTAAAAAGATGTTCCAGTCCAGTGAGACACAAGCTAGGCTCATAGTAATATCAAAAAGGTGAAACTTATTATTCATATCCCCCCACTACAATCCAGCAATGTACGGATCAAATATTTCAAGTTCTAGCACTCTCTAGATCTAGTACATACTATACCAGCACAGTCCTTATTGATCAGTCATGTCCTGTAATATTTAGCTGTAATAAGAATTCTGTATTTATATAGGACCAACCTATTCTGCAGCATGTACAGATGCAAACAATAGAAGCCGTATGAAAGTGACTCCCAGCTATTCTGTGAATGTTTAATATCCAGTAAATAAAGAGAATTCTTGTGCAGGTGTGCAGTGGGCGGAGCTATGATACCTATAGTTACTATATATACCTGTATTTACTATGTAGGAGCTGAGTCCATAAAACTGCAGGCTGAGTAAACATTAAATCCTTGTTACAATATACATTGAGTGTGCCTGCCCTATTACTACAGTATAACTAATGGGATAGGTTCCCTATGGGGGGAAAGTAACAATGATATACCGGGTTTCCCCCAAAATAAAGCAGGGTCTTTTCCATTAAAAAACAAAAATTTGGAGATTATTTTTGAGGTAGGTCTTCGGATCCACTGAAATCTCCGTCATCTATATAACTTTCTGACACCATTTGATTGAGAGAAAAAAAAATTCCCCTCCGGAGTACCCCTTTATAATTGGCCCTATTCGATCCTGTCTAGGTTTAGCAACAAGTTAAGAACATGAAGAACCTATGACTGGATTCCACCTGTGGCATTGTAATTCCCATTGAGGCAATTGTAGTTTTGCAACTGCTGGAGGGCCACCAGATTGACTTCTCTGCCTTACAGCATGTTTACAAATGTGTCCCATACAAAGAATAAGGTCTGGGGATGTTCATTGCCTCTATGTCCATGAGACCTGCCAGAAAGCATGTTTAAAGGGGGGCTATCAGGAGGTCAGATGAAACTAACCTGCTGCTAGCCCCCTAGTGGGCATGGGGCATTGAGAATTAGAGTATGTCTCTTACCTTCTTCCTCAGCGCCGTTCCTTTGCTGTCAGTTGTGCCTTGTAAGCCATTAGGAGCTCTGGGGGTGTGGCTATCTCCACTCCAAGCACCAATCCACCCCCCTTCATTGATAATCATTAGAGGGGCGTGGTCACTGCATGGCAATCAGCTCCCCCGCCATCCCGTCCCCTCTAATGATTATCAATACATATCGGTGCTTGGTGGGGCTGTGGCCACGCCCCGGTTCTTTTAACGGCTTTCTAAGCACAATAAACAGCGCGGGAACGGTACTAAGGATGAAGGTAAGAGACATACCTTCATCCTCAGCATACCGTGCCCACTAAGGAGCTATCAGCAGGTCAGATTCATCTCCGCTTTAAAACAGTTTAGCCAAGATGGCACTCACCCCATATTAGAAAAAAAGAACATGTCCCAGTCTCTGACTGTAATCAGTGAAAACAAAGGAAGGCCATACATTCCCTTTAATGGAGAAGCCGGGGAGGAGGTGGGTGAACAAAACAACATGCACTTACCTCCCTGGCTCCAGCACTGGGGTCAGCTGTTCTTCTCTCCAGTTACCAATCCCGCATAGTGGAGACCTGGGACGTGATGTGTCAGGCCCACTTAGCCAGTCAGCAGCCAAGGCAGGCCCGACACATCACATCTCAGGACCCCGCTCAGACAAGGAAGCAGTCAAGGACCGGAGCAGAGGACAGCAGGAGCCAGGGAGGTAAGTGCATGTTATTATGTTTATCCACCTCCTCCCCGGCTGTTTTGAAGAAAAAAAAAAAAAGTCTGAGCCTGGACGTCTCCTTTAACTGTGTCAAAGTCCATGAGGTCAGTTGCAATGTACATGATCAAGTGTAGTCATCCAACCCGATTTACCGGTTCTGAATAATCCTTATCACATCTTGTTTCAGCTCAGTAACATGAGCAACACAGTCATCTGATAAATCTCCCCCTTTATGTGTATTTTATAGCTTCCTAATTGGGGATAGTGACTGGTCCAGAAGAGAAAACTGGTGTAAAGTCCATTATGATCCAACAGCCAGGCGACTTCTAACGGCCATGCAATTGGACGTATTTCCGTGTTGCCTCTGGCCGGTTCCAGTACTCGCCTCTGTACATATATTTCCGCTTTTACCTCTAAGACCTTTCTAGTATCACACCCATAGAGCTGATCGTCAGCAAATAGTGCCTGACACTCTCCCACAAGTGCATAGCTATAGACACGCCAAGGTCTACAAAGAAATACAACCTTGCATCGCGATACTCTATAGAAGTGGAAATGCTTCTTAAAGGGACACTAAGCATAAAGTGTATGATTCTTTCATTGTCCGTGAGACGGAATACTCCCTGTGTCCTGCAGGATACTAGACGAAATGTATTCAGATGTATAGTGCAGTGAGTCAACATTGACTGTAATAGACCATATGTAATCTACCAGTCACTACGTGTTATCTGTTGATCGGGGTGGATTACACTGTATGACAGGTAAGGGAAGTAAGCAGGGTCACATTGAACCCTACAAGTGGTCGCGTCTCTATTTTCTTGTAACACAACTTATAAACTATAAACTTATCTTAGCCATAATGTAGTGGGACCCACACAGTACAACCTGGCGATCTGCGACCCTCGTCATGGCCAAAATTCCTGTGTAGCCCCTCTGCCTACACAGCATAAGGGTCCTGTACAAGAACAATATATGGGCCCTTATTTCTTTCTAACAATCCACCAGTAATAGCGATTTATGACTCTCGGCAGTGACTGCCTGCTCAGCCAATCACTGTCGGATGAGGGACAGTGCCGCGACCAGGGATTGGCTGAGCAGGCAGTCACAGCCGAGAGGAGTCTGTCTTGGAAGTAGCAGCCACAGCACTCAGTGATGGGACTTGAAGATGCCCTTTAGAGCGTATCTGTCATGGTTCAGGCCACTCAACTTCTTCCTGCACACATAGATATTTCCACAACAACCTGAACTTCTGCAGGAGGAAGTTTATGAACCATGACAGGTCCTGTTTTAAGCCAACAGTGTTCTGTGCACAGGTTGCACACAGTGGCGGATTATAATGTGAGCGGTTTGGGTGGTCACCCGAGGCTCCTAAGGGGGACCATGGCCATCCAAACCGCCCACATTATCTGTGGCACTGTACATCACTCAGGGGCCCATCAGAGGATCCCCCAATGGGCCCCTCAGTCATGTGCTGCACTGCACAGCTGTTTCTGTAATCTGGAACCCCAACACTCCTGTTTTTTTTTTTTTTTATTTCAATGGTTTATATATATATATATATATATATATATATATATATATATATATATACACATACATATATACACACATACCTTTCCATTTTACTATTTAAATTAATTGGTCTCACCACTAGGTTTAAAAGAAGATGAGACTTCCTTTTCCCCTCCCAGTGAAGTTATCTCTTCAAAAGTCATAGAGCGTACCCAGTAAGGTCAATGGTCCTGTCTATTGTTGCCTATGTCCATGGGGCTTGCTGTAAAGCGTATCTATAAATGTTGTTTTATTAGCTCAGGCAAGATGGCCGCCCCCATAATAATGTACAAACATAAATTCAATAAAAATTTAGCCAGAAAATAGAAAGAGAAAAAAAAAAAAAACCATGGATCTGTGTCTCGCCATACTTCGTAAAGAGACAATTTAGGTAGAAACACTATGTAGTGTTGTCATTTAGGCTTCCTGTAAGTCCTATAGGGGCCCTATACAGTTTGTATCACACCAGTATAAGACCCCATTGGGTATAGCACCACATGCAGAGCACCATCCAACATAATGCCAGTCCTCTATAATCTCAATATAACAGCTAATGGATGGGAAGTTATAGGAGAAAAGGTGTTTTACCTATTTTACTGTGGGTGAGCAGCGCCCCCTAGCTTCACAATGATGAAATAATCTTATTTACAGTGAATGAGGACCACATCACTGAGGACCACAAAGTACAAGGAGACTGTATCAGGTCTCTGCACTGTGGTGATGGCCGCACTACTTATCCAGCTGCTTCAGTTATAGATGAGGGAATAAAGACGACAATGGAACCAAGACAATAGATGCCCACAAGTAAAAAAAAAAAATCATATCTTTAATCACTTTAGGATTTCGGAAGCATTTTTATAGTTAATAATAGTTGAGTCTTTCAAAGCACTTTACAAAAAATATCTTTACATTTAAATGGTCTATACAAAACGCTAGTATCAATTCATCTGTGTTTCCTTACACAGCCAATAAAAGTGAAAGGCGCCTGTATATAAAGAAGAAGCGGCCAAGAGGCTGCTGGGCAGTTAGGGGGGGGGCAGTGTATGTTGTTGCCTGGGTGCCTGGAAAATCTGAATCTAGTCCTGGGAAACTTCTCCCAGGACTGGATCCAGCTTTCCAGGCAAACAGAGCAGCACAGACTTCAAAGGCAGCAGGCTGATAAGCAAAATGCAGAGCTAACAAAGCCACTAACCACTATAGAATGAGTGGTGATCAGAAGAACCAGTAGTGGAGAGGCCGCCATGCTGTGCTATAGCGACAGGCAGATTTCCACCAGGTCCTGTGCAGGACAATACCCTGCTCTGTATAGTGCTGTGCAGCAATGCTTGGTCTGGGATTTAAGAACTTTAGTCTCTGGAGTAGGAGTACCCTTTTAAGGGCTTTATCTCACTTGGGGACCTGTGAAATGGGGGTATCTGCCTAATTGTGAAGGACTTGTTTCATGGGAGAAATAACCTAACTACTGATGAACTACTTACCCAACCCCACCCCAGCTCCCCAAACCACTGTTACTGTGCAGGCCATCAAAGGAGGTACTATTTGGGGTGCAGTGGGTGGGAAAAGATAGGGAATGTCTTATAAAAATGTAGCACTTGTAGAGATGTTAGTCTGGCAAGTTCTTTAGATAAGAGTCATGGTTGGAAGAAATGTTTGTGGGCATTTGGGCCACAAATCCTAGAAGACACCCCTGCGGGTTTCTGGATCTAACTGCACTGTGGTCACTTATATGGTGTGCAGAACCTGTTTAGAGCTAGGAAGGATCACAATTATATAGGGGGGATATTGGTCTGTGTATGGTGGTTTTTATTCATTACTGAATGGTGGTATTATCTAGTCACTGTGGGGGTAATGGCAGTGGTCACGGTGTGGTAGAATCATTTGTCCCTTGTATAATGGTATTATTAGTGACATTGGGCTGTGTATAGGGGTAATCGGTAGATGTACTCCTGTCCAAAATTATAACCAGTATTTGTGTATAAGCCAAAAATTCCATTCTTCTTGCATAGACTCTGCATAAAAGACAGACAATATTCAGATTTTTATATACTTTATTTGGCATCTCTCTGAAAAATAAAAAATACCACAAAACCAATAATCAGGATACTACAAAATAATTAAAAAAAAAAAAGTGATGATTCTACTCGCCTAGTTTATAGCCAGACCAGAGTATAAAGTGAAGAACACGATACAAGAACTGCTGCACGTTACAGAAATGGGAATATAACAAAAAGGGAAAAATGGCAAGAACTATACAAATGGACTTAATAACTACAAGGAATAGTAAGAACAATTATCATTTTCTTGTAAAAGTTAAAGTGCTATTCCCATCTTAAAGGGGTCATCCAGGATTAGAAACGGCACCACCCCGGTCCTCAGGTTGTGTGCGGTATTACAATTCAGTTCAATTCACTTCAATGGAACTGAGCTGCAAAATCCCCACACCAAAACGGAGGACAGGAGAGGTGCTGTTTCTGGAAGAAAGCGGCCGCATTATTCCAAGTCTGGATAATAACATTTAGAAGGGAACACACCCTTTTATTTAACAGCAAAAAAGGCACAAAGCATACCTGAAAAGTGCAGAAAGAGTAGCATTAATAAAGCTCTATAACTTGGAAGGCAATAAAAAGGCACATATTAATACAGGCTGATGCATAGTAAACTACGGCATTACAGAAGGTATCATCTAACCCTATTAAAGCAAAAACAAGCCACCATCTCCCACCGGTGAGATTCAGCGCCAGGGCCATAGACTGTCTCCATGTTTTCCAGAACTCTTTAGGGCTGCATCTACCTTCTTCAGCTCCTGGGGTTTGCACGTACTCGAACTTAGCAGTAAGGTCGCTCATCTCTGGTCATTGTTAAATGCTGAGGGTTTCCTGGGCCGATCATGGATAGAGATCCATAGAGAAGTAGAAGTGAATCCCATTGTACAGCGCGTGAAAGACCATTTGGTAGAGACGAGCGAAACTGGAGCATGCTAGAGTCCAATCGTTCGGCATTTGATTACCGGTGGCTGCAGAAGTTGAATGCCGCCCTAGGAAGTCCTGGAAAACAAGGATATAACCTACGGCTGTATCCATGTTTCCAGGACTCCATAGGGCTGCATCCAGCTTCTTCAGCCACCGGTAATCAAATGCTGAATGATCAGAATAGAGTTTCTCCAGTTGCGCTGATCTCCACCATTTGGCCGAAATGCTGCTTTGTGTGCTTGTACATCACTTGGTCCACGGATAAAAGATTTTTATTGGATTCTTATGATTTTCTTCTACTTCAGCACATCGGGGCTTTGTAACAGTTCCATGGAACTACATTGTGATCAAGCAAAACTTGTTCCCATTTATAAAGGAGGGTTTCATTGCTTCCCACTTTGACAGCGATCCCTCCATCTGGGCGGCCATCATGCATAATACAAGAGTTTTCTCAACTACTAATAATCACAGGCACATTCCATTAAAAAAAAAAATATATATATATATATATATATATATATATATATATATATATTTATTTATGTATATTAGCATATATATATCTATATCTATATCTATATCTATATCTATATCAATGTTATAGTCCAGTCTGAACAAGTGTGTATAGCAGGAGATGCTGTCACTGGGGGTCATTCACACAGCGCAGGGATTGCAGCAGGACCACCACATTAATGGATGGATACAATGGGGGAGATTTATCAAACATGGTGTAAAGTGAAACTGTCTCAGTTGCCCCTAGCAACCAATCAGATTCCACCTTTCATTCCTCACAGACTCTGTGGAAAATGAAAGGTGGAATCTGATTGGTTGCTAGGGGCGGCTGAGCCATTTTCCCTTTACACATACTGTCCACCTACTTTTGGACCACAAATATATCTATATAATTATTATATATATATATATATATATATATATATATATATATATATATATATATATATATATATATAATATATATATATAAAATATATATAAGTCTCCGGGACACGTCATAACTCTCTATAGTGACTTTAAAGGTTACATAAAATATGCTGGAGATAAACTGTTTGTTTCAGTAAGGGTGCGTTCACACCTACAGGATCTGCAGCAGATCTGCAGTAGCTTTAATGCTTTGTTCAGTTATTTAAATGAAATCTGCTGCAGATCCTGTAGGTGTGAACGCACCATAAAGCAATTTTTTTGAACAACATCATAACCCGCCCCCCCCCCCCCCACACACACACCTAAACCACTGGTGCCGTCCTTTTCATACAACTGTTTCTTTAATCCACAAAAGTGGAGTCAAAGAGGCGGGGCCTAAAACGGCCATGCCCTAGGCCTGTGATGCCTCTCAGTTCTTTGTCCCCACCATTTTTGATCCACGCCAGCCCAAACCTCGTTGCAGCGGCGCAGGGTTGGGCTAGCGCCAACGGAGATGATTCAGCCCAGGAGCGTATGAAAGAAGGTGGCCGGAGAGAAGAACAGAGGTATCGCAGGATGCTCTATGCCCCGCCCCTTTGACCTCGTTCCTCCAACTTAAAAGAGCTGTTTTATGTAAAGGATGGCACCAGGAGATACTGTGCGGTACTAGTGGCTTGGAGGCATGCATTTCCTAAAACTGCTGCCGCTGCATTGTGTTGGTAGGTATCCCTTAAAGCAGTATTCTGCTGAAACATAACTTTTCTTATGTTACTGCCCATGGTGAGTCTAACAATTCGTTTCCACAGTCCTCAGCTGCTGCTTTTTGCTAAAGACACAAAAATCTATATGTGAGCTTTTCTCTCTGTCTCCTCTCTGAGACAGATGATGTAAACAAGTCCCCGACTGGCTTTATCTGCAACTTTTTAGCTTTGTTGTAATGCTGGGAGGGTTATTCTGGGGTCAAGTTGCTAATGAACTGTGAGTAATCCTCCCAGAAGTACAAAGAAGCTACAAAGTTGCAGATAAAGACTGTCAGGGACTTGTTTACATCAGCCGTCTCAGAAGCGAGGGGAAGAGAAAAAGCTCACACACAGATTTTTGTGTTTTCAGCAGAAAGCAGCAGCTGAGAACTGGGGGAAGGAAACTGAATAGATGATAACAAGTATGGAAGGAAGTGTTAGTCTCAACATGGACAGCAACATATCAAAAGTTATGTTTGAGTGAAATACCCCTTTATTAGCTGTGTCACATCATTTCTCCTGAGCTTTTGCCTAGTCTAGAAAAGACTCTCTATGTTGATAATAAATCACTGTAGCCGTCACCTGATATATACCATACATCCAACTCTCTTTGCATAAAATAAACCCAAAGAAGCCAATAACCCAGAACATGTCCTCGACCAAATGAAAAAGCAGAAGCAAGATGGCAGGACTTCAGTGTTATCGATTGTCCATAGGAAAGTCCATTGGTTGGCTGAAGACCGTCCTGCCACACCAGACAGAGAACGGACGAATAACAGATGATACCCTGAAATAGAGTCCTGTAATACAGATGATGAAAGTGATGAATCCTGTAACTTCTTCAGGTTGTAGCAGCACCTTGTGTGGGGTTATCCATCTTCCTATGCGGTTTTTTGCTGGGGAGGATTCACAGGGGGCATTCCCAAAACCTTGAAATAAGTGACCAGCTGCTTCGGGATCTCAGCAAGTACGGCCTGAGTCAGTGCCTCACGGGGGGCCTGGAAGGAGGAGGAAACAGTCAGTATACAGGGTACATTACTAACAGCACTGCCTGTACAGATACTGGAAGAAGTCGCAGTAGCGAAACGTATGTCAGGTCCTGGACCTGGGATTCTCCACTTATTACTATCGCTCACTGGCAGGCTGGGTGTAGGAGGGTCTCCATGATGTTGGAGCTGGCTCTCCTGCATTGTCTCTGCTCCTTGCTCTTTCCCTCTTACTAATATCCTTATTGCATTAGCTGGACTGTTACCATTTTTTGCACTTTATTTCTGTTTCCAGGTCCTCTTTGTCCGGCTATTCAGGGGAATACTGCATAGTGAGTATATGGTTATTTAGTTGCAGGTATGTCCTGGGGTCCTTTCTTTTGCTGCATGTGGGTTCTTTTATGTCCGGTCTGAAACTTTTTTAGGGTGCCTTCACACCTACCGTAACGCAGTAGAAAATCCGCTGCAGATCCGCAGCAGATTTAACTAAATGAATGAACACAGCATTAAATACGCACTGTCAAATCTGCTGCGGATCCCAACAGATTTGTAAGTGCGGATTTGATGCTGTGTTCATTGTTGGTGTTTTATGTAATATTGTGCGTTGGGATACTTTATAAGTCTGGGTTTGTTTGTTTTTTATTTATCAGAGATGTCTGTGTTGTAGTATAAAAACTAACAGGGCCCCTTTTAGAAAGGGATATGGGCCCTATTACACCAAGCAGCTATCAGCCATATTCAGGCGATTATTATCCGATAATCACTTGGTGTAATAGCTAGTGTTAAAAGGCAACGTTCAGCTGACATGCACAATGTCGGCTGATTCTTGTCTTTTAACCTGTTGAAAAAAATTACAATGATAACAATGTCCTGCTGGCCATTGCTCCATGCAATAGGAGTAAGGGCGGCAGACCGCCGCTATCTCCTATGAGCCCTCCCACAGCTCCCCATGGCTTCCACGCTCTTACTCGCTTGCTGTTGGTGCATGTAATAGCTCCGGCAGCAAGTGGAGAACGAGGAACAAGTGAGCGCTGATCTGACAGGTCAGCGATCGCTTGCTCCTCCAGATAGGCCTGTGTAACAGGGCCTTAAGGGTCCTATTACATGGGCCAACGGCAGCCCGATCAATACTGAAAACATCTGCTAGATCGGTGCTCATTTCCTGGGCCTGTTACACAGCCCGATATTCATTTAGCAAGGGCTGCACACACAGTTACTGATGTCCGTGCAGCCTTTGGCCAAACATTTAGTACAATACCGGTCCACGCTTCCGGTCTTCTCCACTCTGCTCCCTCCCTGGTCCCACATGCCGCAGCTTCAGAGTGGCCCGTCTCAGCTGACAGGCCGCTAAGCCAATCACTGGCTGGGACTACCAGTGATTGTGGTGGTCCCGGCCAGCGATTGGCTGAGCTGCCTGTCAGCTCAGACAGGCCACTCTAAAGCTGCAGCCACGGGATTGGGACGCAGGCAGAGAACAGGAAAAGACAGGAAGCCTGGACAGCTAATGTAAACAGTTTGTTGTCTCCTTTACACAGAGAGATAATCGGCCGAATTGACTGACTGATCGTTTCTTTAGGCTCTGACCTAATATCATCGGGCTTCGTGAAATAGGGCCAAACAGCTATCGCTGCCGATTCAG
The DNA here is from genome assembly GCF_027789765.1 of Dendropsophus ebraccatus. Classification (NCBI taxonomy): domain Eukaryota; kingdom Metazoa; phylum Chordata; class Amphibia; order Anura; family Hylidae; genus Dendropsophus; species Dendropsophus ebraccatus. The sequence continues at coordinate 12,686,623 of NC_091467.1, forward strand.
AGGTAGGCCGAGGTATACCACCCCAACAGAGGCCCAAAGAACCCATCAGATCAATGGAGGCTTATGGCATCATTTAGCGCACATGGCACATACATGATCATCTGAACATGGTGGTAGACATAAGCACTGCAAAACTAAATGAATAAAACTAGATGCAAATGGTAAAAAGAGCTGCAATAAATATAGGGTCGGACAGCGCTCAACTCACGTTTTGGAATTGTCGGAATGGCACAAACTGGACGATGTCTCTGGCGGCAGGTTCTCCGCTGGAAGATTTCAGAACTCCATTGTCTCCATCAAGGAACTCCATGGCTTTAAAGTCTGCGCTTCCTACACCGATGATGATGATGGACATTGGGAGCTTAGAGGCTTGGACAATGGCGTTTCTGGTGTCATTAAGGTCAGTGATCTCCCCATCAGTGATGATCAGGAGGACAAAGTATTGCTGCAAACATGGGGGGAAACAATTCAGAGTTTGGGTACGTTCACACTACAGAATCCAGACGGAAAACTTGTGTATTCCGCAGCTTGCAGTCGCTCACGGACTCTATGGATGGGCGAAAATGCGCGCGGCCGCCAGACTTTATTCTATGCACGGGCAGATTCGGCCGTCAGTCCAAAGAATGGAGTCTATGGCCGTCAGAGTCCGTGAGTGAGTGCAAGCTGCGGAATCCGCAACGGGTTTTCAGTCGGGATTTACAAAATATTTCTAAAATAGTTATATCATCAAATAAACTTACAGATGCGGTTTTCTGCTGCGCCACGGCCGACGCAAACCTGGTCACATGGTTGATGATGGGAGAGAAGTTTGTTGGGCCATAGAGACGGACCTGAGGCAAAGCCTGGCGGTATGCATCCACTATGCCTTGTATGCCTGATGATAGAAATACATTACTTAATAAAACTACTTAGAGTGTTAAAAGGTATACTCCAGTGGGAAAAATGAATTTATAGCAACTTGTGTCAGAAAGTTATACAGATTTGTAAATTATTTCTATGTAAAAATCTCCAGTCTTCCAGTACTTATCTGCTGCTGTATGTCCTGCAGGAAGTGGTGTATTCTTTCCAGTCTGACACAGTGCTCTCTGCTGCCACCTCTGTCCAGAGCAGTAGCAAATCCCCATAGAAAACCTCTACTGCTCTGGACAGTTCCTGACATGGACAGAGGTGGCAGCAGAGAGCACTGTGTCAGACTGGAAAGAATACACCACTTCCTGCAGCACATACAGCAGCAGATAACTTTCTGATACCAGTTGAAACAATTTTTCCCCATTTTTTAAATGTATTCTGGGAGTGTTTGCCGTCCCTTGGATAAATCTAACCACAAAGAAAATAAGGATCCTTTTACACACACATTTATCTGACAGATTTCTGAAGCCAAAGCCAAGAACAGACTATAAACAAAGAACCGATCATACAGAAAAGACCGAGATTTCTCCTCTTTTCAAATCCATTCCTGGCTTTGGTTTAAAAAATCTGTCAGATAAATCTCTCTGTGTAAAAGGACCCTAACCATCGATTCAAGTTATTGTGGCATAATGCTTCAGGCATCTTACCTGCACAATAAGGATTGCTGGGGTTGAAGTTCAAGGCAAATTCATGAGACACCTGGGAAATAAGAGCAGTTTTTAGTCTTTTTAGAAATTTAGCAAAAAAAAATATTATATAATATAATATAATATAATATATATATATATATATATATATATATATATATATATATATATACATACATACATACATACATACATACACATATACACACACACACACACCTTAACAGAACAAAAGACGCAAGGTACCAAATTTATTAAAATTGTGTATCTTAATAGATTAATGCATTTTATAGTGTCTCTAAACCATAGCCCTCTATATAGACACTTTTTTATTGCCTCATTCTCCATTTAAAGACTAGAAGCATCATGGAAAAGGGGGTTAACTACAATCCTAGGGACATCACTGGGTGTTAACTACAAAACTAGGAGCATCAAGGGGGGTTTAACTACTATACAAGGAGTATCACTGGAAGGGTTAACACAATACTAGGGGCATTGGGGGGGGGGGGCCACAATACTTTGCCTTGCCCTGGGTGCTGCCAACCCATGCGCTACACTACTGCTACACATAGTATAACTTAGGGCTGGGCGATTAATCGAATTCATCCGAATAATTTGCCTAGATTTTTAGAATCGATTCAATTTCTTTGAAAATCGTAAATTCAATTTTCAAAGGAACAAAAAAAAATGCACTCCAACCTGCAGGGGGAGCAGTGGCGCTCCGGGCAAACTGCTCCTCCTGCAGGTCCGAGCAGGACCGCCCGCCCACACCCGGAGAACCGCAAAAGCCGCCCTACCAAACACACACCCACCTACATGATCATCGCCCGCCTGCATCCAGAGCACCGCAGCCGCCGCCGCCCGCACCCGGAGCACCAGAGCAACGCTGCCGCCCACACCCAGAGCACCGCAGCCGCCGTCCATACTGTATTGTGTGGTGCTAGTCAGTACTGCAAGACTACTCTACTACTACCCCCAATACTACTCCCCATACTAATCTACTACTACCCCCAATATTAATCCCCATACTACTCTACTACTACCTCCAATATTAATCCCCATACTACTCTACTACTACCCCCAATACTACTCCCCATACTAATCTACTACTACCTCCAATATTAATCCCCATACTACTCTACTACTACCCCCAATACTACTCCCCATACTAATCTACTACTACCCCCAATATTAATCCCCATACTACTCTACTACTACCCCCAATACTACTCCCCATACTAATCTACTACTACCTCCAATATTAATCCCCATACTACTCTACTACTACCCCCAATACTTCTGCCAATACTGCTCTACTGCTTGCACTACCATTGCTGCTGCTACTACTACTACCACCCCCAATACTGCTCTAATACTACTCCCAAAACAGCTCCCCTTATCTACTACTACACCCTTCATCTTCTATGCTTCTACACCCCTTATACACTATGCCTCCATTACTAGACCCTGCCTAAAATAAATAAATAAAAAAAAAATAGAGATTTACAAAATCGAGGGGGGGAAAAAATGTAAAAAAACTTTTTATTTTATTTTTTGGCCATATCACTCAGCCCTAGTATAACTATATGTGTATGGCCCCCAGATGACTTTATAAATCCTCAAATGGCCCTCAGCAGGAAAAAGGGGTTCCCCACCCCTGCAATAAACAATGGATAACTATAACTACCAATAACTTTGTAAAGAATATATAGTAGGTGACTAATCCCTCTCACCTGCCAGTTTGGTGGGACCTGGGCTCCAAACCCAAAAGCCGGGAACTGCTTGTCTCTAAAAATAAGAGAAATTACACAGAAATAGGTGAGGCACAAGAAGAGAGAGAGAGTGTGTGACACCCCTACACATAGAGAGAAGATACCCCTACACATAGAGAGAAGATACAGCTCTGTAAGACCAGACAGGTTATTCTAATGGTGGTTTTACACGGAACGATGTATCGTTCGAATTTGCCCGATAACGGTCGAATTGGAACGATAATCGTACATGTAAACGCAGTGAACGATCAAGCGACGAGCGAAAAATCGTTCATTTTAATCTTTCAACAAGTTCTCAAATAGTCGTTGATCGTTCGCAAAAAATTCGCAGATTGTTCAGTGTAAACAGTCTTTCAACGATTTCCCCTATGTGTGAGATAGGCTTAAGCGATCGCAAAACGAATATTTCGTACGATGTATCGTTCCGTGTAAACGCCAATCGTTAGAAAAAAAAAATTGTTCATTCAAAATCGTTAATCGTGCGATTGGGCGAATTATCGCTCCGTGTAAAACCACCATAAGGGCCCTATTCCACCGGACGATTAACGATCTCAAACGACCGCTATTGCGAAAGACCTTAAAACGTTCACTCATTTCCATGGAACAATAATCGTTACTTATGATCGTATTTGCGATCGTTTTCTCTTCGCTATTGCGTTCGTATCTACTGCGAACGACGTCTTATTCAATGCGAACGATTTGCGTACGTTTTGCGAATGAGCAACGATAAAAATAGGTCCAGGTCTTATAAAGCGATCAAAGATTTCTCGAGATTGTTAGGTGGAAATTCTCTATGGTATGGAGAGAAGGAAGATAATGATAAGCCATAGAAAAGAATCTTACGCGTCATAGTCCTGGATCACATTGCCCACACACCATATCGCTGTAAGATATTCATTGACACCATTGGGGCTGATGAAATGCAAGGAGTCTGGTGATCTGGGATCTCCATTGGAGCCTGTGAAATCAATTCCTACCTACAAATAGGAAATAAGAGCAAATATTGGGCCATGTGACACTATCACCAGTTTGATAAAAAAAAATAAAAAAATCTTCATAGTCTTGGATAACCTGAACATGTTTTCTTATAAAGGGTTAATAACAACACTTGCAAAAAAATTTAAAAAAAGTCCTAAAAGGGTTGTAGAGGATTAGAAAAGCCATGGCTGCTGTATTACAGCTCAGCTGCATTAAAGAGACTCTGTTGTGATTTTTTATTTATTTTTATTTTTTTTAAGAAATCAACAGGGGTTGTGATCGCAAGCAGCTTTGCAATATACTTATTTATTTAATTTTTTACATGTTTAAATCAATGTTATACAAATATGGCCACTAGGTGTCTCCCTTCCTTGGCTCCATTCTCCCTCCATGCTGATATTTGGTCTTTTCTCTGTTCGAAAAACAGAGACCAAACATAGGAAGTCCCCGTCCTTTGCCGCTCAAACAAGGAAAAAGACACCTGTCCGTCATGCAGGTTGTATATCAGCTGAGGGGAATTAACTTGGGCTACTTATATTATTATTACCTAGTACTAATTCTATTATCAGCTCTGCAGCTTACCAGGAGACAATGCTCTGGGTTATGTAACACGTCATTCAGTATAATGTCACTGTGTGGCTACAGAGGTTTTGGTGCTGTGTGACAGGAGAGCCGACCATACAATGCGAGCACCCCCAGGATCCTCTGCTACTAAATTTGTGCATACAGCAGCTGTACACATGTGCAGTGAGCACTTGTCCCACTCAGTGCACGCTCAGGAATGGCTGTGAATTAAAGGGGTTATCCAGTACAACAAAACATGGCCACTTTTCCCCCTCTCTTGTCTCCAGATTGGGTGGGGTTTGGAACTCAAGAGCTTAACTGCGAACCACACCTGAACTGGAGATAAGAGAGGGGGAAAAGTGGCCATGTTTTTGTAGTGCTGGATAACTTCTTTAATACCAAGCCATGTCTGTGAGCGGCAAAGGACGGGGACTTCCTGTGTTTGGTCTCTTTTATTCGAACAGAGAAAAGACCAAATATCAGCACATAAAGAGCATGAAGCGCAGTAAGGGAGACACCTAGTGGCCATGTGTGATGTTTATTTATAGAAAACTTAAAATAAAGAGTATATTGCAAACTGCTTATGATCACAACCCCTGTTGATTTCTTAAAAAAAAAAAACTTTTTACTACAGTGCTTCTTTAAGAGGGAACTCTTAAGAGTAGAATTACAATACCATACACATCCTATGGACAAAAAAAAAAAAAAAAAAAACAGCCATGTTTTCCTAATTTTGGACTCCCTTTTCAGGTGAACATGAACTGTATTGTTATTTATTTATTTTTAAATATTGAAAACAGAATGAATGGCATCAGTTTTCTGTTCTTTTTTAGATGGGCCAAGCCTATTTTCTATATAGGAGCACTGATCTCATAGATCAGTGCTCATAATGACACATGATAAACAACTGCTGGATCGTTCATATTGCCCCTTCACTTTAATCATTGTCTCCTGCATGATCTTTCATACAAGGAGGAAAATCACCATCAGCTGATCACTAGGCAGCACAATATGGGCCTATTTAGCCGACATTGCCTCGTGTAACATGTAACCTGTTCTCCTTTCTGTGCACACATACTGTATACCTTACACTGCCTATGATAGTGGACAATACAGACCAGCACCCTAAAACTTATGTGATCACATGAAATGGACATTAAAATAAAGCTCCAAGTGTTCTATTACTTACTGTGAAGTTGATTTGGCAACCACCCATGACATAATCCAAGAAGGAATACTCCACGTCTATCTAAAAAGAGAGAATATAGGTGCTAAAGGCCGATATACACAATATGTATACTTGGTGGTTGTGTAATATGTTTAGAGTTTTATTGCTTTTTTTTCTATAAAATATCTGGAAAGGCCTATTGTCTAATGCAGGGATGGAGAACCTTCGGCCCTCCAGCTGTAGCAAAACTACAATACCCATCATGCCTGGACAGCCGTTGGCTGTCCAGGCATGATGGGAATTGTAGTTTTGCAACAGCAGGAGGGCCAAAGGTTCCCCGTCCCTGCTCTAATGTGTTCAGTGTGGACTTATAGGTATTATTATAATCCCACGCAAACCACCTTAAAAATGTACTTACTTTGCAGCTCTTGACCCGCACAGTACCAGAGTTCTTATAACCCTTCTTCTTCTGCTTCTTCTGAGGATTAATGCATTCAAACTCCACCTACAAATGAAGATTCCAATGAGTTATGGGCCAGCCATTAAAAGACCCTCCAATATCCAACAGGCAAAAATCACAACATGCATTTTAGTAGCCGCATACACAAAACCAGCACCATCAGATTAAATAGTAATAAATATTCCCATGATAAAAGAGCAAAAAAAAAATTCTTGCAAATCAAGTGGTGCCAGAAAGTTATATAAATTACTTCTATTTAAAAAAAAAAAAACTCCAGTCTTCCAGTACTTATCAGCTGCTGTATATCCTGCAGGAAGTGGTGTGTTCTTTCCAGTCTGACAAAGCGCTCTCTGCTGCCAACTCTGTCCATGTCAGGAACTGTCCAGAGCAGGAAAGGTGATGGAGATTTGCTGCTGCTCTGGACAGTTCCTGACATGGACAGAGGTGGCAGAGAGCACAGTGTCAGACTGGAGACAATACATCACTTCCTGCAGGCCATACAGCAGCTGATAAGTACTAGAAGACTGGATATTTTTTTAAATGAAAATACAAAATCTGACACTAGTGAATTTGAAAGAAATTTTGCTGGAGTAACCCTTTAAGTCAATCAGAGAAATAATCAGATTGGTCATTGGCTCGGAAAATAGAAGGAAATAAAAAAGGAAGAAGTTATTGGGGAGTGATCAGTAAAAAAAACATGAAACAGCGCTCACCGGAGAACTTCCTCCTGCCTTCTGCAGCTGAGACAAGTTAGTCTCAAATATCCCTATCAAGTCATGAGAGCCATCGCTATCATAATCAGTACAGTGCACCTAGAGGAAGAGAGGTACGCAGTGAGAAAAGGTTATGGGCTCACCGCTTGCTCCTGAGCTCCCATCAGCTTGGAGGTGACGCACTCGAATTCTCCTATGAGATCAGAGCTGGAGCTGTCATCGTGATCGCTAACTGAGACCTGACATTGAAACACACTGGTGAGCCCGGATACACATCACAGCACAACATCCTGTCTATACCAGGGACAGGGAACCTACCAGGTATCATGGGAACTGGAGTTTTGCAACAGCTGGAAAGCGGTAGGTTCCCCGTCCCTGGTCTACACTGATAACACCCATCATTATGGCACAAGGACAATTTACAGTTCTGCTTTGTATGAAGCCATAACATAGAAGTGCATGAAGTCACTATTGCTCTTCTCTATACCCAGGATAGTAGATTATGCAGGATTCCTCCAGAAAAATAAATAATAAAATTAGACTCCATGGGGGAGGGGGCACATTAATGAACGATGCGCCACTAAGGTATGCCTGGGAGAAGGCACGGATGTAACCCCTGCTTGCCCGATTTGGGGGTAGGTGGCGGCCTCCTCCTGCATCTTAGATGCCATGATGGGGAGGTTTATCAAACGGGTGTAAAGTAGACCTGGCTCAGTTGCCCCTAGCAACCGATCAGCTTTCACTTTTCATTCTTTAGATTCCTTGGAAAATGAAAGGTGGAAGCTGATAGAACTGGCTCCGTTGCCCCTAGCAACCTATCAGCTTCCAAGGAATCAAAAGAATGAAAGGTGGAATCTGAATCTGAGCCAGTTCTAATTTACACCCCTTGGATCAATTTCCCCCGACATATCCAAAATATGTGACACTTTTCTCAAAGAAGAAACTTGCAAAATATGCTCTGATGTGATCGCGCCCCCCTCAGAAGGTTCCACCCTCACAGCTAATCTCCATGACCCCGACAGTACTTTGTATTCCTGGTACTCACCTTGATGGGTTTGTTCATGTCTCCACCGCACAAACTTTGCAGGGAAACGCTGAACTTTTTCCAGCACGGATTGAGATTGTTCTTGATAACCTGTAGAAAACATAAGAGGACATTGCAGCAATATACAATGACTTAGGACCCTTTCGCACAAGCCAATTGCTAGAAACGATCCTTCAGCCGACAATTGGCCCGTGTAGAAGTGACAGCAATTGGTTGAGGATTGAGAAATTGGCAGATGATTGGCTGATCGCATCTTTTGATCACCCCTATAAATTACGGTTTACCGGCCGCACATCTCCCTGTGTAAACAGATGACGTACGGCCCATAGCAATGCAGTTAAAGGAGAAGTCCGGCGAAAAATTTTATTGAAGTATTGTATTAGCCCCCAAAAGTTATACAAATGACCAATATACACTTATTATGGGAAATGAACATAAAGTGTTTTTTTCCCTGCATTTACTCTTGCATCAAGGCTTCACTTCCTGGATAAAATGGTGATGTCACTTCCTGGATAACATGGGGATGTCACTTCCTGGATAACATGGTGATGTCACTTACTGGATAACATGGTGATGTCACGACCCGACTCCCAGAGCTGTGCAGGCTGTGGCTGCTGGAGAGGATGATGGCAGAGGGATGCTCAGTGTCCCTCCAGTGCCCTGTGTCCCTCAGTGTCCCCCTGCCATCATCCTCTCCAGCAGCCACAGCCTGCATAGCTCTGGGAGCCGGGTCGTGACATCACCATGTTATTCAGGAAGTGACATCACCATGGTATCCAGTAGTAAGTGCAGGGGAAAAAAAGCACTTTATAAGCATTTGTGTATAAGTGTATATTGGTGATTTGTATAAAACTCTTGGGGAAAAATACAATACTTTCATAAAAATTTTCGCCGGACTTTTCCTTTAAATGGATGCTCGAATGATACAGGGATCATTTGTGTGTCCCGGCCACTTGATTATTTGTGAAACAATCACTAATAGCACTGATCGTTGCTCGTTTGCTTCTGTAGACGGCCACCACCCCTTTCAGACCCTGTAAAAAAACATTATAGACCAGCTCAAAAGATGTGATCAGCCATGGAGTGGGCATTCTCCTGCTCCTTGGCTGATCGCTGAAATACAGGGTAGTAACAGAATGGAAGAAAAAGTATTGTACCTCTGATCTGTAAGCCAGCTGCCAGGACCCATCATCTCCTTGTTTGTACAGTTCCAGGAATGGATCAGACTTGCCAAGAAAATCCTACAGCAGGTGAACAAAGCAAAGGTTATAGGAAGAATACAATTATTACATAAAACACTGCAGGCAAATGTAATGAAGCAAACAGGGTTATTGAGTACTCCAGGGATAGGGAACCTACGGCCCTCCAGCTGTTGCAAAACTACAATTCCCATCATGCCTGTCCAGGCATGATGGGAATTGTAGTTTTGCAACAGCTGGAGTACATGTATACCAGTATATTTCCTTCCCCATTAGATACTACAAATAGATACAGATGACACCTGAGCCTGAACAAGCAGTGATGACCTTCTGGGTTAGGATATCATATATATAGAGCACATTATATAATACAAGGGGCTACCTGTAGTTTTATAGTCAGGACGCCATCACCCAGGTCTGTGCAGTAATAACCATCAATTGCATTTTAGACTGGTTTCCATTATTTATGTACAGGGAATGCACACACACCCATTGCTGGGCACTGGTCACACTGGGGGCTGGACGTGTGGTGTGCACCCGCGTGGGCGTTCAACCAGTCACTTGCCAGATGGTGATGTGTGACACCACTACTGTGGTGGTTGGTCAGAATACAGCTCAGCCTGTAATTGTACTGTTGTGACGCCAGTGTCAGTGGGGCACTCAGGTATGGTGGCACACCTGCTTTTATTTTAGGGAGGCTGGCTATATCCTTTCCCCTGTGGTCGGTGACCTGCCGGGCTATAAGGGGGCTTCTTGGGCTGTTGTCACGGTGGTCCAGAGTGGAGCCGTGACCCACCCGGACTATCGGCACCGCCACCGACAGAAAGGGGAGATGACCCAAGGATGTGGTGTTAACTGTGTAGGAACAATAATCACCGAGTCCTGTTACCATAAATAAATCTTATTTACTGTGAGAACACTTTTTACAATAAGAATGCAAACTCAGTATAGCATATATGTCCTTGTGCGTCTTATTAGATATATGTACTCTAACACACAGCGCTGGGTGTGAGGAAAAAGGAAAAAACAATTATCACTCTACAGGACTTTGGCACCATACCACCACGCAGCCCGGCGTACTCCATCTCTCTCCACGCATGCGCAAGATCTAGACCCGATAAAACGGAACGGCGTGCAGCGCCGAAGCGCACATCACTGTGACACCAAACAAGCGAGAGTTCACTTACAGCACGGAGCCGCCGCATTCAGCCGAAGCGCCTGTCAATTCCACTCCAAGCATGAACCACTCCAAGCAGGAGATCTGAGTCCACAGCGAGGAGCCGGTGAGCAGTGGTGACCAGCCACGTTAATCTATGAGAATATTTTGCATCCATGTGGATACTCTGAAAGGCTAAATGTTGCAACCACAGCCCAGAGCATAAAACAGACGGTATATCTTCATTTCATTGTTTATCAATCATCATCCAGTTTACACGACTGTTGATACTATCATGAACTCATGGGACAACGATGAGACCATGTTTACAATCATAGTGTGTTACCTCTTTTTATCGATTTAACACACACACAGCATACATATTTTTATATGTTTTTATACTTTTATCATCTGCATATTTTTATATTCTTGATCGAGTTTTTTGTCTTGTTTTTTCCTTTTTCCTCACACCCAGCGCTGTGTGTTAGAGTACATATATCTAATAAGACGCACAAAGACATATATGCTATACTGAGTTTGCATTTTTATTTGCACTATATCTGTTTTACTTATTTTACATATATTCATTGTATCTCTAATAAATATCTAATTTGAGGACCTTACCCCTCTCTCTTTTTACATTCAGCTTTTAGTCCTTATAGGGTATAGGACTCTCAAAGGGTAACCTCATTAGATACAAATCAGTAGAACTCACACCTCCCCTTCTATTCCTACTTTATACAATAGCTGATCATAGACTGTAGACTGAACAGAATCTGTGCTGAGAACTGCAGAACAGAAGAGCTGAACTGACTTGCTTGTGCGCTGAGAAGTAGAGTCAGGGGCGGTCTTGGCATTTCTGGGGCCCCAAGCGAAGTTATGTCTGGGGCCCCCCCTCGACTCGCGTTCCAAAACAATAGACCGCTGTGTGTTGCCCCCAGTAGTATATACCCCTTGTGCGCTACCGCCAGTAATATATACTCCTTCTGTGCTGCCCCCAATAGTATATACCCCTTGTGTCCTGCCCCCAGTAGTATATACCCCTTGTTTGCTTCCCCCAGTAGTATATAGACCCCTGTGTGTTCCCCCAGTTATATATAGCCCCCCCGTGTGCTCCCCCAGAAGTATATAGACCCCTGTGTGCTCCCCCAGTAGTATATAGCCCCCCTGTGTGCTCCCCCACTTGGATATAGACCTCCTGTGTGCTCTCCAAGTTGTATATAGACCCCATTCTGCTGCCCCAAGTAGTATATAGACCCCCTGTGTGCTGCCCCCAGTAGTATATAGACCCCTCTGTGAAGCCCCAGTAGTCTATAGCCCCCCTGTGTGCTCCCCCCATTTATATAGACCCCCGATGTGCGCTCCCCCAGTTAAAAAGACCCCTGTGTGCTCCCCCTCCCATATAGTATATAACACAATAAAACAAACACTTATACTCACCTGGGTCCGGGCGTCTCCTCTTCACTCTTGTGGCCGCAGGAAGGGTTTTCCCTGCGATCACAAGAGGCCGCACTCCCCTTGTCCTGGCGCAGATGCTCCAGTGATGCCACTTGTGACCGCAGGGAAAACCGTTCCTGCGGCCACAAGAGTGACTGACAGAAAGGGGGCCAATGTCTCCCGCCCTGTCAGTGCTACTGCATGTAACTATGAGCGCTCATTACAAGTGCTCATAGTTACAGTTCAGATGGCAGCAGCGAGCGGGGCAGCGACCCTGTCCAGCGGTCTTGAGCACAAGAGCGGGGCGTGGGGGCCCCCCTGGATGTTTGGGGCCCCAAGCGATCGCTTGGGGTGCTTGGTGCCAAAGACCGCCACTGAGTAGAGTGAGCTGAGAACAGTAGAGAGGAGTTTGTACTGAGAGTCCCAACCCAATGTAGACGTGTGCTCTGCCCAAACTTTAGAAGAAAAAGTATACTTGCGCCCGTGTTTCGACCTTTGTTGTCGTGTACCACCTGTTGCCCTACAGTGTCAGGTGAACAGTCCTACAAGGGTGACAAGCCCCAGACCTTGTTACCTGAGTTGAGCAGAGTGGTCAAGATTTCCTGGTGACTCCCGCACTACCCACAGTATGTAGGCTTCTAGCAACTTTGCTCTATCCAGATCAGTTCCTCTTGTTATCAGGTTACTGTCCTGCACTGTTAGAGATGTTCACGGCGTGGGTTGGGGTGATCTCTGACTTGTCCTCTCCTAAGTGACTTTGCACTGCATAGTGAGTAGAAGTGCTGCTTTCAAGAAACTGGTGTCTGCGTCTCCCATGTGCGTCTATCCACTGCCACCGACTAGACTACACTGGACACTGACGAGGTGGGGACCTGACAAAGCCAAAGCCCAGCTGGACTACAGCAGGGACCGTCCTATCTTGAGTCCTCTCTCCACCAAGACTTAGGTAAGACTCACTAAGTGTGGGTGTGTACTTCCTCTCCCCATGTGACGACTTCCTACAGGAGGTGTAATATCCCCTGTGAGTAGTGGAGAAGAAAGTATTGAGAAAGGAGCATAGAGATAGGTAGAGAAGAAAAGACGGCTCTCATTGGTGCACAGATTATAAAAAAACAATAACCCCTTAGTTACTACAGCTGTGCAATATACAAGTACAGTTACATACACTAGTGACATCTTGTGGTAAAACTTAGGTACTACTTCATTACCAATTTTTACTTGAAGTACAGACTTTTGCGAGGGGTGTAAAATACTAGTAACACCCGTGGTGGGACACCACAAATGCGCCTCTCCAGTATTGTATGAAATATTGCTTTAAATGATTGCAGTTTCATACATTTCCCTGTGTGAATGGGACATAACTGATGGAGGAGAAAAAGTACAAACAAAAACAATAGGCGGATACCTTTTTATCTAGATTCCTAGCCTCCACCTCAAGAATCACAACCCGAGTGTCCTTGATCTCCTCAGCGATGATCTAGCAGAAAAAGGAAAATCTCAGATTAGAGGAACAAAAAAACAAAACTGATCATTTTATAGTATGTAGAAATACTACAGAAAGGGGTGTTCTAATCTGCACATTTTGGGCATATTTACCGGGGTACTTAAGAGAAATAAAATAGTTTAACAATTTTTTTTTAAGTTATATAGATCTGTAAATTACTTCTATTTAAAAATGTCAAGTTTTTCAGAATTTATCAGCTGCTGTATGTCCTGCAGGAAGTGGTGTATTCTTTCCAGTCTGATACAGTGCTCTCTGCTGCCACCTCTGTCCATGTCAGGAACTGTCCAGAGCAGCAGCAAAACGCCATAGAAAACCTCTCCTGCTCTGGACAGTTCCTGACATGGACAGAGGTGGCAGCAGAGAGCACAGAGTGTCAGACTGGAAAGACTATATAGCTATATTATGGCTGCTGTCAGCAAGAGGGGATGCAGGTCCCTATATATGACCAGTTACACATTGCAAGAAATTAAATCAAAGTCAGATTTTAGCACAAAGGTGGAGATTTTATACTATATAATATAATGCACAAAGGTATTTTTATGTTCTTTTCTGTTTTTATCTGTAGTGTTCCATTAGGACATTAGACTACTGTGAGATAGACCAGTGCCAGAGTAAGAAGACATTGTGGTGACCCCTGACATGATGAAACATGCTGGGACAGCAGCCAGAAAAGCTTAGACGAGCTACAATCAAAGCACATAAAAGATTCACGTATCCATTGTCTGTGTGTATATACTGGTGTACTCCTCTATACTCACAGTTATTGTTCCCTTCCCGGCAGGTTTCCCCTTCTTCAGCTCCAGCATCCCCTTCAGCTTATGATTGGACACAACCTAAAAGCACATTACAAAAACATATATCACATGACTAATATTCTAACAAGTACGGCTAAGCAATTAGAGGGACAATCTGGCGACTGTCACGTTACCAAGATTTTTGTATGTATTCAATGACGGTAATCATTAAAAAACGATACAGAATTCCATTATAAAGGCTCAAAAAATTCTGTATTTTACATTGACTGCAAGCAGAGTATTGCGGCTATATGTAATTCCAGGGTTTTCGATGAATTAATATTCTTTGTACTACTTTGTATATTTGTACTAAAAGTCGTATTTGGTCTCTTTCTGTAAAAAACTTGATAAAACTAATAAAACCTTTAATATGACAAAAAACCACAAAACCAAAAATACACTGTACAAATGTAGCACTCCAATGATTTTCACAAGAAATAAGTAAAATCCTTTAAGGTTCACACGTACCGGATCCGCAGCGTATTTCACGATGTGAGTTTGAAGCAAAATCCGCTGCGGATCCTGTACCGGGAAGCTGAATAAGTCCTATACACGCTGCGTGTATGGGACCTGGCCCCTTTAATCCCAACCCCATTCCTGCTTGCTTCGGGGCGCCCGGTGTCTTCACGGCCCGCCCGGCCAATCAGTGCGCTGCGGCGGGGCAGTGCACTGATTGGCCGGGCGGAATGTGCCAGGAGCCGCCGAAGCAAGCAGGAGCCGGGATCAGGTAATGTATATCCTGCCCGCCCCCCCTGCAGCCCCGATCGCCCGCATGATCGCCCCCCGCACCCCCCGGCCGTACGATAGCCCCCCGCAGCCCCAATCGCCTCCAGCCCCCGACCGCACGATCGCCCCCAGCCGCGCGATCGGGGCTGCGGGGGGCGATCGTACGGCCGGGGGGTGATCATGCGGCCGGGGGGTGTGGGGGGGCTATCGTACGGCCAGGGGGTGCGGGGGGCGATCATGCGGCCGGGGCGATCGGGGCTGCGGGCAGGATATACATTACCAGGTCCCCGCTCCTGCTTGCTTCGGCGGCTCCCGCCACGTTCCGCCCGGCCAATCAGTGCACTGCCCCGCCGCAGTGCACTGATTGGCCGAGCGGGCCATGAAGACACCGGGAGCCCCGAAGCAAGCAGGAACGGGGACCCGGTAATGTACAATGTCCGGCGGCTAGGGGGTTAATGGGGAGGGCTGCAGACAAAATCGCAGCAGGGATGTGCATCCCTGCTGCGAGTTTCCCTGCTAATGAAAGTATAGGGCTGGGATCTGCAGCGAGTCTCGCTGCAAAAACGCAGCAAGGAGACTCGCTGCAGACCCGCCAAGTGGGTTTGTAGCCTTAATCAGTCATGGTCTGGGTGTTCAGACCCATAGGGGGAGATTTATCAAACTGGTGTAAAGTAGAGCTGGCTCTGTTGCCCCTAGCAACCAATCAGATTCCACTTCTCTTTCCTCACAGAGTCTTTGGAAAATGAGAGGTGGAATCTGATTGGTTGCTAGGGGCAACTGAGCCAGTTCTACTTTACACCAGTTTGATAAATATCCCCCATAGAGTTCATTAGAATGAGCTGCGAGAAGCACTCGGCTAAGCACTTTACTCCTTAGGTTGCTCCAATCTCGGCCTACCTGCAGGAGATGGTGTCCATAGACTTACAATGGAGCCTATCACCTGCAGCGAGAAGAAATTCCTGTGAGCTGAGGAGTGAAGCACTTAGCCAGGTGCTTCTCTTAGCTCTATCTAGCAATCTGTGCAGGTTAAACACCCAATACTTGATTGAGCAGATCAAAATGGCCAAAACCAATGATGCATTGTACAGATGATGTCATATACGGGACTACATACCTGACCAAGTGTGCACTCGAATCCTCCCAGATAGTCGTCGTCGTTCAGGTCCACAGACTTGTTGTCAATGTCATAAAGGCCGAACTTGATGCTCTGTACTTTCTCAAAGTGGTAGTCAATGACCGGCTTGGTGGAGAACTCCGGACTCTGACAGTTCTTCACTTTTTCTGTTCGAGCCAACTAGAGCGAAAGGAGGACAATATTAATTCTTTCATTTATAGCCAAGAGGATGGACTTTTTCTATGTGTAGCTGACTTCATAACTCTACTGTTCCCAGTTTTTTGCTGTTTGTTCAGCATCTGTACACAGCCTGTTCTGGTGACTTGCATTCATGTACAGTTATTAGTAATGTTCCCTGTGGTAACTCATAATTTTCCACCAATTATAGCACAGCAAGACCGCACATGGTTCACCATGAATGTTCATGGTTTTGCATTGTAGTTATTAGTCATGCAGTTTTCACACTGGGAAACGTGTTCTCCAGAATTAACAGAAAACATAGATACTTTCTTCTAAAAACAGCACCGCCCTGTCCTCAGGCTGTGCATAGTATTATAACTTCACTTCAAAGGAAGTGTGCTGCAATACCACATACAAACTGAAGAAAAGGGTGGCGCTGTCTCTGGAAAGAATTTTTTTTTATTTTTGTTGTTCTGAATACTGTCATTGACATACGCTTTTGACATATTGTCCAGATATGGTACAAGTTTGGATTGCATCGGGTCTCCTTAGATCTGTTGCGAGTTGCCTATCTTATATTCTATGGAGCGCAATATTGACAGCTGACTGGAGAGTGAAGTGCTCCGCTGATCGCTTCTTCCTTTTATAACTCGTGGTTGTAGCAGATCTGGACACTATGTCAAAAGTTTGGAGAAATGACAGTGAACTATATTACTATAGAATCCATCTCCTGCTGGATAGACGGGGAGAAATCAGGTAGTCGTGCTGCATGTAGTTCTACAAACCTGGAAACTGCAGGAATCTTGGAACTATATTAAACAAAGACTACAAGGTCAAGTTATGATTTTTTCTATGCAATTTCTACATATACTGCGCCCCCTGCTGGACCCTTCAGGTATAGACCGGGTCGTGATATCACATTTATTTAGAGAAATTGAAGCCTGCCTGATCTACTAAAATGAGGGAAATTGCACTATATGGGCACTTCCTATAATTAGTGTATATTAGAAATTTGTCTAACTTTGCTTATCTAATAACATAGTAAAAAATACATTTTGGCCGGAGTTGTCCTTTAAAAATTCTATTGAAAATAATGAGGCGGCCATTTGGCGTGTTTTTCAACACTTATTTTGGCGTAGGATGTAGGTCAATATAAGTGCCGAAAAAGCTTGTGTGAAGCCAACCTTGCAGAGTCTGCAGTTCAGGGGTCCCTATATAGAGGGGTCTATAATACCATCTAAGTTATCGCTGTTGAGACTCTCAGACACCTGTCCTGGTCACACGTACATTACAGGATATAGTAAGATTGATCGTACCTCTGACCATTTCCCATCACCGATGCTTTGTAGAACTACACATAGCGGATCAGACTTAGATCCAATATCCTTATCCAGGAGATCCGCACAGGAAATGGAGAGCTGGATCTTGGTGACGCACTGAGCCATCTGTAAGAGGAGGAAGACGCTGGTTATACTGAAGACCTCAAAGACTATATAAGTAAAGCTGACAAAATAGAGAACTCAGACTTTACACACACATATATATATATATATATCTATATATACACGGCACCATAGACTTACATTAGGAATCGGTGTTGGTCGAGTGCTCGTTCTAGTGATCGTAGGGATCTAAACACCTAGAATCGATTGATTGATTGACCGCCTGGTTACCCACAGGGCAGGGAACTATAACACAGGCCTATTTACTGGTCATCCCTTTACTCAGCGTTTCCCAACCGGGGTGCCGGTTGGGAAATGCGACACTGTCCCTTTAATATCCCTAGAAGCTGCGGCCGCGCAGCTTCTAGGGATATGCCGATGGATTGATGTTCCGCCCGCTCACATAGTGAGCGGGCGAAACATTCAATCGCGCACAATGTCAGAGCAGGACCTGTCAGCGTCCTGCTCTGACATTGACTCCCATAGGCCGCGGCACTTCATGCCAGCAGCCTATGGGAGGCCGGGACGTGACCTCTCCGGCAGGCGTGATGATGTGACGTCATCACGCCTGCCGGAGGTTCAGTCGCCGCGGCTCACAGGACGGAGCCTGAAGAGGAGGGAGAACACACAGCGCCGATTAGGTGAGTATGATGGTTTGTTGTTTTGTTTTTTTTAAAACTATTGGTGCATATTCTCATACTGCAGGGGGCATTATATGGGGGCATACTGCAGGGGGCATTATATGGGGGCATACTGCAGGGGGCATTATTATTATATGGGGCATACTGCAGGGGGCATTATTATTATATGGGGGCATACTGCAGGGGGCATTATTATTATATGGGGCATACTGCAGGGGGCATTATTATTATTATATGGGGGCATACTGCAGGGGGCATTATTATTATATGGGGCATACTGCAGGGGGCATTATTACTGTATGAGGGCAAAGCAGGGGGCACTTGTACTCTGGCCTCATGGCCATAGTACTTCTCATTGTACCCCTTTATACTGCAGTTATATGAGCCACATAATTATCAGCACCATATACTGTGGCTATACAGTGCACATCACCACAGTATATGGTGCTGATAATTATGTGCTCATATACGTGGGACTGTATGTATGAGTTTTCATGGGACTGTTATATTATATATATATATATATATATATATATATATATATATATATATATATATATGGGAATACATGGCACTGTATGTATGAGGTTACATGGGATTGTATATATGAGGGGGTTATCCTTTTTTATTTCACTTTTTTTAAAATGAATAATTTATTGAAAGGACCTCTGCCCGGCATATGTCACTCTTGAGGGCTTAAAAAGCAGCTCTTGTGGTGATAAGAAGCTGATTTAAAACCCCCAAGAGTGAACTCCGTGAACTATATGTATAATATGTACTGTTTTAGTGTCATTTTGTGCCATTTTGGTTGGTGGTGTGCCCCGGGATTTTTTAAGTATAAAAAGTGTGCCGCGGCTCAAAAAAGGTTGAAAATCACTGCCTTTACTAAATGCCCCCCACCCCCAGACGACTGATCAGGATACGACGCCAAGAGGAACCGGCCACAAAGAACGTTCCGACACCAGATATTGTCCTCAGACTACGAGAAGAGAAGTCTGTTTGCTGCATTGTTTTATGTAAGTTTGGAGAAGTATCTGTATCAATATACAATAGGATTATCAGGTGTATTATCACTATAAGCCTCAGCATCCACCAGTATAATAACCTGATTATTCTTCAATAGAGGAAGTGGAGAAACAAGATCTACTTCCCGCTATTTAGCCCAGATTAGGTTATTCTCCAAGATTCTGACAATAGTTGACCCCGGACCATTATGGAGGCGTTTGCCTATAGCATGAATAAATAGGCAATCAATGGGATATTTAAGTTAAGAGTTTCCGAGCAAACTGGGTCAGTTTGCGGAACAACCCGTGAAAGAAGAGCTCAAGAAGGGGAGAGCTGCGGCCCACCTGCCCCTTGGCTTGCTTTTGTTTTTTTAGTTGAATTTAGATTTTCTATTGGGGTTAAACAATTTATCAAATCTGAAATGGTCTCTGTTGTGTTCTGGTGACGATTAGTGTGGTCTGAGCTGCAAACGCCAGGCCCCATTTGGTCATGATAATTATTATGTTACAATTTTAAATAAAGTTATTTCATTTGAACAATTTTAAATAAAGATTTGTTAAATGCCTTAGGGTCTTGTGTCCTTTTTTTAATTCAATTAAGTTTCATGGTTATTGGTATATTGGTATGGGGTTAGAGGAAGTATGCATTACTTATTCATGGGCCATGACACCGGACGTTCCCCACAAATAGCTGGAAAGCTGCTAGGCCACATGCTCCAGAAGGGCTATACTAAGGGCCCTATTACACGGGACAATTATTGTGCGAAAAATTGTTATATCGTTCAAATTTAAACAGTAATTGTTCTGTGTAATTGCAGGCCATGATCAGAAAATCGTTCGTATGCCGTTGATTTAGATCTGAACCTAAAATTATCGTTAATCGTTTGCTGTAATTCCACATTCGTTCGCTCAATTTTTTCACTAATCCTTCAGTGTAATGGTGCGTTTACCCAGACAGATTTATCTGACAGATCTTTGAAGCCAAAGCCAGGAACAGACTATAAACAGGGAACAATAAGTCATCTTTATTACCTATTAGTAGAGATCACAAACTATTAAAAACAGGAAGTAAAATACACCCATCACTGGTTACAATAAGACTCCAAAATAGGGATGAAAAAAAAGCAGCAAATATAACAAGATAAATATTGGCCGATAGATAGATAGTGTAATCTCTGTATCAGAGTATAAAAGGTCAAAGTGCAGGTGCAATAAAAAATATATATAAGCATGAAACAAGTGAATAGCTGCTGCTCTCCAGGGTGGACGGGGTGTAGTACTTAGCCAGAGGAAGTCCTCTGGATGGAACACACTGGGTCCTACCCTGGAGAGCAGTAGCTATTCATTTGTTTCATTCATATATAAATTTTTTTTTTTTGATTGCACCTGCACTTTGACCTTTTATACTCTGATACAGAGATTGCATCTATTGTCATTATATACTGTATTCTGCTTTTTTCCCTCCTTATTTTGGGGGTAACACTGAGTCTTATTCTGACCAGCCAGAAGTGTATGTTTCTTCCTTTTTTAAGTGTTTTTAGTTGTTTTTGGTCTCTACTAATGTGTAAATAAAGATTATTCCATTTGTTAATACACTGAGGTGCACTTCAGCCTACATTGTCCAACATGCAAACTCACACATCTGTATGCTGGATGTATATAACAAACTGAACACTTTGGGGGTGTTCAAGACTGGTGTACTCGTCCGCCGGTCTTAAATTTTGCCCCGCCCCCAAATGCCTTGTCGGATTTACTAAGAGGTGCATTCCTTACTGAATCCGTCCCGACCTGCGCCACCCGTACAGAAATCTACACAATCTGTATAGTCTGGAGGAAAGGGGGACATGATCAAAACCTTTACATATGTTACAGGACTAAATAAGAAAAAACTGAACTCAAGAACCAGAGGACAGGACAAGAGGTTAGTTGGGAGAAAGATCAGAAGCAACATGAGAAAATATAACTTTACTGAAAGAGTAGTAGATGCTTGGAACAGACTTCCAGCAGATGTGGTTGGTAATTCTACAATAACTGAATGTAAACCTGCCTGGGATAATATAAGGGCAGATTAGATGGACCCTGTGTAGTGTAGTTTTTCACTATGATTTACGCCTACGAGTAAGTCAAGTGCGGGTGAAGGTGAACCAGGTACAAAGCAGGGGGAACCTAGTTAAAAGCTCAAGTCTCCTATTGATTTCAATGGCGTTCGTTACTCAAGCATTGAAGAATCCTTGACTCTAATAACAAGCACTCAAGCATTTTAGCTAAACATTTATGGATACATTTTTAAAAAAATTGTATCCTACTATCATATCATGTTATGCCTTCAGTTTGCTATTCTAATGTATCCGTGTAACGTTACCAGTAAACGAGTCTTACCAGCCCCATAATAATACTGCCCTGTGCATGCCAGCAGATCTGATGACAAGGTAGAACCTCCGCACCAGCGAGCGGTTATCTCCCCCCAGCACATTCTCCGGCCGTGACTAACGTCCACACACTGAGGCTCATTACTCCGCTTTGTATTTGGGATTACAGAAAGTATGTGAGCACAAGGTGCGGTGTGATGACAAAAAGGACGGACAATGAGAATCACCATCATTGTGATACACATGGCCGGCAGCACTATACACCTATGTGTCACCCCAGAGGCAGAAATACCAGTAACTATGGTGGATTATATACTCCTATGATGGTTTAATATGACTGCTACTGCTCATAGCAACCAAAGTCCTGGCGGAGAAACCCTTTTAAAGTGACTCTGTACCCACAATCTGACCCCCCTTAAACTGCTTGTACCTTCGGATAGCTGCTTTTAATCCAAGATCTGTCCTGGGGTCAGTTTGGCAGGTGATGCAGTTATTGTCCTAAAAAACAACTTTTAATCCAGCAGCGCTGTGTCTAACAGCCGGGGCTTACATTAGTATATGCATTAGGCTGGCACACCCTCTCTGTCCTTCCTCCCCACCCTCCTCATCATTAGGAATGCTCCAGGCAGATTGCTTCCTATTTCCCTGCTTCCTGTGTGTATAATGAACATGGGCTGGATCGTTAATAGAGATGAGCGAACCAGGTTCGGGTTTGAGTCCATTCGAACCCGAACAATCGGTATTTGATTAGCGGGGGCTGCTGAACTTGGATAAAGCTCTAAGGTTGTCTGGAAAACATGGATACAGCCAATGACTATATCCATGTTTTCCACATAGCCTTAGGGCTTTATCCAACTTCAGCAGCCACCGCTAATCAAATGCCAAATGTTAGGGTTCGGATGGACTCCAGCATGCTCCAGGTTCGCTCATCTCTAAACCTTTAATACACCTGTGCAAAGCTCAAACAGCAGTAAATGTTCCTGGAGCTTTCCTAATGAGGAGGAGGGTTGGGAGGAAGGACGGAGAGGTGGTGTCAGCCTAATGCATATACTAATGTAAGCCCCGGCCGTTAGACACAGCGCTGCCGGATTAAAAGTTGTTTTTAGGACAATAACTGCATCCCCTGCCGAACGGACCCCAGGACAGATCTTGGATTAAAAGCAGCTATCCGAAGGTACAAGGGGTTTGGGGGGGTCAGATTGTGGGTACAGAGTCGCTTTAATTCCCC
The DNA here is from genome assembly GCF_027789765.1 of Dendropsophus ebraccatus. Lineage (NCBI taxonomy): Eukaryota > Metazoa > Chordata > Amphibia > Anura > Hylidae > Dendropsophus > Dendropsophus ebraccatus. The sequence continues at coordinate 12,709,673 of NC_091467.1, forward strand.
TTGCTCCATGTAACAGGTTTCATGCATATTCTGATGCAGACGACCTGTGAACCTACCACAGAGGGTATGACACACATGGTGGATAGGCTATGGACTTCATTTCATGTGCAGGAACATTACAGTAGCAGCAAGGTGGGGGGATAAATAACAGCTGGCTGAATGATCGTCCGGCTGTCAGTTTTCTCTACCGCCCATCCTCCCCATACACAGGAACGTTGCACTCCTGTGTTATCCATGGGGTGGGGATGGGTAAGCTCTGGCTGCAGCTTACCCCTCCCTGAACAAAGGGGTCAGGCAGTAATTTTTCGTCACACCCAGCTGACCCTTATCTCCACCAACCTTATCTGTCGGTGGTCGTTCGGGAGATCCCCATACACCTTAGATAGACGACCCACCCACCAAAGGGAGCGGCAGGTAAAAACGACTAAAATATATGCTGTATTGGGAACTTTAGTTGTTCTTTTTTTGTTTGTTTTTACAGGTATTGACACAAACTACTAAGTAACTTTAGGCTACAAAATCTACTAAAAACAAAACAAAAGAACTGAGACCTTTAACATTAATAAAATTTGGCTACAAAAAAGTTAGTTGACATCATAGGATGCTTAAACAGTTACTGGTGCCAACTCCTGAGTCGGAGGTGTGTAATGTGTCACCACTTCCTCTGTGTGTGTGTGTAAGCGTGTGTGTGTGAGTGGTGGGGGGGGAACCTTTACATTTGCTCTAAAGCAAGCAAAAGAAATCTGCAACTACCACAGGAAAAATATGTGTTTGCAGTCTTAAACGTACCCCAAAGAATGTGTGTGTGACTAATTCTGTCATTCTGTGAATAATTCTGGATCCCCTGAAAGGTGAGAGGAAACCCATGGTGACGCCCAGAGCATATTTGTGTTGGCATAAAACTAACCTGAATAATTATACTATACAAGCAGCTGCATGTTGCTACACAGAGTCCCCTGGGACAACTAACTCCGGAGTCACAGGGACACAATGCCTATTGTCCTGCAGCCCATCCCAGCCTTGTGCAGGTCTACAATTTTGTCCCTGGTGTCCTTAGACAGCTCTTTGGTCTTGGCCAGTGCTGAGAGGTTGGAGTGTGATTGATTGAGTGTGTGAACAAATGTTTTATACAGGTAACAAGATCAAACAAGAAACAAGAAAACTTGCAAAATTGGCAGTGTATCAAATACTTATTTTCCCACTATTTGTATTGTAATGTTTTATAGACAACTACTAGGGGCCCTATTACGGCTATGTGCCGCTCGCACCGTACACGAGGCCTTGCACACGCAGCAATAGAGTTTTTTTTTGCACGTTGACAGTCCCTACCAATAGTACCAGCACGTCTGATATCAGAATAACCTGTTCATAATTGACAGGAGGAGATTTCTGGGAAAGATATTTTACATAAAGGATTACGCTACCGTGAGATTGTGACAATGGGCAAGAAAACCGGCAGAATTGTGGCCCGGTGATTTAATAAGTGCCCTCTGGCAATACATTCATTATATTAGCTACTATTAACAGGTATCCTATTTGTCGCATCTATCGCAGTACCAGTGACGGAGACCTGTTCATCTCTATCCCACACCTTATTCAGATCAGGAGAAACCGGTCTGACAAGTCAGCTTTATAATGAGGAATATACCAAGTGCTGATCAGTCGCTGCACCGGATAGTCACACGTGGCTGTATTCACACAGCGCAGATTTCCTAATGAATAATCAAAATCATTTAGGATGTGGAGACCCCACCATGCACTTCTCCCGGCTCTACCTAATAACCGGTGGAGGTCTGAACACCCAGTTAAAAACTTTTTTTTTTTTTTTTTAAATGACAGACACTTAAAGTGGTGCTTCACTTTAAGTAGTGGCTAGTCCAGGTGCTGC